>NC_047099.1:21979924-22604924 GCF_902459505.1 Geotrypetes seraphini | reverse complement strand
GCAGGCCAGGAAAAGCTGCACACACTAGTGAAGATTGAAAGAGGTACGGGGAAGGGCGGGCATGAGTTTGGCGGGGGAGCAGGGCAAGGGAGGAGTGGTGGCGGAAAGGGCGCAGGGTGCTCCACCGCCCCCAGCCACCTCCGACTCTCACCATGCCACTGTCTTTACAACATTGGATAAAGTGGTGTGGTAGTCCACTTTTAAAGGTAATACATTCAAATAAAGCAAAACAAAGAAAAGAAAATAAGATCTCTTTTTCATTGGACTAAATACATTTTTTATTAGCTTTCAAAGGCAACACCTTTTTTCAGATCAGAAACGAGCAAATGATGACAAATATCAATATAAAAGTGAAATATAAAAGCATTTATATGACAGTCTCGCTGGAAGAGACACAGGGAGAGAAGGATGGGTGATCAGAGGGTGACAAAGCAGTAAATTTTATTGTGTATAATGGGGAAGGGGTAAAACCCGGACCTGACGGACCTCGCGGATCTAAACCCGCACGTCCTTAAAAATCTGAGGTCCGTGCCACTTGTAGTTAGTTTCTGGCTCTGACAGACCTCGATGACAATTTATCGCTGACGGATCCGTCTCAGCTTAGGGAGGGAAAAGTATTAGGATCCGTCAGCGCTAAAATGTCACCGAGGTTTGTCAGAGCCAGAGACTAAAACCATTCCCCTTAATGAAGTTTTGCAGAAAATCTCTCCTGCAAAAGACACCAGTGGCGGGGACCCGGCCCAACCGTCCGGGCTCTATAAACATTCAATTATTGCCAGCAAAGTAGCCGCACCACTTTTAGTCTCTGGCTCTGACAGACCTCGGTGACATTTTAGCGCTGACGGATCCTAATACTTTTCCCTCCCTAAGCTGAGACGGATCCATCAGCGCTAGATTGCCATCGAGGTCTGTCAGAGCCAGAAACTAACTACGAGTGTCACGGATCTCAGATTTTTAAGGACGTGCGGGTTTAGATCCATGAGGTCCATCAGGTCCGTGAGGTCTGCGTTTTACCCCTTCCATGTATAATGTGATCGACACCCAGACCTTTGTTAAGGCCTATCTGGTGGGTGTCAAAATATGTCATCATTTTGACTTCAAAGGTCTTACTTTCCTGGATCATTTTAGCATTCCCTTTTTAGTATTCTCACCATAAAGTCACTGATGTAGTGCTCTGGTTTTGTAGAGTACTGCCCTGCAGAAGTGGCATCTTGGTTGGCATAGTGACGTTTGATGTTATGTATGTGCAAGTTGATTCTTGTCTTTAGCATCTGGCCTGTCTCTCCAATACAGCATCCTTCTTCGGACTTTTTGAATAACATATGACCTCAACTTTCACAGGATATCATTTCATTCACTATAATAATCAATTTCTACAAACTTAATATGTTGTGTCAAGTGAGGAGCTCAGACCACTAACCTTCGTGCTCAATGGAAAACAAGCATAGGCTGCTACAGGGACCATCATAGCACTTCCCGGTCCCATTCCACTATGAGAAACTGAAATTTCACACTACAGACCTAAATCAACTGCAATTAGTAACTTATCCGCTTAGGTTTCATCTTGGTGTACTGTCAACGCTGTGTCTGTACTTTTAAATCAGCAATCACTCCAAAACCCAACGTTCATCCCCCAGCACCAGATATTGAGTCGGCCCCTCAACTCGAGTTTCGCCAAAAACAAGCTTTCTTAGGTGGGGATGCTCTAATACAGTGGTTCCCAACCCTGTCCTGGAGGAACACCAGGCCAATCGGGTTTTCAGGCTAGCCCTAATGAATATGCATGGAGCAGATTTGCATGCCTTTCACTCCCATTCTATGCAAATCTCTCTCATGCATATTCATTAGGGCTAGCCTGAAAACCCGATTGGCCTGGTGTTCCTCCAGGACAGGGTTGGGAACCACTGCTCTAATAAATAAATAAATAAATAAATAGTGTTGTTAAAACCTATTTGTAACTACCCAAGGGCTTCACCACCCACTTGAATTATCCACTCTTCTCTTATTACAATCCCATCAGAATTAATACCAACAAACATTTTTACCTCTGGTTGGGCCTACAGTTCCTGGGAGACTAACAAATCGCTGCCTATTTTCCACAGGTATCCATTCTACACGCTCGCTATGCCCTCATTTCTAATGAACGTTAAAGTCCTAACCCCGCTCCCACTGTTGCTCAATTGGCTCCCACTTCCTTTGCCGGAACCCCATTGGACCAGCAACATCACCTCCACAAGTCTCACAATTGAAACCATTCAATCTCGGCGTTGAGGCCTATGGGGCTCACATTTGAAGAGGCCATAGCAACCAGCCTTAAACAACATCCAACCCAAATCAAACTTATATAGAGAAAATGGGTAACAAGATGATTATACAGTTTTCTACCAGAAAGATTTTTACAATACCTCCCTATAGACACCCATAAAAATTTTGGGGGGGGAAATACTTTTCCATCCACTGAATAAACTATTTTTCTAAAGACTTTTACTTTTATAATAACAGTTCACTTTTTCTGGAGAGTGAACATATCATAATATACTCAAAGGTCAGATTATAGGACCTCTTATGATCTATATATCATTCCAGGTGCACATCCTGTACCAATATTACCATAATCATTTATGTTCACTCCTCCCTGCCAATCCCTTAACACATTGAAAAAATGCAGTGCAGGCCATTCGGGATGGCCGTAATAAAGAGAACAGAGAAAATGAAATACGAAGAAGTTCTGCAGCACATTTTTTGAAATCTCCAGAAGAATATCCAATGTAGATTGAAATGCCCAGTTAGAAGAGGGCGTCGGGAGTTTGTAATATAAATCAGCGTTGACTGTGGTTGAATCCATCAAAGATAAGTGTTGCCTGTCTTTACAGAAATGTTAGAAGGGGAAGGGATTTAGGCTGAGACATTATCACTCGTATAAATAATAAAATATGTTTCAATGAAGGAGTGAACATAAACGATTATGGTAATATTGGTACAGGAGTGATCTATAGATCATAAGAGGTCCTATGATCTGACCTTTGATATGTTCACTCTCCAGAAAAAGTGAAATGTTCAGGGGAATATGCTATTATGAAAGTTAAAAGGCTCCTTTTACAAAGGTGTGTATGTGGTTTTAGTGCTAAAATGCTGCACGCGCTAGCCGCTAGAAACATGGAAACATAGAAAATGACGGCAGAAAAGGGCCACGACCCATCAAGTCTGCCCACTCTAATGACCCACCCCCCTAACTTCTTCCCCTAAGAGATCCCATTTTTTCTTAAAATCTGGCACGCTGCTGGCCTCAGTTACCTGCAGTGGAAGAGCATTCCAATGATCAACCACCCTTTCGGTGAAGAAATACTTCCTGGTGTCGCCATGAAATTTCCCGCCCCTGATTTTCAGCGGATGCCCTCTTCTGGCCGTGGGTCCTTTAAAAAAAAAAGATATCCTCTTCCACCTCGATACGGCCCGTGACATATTTGAACGTCTCAATCGTGTCTCCCCTCTCTCTACGTTCCTCGAGTGAGTATAGCTGCAACTTACCCAGCCGTTCCTCATACGGGAGATCCTTGAGTCCTGAGACCATCCTGGTGGCCATTTGCTGAACCGATTCAGCTCTCAGCACATCTTTTTGGTAATGTGGCGGTAGTTTTTCGGCTAGCGTGCGATAATCTTGTGCGTGCCCCAAAAACACTAGCGCACCTTCATAAAAGGAGCCCAAAGTCTTTTGAAAAATAGTTTATTCAGTGTACAAAAAAGTTTGGGTTTTTTTGGAGCGGGGATGGGGGGAGGGGTCTATAGGGAGGTATTGTAAAAATCTTTCTGGTAGAAAACGGTGTAATCATCTTGTTACCCATTCACATTTGAAGAGGAGTACATTTAACAGGCAGCCCTTTCTAGCCAACTAACAAACAGGCAGACTTTTCTAGCTCACTAACGATCAGGCAGACATAGCTAACTAACAAATATCTAAACTAACAAAAAAAAAAAACCAAAAAAAAAACTAACTAACAAATATCTAAAAAAGAACAAGAAGCAACAGGGCTACAATTAAGACCGGCAGCCCAGTCACCGAAGGGATCCAGGGGATGGCCACCTTTTGGTGTTCTGCAGGGCCCCTCAAACTAAACAATGAACCTGCAGGCAGACAACGAGGCAGCGGAGTGGAGGAGAGGCTGTTACAGCATAGTGTGTACCAGGAATGAAAAGCTGATATAGAGAGTAGAGACATCATGCTCCATCCAGTCCCTTGCCACTATCCATGCCTTGCTCTTAATTTTTGCTGCTGATATTTCTGTCTCGCCCATGACCGAAATTTCCTCCAAAGCTCACCACAGAAGTGTTCAACTCTATCTAGGCTTGAAGCTCCTTGTAGCTTGAGAGCTCAGAACCCTGTTCGCAGTTAAGTATAAAAGGAAGTTGCAAATACGACATTTTTATTGCAAAGGATGGTAATATTGATACTTAGATACGTGTGAAAAGAAACTCCAAATGGATTCCTCCAGGATCATGTCACCCCCAAATTTCAACATACTATGATTGTGTCATGAGGGACATTGAGACACTGGAAAGCCGAAAGAGAAAATATCAATATCATAACAACCTTAATAGATATGAATTGGAAGCGATTCAAGAATTAAAATTCAACAGCGAAATAGTGATCAAACCAGCCGATAAGGGCGGTGGCACTGCTTTCTTGAACCGGGAGAAATACATCACTGAGATGAAAAGACAAGTTGAAGATATGGAATTCTACCTTCCATTGGATCAGGAACCCACGTCAACACTTTTGGAGGAAATTAAAACTCTAGTCGAAGAAGCCCATACAGCCGGAATTCGGACTTAAAAAAAACAACAATTTGTGATCAATCATCACCCAACTATACCAAATATATATAGTATATCTTACCAAAAATCTATAAGACCCTCACTGATCCCCCAGGAAGGCCAATTATCTCAGGTAATAATTCTGTTTTAGAATCTTTGTCAGACTTCGTAGATTTCTTTTTATGCCCATTTGTCCCCCAAATTGACTCTATGGAAGAGACTCTTCCCATATGATTGAAATTTTAGATAATTTTGACAGTGACATGGAAGATCTTATTTTGGTCACATTGGATATCAAATCTCTGTACACCAACATACTCCAGTTAGCCGTCATCCAAATCATTGAGCAGGCACTTCAAAATAGAACAACCAACCTGAGGGTACTGAACACATTGGGGGGTATTGTTACATTTGCTACTATTGCACTCATCCAGAACTATTTCTGCTTTGAGGATAAATTCTATATCCAGATCAAGGGGACAGCTATGGCTCTTGACATAGCCAACCTGTATGTTGCCCAGTTTGAGAGGGAACATTTCAGTAACCATCCTTCTGAAGAAGAGCTCAGATTGTATAAGAGAGATATATTGACGATGTCTTCATTACTTGGAAAGGGAGCCTCACTAGACTTCATAGCTTTCTTAATTGGTTAAATTCCTGTGACAATAACCTTTGTTTCAAGATAGAATATGATCTCAAGTGCATACCTTTCCTTGACATCCTTATTCAGAAGGATAAATATTTTATTCAAACAAGTATTTACAAAAAGCCAACTGATGGGAACAGTTATCTCCATTACGCTAATTTCCATCAGGCACAGCTCAAAAATAATTTAACATATTGTCAATTCTTGAGATTAAAAATATTATGTTCACAACCGTCTGAGTTTGAAGTACAAGCAACATCTATGGCCAATCGTTTTGTACAAAGAGGGTATCCAAGGAAGGAGATTAAAAAGGGATATCCAAAATCTAAATTACTTCACAGAGAAGACATATTGCAGACTGGAAAGAAAATAAGAAAGCAGCCCAATATTGTCTGTACTCTCAAGTTTTCACATTTATCCAATGACATACGGAATATTTTGTTTAAACACTGGCATATCCTTACTTTACACAAATACTTTAACGACATCAAGCACTGTCAAGAAACCGAAATTTGAAAGCTAGATTAGTACCCTCAGCATTACCTACGATCAGAAGACAACAAGAAATGCATCGTGGACACAAACCATGTGGCTCCTGCTCAGTTTGCAAGCATACTTCGAACATTCAATCCTTTAAAGATCCAAGAACACGTGAACAAGGAATACAGACTTCAAGGAAAATGTTCTGTATATTATCATGTGCCCGTGGAATCTCCTATATATTGGGAAAACCAAAAGGAAAATAAAAATCAGAATTATAGAACATCTAAGTTGCATTTTGAGAAGAGTAGTATTCAATCCTTTAAAGATCCAAGAACACGTGAACAAGGAATACAGACTTCAAGGAAAATGTTCTGTATATTATCATGTGCCCGTGGAATCTCCTATATATTGGGAAAACCAAAAGGAAAATAAAAATCAGAATTATAGAACATCTAAGTTGCATTTTGAGAAGAGTAGTATCCACCCCGTTGGTCAACCATTGGATAGAATTTGACCACACTATTGAGGTCCTTTATTTCTATGTCTTTAATTTTATTTTTTTTATATATAACAATTTTATTGAAAGAATCAAATAATCAATACAATAGGATAATACAAAAATACATTCAATACAATAAGAATCATAATAATAATATTTCATACAAATATATATTCTTTCAAATTAAATTTCCATATGAACTAATCCTATCTTATCTACACCCCCCTTAATTCCATCTCCCTACCCCCCCTCACCTTTCCCCCCCAAATGAAATCCCTCACCCTGGATGAAAGTTGACAAAAATGAAGAGAAAAGGTAGAAAAGAAATGTTATTGAAGCCAAACACCGGGTACCAGGGTGATTCAACACTTTCTCTGGAAGGTGGAAGCAAGGAAGACGAGATGGCCTGGGAGTTTCCCAGATGGTGGGGCAACTTGGGCTGTCTGGTATTGTATGTTTTACACTGCTTGGTTTTCTCTCAGAACTTGCAGTTTCATAATCAAAGAAAAGCTTCTTATCTTAGGGGCTGCCTGGTAGGAACACATCTAGCTTTTTACCAGAGTGCTGTATGAGCAACAGAGATCTACAGAGAAAAGTAGCAAGAACTCTGTTAACCTGTCATCACTGTGAGAAAATAGAACTGTCACCTGATACCCTTTGTGATTTCTGATTGTTTTCCTATCACAGAAATAAATGACTATTTGTGATAACTACCCTGTGTCAATCGCTTTTCTTTTTGTGAATCAATGTGCAGTTACTGTTTTGTCTGTTACCCAAACAAATAGCTGGAGCTTCTCAGCATATCACAGCTACATTGTGATACTACCATGTACAGCTGCATTATGATGTCATCAAGCATTCTTACAGCCTCAGTGTATGACCCGGATGCATTGTGATGTCACGGATCATTCAGACAGCTTCTGATCATGTACAACTGCATTATGATGTCATCAAGCATTCTTACAGCCTCAGTGTATGACCCGGATGCATTGTGATGTCACCAGTGGCATAGTAAGGGGGTACTGGCACCTCTCCTCCTCTCCACCTTCCCACGTACCTCTTTAAAATGTTCGCCGGTGTGAGCAGCATCTTCCACTTGCTGCTCGCGTCAGCCTCGGCTCCCTTCTGACATCATTTCCTGGTCACAGAACCAGGACATGAAGTCAGAAAAGAGCCGAAGCTGGCGCAAGCAGCAAGTGGAAGATGCTGCTCGTGCTAGCAAACATTTCAAGAGGTATGTGGGGACAGGGGGCGCTCAAGTGGTGGGGAAAAGTGGGGGGCGCATGGCAGGGCTATGCAGGATGCCACCCTCTCTCGTTAGGCCACTAGATGTCGTTGAGTATTCAAACAGCTTCTGATCATGTACAGCTGCATTATGATGTCATCAAGCATTCTTACAGCTTCAGGACATGACCTAGCTGCATAGTGATGTCATTAAGCATTCTTTCATTTTGAGCATGCACAGCTACATTTTGGTGTAATCAAGCATATTTTACAGACTCAGAGTGTGATATCATGAAGCTCTTTTTTACAGTCACAGTATAGCTGCACTGTGATGTCACCAAGTATTCTTACAGCATCAGAGCATGGCATGACCTCACTGTGAAGTCATCAAGTGTTCAAACACCCTGAGCATGACACAGATACACTATATCATCGATAATCCTTGTAGACCGTTTAATTTGTATTGAAACCCATTTCCTGTTTGTTCACATTCCTCTCCAAGACACTCCCTTCTTCTGTTCCACTATAATTATGTGTAAGAGTGTGCCCAGGAGGAAAGTTAAGTTGGCTACTCACATTCTTTAATTAATGCTCATTAGCCTGATAGAGAGCTAGAGCTATTTCTCCCTTGGTGGCTCTCCCCTCCTTCCACCTTCCCCTTGTGCCTGCTGTCATCATTACCAATGTGCGAGTCTCCTCTGAGCGCCCTTCTTGAGTGCCCCTCCCACTACACTGTGACTCCTGCTTGGGCAGAATTTACACTACTGTCAACTGGTACCAGTATGAGAGAGAAGAGAATTTCAGTGCTCTGCTAGAGCTACATGTGATTGATAGGAATTCCCACTATCCCTGCTGGTGGATCTGTGGAGTATAAAGAACTGTGTTTTTGTGCTTGCGGCTCACTGAAAATTTGACAGACATGTTCCTCATTCTCGTACGACTGAACTCTTTCCATTCTTGGCTTCAGTAAAATTCCTTTTGGCCTGGTAAAAAGAAGAGGAATTGACGTAGGGCTTACAGCAGAAGATTGTGAGACCCAGGAAAGTCAGGGCTCACATCCTGCTTCTGTGACCTCAGGCAAGTCACTCTGGGCCTGATTCTCAAAACTCGCCATGCTTTAGGAACCCACTTAGAATGTAAGCTCCACGGGTCATACTGTACCTGACTACATACCAGAACTGTGTGCTATAAAATTGATAAGTAGTATTCTGCAAAAAATAAAACACAAACTGCAGACTATGTACAGGATGCAGGCAATGTTTATTATACCCCCAAAAAATGCAGTGAATATACAACCTTATTACCAACCTAGGGACCCGACACGGTCCGTGTTTCGGACAACACGCCTTCCTCAGGGGTCCATGGTAAATAAGGTATAGGACAAACTGCAAAAACTATAATCAACAAATGCCTTCCTGAACCGAAGCCTCAAAGTGAAAGTGCGTAGCAAATAGTGGGAAAAAAAAAAGGCATTTGTTGATTATAGTTTTTGCAGTTTGTCCTATACCTTATTTACCATGGACCCCTGAGGAAGGCGTGTTGTCCGAAACATGGACCGTGTCGTTAATAAGGTTGTATATTCGCTGCATTTTTTTCCACTATCTTGGCTCTCCGCGAATCCTAACTCCACCAGATCCACTCAAAAATTCATACTATCATTCCCCTCTTTAAAAGGTATATCCCATACAGGAAAACTTGGAACATCCCTCCTCTTCAAGATCACCGAGCTGTGGAACAGCTTATCTGCCCCTCTTCGGAATGCGACCTCCCTCCAACGCTTCAGAAAACATTTGAAAACTTGGCTTTTCTCTAAAATGTAACCACTCCCTCCCTCTCCTCTTTACTTAGTCCCCTCTTTCTTTCCTTTTTACCAAGCCCTTCTTCTTCCCATTGGAGTTCCTTTCTTTAGTAATTCCTGTAATCCGTGTCGAGCTCTACTTCTGTGGAGATGATGCGGTATACAAACTTAAGGTTTAGTTTAGTTTAGTATAATAAACATTGCCTGCATCCTGTACATAGTCTACAGTTTGTGTTTTGTTTTTGCTTGCTGCTTGATATACTGCAGACTTCGTTGGATTCTCTTTTGTGTTGGCGTAAGTAGTATTCTGGCCAATACTCAAAAGCACTTATATAGTTAACACTAACCAGATAGTACTGCTAAATATTCTTTCTGACCATCTCAGCTAGGGTTACCAGACATCTTTTTAGAGAACATGTCCAGACATCTGGATGGCTTTACGAAAAACTTCTACCTCGGGACTGCATTGGGAGGGCATCTGCACATGCAAGGGATGCAAACGTGGTGATGTCATGCGATGTCCTCTCACTGCGGTCTCGAGGAAGAGAACAGGTTGAGGGGGGCTGGGGGGGGGCGAGGCTGGAATGGAATGGGGTATGACTTGGGCAGAACGGGGCGTGGCTAGTTGGAACTGGGTGGGGCCTGGGGGCGGGGCCATGAGTCTGGATTTTACAGGAGTCAAATCTGGTAACCCTAATCTCAGCACTACTCGGACAGGGCCGGGACAGTCTGTGGGTGGAGCCTGGGCAAAGCCGGAGGGTATCCAGTGAGTGGCGATATTCGGACCATTAACAGGATGAAGTTAGGACAGCAAAAGCCTTTTAACGAGGGGAAAGATAATTTGAGTTTGTGGGCGGATCTGGTGGTGTCAGGTCTCAAAGAATTCCAGGATCATGGGATTAGGGGAGGAAGAATACCATGTAGGATCTTGAATATTAGGCAGGTATATTTAAAGTGAATCCTAGAAATCACCGGAAGCCAGTGAAGATTAAAAAAATGCTAACCACTGCAGGCTAAATATCAGTTCCATTACTTTGAACCCAACATGTGCAAATCATTGAGCGTCATCCCCTTGGATGCAGGAGTACATTGCTCTCCCCCCTGGAGAATTGATCCCAGGACTGCAGCCAGCTCCTTCTGTTCTTTGTTCAGGGTTGCAGGTCCACTGTTATGCAACACGTTACTGGCAAATTTACACACGAGGGAGTCCTTGCTATCTTTATGGAAACATTTAAAAGCAATGTTATTCCAACAAGCTTTTACCTGAAATGGTGATTTTGAAATTGTTTATTTACATTTTATGATGTTTGGGTTAAATGGACTTTTATTAGGTATGCGAATTTGTAAGCCGCACATCATATTCATGGCGGCTTCTTGCCCACTGCAAGGTTACGTTTAGACAGTAATGCATTTCTAAGGTCCCGAAGAATGGAAACGTCGGTTCTACCTACCCAGATGCAGTGAGACCCAGACTACTGCAACAATCTCATTGCATGGTGTTTTATAATGTGCTAACTTATGTTTTATGAGGCTCTTGGACTTGGATTACATTTTCAGTCAAGGCCAGAATCCACTTTATTACTTCATTGTCTTCTCCAGTGCTGCGGCATAGAATTGAGTAATCAACATACAGTGTCTCTAAAGCTGGAAACAGAGTGTAGAAGACTTGGTATTGAAGGCAGCACCATCTCCCTATCCTCTGTATCAGAAAACCTCCCGAGAGGATCATTGTGTTTGTGTATGTCTCCTCTGTAACATATAAACAGGCCAACATTCACATCCACACTGCAAAACATTCTCTCCGGTACAAATGGCACACCATCAGCAGAGTGGTGGAGTAAGACTGCCATCTAGTGGAGGTGGATGCTTTACCCACCCTGTAAGAGACTCGTGGAAGGCACTGTGCAGTGAAAGAATATTTCTTTAAGGCTGTCAGCAACCTGCCCAAATTCTTGTCAGGTGTTCTCAACCCAGTCCTCAAGTCAGTCAAAATCTGCAATAGGGAAGACACTCCTGAAGGTGTGAATAGCATGATGAAGGACCTGGTGAAGCTTGAAGAATGGTCTGAAATTTGGCAGCTCTATGATTTAATGCTAAGAAATGTAAGACATGCATTTGGACTGCACAAACCTGAAGGAACGGTACAGTTTAGGGGGTGAAGAACTTTTGTGCATGAAAGAGGAGCGGCCACCAGGATGGTCTTGGGGCTCAAGGATCTCACGTATGAAGAAAGATTAAAAAAATTGCGGCTGTACTCACTTGAGGAAAGAAGAGAACGGGGAGATATGATTGAAACATATAAGTACATCACGGGACGCATCGAGTCAGAAGATGATATCTTCTGGCTCATGGGACCCTCGACCACCAGAGGGCATCCGCTGAAAATCAGGGGAGGGAAGTTTCATGGCGACTCCAGGAAGTACTTCTTCACCGAAAGAGTAGTGGATCATTGGAACAGACTCCCACTCCAGGTGATAAAGGCCAGCAGCGTAACGGATTTTAAGAGAAAATGGGATACTCACGTGGGATCTTTAAGGGAGTAAATTCAGGGGAGGGGATACTTGGAATGGGCAGACTTGGTGGGCTATAGCCCTTTTCTGCTGCTTTTTTCTATGTTTCTACTTGGGAGTGATAGTATGTGACAATCTTAAGGTGGCCAAACAGGTCGAAAAGGTGACGGCTAAAGCTAGAAGGATGCTAGGGTGCATAGGGTATGGCCAGTAGGAAAAAGGAGGTATTGATGCCCTTGTATAAGTCTCTGATGAGACCTCATTTACTTGGGACTTACGCTTACTTGAGACAGTCTTATTTTGCATATGTTATCTTAACAATCTTCTTGAACAGACAGATACCATTATAGGTTCTGTTATTTGAACTTTCCAATTCTTAGAATATTGTGTGTAATTCTGGAGACTACCCCTTCAAAAAGATATAAACAGGATAGAGTAGGTCCAGAGGAAAGCTACTAAAATGGTCAGTGGTCTTCATCATAAGGCGTATGGTGACAGACTTAAAGATCTCAATATGTATACTTTGGAGAAAAGGCGGAGAGGGGAGTTATGATAAAGACATTTGAATATCTACACGGCAAAAATGTGCATGAGGCACAAACCTCTGTAGAGGATTTTATTCCACCTCCACTCAGGGCAACTCACTACTGATACTTTGAGCGCAGGACAAAAGCGCTCCGACAAAGCTGCGCCGACAATTGCATGCAGGGACGAATGTGTACCGCCGCCAGAAACCATTAGTGCTCTGAGCGTGGGTTTGAAGAAAACTCCCCAGTACACTGAGAAATACTCATGCTCACGTTGAGAGAGAGTGTGGGGAGGTTCCCCCCTCCCCCACATACCACCTGTCAGAGCAGAAGAGCAGGTGTTTGGGAGAAGAGTGGGACTTTTCGGTGTATTGGGGGGGGGTCCCCACACCCCCCCTAACATGAGTGTGAGTATTTCTCAGTGTAGTGGGAGGGGTTCCCCCCCCACACCCCTCACAATGCTAATGGGAATGGTAAGAACGGCTTTAGGTGGCAGCACGCATTCATTCCTGCGTGCAATTATTGACACGGTTTTGTCGGCGCACAAATGTCTGGTGTGCTTTTTGACGGGTCACCGTTGTCAGAAGGAGTGAACATATCATTGGTTAAAAAAACTAACTTTCAGTCTCCAAACTTGTATTAATTGTCATTTAATTAATCTTTTAATACATAAGAACATAAGCAGTGCCTCTGCTGGGTCAGACCAGAGGTCCATCACGCTCAGCAGTCCGCTCACGCGGCAGCCCATCAGGTCCAGGACCTGTATATAGTAATCCTCTATCTATACCCTTCTATCCCCTTTTCCTTCAGGAAATTATTTAATCCCTTCTTGAACCCCAATACCGTACTCTGTCCTATCACACCCTCTGGAAGCACATTCCAGGTGTCCACCACCCTTTGGGTGAAGAAGAACTTCCTAGCATTGGTTCTGAATCTGTCCCCTCTTAACTTTTCCGAATGCCCTCTCGTTCTTGTAGCTTTCGAAAGTTCGAAGAATCTGTCCCTCTCCACTTTTTCTATGCCCTTCATGATCTTGTAAGTCTCTATCATGTCCCCTCTAAGTCTCCGCTTTTCCAGGGAAAAGAGTCCCAGTTTCTCTAATCTTTCAGAATATGAAAGGTTTTCCATACCTTTTACCAGTCGTGTCACTCTCCTCTGAACCTTCTCGAGTATCGCCATATCCTTCTTAAGGTATGGCGACCAATATTGGACGCAGCACTCCAGATGCGGGCGCACCATCGCCCGATACAACGGCAGGATAACTTCTTTTGTTCTGGTTGTAATACCTTTCTTGATAATACCTAGCATCCTATTCGCCTTCTTAGAGGCTGCTGTGCACTGTGCCGACGGCTTCATTGTCCTGTCCACCAGTACCCCCAAGTCCTTTTCTAGGCTGCTTTCACCCATTACCAGCCCTTCCATCTCCCTTTCTGTTTCCTACATGCAAGACTTTACATTTCTCTACGTTAAACTTCATCTGCCATCTTTTCGCCCACTCTCCTAGTTTGTTCAGGTCCTTTTGTAAATCTTCACAGTCCTTTTTAGTCCTAACCCCACTAAATAGTTTGGTGTCGTCTGCAAATTTTATTACTTCGCACTTCGTCCCTGTTTCTAGATCATTTATAAATACATTGAACAGCAGTGGTCCGAGTACCGACCCCTGCGGAACACCACTCGTGACCCTCCTCCAGTCCGAGTAGTGGCCCTTCACTCCCACCCTTTGCCTCCTACCTGCCAACCAATTTCCGATCCATCTATGTACGTCTTCTTCCAGGGGTTCTTCAGTTTCCGCAGTAGTCGTTCATGGGGTACCTTGTCAAAGGCTTTTTGGAAATCCAAGTATACGATGTCAATGGGGTCCCCTTTGTCCATTCATTTGTTAATTCCTTCAAAGAAGTGCAATAAGTTTGTTTGCCACGAACTTCCCTTGCAGAAGCCATGTTGGCTTGTTTTCATCAGTTTGTTCCTTTATAGATGCTCATCGATGCTGTTTTTTATCAGCGCTTCCGCCATCTTCCCCGGAACTGAAGTCAAACTTACCGGTCTGAAGTTCCCCAGGTCGCCTCTCGATCCTTTTTTGAAGATAGGCATAACATTAGCTATTTTCCAATCCTCTGGGATCATGCCTGTTTTCAGGGATAGATTGCAAACTTGCTGTAGTAGTTCCGCTATTTCCTCCTTTCTTTCAATATCCTAGAGTGGATTCCGTCCGGGCTCGGAAATTTGTCAGTTTTTAATCAATCTATTTGCTTGTGTACGTCTTCAAGGCTTACCTCCATAGATGTTAATTTTTCTGCTTGATCTCCTTTGAAGATTTTTTCAGGTTCCGGCACGTTGGATATGTCCTCATTTATAAATATTGACAAAAAGAACATGTTTAGTTTATCTGCCACCTCTTTTTCCTCCTTCACTCCTTTCCTATCTCCGTCATCCAGCGGTCCCACCTCCTCCCTTGCCGGCTGCTTCCCTTTAACATATCTGAAGAACAGTTTGAAATTTCGTGCTTCCCTGGCTAGCCTCTCTTCATATTCTCTCTTTGCTCTTCTAACCACGAGGTGACATTCTTTTTTATGCTTCCTGTGCTCTTTCCAGTTTTCCCCAGTTTTGCCCTTTTTCCATTTCCGGAATGAATTTTTCTTATCTTCTATCGCTTTCTTCACATCTTTAGTTTCCGGAATGAATTTTTCTTATCTCCTATTACTTTTTTCACTTCTTTAGTTATCCACGCCGGGTCTTTTGCATCCTTTTCTAAATCTGGGGATATACAGATTTTGCGCTTCGCTTACCGTGTCCTTGAATAAAGACCAGGCTTGCTCTACAGTCTGCGATTTCTTTGAGCTTTTCCTAAGTTTTTTCCTTACCATTACTCTCATCGCTTCGTAGTTTCCTTTCTTGAAGTTTAAAGTTGTCGCTGTGGTTCTCTTTCCCTTTGTTATTCCTACTTCAACTTTGAACTTGACCATATTGTGATTGCTGTTTCCCAGAGTTACCACTACTTCCACTTCCTTTGCAGGTCCTCTTAGCCCATTAAGTATTAGATCCAGAGTGGCATTCCCTCTTGTCGGTTCTCTGACAAGCTGCTCCATGAAGCAGTCCAGTATAGCCTCTAGGAATCTGGTCTCCCTAGCGCTTTGTGAGATTCCAAGACCCAAGTCTATCCCGGGATAGTTGTAGTCTCCCATAACAATCGTGTTACTGCTTTTGCATTCTCGCATCATCTCGGCTTTCATTTCTTCATCAGTTTCTTCGGTTTGCCCAGGTGGACGATAGTACAGGCCCATCAAACAGTTCAAATGGCATGCAAAACACCCTGTCAATGTAGAAAAATATCCACTTATCTGTGCAATTAGGATGAGTCCTTGATTACATTACATTGGCGTCTTCTATCCCACCAATACCTTTCAGTTCTAGGTGGTTTACAACAAGAGTTGGCCTGGGCATTTCCAGGGAGAATACATGCTTAATAGATGTAGTATGCGTCGGGATCTGTGGAGGGTTGATCAGGTTTAATTAGATTATTTCAATAACCTTCAAGTTTTCTGTGAAACACACTAAATAATCATCAAAATTGGCTAAAACACAAGAGAAAATATCCGGCTGGATATACAGGAGTAATATTTAAGGATCTCAAGCGCTCACGGCTAAAGGCCCGATGTATGTCATAAGCCAGTAACCAAGAAGTGAGCTATCATTGGTCCTGTATATTCTCCTATTTTCTCATTTTCTTCTATTTCAAACTGTATTAAATTTATTATTTTCTAAACTGTATTAAATTTAAAACTTAATTCTGTATTGAGCCCATCTTATTTGCTTATTTGCATATTTATTTCTAGATATTATTGATGTGCTAATTTTTCCATCTATCACAAAGTGCTTTCTCATTCAGGATATATGAATTATGAAGTACTTAGCTTCATGACATGATGACGGAAGATCTCCGTTTCGCTCACAATAAAGGAGCTTCGTCAGGAACGGCACCAATATTCAAACTGTTTATGCCAATAGTTTATAAAGTTTAGATTTAAACCATGGAGAGACTGTCTAGTATCACAGCCCGATAAGTCGGCTCTTATCTTGTGTTTTAGCCAATTTTGATGATTATTTAGTTAGTTAGATTATTTGACAAATTTCTTGAATATAAAAGTTTTAAGTTCTTTCCTGAATGCTAGGAATGATCAAGAAGGGGATCACAAACAGATTGGAGAAGGTTATCATGCCGCTGTACCGGGCCATGGTATGCCCTCACCTGGAATACTGCGTCCAGCACTGGTCGCCGTACATGAAGAAGGACATGGTAGTACTCGAAAGGGTCCAGAGAAGAGTGACTAAAATGGTTAAGGGGCTGGAGAAGTTGCCGTACAATGAGAGATTAGAGAAACTGGGCCTCTTCTCCCTTGAAAAGAGGAGACTGAGAGGGGACATGATCAAAACATTCAAGATAATGAAGGGAAAAGACTTAGTAGATAAAGACAGGTTGTTCACCCTCTCCAAGGTAGGGAGAACGAGAGGGCACTCTCTAAAGTTAAAAGGGGATAGATTCCGTACAAACGTAAGGAAGTTCTTTTTCACCCAGAGAGTGGTGGAAAATTGGAATGCTCTTCAGGAGGCTGTTATAGGGGAAAACACCCTCCAGGGATTCAAGATAAAGTTAGACAAGTTCCTGCTGAACCAGAACGTACGCAGGTAAGGCTAGATTCAGTTAGGGCTTTGCCTCCACTCCACCCAAGCTCCTCCCTGAAACATGCCTACTCACAGTTCCCCTTCCTTTCCCTATTCCTCAAGTCTAGAATCAAATCTCCCCTTCCTTCCCCTGATGTCCAACATCTCCACTCTTTTTCCTTTCCCCTGCTGCCACCATCTATCTACCTCAGCTTGAATATGACCTGCAATAAAAGGAATTTCATCGTAGTGTTGAGCACAAGCTCTCATTCAATTTCTGCCATGTCTTGCTTCCTCTGATGCAAACTTCTGTTGGAGAGGCTGGGATGCAGAATGCTTTATTACAGACCTGTGCTGGAAGTTGTTGTGCTGCACTGACAACTTTTTAAAAATGCAGTTTTCCTGCTGCACTGCTGCTGCTGCCACCCCACAAATTCTGATGCCCTAGGTAGTGGCATAGTGGAGGGGGAGGGGCAATGGACTGCCCCGGGTGCTATCTTGGTGGGGGCTGGAATCTCTCCCCCCCACGTCATACTCATAGGCAGTGGAACGCTTTTTTGTTTGGAAGGGGCCCCAAAAGCTCTGCTCTAGACCCCACTTCAGACCTGCCCAAGCTCCACCCCAGCCCCACCCAACAAGGCAACCAGCAGGTTCAATGCAATTGCATGGCTGCATAAAATAATTTTATCACCCCTTTACACATACATAAACCAAAGATTAATATAATCAGCGCTATCAAAGAACCAAAAACATTTGAGGTTAAATTTGTCAAGATATTTCAAAGGTAACATAATAAGACACAAAGCTTGTTTTTTTAATTACCAGACATTTTTGTGCCTCTGTTGCAGAGCTCAAGGGTGAACCACTTCAGAGTGAGATGTTCATCCACAACTGTGGATGGATGGGTAATAAATATTTTTAAACAAACAAACAATCCAGATGGCATATCCAACAGAAATGTCATTGACTCACACCTCCCAGGGTTGGTTACTTTCTATGGTCATAGAAACTTCAATAAGTGCTGACTTATGGTAAGTGATACCCTTGGACCAACCCCAGTCATTCAGGGGTAAGTGATGGCTTTCCCAAGTCTACATGGCTAATAATGATTCATGTTCTTTTCCTCCAGAAACTCTACACCCTTTTTTAAACCCAAATATTGCTAATTGTACATCTTCTGTAGCTTAACTGTGAAAAAAAATATCTTATGTTCTTTTTTTTAACTCCTTTACCCTCCACCCCCCACAGAAACATACTTGCTACTGTGAGGAAAGTGTGTTCTCTATAATGAAAACTGTTCACAAATCCTAGACCTTAAGTCAGTGGTTCCCAAAACTGGTCTTGGAAGCACCCCAGCCAGTCAGTTTTTCAGGTTATCCCCAATGAATATTTGTGAAAGACTTGCATGCATTGCCTCCATTACATGCAAATTTATCTCGTGAATATTCATTGCAGATAGCCTGAAAACCCAACTGAGGTGCCTCCAGGACCAGGTTTAGGAACCACTGCCTTAAGTGATTAATTCTATAATCCAGTGGCTCCCAAACCAGTCCTGGTGGTACCCCAGCCAGTCAGGACTTTTGCAAATGAATATTCATGAGTTAGATTTGCATGCACTTCATGAATCTTCATTGTGGGTATGGGAAAAACCTTAGTGGCTGGGATTCTCCCAGGATAGATCTAGGAAGCATTGTAATTACAGGAATAAGACAGGTTGTTCACCCTCTCCAAGGTAGAGAGAACCAGAGGGCACTCTAAAGTTGAAAGGGGATAGATTCCGTACAATCGTGAGGAAGTTCTTTTTCACCCAGAGAGTGGTGGAAAACTGGACCGCTCTTCCGGAGTCTGTCATAGGGGAAAACACCCTTCAGGGATTCAAGACAAAGTAGATAAAGACAGGTTGTTCAACCTCTCCAAGGTAGAGAGAACAAGAGGGCACTCTCTAAAGTTAAAAGGGGATAGATTCTGTACAAATATAAGGAAGTTCTTCTTCACCCAGAGAGTGGTAGAAAGCTGGAATGCTCTTCCGGAAGCTGTTAAAGGGGAAAACACCCTCCAGGGATTCATGACAAAGTTAGACAAGATCCTACTGATCCAGAACGTACGCAGGGAGGGCTAGTCTCAGGGCGCTGGTCTTTGACCAGAGAACCGCCGCGTGAACGGTCTGCTGGGCACGATGGACCACTGGTCTGACCCAGCAGCGGCAATTCTTATGTTCTTAATAGATGCAAGCAGAAGTCTGTGGGTTTTCCTAAGGGATAGTGCGGGGTACATGGAGAACTGTGGGGCCAGTGCAAGGGTACCTTAGAGACAAAATACCTGCATATATTGTGTATAGCGCTGCATACGTCTTGTAGCGCTATAGAAATCCTTGCACCCCACCCCCAATTAAGTGCAAGATCTCTAGGCAGTTCCCTAAACTCAACAATCAGATTCAAGAACAATCCTGTAATTAATGCATAATTAGTCATCATGCATTTTAATGTTAAACTTTATTTATTAGATACTAAACAAAGGCAACTTCCAAAGCAGGACTGTTTGCTTTGCTTCCGCCTTAGATGTTCTTCGTAGCTCCCTTCCAAAGCAGCTATTTCAGGCAAATGCCTAGTCTCGCCTAATGGTTAGGCATCGACCTTTCTCCTAGGACAAGCAGGATGAGTCAGCCACATATGGGTGTTATCCCAACACCTCCCAATTTGCGGATAAGCTCTCCAATAGCTCAGAGAGATTTTTTTTTTTTTTTCTCTGAGCACATGCAGTGCCCGGGCCCCACTGGGCATGCCCGAGCCCTACCCATTTCCCCCTGCTTCCCCCTAATTCCCAGTCTTTAGTTTCCGCCCGTTCCCATCGGTCGGATTTTTCTACAGCTCTCCATTACAACTTTTCTACTCATCAACTTGAAGATGCCTGAATCATCTAAAGAAACAACTGGGATGCAGGAGGAGGATGAGCACACTGGATCCTCATAAATTGTGCGCCCACTGATTGGATCCGGCGCTCGAGGTTTCCGTGTGGCTTGCATTTTGCGCACATGTCACCACGTGCACGCAAGCTAAGGAAGAGGGCACTGAGAGACTTCATGAAGAGAAGTGAGGCCCAAGAATCTCCCTCCAGCAGCCATCCTCATCGGAGCGTAGCAGCGGGGGATCCACAGACGAATCCGGTGAGGAGCCTCCAGGACATCCTGGCTCAGTCAACCCCCCCGACTGCAACTTGCCCGGTCGAGAAATCTCTCCCGGAGGTCCTGCATGCTGTCGCTAGCCGCCAGCCCCTGCAGGAAGCCGATAGGAGTCTCACCAGACCGAGAGATCTCTCCAGGAGTTCCTGCATGTTGCTGCTTACAGCCAGCCTCTGCAGGGCATGAAGAGAAGTGAGGCCCGGGAATCTTCCTCCAGCAGCCATCCTCATCAGAATGCAGCAGCGGGGGATCCACAAGCTACAGTGGCAAGGAGCCTCCAGGATGCCCTGGCTCAGCTAATCCCCCCGCCTGCACTTGGCCCGGTAGAGAAATATCTCCCGGAGTCCCTGCATGTTGCCGCTTAGAACCAGCCTCTGCAGGGCAGCCGATAGGAGTCTCGCCAGACCGAGAGATCTCTCCAGGAATCCCTGCATGTTGCCACCTACAGCCATCCTCTGCAGGGCAGCCGATAGGAGTCTTGCATGCTGCTGCGTAAATCCACAGACTCTGCAAGCAACAGATCGGGGCTTTCACCCTCCAGACGGCATGCTGCCACTTACAGCCAGCCTCTGCAGGGAGCCGATTGGGGTTCAAAGGTAAGTCCTATCTGCTTGTTTTTGGGAAAACCTCTGATAATCTGTTGCAGCCCCGAGGGCTCTGCCCCACCCTCCTCCCAATCTGAATTTAAGGAGAAAGAATCTCCCATGCTTCTTTCCCTTGGAGGGGACCTGCAGACCTCTCCCCCCAGTAGGAGACATGCTGCCCCAGAGTTCAGCTTATAAAGGACATGCTGAAAAAAAAAAACCCAACTCGATGTTTCTTTCCCTCTTGGGGTCCTGCAGAGTCTACAATTCACACCTTTCCCACCCTGCCCCCTCCCCCTCTCATGTTGGGAACGAGGAGTCTGCCTTTCTCAGCAGGGTGCTGATATCTTCAGAGATGCGGCATGTCAGACCATGCCTCTCCAAAGGTGGGGGTTTGAAACTCCTCAGTCTAAAAAGCTGTTTGCTCTTCATAAAACCTAGGCAGAGTGCTTTTCCAGCTAGCATGATGGACTCTGTACTATTCATGATTTCTATAGCACTGAAAGGCATATGCAGCGCTGTACAGTTTAATATACAATAGGCAGTACAGCAGCAGAAGCCCACTCAAGAGGCATTATCACTCCTCTTTCTCTGCCTCCAGGCACAGTGGGAAACGCAGCCAGGAGCACTGGCACAGATGAAGGGGTGCATCCTGCCCCTTCTCTGCAGGCTCTCCCCCCCTCTCAAGAAGGACAGAGAAGGGCGGTGGGGTACATGGAGCCACCCAACCAGTCAAGTGGAGCAGCACATGAACCTGCGAACCACCAGGGGTGGGACCAGCAGCCACAGTTAATCCTCCTGCTGACCCACTCCTCTCTCAGCGGGCTACATTCCCCACTATGTCCCCCTTTAGAGGGAGCCACGCACAACAACATGGCGCGGATCAGCGGCATGCCATGCACCCAAGCAACGGAGGAACAAGCTACACACCAGCCTCCAGCCACGCCCCGAGTCACCACCCACACAAATAAATAAATATTTACAAAAAAAAAAAAAAAACCACAAACGAGGACTCACCCCAAGTCCCTCCAGAAACTCACAGCCTTTCTCAAGATCCACGTGGGTGGACAACAAGTACCCAAGACAGAGTACTACAAGGCCTGAACTACCAGTACCAGTACTTCACGCAGGCAGTGGCGATTCCAGTCCACAAGAACCTCCTGGACTGCAGAGACAAGATTTGGCTGTCTCCCTCCTCAGGGCAACCAACATCAAGGAGACTGGGATTGAAGTACCAGATCTTTCCAGCCCAGGGATTCGACAACCCGCAGCAGCCATACATGGACATTGCGGTAGCTTAAGAGAAACAGGGCAGCACGACCCCCCCCCCCCCTCCAACCCCCGTCAGGGAAGGACCTGAAAAACCCTGGTTTCCACGGGGAAAAAGACCTTCGATGGCGCAATGCTGAGCGCACGAATTGCTGTGCTCCAGTTCCAGATGCAGCTTTATCAGGAGGCCAGTGAGAGGAAATAAATAAATATAATAAAATAGAGACTCCAGCTCACAACTGAGCCAGTCCACACTGGCAGCAGTCTGTGCCCCAGCGCTCGCAACAGTAACAAAACTGCTACACAAACAAGCACCGCCCGAGGGGCAGGGGCATCCAAGAGCAGCCCTCTCCCCAAGACAAAAACAGAACCTTGATCACCCTCCGGCCCAGCATGATCAGATTGTCTGCGAAGGCTTGGCCCAGAATCACCATCGACCAGTGGGCCCTCAGCATCATCAAGCAGGGATTCCGAATTCGTCTCCACTCCCGCCCCCCCCCCCCGAGTGGGCGGGGCACCCTCCATCTGACGACCCAACTTTCCTGCAGCAAGGAGAGGACCTGCTTCGGCAGAATCAATAGAGGCGGTGACGAACAGAGGAGATCACCAAGGGGTTTCTACTCCAGGAACCCCCGTGTCACCATGGACAAGGACAACGCTCAGTCGCCGAGAGTGCCCAGGGGATGGCTACGGTCTTCGTACAGACTGAGGGGGAGCCTGGACAGAGGACAGAGGTCTCTGTACAGACCGAGGCCATCCCCTCAAAGATGTCTTCAGCCTCGACTCAGACAGAACCAATTGATCAACCAGATGAAAGCCTTATGATAGAGCTGAGGAGTCTGAGAGAAGAGATCCAACGCTTAAGGAGCATCCGTGATGACGAGACCTTCATCGACGGAATAATCCAGGAACTGTCTCAGATCGCCGAACCAGAGCCTGACAAGACCATCCTTGAGTCACCCAGAGCTTCCAGAACTTCAGACTTGAATCCTACCGTCGGAATTCAGGAAGTCACTGGAGACGCCGATACCTGGCAGCTGGTGACTTCATCCACAGGTAAACGCAGAAAACCTAATTCTGTTTCTCTCTCTCACATACAGGGCAGCTCTACATCGACGCCACATATCCCCCTTAAGAACAGATACCAGCTGCTACAGGAAGGTCCTGACAACGAGGTACAAGAAGTGGTTGAACAGACGGTTCCGATTCCAGAGTCCACAGGTCGGCCCACCCCTAGGAAGCGCAGAGTTGTGGTCATCGGGGATTCACTGCTAAGGGGCACCGAGGGACCGATTTGTAGACCAGATCTGCAGTCAAGAGAGGTCTGCTGCTTGCCGGGGGCCAAGATCCGGGATGTAACTGCTAGCCTTGGCAGACTCATCAAGCCCCAAGATCACTTCCCTATGATTCTCATCCATGTCGGAACCAACGACACTGCCAGGGGCACCCTAGAAAGCATACCCGAAGACTTCAGAGCCCTAGGAGAGAAGCTGAGGAGGATGGATGCGCAGGTGGTCTTCTCCTCGATCCTCCCAGTGAGGGGCAAGGGCAGTGCCAGGGAGGATCGTGTCCGGAGGGTGAACGACTGGCTGCAGGAATGGTGTAGGGAGATGAACTTTGGGTTCCTGCACCACGGAGAGGCACTGCAGGGACTGCTTGGACCAGACGGGTTACACCTGACCAAGAGGGGGAAGAACTTCCTTGGACACCGTCTAGCCCGCCTACTACACAGGGCTTTAAACTAGGTAAGTTGGGGGAGGGTACGGGCTTTAAACTAGGTGAGTTGGGGGAGGGTACGGGCTACCAATACTATTTTGGAACTGAACTAAGTAAACACTGCATTGGGTCACATTACAATTCTGGGTCTAAGGGGAGTACACGTAGCAATTCTAGGTCTAGAGGGAGTACACACTGTAATTCTGGGACCAGCGAGAGTGCACACGCTGCAAATTGCACTAAAGGAGCTCAAGTAGCCCAAACGGGAATACCCCCACAGGGTACACACATTACCAAGTCTCTGATAGGAGCGCACTGCAGTTATGGGGAGTCCGGGATAGGTACAAGCTGTAGCTCTGGGTCTAGGGAGTGTAAGAGACAAGCGAAAAATACTAATGGTGGTCTAGTTGATATAGAGGGATTGTCCCCACTGAGATACAACAAGCACACAACATGGAGGGCTATGTACGTCAACGCCCACAGTCTGGGAAACAAGATCCTAGATTTGGAGACAGAAATGAGGAATGCCGACCTGGATGTGGTGGCGATATCTGAGACCTGGCTCACAGACTCCCACGCGTGGGACATGGTCATACCAGGTTACAACTTGCTTCGTCGGGACAGGGAGGGCAAAATGGGAGGTGGGGTAGCATTATATACTAAAGATGACATTAAGGTCACCAGAATCACAGATGTACAGTACACTGGGGAATCCCTTTGGGTAAATTTGGCCAGAGGGAAGGACAAATGCCTATATCTTGGCGTGGTATACAGACCCCCAAAACAACAAGAAGACCTAGATTTGGAATTAATCGGAGATATAGAGAATATCACCTTGCGGGGGGACACAGTATTGGTAGGTGACTTCAACATGCCCGATGTGGATTGGGTCACGCTTTCCTCTGCTTCCGGCAGCAGCAGGAAGCTATTAAACTCTTTGAATGGAGCAGGACTCAGGCAACTGGTAATTGAGCCAACAAGGGATCAGGCAATTTTGGACCTGGTACTTACCAACGGAGAAAGTATCACAGAGGTCTCGGTGGGTGAAACTTTGGCCTCCAGTGACCACAATATGATTTGGTTCAATCTCAGGAAAGGTTTCACGAAATCTACCACATTGACCAAGGTTCTCAAGTTCAAGGACACAAATTTCCAGGACATGGGAGACTTCGTTCACCAGGCGCTACAAACCCAAGCAGATACCGACAGCGTGGAAGAAATGTGGTCAACTTTGAAAACCACCATACAGGAAGCAACAAACCGCTATGTTAAATCAGTAAGCAAACGAAGTAGGAACAACAAGCCACAGTGGTTCTCTATGGAGATCTCAGACCTCATCAAAGAGAAGAAAAAAGCATTCATCTCTTACAAACAATCAGGGACACAGGACTCCAGAGTAGATTATCTGACCAAATCAAGAGCCGTCAAAGCGGCAGTTAGAGAGGCCAAATTCCGCATGGAGGAGTCTCTAGCAAAGAATATCCAGAAGGGAGATAAATCCTTCTTCAGGTATATTAGTGACAGGAAAAAGAACTCAGGCGGGATAGTACGACTCAGAAAACCAGACGGAGACCATGTGGAGACGGACTCGGAAAAGGCCCAACTGTTAAATGAATACTTCTGTTCAGTCTTCACCCGCGAGGTGCCGGGAATCGGCCCTCAACCACATACAAGGATTAAATCAGTAGACCCGTTTAGTAATTTCAAATTTACACCCAGCAGCGTCTACTGCGAGCTGTCAAAAATCAAGGTCAACAAGGCAATGGGGCCTGACAACCTACACCCTAGGGTACTCAGGGAGTTGGGAGATGTCTTGGCGGAACCACTATCCGCGCTCTTTAATCTCTCCCTTAGTACAGGTAACGTCCCGATGGACTGGAAGACGGCTAACGTCATTCCACTACACAAGAAAGGCTCCAGGGTGGATATGGCAAACTACAGACCAGTGAGTCTCACTTCAATAGTGAGCAAACTAATGGAAACCCTAATCAAACACCAAATGGATAGGATCATGGACGAGGAGAATCTGCGGGATCCCCGCCAACATGGATTTACTAAGGGGAGATCGTGCCAATCCAACCTGATCGGCTTCTTTGACTGGGTGACGAGGAAGCTGGATGTTGGTGAGTCCCTGGACATCGTCTATCTGGATTTCAGCAAAGCATTTGATAGCGTGCCACACCGCAGGTTGCTGAACAAGATGAGTTCTTTAGGTTTGGGCGACACTTTAACAAAATGGGTTGGGAACTGGCTTGGAGGTAGGCTTCAGAGGGTGATGGTGAATGGCACTCCCTCCGAGATGTCGGAGGTGATAAGTGGAGTGCCACAGGGCTCCGTCCTAGGCCCGATCTTGTTCAACATCTATATAAGAGACCTGACAGAAGGGCTTCGAGGTAAAATAACATTGTTTGCCGATGATGCCAAACTGTGCAATGTAGTGAGCAAAAGCACAACAGACAAAAAAGCAATGACAGACGATATGGTGCATGACTTACTGCTGCTGGAGCACTGGTCTAGGTCCTGGCAACTCAGTTTCAATGCCAAAAAATGCAAAGTCATGCACCTGGGAAGCCAGAATCCATGCAAGATCTACACCCTAAATGGCGAGATCCTGACAAAAACTGTAGCAGAAAGAGACTTGGGAGTGATTGTCAGGGAAGACATGAAGTCGGCAAACCAAGTGGAGCAAGCTTCATCCAAAGCAAGGCAAATCATAGGTTGCATACGCAGGAGTTTCATCAGCCGTAAACCTGAAGTCATTATGCCACTATATAGATCCATGGTGAGACCGCACCTGGAGTACTGTGTGCAATTCTGGAGGCCGCATTACCGCAAGGATGTGCTGAGACTGGAGTCGGTCCAGAGAATGGCCACCAGGATGGTCTCGGGACTCAGGGAGCTCCCGTACGAGGAGCGGTTGGGGAATTTGCAGCTCTACTCACTCGAGGAGCGTCGAGAGAGGGGAGACATGATCGAGACATTCAAATATCTCACGGGCCGCATCAAGGTGGAAGAAGACATCTTCTTCTTCAAGGGTCCCGCGGCAACAAGGGGGCATTCGTGGAAAATCAGGGGCGGGAAACTGCACAGTGACACTAGGAAGTTCTTCTTCACTGAAAGGGTGGTTGATCGCTGGAATAGTCTTCCACTTCGGGTTATTGAGGCCACCAGTGTGGCGGATTTTAAGGCCAGATGGGATAGACATGTGGGATCTATCCGCAAAGATAGATAGTGAGGATCACTGGGGTGGGCAGACTTGATGGGCCTTGGCCCTTATCTGCCGTCTATTTCTATGTTTCTATGTTTCTATGTTTCTAACGCTCGTTCCTGGATCTCTGTAAGCTCAACAGATGCATACACAAGGTCCAGACGCACTCTCTGGGTACAGTCTTGGCCCTGTTACAGCCCGAGTATTGGCTAGTATCCCATGCACCCAGCCCACAGGAGGCATCGTCGCTTCTAAATCCTAGACAGACGCCTCCAGTACAAGGTCCTGCCCCTTGGACTCTCAACGGCTCCAAGAGCGTTCACAAAGTGCGTGGCAGTGGCACATCCTCGCCTTCAAGGGGTGCGCGTCCTATCTTATCTCGACAGCTGGCAGCCCCGTCAACCACCATAACTCTCCTCCAAGAACTGGGGTTCCTCATCAACTACATGAAATCCCACCTGATACCCACCCAGGGGATATCGTTCATCTGGGCAGTCATGAACACCACGCAGACCAAGGCCGTCCTACGGGACTACCAGATCGACGCCATGACATCCCTGGCCCAGTGCATCCCTGCCAGCAGCTCATCGTCAGCACGCTCCGGTCTTTGTTGTGCAGCACACCAGACTACTCATGTGATTCCTGAAAGGGCACCTCAGACGTCACTGGGACCAGTGTACCCAACCTCTGACTACCCACCTACTGGAGCTCAGGGCCTTAGGGAATGCCCTCGAAACCTTCAAACAGGCAGGGCAGTCCTCACCCAAACAGAAAACCAGGTGGCCTTGCTCTATATCAACAAACAGGGAGGGACAGGGTCGACCTCGCTATGTAAGGAAGCTTGCCACATGTGGGAGTTCTCCAACTCCATTCAATGCCCCATCCAGGCAACTTACCTCCTGTGGGAGCAGAACGACCTGGCAGAAAGACTCAGCCACCAGCTGGATCCCGATGAGTGGTGTCTCAACCCAGCGGCGATGAAGAAGATCTTCAGCACCTGGGGCACATCGAGCATCAACCTGTTTGCAACCGAACCGAACTCAAAATACTCGACCTTCTGCGCAAAGAGATCAACCCATCGCCGTCTCAGCCCCGATGGTCTGTCTGTGAGTTGGAACACCCTAAGTCCTGCAGAAGATTCTTCAGGACAGAGCAACGGTGATCATGATTGCCCTGTTCGGGCTCCTGCAACCATGGTTTCCGTTCCGGCAAGGGATAGCGGTTCACCCACCTCTCCCCGCTCCCGATCTGTGCAGTTCTCATTACACAACGCGGGAACCTTATCCTCCACCACGACCTGCGTTCCTTAGCCCTGACCGCATGGATGATGAGAGGATGAACCTACCACAAGACGTGGAGCACACTCTTATGGCAGCCAGAAGACCTTCAACCAGAAAACGCTATGGGTTGAAAGGGAGAAGGTTCCGCTACCAGTGCACAGACACGCAGCGAGACCCCTACAACTGCCCCATACCGGACATCCTGCAGTACATACTGAGCTTATCTCAGGGGGACCTAAAACCCACTTCCATCAAGGTCCACCTAAGTGCAATCACGGCATACCACGCTGGCCTAGACAGCAAACCAGTGTTGAGGTATCCAGTAATCACAAAATTTCATGAAGGGACTGTCCAATCCGCACCCACCGGCCAGACCACCACCGCCCGGATGGGACCTCAACTTGGTGCCGCATCATCTCACCTCGACCCCTTCAAACCTTTGGGGGAGGCAGATCCTGTATTCCTGGCTGAGAAAACCCTGACCATCGTGTCTACCGACACACTCCCTCATGAGAACAGGGTGGTACCCAGAACCCACCCCCGATTCTTGCCGAAGGTGGCTTCAGCGTGCCTCCCGGCACTCTACATCTCCCCACAGGGAGGCACACTGCCACCTCAGCAACACCTCCTGGACTGTGTGCGGGCCCTGACTATGCAGCAGATTAGACAAGCCTCAATTGTTCGTCTCCTACGACTTCCGGCCACCAAACGCAGGCGCTCGCGCTGGATATAAGAGTGCATCCCCTTCACCTATAGAAAAGCACAGCATCAACCGCAGGTGGGAGCCAACACCCACCAGCGCAGAACCATAGCCAACACAACGGCACTTCTGCACCACACACCAATAGGGGACATCTGCGATGCAGCCACTTGGTCCTCCATGCACACCTTCACCAAGCACTACTATCTCGACATAGCATTCCACGCTCCAAATGCATTCGGCCAAGCAGTCTTGGAAGTGGCTCTTCCCTCCCGGGAGGGACAGCAACCACTAGCACAGCCTTGACAAACACTGATCAAGTAGGGGGTTATAAATATCGACAAACACTGTTCAAGTAGGGTGTTATAGATATTGATTAAGTAGGTCTTCCAGCACTCCTTCCTAGACTGAATGTGGAATAGGCAAGTATGAATTCTCACATGCAAGTACGATTCGTCACTGTTGACCAGTTGGTTTCTCACTGTTCATTGATTGTCATTGACCAATTTCACTGTTCTGTGAGTTAAGTAGGTCTTCCAGCAATCCTGTCTAGTCTGAAGGTGGAATAGGCAAGTATGAATTCTCATATGCAAGTACGAATTGTCACTATTGACCAGTTATGAATTGTCACCGTTGACCAGTTGGTTTTCTCACTGTTTATTGATTGTCATTGACCAGTTTTCGCTGTTCTGTGAGTTAAGTAGGTCTTCCAGCACTCCTGTCTAGTCTGAATGTGGAATAGGCAAGTATGAATTCTCATATGCAAGTACGAATTGTCACTGTTGACCAGTTACGAATTGTCACTGTTGACCAGTTGGTTTTCTCACTGTTCATTGATTGTCATTGACCAGTTCGCTGTTCTGTGAGTTAAGTAGGTCTTCCAGCACTCCTGTCTAGACTGAATGTGGAATAGGCAAGTATGAATTCTCACATGCAAGTACGATTTGTCACTGTTGACCAGTTGGTTTCTCACTGTTCATTGATTGTCATTGACCAATTTCACTGTTCTGTGAGTTAAGTAGGTCTTCCAGCAATCCTGTCTAGTCTGAATGTGGAATAGGCAAGTATGAATTCTCATATGCAAGTACGAATTGTCACTATTGACCAGTTATGAATTGTCACCATTGACCAGTTGGTTTTCTCACTGTTCATTGATTGTCATTGACCAGTTTTCGCTGTTCTGTGAGTTAAGGAGGTCTTCCAGCACTCCTGTCTAGACTGAATGTGGAATAGGCAAGTATGAATTCTCACATGCAAGTACGAATGGTCACTGTTGACCAGTTGGTTTCTCACTGTTCATTGATTGTCATTGACCAGTTCATTGTTCTGTGAGTATTATTGCTCAGTTAACACAGCACTTTATCTAAAACCTTGTTTACACAACTTAACCTGCGTCGCCTGATTACCCTGCCCGGCTTGGCCTCCACAGCCAGGCGAGGGATGCACAAAGCGCTAAGGCGCAGGTCCAGTCGGTATATCCCTCGGCTAGGGAGTCACCCATATGTGGCTGACTCATCCTGCTTGTCCTAGGAGAAAGTGTAGTTACTTACCTGTAACGTAGGTTCTCCGTGGACAGCAGGATAGTCAGCCATACAACCCACCCGCCTCCCCATACGGCCGACCCGGCCACAGCTAGGAACATCCTGGGGATTAGGGGGAAGCAGGGGGAAATGGGTAGGGCACAGGCATGCCCAGTGGTGCCCGGGCACTGCACGTGCTCAGAGAAACAAAAAAAAAAAAATCTCTCTGAGCTATTGGAGAGCTTATCTGCAAATTGGGAGCTGTTGGGACAACACCCATATGTGGCTGACTATCCTGCTGTCCACGGAGAACCTACGTTACAGGTAAGTAACTACACTTTCTTGTCCCCCGCCCCCGCTTTCCCATCGATTCCTGCGGCTGCGCATCCTCCGTCACATATGGCCAAGCGGCACGCCCGCCACACGCAAGGCGCATGCGTCCGGCCGACCCCCTTCTGGTTCCGCGCATGCGCGGGAGGAAGGCTGGGAGGCGGAACGGCGTTGAAAGATGGCGGCGTCAGCTTCAGCCGCGGCGAATGGCGGCGGCATGGAGGTGGACGCGGCAGGTTGGTGTCCGGTCCTGGAGGGTAAGGGGGGGGAGGGAAGCCAACGGCCGCCGGAGAGGAAAGCGAGGTGCCGATTGGTTGTTTCCTGGTATCATTCGGTTCGGTTGGACCGACGGTTGGACCAGCCGGCGCTCCAGCTGATACGTTACAGGCTGTGGTATCGCGATAACTTGTTACGTCACGCATCGTAATGCTATCGCAGAGGTTCGTTGTGACGTTATTTGCGATTAGAAACGAGCCATGGTTACTGTAGTGACGTTATTACGCCACAACATGACGCGGTCCCCTTGGCTTTTTCTTCCACGTACAGTGACGTTGACATTGGGCTCTGTTTTCAGCGTGAATTGTGACGTCAGCGTGGATTAATATCACGTGTTACATAGTAAGTTGGCCACTAATGCTGTCTGGCATAGCCAGAAGGCAGTTTTTGGATGGAACAACAGGTAGGTTGGGTGGGCACAGACTTCCTCTCCTCTCCTATGACATGTCAAGGTGAGCTGTCTTGGCTAGTGGGGATTCCTTAGCCCAGTCAACTGAAGACACCTGCAGCACCCTAACTCATGTTTAAAAAAAGCTAGTATCTGTGGCAGTGCTCTGAGCTACCAAAACTGGTAATTTCAGGCGTGCTGAGTTCTCATGTATGAACTGATCATGCCTACAATGCCAGTATTGGCAGCTCAGAGTACCACCGCTGACTCTACTGGAGTTCTGCAGGCTGCTGGGCTTGAAGAAATCTCTCCCATCTATGTAAATGGTGCACCTAGGGTTGCAGGCTGTATTGAAGGCTAAGGGGATGAGGTGAGGTGAGGTAGTATGACAGATTGCCCTCTTTGAAGGTCTGTAAAGGGAGGTGGGGCTCAAATGTAAAAATGCTTATATAAAATATTAAATCCAAACACATATTCCATGTCATTAGCAGCAGATGAATCCAGAGACAAGTGGAGATAGAGAGCATCAAGTTGAGCTCTGTCATATAGAGGATGGCATGCTCACTTCTCTATCTCCACAGGCAGATGGATGCTCTCTCCTGCTCGGTTTCCTTTCTAGAGGTGAGTGCTGCTTTGAATGCCTGCTTCCCTGGTCGTTGAGCGCTGCTGCAATGATTGTTTAGCACGGTTCCAGCTCTGAGCCCAGATACGGATAGCAACTTGACATGGATCCATCTATGGAGTTAGAGAAATGCTCTGGATGCCTGCTTGGAGCGGTTCCATCTATTGAGGTAGTGCGATGCTCCAAATGCTTATGTAGCACAGAGCCATCTGCTTGGCATGGCTCCATCTCAGGATTTCGCGCATAGATTTATCGCTGGAGATCGGGTGCAGCTCCATAGTGGAGCGCGGCATGGTCACTGGTTTTTGGATGTGTTTGGTGGTTTACACGCATTAAACCCCTACCACAGCTTGATAAAATGACCCCCTATGTCTTGCAGCCAGCAATTTCTCATATTTTCGCTGTCTTTTGCTTTGGTGGAGCCAGCAGAGCAGGAATCAAAACCAGCTTAATTTTATCTGCCATTGCTTACTTAGATTATAAATTATCGAGGAAGGGTCATATTCTTGTATGTAATTTGTTGTGCAGTGCTCCAGTTTAAGGTGCTGTGGTTTTATTTTTATTTACAGTTTTATCTCAGTTGTATACTACTGATATGTTTGTGAAGTGTGGTATGTTAAATGAGTTAAATAATGCCAAAATATACATAAAGTGATGTGTTAAGGTGGCCAAACAGATAGAAAAGGTGACGGCGAAAGCTAGAAAGGATGCTTGGGTGCAGAGGAAGAGGATGAGACCTCATTTAGAATATTGTGTACAATTTGGGAGGCTGCACCTTCAAAAAGATGCCAAACAGAATGGGGTCTCTCCAAACTCAAACCCTTTGCAGGGCCACATTTTGGATTTGTAGGTACTTGGAAGGCCGCAGAAAAAATAGTTAGTCTTATTAACGAAATGACATCGCCTAGAACTTGGAATAGGCGATTAATCAAATTATATAAACTTGCATGAGGTAAAACTCTGTATACAGTATAATCTCGTTATAATAAACTTCAAGGGACCTGGAAAAACGGTCCATTATATCCAGAGTTGCATTTTTTAAAAACTTTATCTAGGGCAACTTGAAACAACGTAAATCGATGAACAGCAGTCACTGCACAAGCATATCAGCAACATCAGTAACAAAATTCAGCAAAACATTGGTATAGCATGAAATGATTGCAGACCAGAACATTGTTCTGGAAAGAAAAATACTCTGTCATTCTTTTTCTGGGCTGCATTTTGATACTATATCACAGGCATGCCACGTGCCTTGTAGGCAGAGCCTGCATGTCCGTTATAGCCAAATAAAACTACAGCTAAAAGCAGCTCTGGGGTCCAAAATAGTTGTCCGTTATATGCGAGTCCGCTATATCCGATGATTTTCTGTATGTTTATAATGGTGCTCAGCCGGGACCAGCGGACCTCATCTGCTATAGGTGAGGTTCCATTATAAGCGAGTCCGTTAAAACGAGATTATACAGTAGTTTATAAATCTTTCCTTTTATCTAAGTCTTAATAATAATATTGTAATTTATAACTAAAGAGACATATGATCAAGAAATTGTTTTATTTTACTTTTGTGATTATGATAAACATAGCAGGGGCCTCAAAATAGTACCTGGCAGACCGCCTGTGGCCCCTGGGCCGCAAGTTTGAGACCACTGGTCTAGAGGAAGGCTATTAAAATAGTTGGTGGTCTGTGTCATAAAGATTGCAATATGTTTACTTTGGAGGAAAGGCAGGATATGGGAGATACATGATAGAGATGTTAAAAATACCCACGTGGTATAAATGTGCATGAGGTAAGTCTCTTTCAATTGAAAGGAAGCTTTGGAATAAGGGGGAATAGGATGAAGGTGATAGACTAAGAAGTAACCTCAGAAAATACTTTTTCACAGAAAGGGTATTGAATGCGTGGAATTACCTCCTGGTGGAAGTGGTAAAGATGAAAAATGTACAGTGCTCTCCCGGTTATTCGCGGTCAGCGATTCGCAGTCCCAGTCATTCGCGGTATTTTCTGACTGCGAATGACCGGGCAGAAGAGGGCAGCCAGAGCGCCGGCGAGTGAAGGAAATCACTCGCGGTATGCTCCAACTGCCTATTCCTGCACTGAAGTCGGGTCTCACCAATCAGGAGCTGCGGGTCAAATCTAAGGGAGAGGAAGGGATAGTAGATGGCATGGATAGGCAGAATAGATAGACCATACGGTCTTTATCTGCCTTCATTTTTTAATCTTTCTAATGCCCCTAAAAAACTTTTCCCCTCCATGTTTTTTTGTCTCCTTAGATATATCATTTATTTGCCTTAACTCCTTCAGCATCATTATGACCATGTTACTCCTTTTCTCTTTGTGACACATTGGCTTCTTCCTGCTTCTGCATTCGGTACAAAGCATAACTTTTTTCAAATTCATTCCGTAGCTGCACGTGACTGACCCAAAGCCTTCCCTCTTGACGTCAGCTCTGACATTGGAGGGGAGGCTTCCGGGTCGGCTACAGGCGGTGTGCTGGGAGCACTGCACGATGCTTTGTGGAGGGGCGAGTGCGGATGGAGGGCAGGAAAAGGAGGCACACTAAGTTATTCGAGCCCCTCGAAGTGCCTCCAATCCCAAGGGATCCTCGCGACTCCAGGGGGAACCCCACCGTCCCTGTTCAGCTCTCTAGTTTGAACACTGGCTTCCCTAAGCCTCAGCCTGCTGCTGTAACTGCTGGGCACCTACCCTGAATAAAATCCCTTCTAGAGAATGGTTCCCGCGGGAAACCATCTTCATGTCATTCTTTAAGGAGAGAGGGTAGAATCAGAGTATAATTGGGCACAACCACTGACCCTCAAGCCTTGCATTGAAGAATGCTGGTGTAGAAGGACTGAGGTTGAAATAGACACTAGAAAATGATATGGGATTATTCTATATTCTGTTTATATATATATATATATATACACTATATTCTGTTATCACTTGATTCCCTTGATATGTAATTCTCATAATTGAATCCTCTACCACACCATGTAATAATGTACACGAATCACTGTTATGTAATTTATCTAGATAATCTTTATTACGCAATTCTTTTGGTAATTCCTATAATTTGTATTCCGCCTTGAACAATATATAATGTATAATGTATTTGAAATTAATTTTCCTATGAACTGTTTTCCTACCTTCTTCTACTCTATGTTTATAACCTAACTAATTTATTTTTCTCAAGTACTTTAGCAAGACTGTGAGCCTTTGGGACAGTCAGGGAACTCTAAGTACTTTCTCTTCATCTTAATTAATCTTACTTATTGCATTTCTTCTGTTTCTACTGTAAACCGCTTAGAACCTCACGGTACAGCGGTATATAAGAAATAAAATTATTATTATTATTATTTCCCGCGGTTATCCTTCCTCTGCTTTTAAATACAACTCACTACCTGATCCTTCCAGACCTTAGCCTTCTCACCATTTAATAGCCGAGTACTGTTAATTTGTCTTGCCTGTGTCTCAACTAGGTTGCAAGTGCAGTTGAGAAGGAACTCTCTCTTAAAATGTACTGCTTCATCTAATGCAGTGGTTCCCAGGCCAATCGGGTTTTCAGGATAGCCCTAATGAATATGCATGGAGCAGATTTGCATGCCTGGCATCTCCATTAAATGCAGATTTCTCTCTTATTGGTATTCATTAGGGCTATCCAGGAAATCTGACTGGCCTGGGGGGTCTTCCAGGACAGGGTTGGTATCCACTGATCTAATGATTCTATAGAAATGTTTGATAGAAGTATATGATAAGATTTTACATTAGGTGTCCTTGCTGTGCTGCTCTCTGAAATGTTTGTTCTTTTATTTTTACTCCCTGTGCAGTGCTTCCTAGTGTCATGGCATCTGGGGTCACAGGGAGCGTCTCTGTGGCACTACATCCCTTGGTCATTCTGAATATTTCAGACCACTGGATTCGCATGCGATCCCAAGAGGGGCGTCCTGTTCAAGGTGTGTTCTTGGCGGTGCGTGGGGATGGAAGGAAAGAAGGATTTGGGTTTAATTTACTACTGTACTTGAATATAACTTGATTAAGCTAACTACTGAAAAAAGGCTTAAGTATTTCCCCGTCTCCAGCAGACTCGCACTTTAAGTTTGTACTTAAGACAGTGGTGGGTTAAGTGATTTTCCCATGAACATAAGGAGAGTTGATAGATTCTGAGCTCTGGCTTCCCTTGTTCTCAGCCCACTATTCCTTGTAGAATGGGTTTGGGGGACTGGGCATAATGCTCTGGGGTGGAGTGATGTCTCTGAAGCATCAGGGGGAAGGGGTTACTGCAGTCCATCACCCTTTATGCTCTTGTCTTTGCAGTAATTGGGGCGCTAATTGGAAAGCAGGAGGGCCGTAATATTGAAGTGATGAATTCCTTTGAGCTGCTGTCACACACTGTGGAAGAAAAGATTGTTATTAACAAGGAGTATTATTACACAAAGGAAGAACAGTGTGAGTTGGATGTGCTGGTGCAACATACTCTTAGTTCAGCATCTCTCTTTTCCTCTGTGTTTCAGGCCCTTAACTCGGTCTCGTTTTATATTGAAGTCTAGTTCTCTCTTGCCACCTCTTCGTCTCTTATTAATCTGGTGCTTATTATGTGCCTTCTGATTCTCTTACAGTTAAGCAGGTCTTTAAGGATATGGAGTTCTTGGGATGGTATACCACAGGTGGCCCTCCAGACCTGTCTGATATTCATGTACACAAGCAGGTGAGTGAATACACAACAGTATGACCAGAGGAAGAGGCAGCTTCTATTTTTTTTTAATATATTTTTTCCAAACCCTTGCCCACATTCAGACAAAGTTGGTATTTCTTTGTTTGCAGTCTTTCTTGTACCTGAGATAGTAAAATTACTTATTCTGAGGTCACATGAATTATCGATGAGAGAGATTTGAACCTTGGTTTCCCTGGTTCTCGGCCTGTTTTACTACCCCTTAGGCCCCATCTCCAATTTTACTGTATGAATGCAGAACATTGCCAGTGATCAAAGTATAGTGGTAGATGTGGCAGGTTAGTTTCTGGGCCTGGAAGGTGATGAGTAATGGTGTCTGTGCTCCCTGCCTGCACTGAGGTTGCAGGCAGAGAGCACAGTGGCTACCCAGGTCAAAAGTGGGGTATTGACTGGTTGTTGCTCCACATCAATTGGTTGGATTGACCAGTGGGTTCCCAAGCTGAAACATCACACTGCAGGGTTACATCAGCACAAGACAGTGGCAGTATGTAGTTTTATGTTAACTTCTTACATCATGCACAGTGATGTAATAATTCTTGTAATAATTATCTACTAATGTAATAATGTACTGACCTTCTTTGACTGTAACATCGTCCTCTTTTGTTGAGGCTGTTTGCTAGAATAGAAACGTGGCATGACATAGGAGTACTGCATTTTGGTGTAGGGGGAAAAGGCATTTGATTAGTAATCTGATTAATGTCTACAAGAAACTCTTTTCTCATCCTTTGAGGTCTGTGAGATCATTGAAAGTCCTCTCTTCCTGAAACTGAACCCCATGACCAAGCACACAGATGTGAGTAACTGGGACCCTGAGACTTTGCCTTTTCCAATCTTTGCTACCTTGATTTACTCAGCTCTGAGAATTTTATAGGGAGAGCTGTGTTTAGAGAATGTGGATGTCTCGTGTTAACCGCTTAGAATTGTAGGATAAGTGGGATATAAATTGTTTAAATAAATAAATAAATTGTTTAGCATTCCTCCAGACCAGCACAGAAACAGATGTGTTTGCGCTCCTCTGCCAGCAGGTGGAGACTGAGACATTAACTTTTGGCTACAGTACAAGTGGGCTGTGCAGTTCCCATTATAATCAGTCTTTTCTCAGTCTCCAGCAGGTGGAGTAGTAAGCTTGTACAGTCTGTGCTGAGATTTGTTTTGGGCCGATTGTATCTGTTTTAGTGAATCTTTCTTGTCCCTTTAGCTGTCTGGATAGAACTTGGGGGACCCCTTTCAGGGATCCTACCGACCTCGGGGGTGCCTCCCTCCACCCCCCCCAATTTCCCCATTTCCCCCGGTTTTCTGAATTTCGAGGAGCTTCAACTGTACACCTGGCCATCTGTTCGGCACAGACTACAGTTTAGAGTGCCTGTGGGGTCTGCTCTCTTGAGACAACTGGTGAGCTGTGAGAAGTTTAAAAAAATAAAAGACACAAGAGATATAAGGAGCATAAAGTGGTCCTGAGGTTGCTGTTTTTGTACGGCGTTGTGCTTGGGTTTTTAGTGCATTCAGTATGAGTGCTTCAAAAAAGCAGCACAAGTGCATTTTATGTGGGCGCTGAGCAGTGGATGTGGCTGGCGGAAACACAAAATGTTCCGGCTGCCTTGAGGGGGACCTGGCTTCGGGTATCAGCTTGTTAGGCCCCCTTCGTGCATGTGCCACTCGTTGGTGGTGAGGCCAAGGCCTCACCTGTTGACCACGCCAGGGTTTTCTCATCTGCCAGCAGTCTGGCAAATTCGGTGTTGTGGACCACCTGGGAGGCTGGGGCTTCCCTTATCACTGCGGCTGGGGCTGCTAGCGGTGTGTCTATAGCGACAGGGTCAAGTTTGGCTTCAGTGCCGCGGACTATTTCAGGTGACAGTTTAGCGATGACCCTTCCCTCAGTTTTGATAGGAAGCACGTCCATTTTGCCCATGGCCTCAGACGACCTCCCTCCTGTCTTAGAGAGCCAGGAACAGGTCTTAAATGTGTCTTCTGCTCCTGCTATGATTTCTGGGTTGCCACCGGGGTTGTTTAGCCCTGATTTTGTTAGCCATGTGCAAGGCTTATTTACAGGTGGCTGGGGGTGCTTCAGTTCTGGGGGTCTCAGGGTCGTCTGGGTTTTTTTCCCTTCCACGGCTACCCCCATTCAGTCTCCTGCTGCCTCTATCCAGCCCCCTCAGCCATCGTCCAAGCGATAATTGCAGTTCTACCCTTTTTCCCTTTTTGTTTCAGTTTTTTTTTTTTGTTTGTTTTTAAATTGTTTTTAATAACTATTATTGTTTTAAATGATGTAATGTTATCTCATATATGTTTTTAAGACATTGTACACCGCCTAGAAGGCTGATTGGGCGGTATATGAAATTTTAAATAAACTTGAAACTTGGGTGTCATGGGATGAGGATTCTTTTCTGGCTGATCCATTTTTACTGGGTGAGGACTTGGATCTTAGGGAGGACCTTCCAGATCTGTTAGGGAGGCCTAATGTTTTGGATGGAGATTTTTTTAGAGGCGCCGGTTGGTGAGGATGCGTCGGTTGTGCACATTTTTCATAGGGAAGAGTTGCTCATTCTTCAAGTGTCTTAAGTTTTACACTTTGAAAAGGAAGCTAAGGACCCTCCTCGTGTGGTGGACCCTCTTCTTAGAGGGATCCAGTCAGCATCCTGCTCTTACCGTAGATGCATCAGGATATTCAGGATGTAGTGAGTGCTCAATGGAAAGTTCCGGACACACCTTTTCGCTTGACACGGTCCATAGGCAGACCCTACCCCATTCCTGAAGGGGATAGAGAAACCTTTAAGTCTTCTGTAGTTGATGCGGTGGTCTTGGCTATTGCGCACAGACATATGCCGGTGGAAGGTACCTTGGCCCTGAGAGACTGTACTTAAATGAAGTTTTGATGTGGCTGCTCTGACTGTCCAGGCAGCGATTTATGGTGGAATGGTAGCCAGGGCTTATTTCTGACAATGCCACAGCGGTGGCCTATGTCAGTCATCAGAGGGGGCACCAAGAGTCATCTGGTAGCACTGGGGACCTCTCTGCTCATGGAATGGGCAGAGGCTCTTCTTCCGGACATCTCAGCTTCCCACATTGCTGGGGTGGACAATGTCCAGGCAGATTTTCTCAGTTGACATGCGCTAGACTCCGGTGAGAGGTGTCTTGGGCTGGAAGCCTTCAAGTTGATTGTTCAGTTCTGGGGTCAGTTGATCATGGATCTCATGGTCACAAGTGTCAGCCGAGAGCTCTAAGGTTCTTTAGTTAAGAACATAAGAAGTTGCCTCCACTGGGTCAGACCAGAGGTCCATTGCGCCCAGCGGTCTACTCCCGCGGCGGCCCATCAGGCCTATGACCTGTGAAGTGGTCCCTGACTATTCCTATAACCTACCTCTACTTCTATCTGTACCCCTCAATCCCCTTATCCTTTAGGAACCTATCTAAACCTTCCTTGAACTTCTGTAGCGTGCTCTGGCCTATAACAACCTCCGGAAGCACGTTCCATGTGTCCACCACCCTCTGGGTAAAAAAGAACTTCCTAGTCCTCGCTTTGGGTGCAGATTGACGCTTTGTCTTCCCTTCATGGTCTATTGCATGGTAAGCATTTGGCCTCTGCTCTGGATGTGATTTGATTCTTCAGAGCTGTGAAATTGCTCTGGCCACCAGTTCGGCTGTTGGTTCTTTCCTGGGATCTCAATCTAGTTCTCTCTGTTCTCCAATTGACCCTGTACATTGAAGGACCTTACTCTTTTTAAGATGTTTTTTTTTTGTGACCATTAATTCCATGAGATGCATTTCAGAACTGCAGGCCTTTTCGTGTAGGTCTCCCTTCCTAGAGTTCTTTAGAGAACGGGTTGTTCTGCGCCCGTTCCCTCCTTTCTTCCGAAGGTGGTCTTGCTGTTCCATAATCTATCCATGGTCCTCCCGGTCTTGATTAATCGGGAGGTCTTGTTGGAGCAAGTTAGATATCTGTAGGGTCCTTTGCTCTTATGTTCAGCGGACCCATGAATTCCTTAAGTCGAATCATCTATTTGTCCTTTTAGCGGGCCCTCGTAAGGAGGAACAGCATTTCCAACACTACGATTCATGTTTATTCAAGGAGGCTATCGCTTCGGCATACCTTCTCTAAAAGAAACCTGTTCCGGAATTTCTCAAAGCTCATTCCACTCAGGGGCAGGCAGCTTCTTGGGCTGAATCTTCTCTTGTTCCTCCTGTGGATATCTGTAAAGCTGCGGTGTGGTTTTCTCTCCATTCCTTTGTTCGACACTACTGTGTGGACGTTCAGGCATGTTCTTGTTCGGTGAGCATGTTCTTGTGGCAGCTCTTCAGGAATCCCACCCATGTTGGGTATTGCTTTGGTAAGTCCCATCTGTTTCTGTGCCAGTCTGGAGGGACACTAAAGAAGAAGGTCCTTACCTGCTAATTTTCTTTCTTTTAGTCCCTCCAGATCGGCACAGACCCCGCCCTGTCTTTTTGTTCGGTGTTTTTGCGAAGAGTATGAGTTTTTCTGCGGGAATTGGTTTTTGGGGGAGTTTAAAGAGCAGCGGCATTTGGTTTGGTTGCTTTAGCTGGCAAACTGTGGGGCGTTTCTGAAAGGTTCTTGTTCTTATCAGTATCCAACAGTGTTTTCCCTTTTGTCTTCTCCTTGTAAGTGGGGAGTTGGGATATTATTGCTTTTCAGCCTTATTTTCTGCTTGGCTGTTCGTTAAGACTGATTTTAATGGGAACTGCACAGTCCTGTACTGTACTGCAGCCAAAAGTTAGTGTCTCAGTCTACCTCTACCTGCTGGCAGAAGAGCATAAACCATCCGTTTGTGCCAGTCTGGAGGGACTAAAAGAAAAAAAATTAGCAGGTAAGGACCTAATTTCTCCTTCTCTCTTCTCAGCTTCCAGTCAGTGTTTATGAGTCCGTTATTGATATCATCAATGGAGAGGTGAGGCAGTTGCAGCTCCTTCTCTGTCCACACCTCCTGTCCTCGTGGAGTTGGCCCCCTTCTCATGCTCTGATTTGTCTGTTGTAGGCCACTATGCTGTTTGCGGAGCTGACTTACACACTGGCTACAGAAGAAGCAGAGCGAATTGGTGTGGATCACGTGGCACGAATGACGGCAACTGGCAGTGGCGAGAACTCCACAGGTACAGAACAGTGCTGGGAGAGATGTGTTCCTGGTATTGCTGCTCACCAGCCTATTGCTCTACTTGCTCCCAAACTCTTAACTGCAAGCGCTTTTTTGACTTTGGTTGTTAACCACTCACTCGTCATATTCCCTTCCCTGCTATATCTGCTGTGCCGATCCCCTACATTATTTTTCTCTTGTTGTTTACCTATGTGTTTTTTCTTTCCTTGTAGGGGCATACTGTATTGGTGACATCAATAGACAGATCCTGTATACTGCTCTCTAGCTCAGAGAAGCCTTTAAGGCAGTGTATTGCAAGTGAGACACTGGTGAGGAGGAGAGGCGCCAGCTGACTGCCTACAGAACGTGTCTCTCGCCGCAAAGCACATCTTGTAGGCAGCCAGCTCCTCTTCTCTCCATGTGTCTTCCATACCAGCACCCCCCACTGGCAGCTCAGGGCTTGTCTGGAGGGCCTTCGCACAAGCAAGGACGTCACGCTTGTGATGTCATCGCATCAACATCCGTGCCCTTCCGGATGCTTCGAGGCTCATTGCCACAGCTTGACAAAGTTTGCAAGACACCGCTTTAAGGTTTCCCTCAGCACATATGAGCATTTCTGCGTATGGAGGAAAGGGCTTACTGCCCAGTTCATCGAACTCCTCACCGTATGGCTGCTGCCACAATAATTTCCTCTCCCATTCCCTTCTCCAGAGGCTCAGTAAAAGCCTAGCTATGGCATTGTCTTCTCCCCCCTATCAGATGCAGCTCCCATACTAGCAGTAGCAGTGTCTAAGATTACCTTTAATTGATTTTAACAATCCATTCTAATCAGAAGTCAAAAGTCAGACAATTTGTCTGACACTTCAAAATCAGTCCTTTTTACAAAGGAAAAAAAAGATGTGTATGACTATGCCTAACTCAGGACCTCTATTATTCCAGTGCGAGACAGCATCATCAGTTCAGAATATTGGTATATAACTATATAGAGCATTGCAAATTATTAATTTGACTTAATAGTCGAGTAACTTCATATAATTGGAAAAGGATACCAGTCTTTGCATTTTTTTTTTTTTTGCCCGGGGGGGGGGGGGAAGTCGCAGTAAAACAGTGATCTGTGATTGAATGAGAAGACTCAGCTTGGAAGGGGCCTGATTAATATGAAAAACATAAGTGGTGCATTGGTTAAAGCAACAGCCTCAGTACCCTGAGGTTGCAGGTTTAAACCCACACTGCTCCTTGTGACCCTGGGCAAGTCATTTAATCCCCTCATTACCCCAGATACATTAGACAGACAGGAAAAAATGCTTGAGTACATCATTCTGAGCTCCCTTGGGAGAACGATATAGAAAATTGAATAAATAAACTGGAAGAGATCCTCATTTCTTATTATTTTGAATGGACATTTGAGATAAGTATTGAACAACTTTTTCATCCTTCAAACTGAACTTAACCCACCAAAGGCTGACTGGACTTGTTTCTCCCTGATCTGACACTGCTAAGTTGCAGGCGATCAGGTCAGGTAGGCAGGCGATCAGGGCAGCGGGAGAGTCAGGGCTACAGGATGCATTTGGAGCAGCAGGAGATCGGGGCTGACAGGGCAGAGAGGAGGGCGGCAGAAGGCAGGGCAACCGGAAAGGGCTTGAGCGACTGGTCCTCGGCAGTCGCTTGTTTGTGATCGGCCAGCCCAGTCGGTGTTGCGAGGTTTTGCTTAGTGAATCACGTCCCTGCCTACTTTACATGCCGTTTCCCTCATTTGCATGCGCGGATCGTAGGATGGTCGGCAGAGAGATAAGTGACTCAGGCTGGAGGGAAATCAGGTCACAAACCGATCGGTACATGATCGGTTTGCTTTGTGAATCTAGTCCTATGGGAGTGCAGACGTATTTTCTTACACTCCTTCCCTTCCAGGCGACAGGTATTTGTAGGAGTCTTGCTGTGTACAGGAATGTCGCAGATGCTCAAGGAATTAGAAAAAGTACAAGAAGCCTCATGGCCAAGATGGGGGAACTAGAGGTTGTGGCTAAGGGGGAGGACCTGGATATAATTGGAATTACAGAAACATGGTGGACAGAGGAGAATCAATGGGATGTAGCGCTGCCGGGGTACAAGCTCTACAGGAGGGACAGGACCCACAAGAAGGGGGGAGGCATAGCACTATATATAAAGGACTCTATCTACTCGGTCGGGATGGATATAGCAACGAAGGCAGAGGGGCTGGAATCACTATGGGTCAAATTGCCGGGAAACAAGGGTGCAGGTATAAAACTGGGGCTGTACTATCGCCCACCTGGTACGCCGGAAGGAGTCGGACACAACTTGGAAGCTGAACTGAGACAGGAATGCAGGACTGGAAGTGTAACAGTGATGTGGGATTTCAACTACCCGGGGATAGACTGGAGTACGGGTCACTCCAACTGCACTAGGGAAACAGGATTTGTAGAGGCTGTGAGGGACTGCTTCATGGAGCAACTAGTCTGGGAACCGACGCGAGGGGGTGCTACTCTTGACCTCATCCTAAACGGATTAGGGGGGCCTGCAAGAGGGGTAGAAGTGGGAGGACCACTAGGCAACAGTGACCACAATGCGATCAGATTCATATTAGAAAGGGGGACGCCCATAGTAAGGAGGACCGCAACAACTGCGCTCAACTTCAGGAAAGGGAACTATGTTGCTATGAGGGAAATGGTGGGGAGGAAGCTCAGAAACATCTTTAGGATGGAGACTGTAGGAAGTGCCTGGACCCTATTCAGGGACACCCTGCAGGAAGCACAAAGAATGTACGTCCCCAGTTTCAGGAAAGGCTGCAAGAACAAGCGGTCAAAGGACCCGGTTTGGATGTCAACAGAAGTAAAGAGGGCAATAAATGACAAAAAAGTATCCTTCTGGAGATGGAAAAAGGACCCAACGGAGGAAAATCACCAGGCGAACAGGAAATGCCAAAAGGAATGCCACCGAGAGGTTAGAAAAGCAAAAGGGAAATACGAAGAGGGGCTGGCCAGGGAGGCGAAAAACTTCAAGGCATTCTTCAGTTACGTAAAGGGGAAGCGACCAGCGAGAGAGGAGGTGGGGCCGTTGGACGATGGGGATAGGAAGGGAGTGATTAAGGAGGATAAAGAGGTAGCTGGGAGGTTGAACACGTTCTTCTCGTCGGTTTTCACGAGAGAAGACACATCTAATATACCAGACGCAGAGGAGCTCATGAGTGGGGAACAGGCTGAAAAATTGGAGCACATAGAGGTAAGTAAGGAGGATGTCCTCAAACAGATAGACAGGTTGAAATGTGGCAAATCACCGGGCCCAGACGGGATCCACCCAAGGGTTCTGAAGGAACTAAGACAAGAAATAGCGGGCACAATCCAGCATGTTTGCAACCTATCCTTGAAAACTGGAGAGGTACCAGAGGACTGGAAATTGGCGAATGTCACACCTATCTTCAAGAAGGGATCGAGGGGTGACCCCGGGAACTACAGGCCGGTGAGCCTGACTTCAATTATAGGGAAGATGGTGGAAGCTATGATCAAGGACGGCATTTGCGAGCACATCGAGAGAAATGGCCTACTGAGAACAAGCCAGCACGGATTCTGTAAGAGAAGGTCATGCTTAATGAACCTTCTGTATTTCTTTGAGGGAATAAGCAGTCGGGTGGACAATGGGGAACCCGTAGACATCATTTACCTCGATTTTCAAAAGGCTTTCGACAAGGTGCCACATGAAAGGCTGCTTAGGAAGCTGTGGAACCACGGGGTGGGAGGGGATGTGCACAGATGGATCAAGCACTGGTTGTCGGGTAGACTGCAGAGGGTCGGAGTAAAGGGCCAATATTCTGACTGGCGGGGAGTCACGAGCGGTGTGCCACAGGGATCGGTGCTGGGGCCGTTACTCTTCAACATATTTATTAATGACCTGGAAAAGGAGACAAAGTGCGAGGTTATAAAATTTGCAGACGATACCAAACTATGTGGCAGAGTTAGGTCCAGGGAGGAGTGTGAGGACCTGCAAAGGGACCTGGACAAACTGGAAGACTGGGCAAACAAATGGCAAATGCGCTTTAATGTGGAAAAAATGCAAGGTCATGCATATAGGGAAAAAGAACCCGTTGTTCAACTACAAATGGGGGGGGGGCATTGTTGGGAGACAGCAGTCTTGAGAGAGACTTGGGTGTGCTGGTGGATGTCGGATGTGGATGTGGATGTGTGCTGGTGTGCTGGTGGATCATCACGAAACTCGAGTCGGGGGGACGGGAATCGATGACTACAAAAATTATCACCTTTGGACTTTTATCGTCACTTTATTCGTTAAAACACAGTCACCATTGAGATTTAACAAGACCTAGTTCAACATCAAAAACCTCTCCATTCAGATAAGTACATATTTACTATCTGAATAAGTTTAAGTTCATTTAGGGAGGGTCGGGGACAGGTGGTTGCAATGATGGTCCCCTTGTTGAACTCATTGTAGTGACTTCACTATTTATTGGGTTACAGGTCTGAGCACATCACCGCAATAATTTTAATATAAAATTATCAATGAATAGAATATAGATAGAATAACTGTGAAATTTAGTAATATACAAATTGTTAGTATTCACAGAGTAACATTGTATATTTCCCTATTATTGTTCGATATATAGCACTGTATGTTTTTGACATTTAATAGACAGTCCCTGCTTGGAAGAGCTTACAGTCTTACTTGGACAGACATGACATATAGGGATGGGGATGCAGAACCCAAAGTGAGAGGAGCTAAGAGTTGAAAGCAGTCTCGAAGAGGTGGGCTTTTAATTTGGACTTGAATACTGCCAGAGACAGAGCCCGCTGGAGGGATTCGGGCAGTTTGTTCCAGGCATACGGTGCAGCAAGATAGAAGGGACGGCATCTGGAGTTGGCAGAGGAGAAGAAGGGCACAGATGGGAGAGTCCCACCAGCTGAACGGAGCTTGCGAGAGGGGACATAGATTAGTGAAGAGAGATAGGAGCGGCTGAGTGAATGCATCTGTAGATCAGCAAGAGGAGTTTGAACTGGATTCAGAAACAGATGGGAAGCCAATGATTTTTTTTAGGAGAGGGGTAACGTGAGTATAGCGGCAAAAAGATTGAGAAGGATGAGGATAGAGTAGAGGCATTTGGATCTGGTCAGGAACTGGTCATTGGAAGCTTTAGTAAAGGCAGTTCTTTATCGTCCCTCCAGACCGACACAGAAACTGATGGGTAATAGCTCACCACAACCAGCAGGTGGAGACTGAGACACTAACTTTTGGCTACATTATAAGTGGGTTGTGCAGTCCCTATTACAATCAGTCTGCTCTCAGTTTCCAGCAGCTGGAAGTGGTAAGCCTGTGCAGTCTTTCTCTGGTTTAGTATAGGGCTGTTGTATTTTGCTTATATTGGCCTTCTTGTCCCTGTTTGTAGTGCAGGATTGAGCTCGGGGGACCCTTTTTGGGTGCCACACTTGATTGGTTGAGTCCCACCCCCACATTTTTATCTTTAGAGATGCCTCAGCTGAAAGCATTGCAAGGCATATAGTTTAGAGAGCCAGTGGGGTCTGTTCAGATTAAAAGTTCTGAAGCAGTGCCGTTCTGAAGGGAAGCTGTCAATTAAGTTTAATTCTTTGTTAACCTCTGCAGACCGGTACAGGTTTCCCATCATTAAAATGTACCGGTCTGTAGAGTCTAAAAGAAAGAGAAAATTAGCAGGTAAGAACCTAATCTCTCCTTTTTCTTTTTCCCTGTAACAGTTTTTGCAATGAGCACTTTTAAGCTGAAAAAGTGCTCATTGTGCTCCAGGTGCAGGGCTGGAGTGTGCACAAAGTGCACCGGCCGCCACGAAGGGGAATCCTCGTCGGCTTTACCTTTGTGCGTGCACTGCAAGTTAGCAGCAGGCAGTGGGGAAGCCTGGGCTTCCCCTACCGCCCACACAGGGATTTCCCCAGCCGCCGAAGGTCAGGGAAAGGAGGTTTGCTTTATCACCAATAGTGCTAGGGACTCTCTTTTGTGGCTGCTGGCTTGCCTGCTTTAGTGGCTGGGTCTGTTCAGGCCTCGTGGGAGTTTTTCTGGCGGGTTTTTCGCCGGTTTTGGTAGGAAGCTCTGCCATCTTGTCTGCACCTCAGGTGACCTCCCCCCTGTCTTAGCGGGACAGGAACAGGTTTATGCTGGGTCTCCTGCTTTGCCGGCAGGGGGGTTTGCCCCAGATTTTTATTTTAGCCATGTACGAGGCTTACTTGCAGGCGGCTGGGGGTCATGTTTCTTCTCCAAAAAATCTCAGGAAGGACATACAAAACTCCTAATTTTACTAATAAATTATGCCCTAGTGGAAACCATAGGAGGGACCTACCTAGACACTACCAGGTCTACGCACTGCACTCATACAAAGACCCACTCATTCACTTAACACACAAAAAACAGGAAAAAAAATTAGAGAAAAAGCCTCAGTTCGTCTTCATATGGCAAAAAACTCCACTTATAAACAACCATTAAGCAAGGTCCAAAATGTATCAGTTCACTCAGCAGTGAGAAACACTATAGTAGCCCTTGTTGGAACCACCTCAAAAAAACTCTAGCACGCCAAATTACAAAACTTCAAAAAATGTGAGTAAAGTAAGCAGCACATATATGAGTCTCAAACAGTCAATGGTAAACAGGAAAAAAACACTGAGCTGCAGACGGTGTCCAGGCTGACTTCCATGCACTTTTTGAAGTGCAAGCCTGCCTGGCCCCGCAGCCACTCTTTCCCGACAGGCAAACCTCCGTTTTGCTGAGCTGCGTCAGGGGAATAATTCCAGCCTACTCCACCAGCAACTATAGAGGCTCTCCAAGTGCTCCAACTGCTCACATCCACACACATAGAAGCTGAGGCGGTTTTTGAGCTGGTTCCTATGAGGGCTACTCGTCTTCTCGTAGCAGATCCTCTTCCACTGCTTCTCCTGTCCGACCTTCTGACGTAGGGTCCCATTCCAATGTTCGATCTGGGTCTCTTTTGTCTTACGACTTGGGCTCTTGAAAGGGAACGCCCAAGTAAAAAAGTTATTCAGATAAGGTGATCTCCACCCTCTTGGGTTCCGTGAGACCTCTCGGGCTTATGTGTGAGTTTGGCGTCTCTTTGAAGAGTGGTGTTACGTGCGTGTTGTGGTTTCCATTCACGCTTCTTTGCCTCATAACTTGGAGTTCTTGCAGGATGATCTGGACAGGGGACTTGCCTGGTCCTCCCTCCGGGTTCAGCTTATGGCTCTATCTGCGTTTTGCGGTTTGTTGCATGGTCGGCATTTGGTCTCTTCTCCGGATGTGGTTCGGTTTTTGAGGTCGGTAAAATTGCTCCGTCATCCAGTGCAGCCTTTGGTTCCAGTCTGGGATTGCAATCTGATTCTTTCCATGCTTGTGCGCCCTCCTTTTGAGCCTCTTGGCTCCTGCACTTTGAAGGATCTTACTCTTAAGCACATAAGCATTGCCTCTGCTGAGTCAGACCATAGGTCCATCACGCCCAGCAGTCCGCTCCCGCGGCGGCCCCCCAGGTCAATGACCTGTAGTGATCTATTTCTCTACTACTCTATTAATTTACAGCCTTCTGTACTGTATAGTAACCCTCTAATTGTACCCATGGATCCCCTTTTCCTTCATGAACTCGTCCAATCCCCTTTTGAACCCCAAAGTCGTACTCTGCTCTACCACCTCCTCTGGAAGTGTATTCCAGGCGTTCACCACCCTCTGCGTGAAGAAGAACTTCCTAGCATTTGTTTTGAACCTATCTCCCTTCAATTTTTTTGAGTGCCCTCTAGTTTTTGCTGCCCCTGCTAGTCTGAAGAATCTGTCCCTCTCTACCTTCACTATACCCTTCATGATCTTATGAGTTTCTATCATATCCCCTCTAATCTCTGCTTTTCCAGGGAGAAGAGCCCCAGCTTCTCCAGCCTCTCAGCATATGAGAGGTTTTCCATGCCCTTTATCATTTTTGTCGCTCTCCTCGGGACCCTCTCGAGAATCACCATATCCTTCTTAAGGTATGGCGACCAGTACTGAATGCAGTACTCCAGAAACGGTCGCACCATCGCCCTATACAGTGGGAGGATAACTTCTTTGGTTCTGGTAGTGATACCTTTTTTGATAATGCCAAACATTCTGTTTGCCTTTTTTGAGGCCGCAGCGCACTGTGCCTCTGGCTTCATTGTTCTATCTACCAAAACCCCCAAGTCCTTTTCTAGGTTGCCTTCCCCCAGTACCATCCCCCCATTGTGTAGTTGTACATCGGGTTCTCTTTCCCTATGTGCATAACTTTACATTTTTCTACATTGAAGCTCATCTGCCATTTATTTGTCCACTCACTCAGTCTGTTCAGGTCCCTTTGAAGTTCTTTACATTCCTCTACAGATCTAACCTTTTGTGCGACACTACCATGTGGATAGGAGTGCAGAGGAGGGCGACTAAACTGATAAAAGGTATGGAAAATTTTGCATACGCCGACAGGTTAAAAATGCTGGGGCTGTTCTCCCTAGAGAAGAGGAGACTTAGAGGGGACATGATAGAAACCTTCAAAATCCTTAAGGGCATAGAGAAAGTGAATAAGGATAGATTCTTCAAACTGTGGGGAGCCACAAGAACTAGGGGTCACTCGGAGAAATTGAAAGGGGACAGGTTTAGAACAAATGCTAGGAAGTTCTTTTTTACTCAGAGGGTGGTGGACACATGGAATGCGCTTCCGGAGGATGTGATAGGCCAGAACTCTGTACAGGGGTTCAAGGAGGGTTTAGATAGGTTCCTGGTCTGGAGGGGTGAAAAAGAAGGCGAAATTAAGTTCTTACTTGGTAATTTTCATTCTTTTAGTCCCTTCAGACCTGCACAGACCACGCTCTGTTGATTTTACTCTGAGTTTTGTACAAAGAGTACAGTTTTTTTCTGCGGTGTCTTTGTCTGTGTTGTTAGGAAAGTTTAAAAGAACAGCAGCGTTTGGTTCATCTGGCATAGCTGGTGAGCTGTGGGGATGTTTTTGAAGGTTCTTATTCTAATCAATATCCAACAGTATTTCTCTGTGTCTGAAATTGAAATTTGGCAGCTAAAATTTTATGCTAAGAATTGCAAGGTCATGCATTTGGGCTGCAAAAACCCAAGGAAAAGGTACAGTTTAGGGGGTGAAGAACTTATGTGCACGATAGAAGAGAGGGACTTGAGTGTGATTGTATGTGATGATCTTAAGGTGGCCAAACAGGTTGAAAAGGTGACTGCAAAAGCTAGAAGGATGCTAGGTTCCAGTAGGAAAAAAGAACATAAGGAATTGATGCCCCTATATAAGACTTTGATGAGACCTCATTTAGAATATTGTGTACAATTCTGGAGGCTGCACCTTCAAAAAGATATAAACAGGATGGAGTGGGTCCAGAGGAAGGCTACTAAAATGGTATGTGGTCTTCATCATAAGGCATATGGGACAGACTTAAAATCTCAGTCTGTATACTTTGGAGGAAAGACGGGAGATATGATAGAGATGTTTAAATATCTATGTAATGTAAATGCGCAGGCGTCGAGTCTCTTTCATTTAAAAGGAAACTGCAATGGGAGGGCATAGGATGAAGTTAAGAGGTGATAGGCTCTCGAGTAATCAAAGGAAATACTCTTTTTACAGAAAGGGTGGTAGATGTGTGGAACAGTCTCCCGGAAGAGGTGGTAGAGACTGTGTCTGAATTCAAGAGGGCCTGGGATAGGCATGTGGGATCTCTCGGAGAGAGAAAGAGATAACGGTTACTGCGGATGAGCAGACTGGATGGGCCATTTGGCCTTTATCTGCCTTCATGTTACAGTGTTTCAATAACCAAAAAGTTCTATGACATCATAATGCAGCTGAAAAGAGCCTTAGCCAATAGGGAGAGGAAATACAAATGTTAAGAGCTTTAGCCAATAGGAAGAGATAATGGTTCCTGCGGATTGGCAGACTGGATAAGCCATTTGGACTTTATCTGCCATCATGTTTCTATTCTTCTGGGAGTGCTGTTGCTGTTATAGTTCTTAGTTCTGCTTGGCTGTTCGACAGACTGATTGTACTTGGGACTGCACAGTCCACTTGTACTACAGCCAGAAGTTTGTGTCTGTCTTCACCTGCTGGTCATGGTGAGCTATTAAACTTCAGTTTCTGTGCCGGTCTGGAGGGACTAAAAGAAAATTACCAGGTAAGAACCTAATTTCTCCTTTCCATGGAATGCAGTGAGTGAAAGCCTGACTGAAGTGAATGAAGAATAGCTTGGGATGAGAGGAATCAGTCAGTGAGGAAGGAAGAGCTGGATGTATTGGGGGGACCTGTAGATGACTGCTACTCGGAGAAGTAGGGGAGCAAATAGATGGATGGAATGTACTTCAAAGGAGAGAGAGAGAATATTTCTTCACCCAACGTGTAACTAAATTCTGGAATTCATTGCCGGAGAATGTGGTAAAATCAGTTAGTGGGGGTTTAAAAAAGATTTGGATAATTTCCCAAAAGAAAAGTCCATAGGCCATTATTGAGATGGCTTGGTGAAATCCGCTGCTTATTCCTAGCATAAGCAGCATAAAATCTGTTTTACTACTTGGGATCTAGCTAGGTACTTGGGATCTGGGTTGGCCACTGTTGGAAATAGGATACTGGGCTTGATGGACCTTCGGTCTGTTCCAGTATGGCAATTCTTGTGCTCCTTAAGAAGCCTTAAAGTCTTTTCTTGAGCTAGAGGAGAGCTCCAGCACTCTGTTGACATCACCATATATTATGGCTGTACTGTCCTGCTGTCTACAGCGAAAGCTCCTTGGATTTCCTTGCTAGCAACCCTATGCTTATCCCCCTTCCTCTATGCTATCGGTTTTCTCCTCTTGTTAGCCTTTCATTTGCTCCCTTCTATTGTTCTATGCATTCTGTTTCTTCTTCATTAGTGGCAGAACATCTCATCGCCCAGCACAGTGCCATTAAGATGCTGCATAGCCGTGTCAAACTCATTTTGGAATATGTGAGAGCCTCTGAAGAAGGTAATTTATAAACCCTGCCCCTCCCCCCCATACCACTCCAGCACTGTTTGCACCCACAAGCCTAATCCGATCTCTCTCCCCAGGTAAAGTACCATTTAACCATGAGATCCTGAGGGAAGCCTATGCCCTCTGTCATTGCCTTCCTGTACTGAGTACAGATAAATTCAAAACAGACTTCTATGATGTAAGTAAGCTTCACAAATAACCTGCACAGTCACCCAACTTTGTAGTTGAGGTTAGTCTCCCCCATTATTTTGTACAGCAGTAAAATAAGTTGGGACCTATAGCTCATATCTCAATGGCCTCTTTTCCCTGGTGAAATCAGCTTAGCAGAGTTTAAAAAAGGTTTGGATAATGTCCTAAAAGAGACGTCCATAGGCCATTATTGAGTTTTATGGACCCCAACATGTTTACAAAAGATAGATAGTACTAGATCCAATAGATGCTGGCATTGTAGATTAGAAGTTGGGACGCTAGATCATTTAATTTTTTTTGTCCCTGTGTAAATGCTTTTTGGAAACTAATTTGGCCCCAAATTAATAAATTATTAGAAAACCATGTAGGACTCTCATATGACACTATATTATTTGGTACAGCAATGAGAACTCAGAGTCCGAGTTCTGCAAATAATAATAAGTTATTATTAATATTGACAGGGGTCGCCATGCAACAAATTACTCAAAATTGGAAAGATACTAAATTAAATTATACATTTTGGTGGAATTCAGTTTGCCACATATATAAGATGGAAAAGATGATAGCGTTACAACAAGAGAATATTCATAATTTTAAAAAAATATGGGGACTATTGACTAATTACTCTAATGATCAGATATCTTAGCACATGGATAGGTTATATTAGGGGTTAGGGAGGGTAATGTATATCATATGGAAATAGGAATATTGATAAAAAGGGGGGTATTTATTTTATCTTATAAGAATATCTGATTGTAATTCAAGTGATATGTGAAAATTGTCTTTTATTTGTAAATTCACTTGATGTAAGAATTTAAAAATGAATAAAGTTAAAAAAAGAAAAGAAATGGCTTGGGGAAATCCAACGCTTATTCCTAGGCTAAGCAGCATAAAATCTGTTTTACAACTTGGGATCTAGCTAAGTACTCGGGACCTGGATTGGCCACTGTTGGAAACAAAATACTGGGCTTGATAGACCTTTGGTCTGTCCCAGTATGGCAATTCTTATGTGAGCCATTGTGACATCACTGATGATTTTGGCTCTTAAGCATAGATGGAATGAGGCATTATGACATCACAATATCAGCTCTGGAATGTTTCTACTCTTTGAGTTTCTGTCTGGTACTTGGGACCTGGGTTGGCCACTGTTGGAAACAGGTACTGGGCCAAGAATGCTGCCTCATTATATTTCACTAATCCTCTCCCTTCTCTTCTATACAGCAATGTAATGATGTTGGACTTATGGCTTACCTTGGAACTATCACCAAAACCTGCAACACTATGAACCACTTTGTGAACAAGTTTAACATCCTGTATGACCGGCAAGGAGTTGGCCGGCGAATGCGTGGACTGTTCTTCTGACAGGTATAGCATCATGGTGTGGTTTCCTCATGTTTATGGAGAGGCAGATGCTCTGCTGGCTGTGGCAAGTGGGCAGCGAAGATTTCAAGAGCTGGAGCTGAGATTCGGACCGCGATTGCTGCATTTGGACTAATAGTTGGATTATGAACGACTGCTGGGCCATGTCTTTTTCTCCTCCTGCATCGATCTGGGTTGGGGGGACAGCCGGCTTGATCTGTTCTCCCTCTGCTACAGGGCTCAGGGTCCCTTGACTCATCCTTTTACGAGCTGAATAATAGTCTGTTTGCTAACGTAACAGTGTGGTTTCAGCTCCCAGTGCACTTTCTATGTGAGTGTGGAAGATGTTGAATAAATGGAAATAGCAGAATCCCATAGCAGCAACTGTGATTAACTTGCTGGAGGAGTACAAAAAAATTGCTTCCCACAGTAAGGGAGAGAGGTTCCCTGTAGGCAGCAGGATAAATCTATATAAGCTGCTTTTTCCCCCAAAATTAATACTACACTTTGAGCTTGACGTACCGCTCTTAGGCAATACCAGATTAGCAGTTTACTTAATTTCCTTTTCCCATATTTTGAACTCCTATATAAATTATCTTTTGATGGCACCAAACAGATCCAGCTCTGAGCCCAGAAAAGAGGTAGACATTTTCCCAGTCATGCACAGGAGTTCCCGCCTCAGCCCTTTGCTGCTCTTCAAGTTATAGAGAACTGTCCCAGGGCAGAGGCATGTGTGCGTGGCTGATTTATTCTGTCTGAGAACTTCCATTAGGCATCAGCAACTTCACTTTTTTTTTTTCAGTCAACAAGCGAGAAGAATTGGTCACACAGATAGGGGTTCCCTGGGATGTGTGCTTCTGTCTTAGTTGGTTTTTAACATTCTTGAAGTTTGTTGTGCGCCAGTTGTGATTAATAAAATAAGTTTTGCAATAAAGCTTGACCAAATAAACTCACTTTCTGATTGTCCAGACAGCAATGGGAAGTAAGTATGGATGTTTGATGATTAGCAACCCTCTTACTTCTGTCCACCAGTGAAGCTGACAGAAGTTGCCAGAGCTCTGATCTGCTGAGCTTTTTTCCCAGCCTTGCAAAGTCTAGCTTACTTGAAGGAAATGACCCAGTTTAAAAGCATTTGGTTTGACTTCAGAACTTGGCTATTCGTAGCCTTCAACACAAATGGAATGATTAGAGGTACCTCTTCCACAGATCAACATGTGGAGAACTTTGTTCTCTTATGGTATATAGGGCTTAAGGAAAAAGTATGGAGTACTATAGATTAACTAAAGGTGGAAAGATGATGCAACATTTGGTAGAAACTTGAGATGAGTGCAGGATTTTCTTGCACATAGTTCACTTCCTCCTCAAGCAGAAGTTACTGCTACAAAGAATGCCTTCCAGCTTAAATATGACATCATCTGTTATCTCAGAGAATGGACTCATAGGCTGGCCTAGGACTATGTTACAAGATGGCAGCATACTACTCAGCATGCTCTGGCAAACTACTCAGAGTTGAAATTCATCTGTGCAGAGCAGCTGGAAAGTATTGAGAAATCTACCAAATACTACTTGCTCAAGCCACAGGGAACACGATGGCAAGCTCCAAAGTGGGGAAAAGGCATAAGCCTGAACCTACTTCACCGAAGGAAACAGCGGATGATAAGGAGGCTTACTCCCTACAAACTCTAATACTGGAAGTATGTGCCATGAAGGAGACAATTAACAAAACCAAAGATGACACCACAGACATTAAATTGGACATAGCCTTGATTAAAGAGGATCTCGCACAACTAACTACGAGGATGGATGCCCTAGAATTAAAACAAACCAGAGCGCAGGCCTCTATCACATATCTGCAGAAGCAGATCAAACGCATGGCACAGTTAGAGAAGGAATTGGAAGACTCTAACCTGCGCTCCAGCCAAAATAACTTGAGAATCCTGGGTATACCGGAGGGTCGTGAGGGAGCTGTCTTTATATGATATTGCAGAGACAAAGCATTCCTAAAATACATATCACATTCAGAACATTTAAAGGGTTTCTCTTCAGGGTTTCAGGCTATCCTTAGTAAATAAGCTTGATTATATTTGCATACAAAAATCTCACCTCGGCTTCCAGGGCCAGGTTAACTGTTAATCAGTTTGGGCAATCAGAGCTGCTGAAAACTCCACAGGAGTTTTCAGGAGACATACGGATTAGGGTAGGAAGGAAGTGCTTCTGTCCTAGCGACTGCTCCCACCTCTCTTTATAGCCTATTGGCTGGAATATTTGACTAATAGGCTACAAGAGGAAGAGAGATACTGGAAGCAAGGGTAAGCCACATCCTGCCTGCAGCCGTCAATGGGGTAAGTGATAGTGGTCCCAGATTCAGGAAAAAATTTTAATTCGATTCAGCCTATTGAATCGAATTTTCAATTTGATTTTCCTACCTAATTGGGTGTTTTTTTTTCAAGTATCCTGGTGGGTTTATTTTATACTAAAAACTATCCACAAGTTAAATCTTCAATCATATACAAAAAAATATGTTATAAAAATAAAATGCAACAAGTGCTAATAAAGTGCAAAGGTACATTAAAAGTACAAGCGCTGGTTGTGAGGAACCATCATCGCACTATTAGAATCCCTCAACCTGCCTTGAATACAATTTATAACTTATAAAGAAGTATTCATAAGAATAAAATCGTCAGGAAGGGGGCATTATCCCAGGACAAGCAGGCAGCATATTCTTGACTGATGGGTGACGGCACCGACGGAGCTCCGGTACGGACAATTTTAGAGTGATTGCACTCTAAGAACTTGGAAAATTCTAGCAGGCCGCACGCGCGAGTACCTTCCCGCCCGACAGAGGCGCGCGGTCCCCAGTTTCTTAGTTTCCGCGGAGCTAAGAAGACGCACTTTCAACGGCTGTTGAAAACTTTTTTCTCATTCGCCTTCCCGCTCGCGTAAACCTTTTCGGAATTTGTATTCCCCTTTTTTCTTTTCTTATTTTATAAAAAAAAAAAAAAAGAATTTTCTTTTTTTTTTCTTCTCTTTTTCGGGTTCGCCCCAGCGGGGCCTGCTGCCACCATCGAGGCCTCGGCCTTCGATTTGGCAGAAGCCGTTTTCACGTTCATGCCTCCCCAACCCGGTTTTAAGAAGTGCCAGCGGTGTGCAAGGCCCATTTCCCTCACTGACCCGCACAACTGGTGCTTACAGTGCCTGAGTCCTGACCATCGGGCGTCCACCTGCACCCGCTGTGCCACTCTAAAAAAGAGAACGTTAAAAAACCGCCAGATCCAACAGCAACTTTTATTTGGTACCGAGATGTCGGATTCGGCGGCACCGGTCCCGACCGGCCCCGACGCAGTCGGCACCTACCTCATCGACGCCGCGCGACACCGTGCCGGCGTTGCATCCCTCAGGTAAGCCGGCTAAGAAGCCTTCCCCGCTGGAGCGTCCTCCGGTCTCAGTGGCAGCGAGCCTAATCCTGCTGACCTCGAGGCGCCCGCGGAAGCGCTCCGCTCCGATTGAGGTTAGCCCTTCGACCTCGGGTTCCTCTTCGGAGTGTAGAGCGGCACCAAAGGTACCGCAGAAGAAAAAAGCGGTACCGGTGCCTTCGCTGGACGAGCGAATTGCCGCCGTCCTGCAAGTACAGCTCAAAGAGCAATTGCAGCAGCTCCTGCCTGCTCTTCTGATACCGAGCCTTCCAGTCCCGGTCTGGTCTGAGCTACCGGTACCGGCAGTGGAGCAGCCTCTTTTATCGGTATCCACTTTGTCGGTACCGGTACATACAGCTTCCTCGGTGTCCATGCCAATTTTAGCGCCGGAACCGAGGTCTTTACACCAGGCAGTGCAAACTTTGGCACCGGCACACCCGATAACATCTCCCGGTACCGTTTCTCAGAAGTCTGGTAAGTCGACTCACAAAACTCGACACCTAGAACCCTCCACACCGGAGTCACGGGACCGTAGCTTTCAAGTGAGGGACCCTGATCTGTGGGGTGATTCAGAGGAGCCTTTCTTCTCTGAGGGAGAGTGTTCATCAGGGGACGAGGATCCTTCTGGTTTAGATCCGTCCTTCAAACCTGATGCAACTTCTTTCACCTCTTTTCTCAAAGAGATGTGCGACTCTCTCTCTATTCTCTTGGAGGCTGAATCCAAAAAATCCAAGGCATTTCTCGATGCACTGGACTTTAACCAGCCTCCAAGGGAATTCTTAAAATTGCCTCTGTGATATTTTGCGAGAGACTTTCTATAAAAATCTAGAGACACCTTTGACCATTCCAGGAGCTCCTCGCAAACTGGACTCTTTATATAAGGTCATACCTATTCCTGGCTTTGACAAACCGCAACTCCCCCATGAGTCTTTACTAGTGGAATCTACTTTAAAGAAATCCACGGGGGCTAGTGTGTACGCCTCTGTCCCTCCTGGCAGAGAAGGTAAGGCCATGGATAAGTTTGGCAAGCGGTTGTATCAGAATGCGATGCTAGCTAATAGATCTGGGAACTATGCTTTCCATTTTTCGTTCTACCTTAAGCATCTCATTCAAACTTTATCAACTTTTGAAAAATACCTTCCTGACCGTAAAAGATCTGCCTTTCGCCAAACTTCTTCATCGCTCTTACAACTTTGTAAGTTCATGGTCAGATCAATCTATGATACCTTTGAGCTGACCTCTAGGGCCACGGCTATGTCAGTGGCCATACGGCGACTGGCTTGGCTTAGAGTTTCAGAACTCGATGTCAATCATCAAGATCGCCTGGCCAATGCACCTTGCTTGGGGGATGAGCTGTTTGGAGAATCCATGGACTCCACTACCCAAAAACTCTCAGCTCATGAGACTCGGTGGGACACTCTCCTTAAAACGAAAAAGAAACCCTCACCTACCAGGCCTTTTCGCCAGCAGTCGGCCTACCAGCGTAGATTTGTGGCTCGTCCTTTACCACAGGCCCCGCAGCAACCCAGGCAGCAGAGGCAACAACAGAGGCAAGCTGCTAGACCAGCACAGCAGCAACAACAGGTGAAGCCTCCCCCTTCACAAAAATCCACTCAACCCTTTTGACTTGGTTCTCCAGGACATAGCCAGGCTCCATCCTGCTGCCCACCTTCCGCAGCCCATAGGAGGACGCCTTACTCTTTTCATAAGCGGTTGGGAAACCATCACCTCGGATCAGTGGGTCCTCAACATCATCCGCCACGGCTCCTCTCTCAACTTTCAGACTCTTCCTGCCCAAAGTCTACCAAGAGAGTCTGCTTTGAACACTCCTCAGGTTTCACTCCTTCTTCAGGAGGTTCAATCCCTCCTCCTTCTGAACACCATAGAGGAAGTTCCTCTAGATCAAAAGGGGCAGGGATTCTACTCCCGTTATTTTCTAGTTCCCAAAAAAACAGGAGATCTCAGACCCATCCTAGATCTTCGCGATCTCAACAAATGCTTGGTCAAAGAGAAATTCAGAATCCTCTCTTTAGCCACTCTTTACCCTCTTCTCAATCAAGGCGACTGGCTATGTTCCCTCGATCTCAAAGAAGCATACACTCACATACCGATCAATCTGGCCTCCAGACAGTACCTACGCTTCATGATCAATCGTTGTCATTACCAGTACAAAGTGCTACCCTTCGGTCTTGCCTCCTCTCCAAGAGTGATTACCAAATGTCTAATTGTGGTGGCTGCTTTTCTACGTTTCCACCACCTTCAGGTATTTCCTTACCTGGACGATTAGTTGATAAAGGCCAATTCATCTCAGACAGTACTCCAGGCCACCAACCAGACCATCCTCTTTCTAAGTTTGCTGGGGTTCGAGATCAATCTACCCAAATCTCATCTCATCCCCACTCAGAGACTTCAATTCATTGGAGCAGTCTTGGACACAGTCCTGCCGTCCAACTTTCTTCAAACGCTTCAATCTCTATGTCAGCAGGTGCTTCCACAACGTTCCATCTCTGCCAAGCAAATGATGATACTCTTGGGTCACATGGCCTCCACAGTTCATGTCACACCACTTGCACGTCTTCACCTGCGCACTCCTCAATGGACCCTAGCTACCCAGTGGTCCCAAGCGATGGATCCTTGCTCACGTCACATATCTGTAACATCATCTCTTCGTCAGTCTCTACAATGGTGGTTGATATCCTCAAATCTCTCCAGCGGTCTTCTGTTCCATCTACCTCTTCATCAACTTGTCATCACCACCGACGCCTCCCCTTATGCCTGGGGAGCTCATTTGAACGAGTTCCAAACTCAAGGACTTTGGACAGCTCAGGAAATGAAGCATCACATCAATTTCCTGGAACTCAGAGCAATGTTTTATGCCCTCAAGGCCTTCCAGCATCTTCTCTTTCCTCAAGTCCTCCTGCTGTGCACAGACAATCAAGTTGCGATGTACTACATCAACAAGCAGGGTGGGACAGGCTCTCGCCTCTTGTGCCAGGAAACCCAGAGGATTTGGACTTGGGCCACAGATCACCATCTATTCCTGAAAGCTATCTACATTCAGGGAGAGCAGAATTCCTTGGCGGACAAGCTCAGCAGAATTCTCCAGCCTCACGAGTGGACACTCGATCCTTCAACTCTGCAGTCCATCTTCGCTCAGTGGGGCACTCCTCAGATAGACCTCTTTGCAGCTCCTCACAATCACCAGCTGCCCCTATTCTGCTCCAGACTCTACTCTCCTCACCGTCTGGCAGCGGATGCATTTCTCTTCGATTGGTCCAATCTGTTCCTGTATGCTTTCCCTCCTCTGCCTCTCATGTTAAGAACCTTGTTCAAGCTCAAGAGGGAACGAGCCACCATGATTCTGATTGCTCCACGGTGGCCCAGGCAACATTGGTTCTCCCTTCTACTTCAACTCAGTTCCAGGGAACCCTTTCTTCTTCCACTGTTTCCTTCGCTGCTTACACAACTTCAGGAGACCCTTCTACATCCCAACCTCCAGTCTCTGCACCTGACAGCTTGGTATCTCTCGGGCTGACTTCAACTGATACTCTTTTGTCTCAGCCCGTTCGCTCCATTCTGGACGCATCCAGGAAACCGGCCACTCTGCAATGTTACCTTCAGAAGTGGACTCGATTTTCTTCCTGGTGTCTTCTTCATCATTTTGATCCCACTTCCCTCGCAGTGATTATCTTCTTTCTTTGTCTGACTCTGGCCTCAAGTCTACTTCCATCAGAGTCCACCTCAGTGTTATTGCTGCTTTTCATGAGCCAGTCCATGGAAAACTCCTCTCAGCTCATCCCTTGGTGTCCAGATTCATGCGGGGTCTTTTCAATGTGAAACCACCTCTTAAAGCCCCTCCTGTTATCTGGGATCTCAATGTAGTTCTTTCCGCCTTAATGAAGCCTCCATTTGAACCTTTGGCTACCGCTTCTTTCAAGTTTCTCACTTGGAAGGTACTTTTCCTTATTGCTCTTACCTCTGCCAGGAGGGTCAGTGAGCTACATGCACTAGTTGCAGATCCACCTTTTACTGTCTTTCATCATGACAAGGTGGTTCTGCGTACACATCCAAAGTTTCTCTCTGAATTCCATCTCAACCAATCTATTGTTCTGCCTGTCTTCTTTCCGAAACCTCACTCGCATTCTGGAGAACATGCTCTGCATACTTTGGACTGTAAGCGGGCTCTAGCTTACTATTTAGAGCGTACTAAGCCCCACAGATTATCTCCCCAACTCTTTCTGTCCTTTGATCCGAATAAATTAGGACGTCCTGTTACTAAACGTACGTTGTCAAATTGGCTTGCAGCGTGCATTTCATTTTGTTATGCTCAGTCCGGACTGACACTGGAAGGTTCTGTCATGGCCCATAGAGTTAGAGCTATGGCAACATCTGTGGCTTTCCTTCGTTCCACGCCTATTGAGGAAATCTGCAAAGCTGCTACATGGTCCTAAGTTCACACTTTTACATCTCACTATTGTCTGGATGCATTCTCCAGACGGGATGGACACTTCGGCCAATCTGTTTTGCAAAATTTGTTTTCCTAATGGCTAACCTTCCCTCCATCCCTCTTTTTGTTAGCTTGGAGGTCACCCATCAGTCAAGAATATGCTGCCTGCTTGTCCTGGGATAAAGCACAGTTACTTACTGTAACAGGTGTTATCCAGGGACAGCAGGCAGATATTCTTGTGTCCCACCCACCTCCCCGGGTTGGCTTCTTAGCTGGCTTATCCTAACTGGGGACCACGCGCCTCTGTCGGGCGGGAAGGCACTCGCGCGTGCGCGGTGCGGCCTACTAGAACTTTCCAAGTTCTTAGAGTGCAATCACTCTAAAATTGTCCGTACCGGGGCTCCGTCGGTGCCGTCACCCATCAGTCAAGAATATCTGCCTGCTGTCCCTGGATAACACCTGTTACGGTAAGTAACTGTGTTTTATTAGGGGTTTCCTTAGTTCCTTCAGCCTAATAATGCCCCCTGACGACGCTAGTGTGAAACAAGAGTCGAAGGGAGGCTTTTTTTATAGGAACACAGGGGCCATTAGGCTTCACTATCTTTCTTAGTAACCTTATCTAGCATCGTTACGGAGGCCAATCCAAGTCACAAGTACCTGGCAAAAACCCAAATAGTAGTAACAATTCATACTATTGTCCCATGTTTGTCTTAACAGCAGACTATGGACTTTTCCTCCAGAACTTGTCCAAACCTTTTTTAAAATCAGTTACAGTAACTGCTCTTACCACATCCTCTGTCAAACATGTTCCAGAGCTTAACTATTCTCCGAGTGAAAAAATATTTCCTCCTATTGGTTTTAAATATATTACTCTATAACTTCATTGAGTGTCCCCCTAGTCCTTGTAAATCATAGAAACGTGATGGCAGATAAAGACCAAATAGCCCATCTAGTCTGCCCATCCACAATAACCATTATCTCTTCCTCTTGTACCTGTTCTACTCCACTCAGGATTTTGAAGACTTCAATCCTATCGCCCCTCAGCGGTCTCTTTTCCAAGCTGAAGAGCCCTAATTACTATAGTCTTTCCTCATACGAAAGGAGTTCTATTCCCTTTTATCATCTCAGTGTGCCACAGGGATCTATGCTGGGCCCTATAAATGATCTAGAAATTGGAACTATGAGCTAGGTGATTAAACTTACACACAACACCAAACCAAAGTTGTTAAAACACATGAGGACACTGAAAAACAGCAGAAGACGGCTTCCAAATGGCAGAAGAAATTTAATCTGATCAAATGCAAAGTGATGCACATTGGGAAGAATAAGCCAAATCATAGTTACCAGATGCTAGGGTCCACCACGGGGGTCAGCACTCAAGAAAAAGATCTGGGTATCATCATGGACAATACGCTGAAACCTTCTGACCAATGTGCAGTGGCAGCCGCCAAGAAAACAAACAAGATGCTAGGAATTATTAGAAAGGGATGATAAACAAGACTATGAATATTAGAAAGCCTCTTTTTAGCTCAATGGTGGGACCTCACCTTGAGTATTATGTTCAGTTCTGGTCTCATCTCAAAAAAGATATAGTGGCAGTAGAAAACATTCAAAAAGCAACCAAAATAAAGGGGATGGAATTCCTCTGGTATGATGAAAGACTAAAGAGGTTAGGGCTCTTCAGCTTGGGGGAGATATGATTTAAGTCTACAAAATCCTGAGTGGAGCAGAACGGGTAGAAGTGGATGAATCAGTGGCATAGTAAGTGAAAGGAGAACGGGGCAGACCACCCAGGATGCCATGTCAGTGGGGGTACAGGCACCTTTTAACCCCCGCGCCATCCCTTCTCCCCCCACCTCTGTAAATCTTCGCTAACACAACTATTCCTGCCTGTTGCTCGCATCAGCCTGGTTCCCCTCTGAATCACTTCCAGGTCACGGGGCTAGGCAGTGACATCAGAAGGAAATCCAAACGCTGGCGCAAGGAGTACGCTGGAGAAAATCCACTTGTGCTGGCAAACGTTTCGAGATATGGGGAAGGAGAGCACAAGTGTGGAGGAGTGGGGGGTGGATGCCATTGCACTAAATGAAGTTAGTGTAATACTTTTAAAACCAAAAGGAGGAAATATTTTTTCACTCGGAGAATAGTTAAGCTCTGGAATGTGCTGCCAGAGGATGTGGTAAGAGTGGTTAATATAGCTGGCTTAAAAAAAAAATGTTTGGACACGTTCCTGAAGGAAAGTCCATAGTCTGTTGTTGAGAGACATGGGGGGAAGCCACTGCTTGTCCTGGATCGGTGGCATGGAATGCTGCTGCTATTTGGGTACTTGCAACTTAATTGGCCTCTGTGAAGATGGGATACTGGGCTAGATGGACCATTGATCTGACCCAGTAAGACTATTATGTTCCCGCTGGGGACAAGTGATCACAATATGATCCAATTTACCATTGGCACTGGAAGGGGGAAACCAATCAAGACTATAGCCACGACCTTTAACTTCAAAAAAGGGAATTACGATAGTATGAGAACCATGGTTAGAAAACGGCTCAAGAAGGGCAAAGCAGAAATCTAAACAGTTGAGCAAGCATTGTCTCTACTGAAAAACACCATCACAGAAGCACAGAATATCCACATACCAAAGATAGCCAAAGGAAGGCGAAAGAGGTTAAGGATGCAGTAAGGAAAAAGAGGAACTCGTTTAAAAAATGGAAACGGGAAAAAACGGAGGAGGCCTGGAACTGTCACAAAATCGATCAGAAAAAGTGCCATAAAGTGGTAAGAGATGCCAAAAAAGTCTATGAAGAAAAGATAGTGCAAGAAGCCAAAAACTTCAAGCCCTTTTTTAGATACATAAAAGGAAGGAAATCAACAAGAGAGGCAGTGGGCCCTCTCGATGACCAAGGAAGGAAAGGGTCAATCAAAGAAGACAAACAAGTTGCCGATAAGTTAAATGCATTCTTTGCCTCTGTCTTCACAAAGGAGGACACAACAGCAATGCCAGACATAGGGAAGATATTCACCGGAGACATAGAGGAAAACCTCACAACAGTAAATGTGGATTTGGACATGATATACTTTCAGATTGATAAACTAAAAAGTGACAAATCCCCTGGACCGGATGGAATTCACCCGAGAGTATTAAAGGAACTTAAGGTAGAAATTGGCGAACTATTGCAATCCTTAGCCAACATGTCAATTAGAACCGGGCAAATACCAGAGGACTGGAGGATAGCAAACGTCATACCAATATTCAAAAAAGGATCAAAAGGTGAACCAGGAAATTACAGACCTGTGAGCCTCACATCAGTTCCTGGGAAGATAATTGAAGCACTAATTAAAGACAAAATTGTACAACACTTGGAAGATCACAACTTAATAAGGACTAGTCAACACGGCTTTAGGAAAGGGAAATCATGTCTGACAAATTTGCTTCAATTCTTCGAGAAGGTGAACAAACAATTGGATAATGGAGATCCAGTGGACATAGTTTACTTGGATTTCCAGAAAGCATTTGACAAGGTTCCGCATGAAAGGCTTATGAGAAAACTACTGAGCCATGGAATAGGAGGAGAAGTGCATAGATGGATTGGCAAATGGCTAGAGAACAGAAGGCAAAGGGTGAGCATAAATGGGCAATTCTCGGACTGGGAGAGAGTGACTAGCGGCGTGCCCCAGGGTTCGGTTCTTGGGCCTATTTTGTTTAATATTTTTATAAATGACCTTGAAGAGGAAACAACATGCAATATAATGAAGTTTGCAGATGATACAAAACTATGTCGGGTGGTTGGCTCTCTAAGGGACTGCGAGGATCTCCAGAAGGATCTAAACCAGCTGGAAACTTGGGCGAAAAAATGGCAGATGAGTTTTAACATAGACAAATGTAAGGTGATGCATCTAGGAAAGAAAAACAAAGAACATGAATATAAGATGTTGGGGGTGACTAGCCAAATGCGAACAAGAAAGGGATTTGGGGGTACTGATAGACAGAACCCTAAAGACTTCAGCTCAATGTGCGGCAGCGGCAAAGAAAGCAAACAGGATGTTAGGCATGATTAAGAAGGGGATCACGAGTAGATCGGAAGAGGTCATAATGCCACTGTACAGAGCAATGGTTAGACCTCACTTGGAATACTGTGTCCAGCACTGGTCTCCATACCTTAAGAAGGATATAACTCTGCTGGAGAGGGTGCAGAGACGAGCCACGAAACTGGTCAAAGGTATGGAGAATTTGAGCTACGAGGAACGTCTCGGAAAACTGGGTCTGTTCACCCTAGAGAAGAGAAGATTGCGAGGGGATTTGATAGACTTTTAAAATATTGAAAGGATTTGATAAAATAGACCATGAAGAAGCATTGTTAACATTTTCGGAAGTCACACGGACACGGGGTCATAGCCTGAAACTGAGCGGCAGCAGGTTCAGGACAAATGTCAGGAAGTTCTGTTTCTCACAGCGAGTGGTTGGAGCTTGGAATGCTCTCCCGGAGGAGGTTGTGGCGGAGACTACTGTTCTGGGTTTCAAGCGCAAGTTGGATGCACATCTTCTTGAAAACCATATTGAGGGATACGGGAAATCCGGGTCTCCCAAAAGGTGTACTTAAATGGGCCACCGCGTGCGCGGATCGCCGGACAGGATGGACTTCGGTCTGATCCGGTGAAGGCATTTCTTTTGTTCTTATGACTTGAACACTGCCATCTGCTGGAGACTGAACAGATTAATTCTTAGAGGAACTGCACAACCCACTTCTACTGCTGATAGAATTCAGTATGTTCTCAGTCTCCACCTGCTGGTAGCAGAGAATAATCTATCTGTGCCAGCCTGGAGAGACGCTAACAAAGGAGAAATTAGGTCCTTACCTACTAATTTTCTCTTTTTTAGTCCCTCCAGACCAGCACAGATGGATGGGTTTACGCTCCTCTGCCAGCAGAGTGGAGACTAAGAACATACACATCTCTCTCGGTATTCGCAGGGAATAGAGGCAGTCAGACCGCGCATGGAGAAAAAACGCAAATATCTTCTCATCCGGCTCTGACCTACCCCCGCCTCCCTCCCGCCTTCCCCCCAGAATCCCGGCCTTACCTGGTGGTCTAGCAGGCTTTTGGGGCAGGAGCGATCTTCCTACGCTCCTGCTCTGTGCAGATCGCCAATAGGACATGACTGACGTGAGTTCCCGTAGTCTCTTGAGACTATGACGGGAGCTCACAGCAGCCATTTCCTATTGACAAGTAGGAAGATCGTTCCTGCCCCGAAAGCACACTAGATCACCAGGTAAGGCTGGGATGCCGGGAAGAAGGCTGGAGAGAGGTGGGAACATGCTAAACTATTGGGGGGGGTTTCCCCCTCCCCCCCCAAAAAAATCACAAATATGTGAAATCGCGAGTGTCAAAACCGCGAATGGGGAGGGGGAAGTGTACTAAATTCTTGCAGTACCATAGAATCAGTCTGACAAATAGCAAAGCAGGAACTCAACACCATAAGCTTTTGCCAAATTTAGGAAATTTATGTAATCTGATTTCTTTGAACATTGAACAGTGCAAAACCAAGCACAACGGTTGAAGGATCAGGACAGACGACCAGAATCCCATAGTTCACCAGTTACACCAGACGTTGCTGCTCCACAACCATTATTTATACTCCCCAGAAAAATAAAAATCACCAAGATCGCAGTCCCAAGACAAAAAAACACAACTCTTCACATAAGCACGCACAAAAAACACAGGGTGGGTTCTGTGCTGGTCTGGAGCGACTAAACCAGGGGTGTCAAACTCAATTACATAAGGGGCCGAAATCTAAAACAGGCTAAGTGCGCTAAAGATTAGCACATGCTAAATGCACACCTTAATAAAAGGAACCGTTAGTCTTAGTAGAAGTATAGGGTTACAACCTCTCCAACCCCACTCCGGCTCTGTGATGGAAACAAAATAAAAAAGACACTGAACACCAGCGCTGGCAGGATACACATTTCAAATCTGACATATTATAATCACAAAACAGAAAATAAAATTATTTTTTCTACCTTTTGTTGTCTGGTCATTATTCAAATCATAATCCCTCCGTATTCGCTGTGGTAGGAGATTAACAGAACCGCAAATACAGAAAAAACGTGTATAACTTTTTCATATGTTATTCGCTGTTTTCTATTAAAAACCATTGTGAATATGGTGAAACCGCAAATAACATGGTGGGAGACCTGGTCTGTTCCTGAAGAAGGGGCAAAACACGGTGAATAAAGTGCTGGGATTCAGCGATTTTTTCTGTAAATGCTTGGAATCGGCGATTTCTCTATGCAAGCTGACGTAATTGGGGGGGGGGGAGGAGCCAGTAAGCTAAAAAAAACGTGAATAATCGAAACCGCGAATACAGAGGGATAAGTGTACATAGATGCCAACAGGACAAAACTAGTGCTGATAAGGTAGTCCTCCATCACACAGCCACAGTAACAGCACAAACCTATAAGTCATGGAATAGACAGTAACTTTTATTCAGACTAAAAGGACAATAAACAGCTTTGCCAAAAAGGCAGCCAGTGCATATGGTACTAGCACAGCCCATGGCAGTTTCTTCTCTATCCTCAAAGGCTAAGCCATATGCTATAAAACAGTCACATGGCAGATGGGTACTCTTCAGTCCCAGATCGGACACATTGTTTCTGTACAGTGTCTCAGAAGTTCTGGTTTTCACCCATCTTTCAAGAGTCAGATGAAGGTGATTTTTGTGCGGGCCTGGTTCACTTGCCACACATTCAGCTCCTCGTATTCCTCCAGTGCCGCTTCAAACTGTGCTGGTGTGAAGCCCTTTGAGATACAGCGTTGCTCTGCCTCTGCAAGTTTCACACTGCGTATTCCCTTCTCTGGTGCCATTTCACGAATCGTGGCAAAAATTACATCCACGGGACGTTGTGTCCTGAAACAAAGAAGGGGGGAGATTGAAACCTTGAAGCAAAAGGGGAGGTCCCAATAGCCCTTTTGAATTCGTAAGCTCTCCAGATTGTGCAGGGTGTCCCCTAGAATTACCTGGTCAGCTGCCCTTTGTCTCCGAGCAATGAATCCTTTGACATCTCCATCAATCTCATAGCCTCGTTTACATCTTCCTTCTCAACTGTGTCCACAAGGCGCAGCCGTGCCTATACTTAAAAAAAAAAACAGGTCAGAAAACTGCCAGTGGCTCAAGCAACATCTCCTCTCTTCCCTGTAGCCCAGGGGTATCAAAGTCCCTCCATGAGGGCCACAATCCAGTTGGGTTTTCAGGATTCTTTAGCACTCTCCAGACCAGTAGAGGTTAATCTTTACAAATGGGTATATATCCAATCATGACCAGCAGGTGGAGACTGAAAACAAAACTGTGGGACAGTATATAATATACTCCCTTCTCTATTTACATCAGTCTTCTTTCAGTCTCCAGCAGGTGTTGAGTGATCTGTACCCATCTCCCTTGGTAGGGCTGTTGGAATTTGTTTAGGGGGTTTCTAATCCCTGTTTTTGGCCGGACGGAGCTTGGGCGGGCCCTGTTTGGGGGTCCGTCCGACCTCGGGGGTGTCAAACCCGGCGGGTCTCGAGCGGGGTCCCTCCCCCCACTTCCTCCACCTCCCCACATTTTTTTAGAGGAGCCTCAGCAGTAAGCCTTGCCCCCTAAGTCAAGCAAGGCATATTGCTTCGAGAGCCTGTGGAGTCTGTTCTGTAAAAAATTTAAAAAAAAAATCCTGAGGTAGTGCCAGTCTGCAGGGTTGCTTCCCTGTCAGTTTGCTGTTTTTTTACTGTATTTTTTTCATCTAACTGGTACTTTGTTTCTAGTTAGGTCGTGTATGGAGCAATTGTGCCCTTCTCCGGGGGAGTGGGACACAATTCGGTCCAGCCGCGAGGCACTCTGTGAGGCTTGGCGCGGAGGCACGGGCACTACCACCTTAATATCTAGAAATCTTTGAAGCATCTGGCAAAAAGCTTGCTTCTTCCAAGCCGCCTGACAAGGAGAAGCGAGAAAGTGATCTGGGAATGAGCGGGAAAATTCCAGAGCATAACTGCTCCTCCAGGACCCACTGATCTGCTCTCTGCCCACCCCTGGTAAAAACTGCCCAACCGAGCGCTCACAAGAACCAAGGGAAGCACCAGCAAGAAGTCATTGGGTGGGCTGGGCAGCAGAGGAACCATGTCTCCCCAACAGGCCCCCCGAAAGAACTACATGTGCTGAAAACGACCCCAGGACGACCCAGAGGCTGGGAAGCAGCCTCACGACTAAGGCAATATATCTGCGGAACTCATGCAAACGCCCCCGAGCAATGCTACCCCATGCAGGTCTCCAGGAAGAGCACACCGATTGCACTTGGGACTGCACAGCCCACTTGTACTACAGCTAAATGTTTGTCTCAGTCTCCATCTGCTGGTCGTGGTGAGCTATTACCCATTTCTGTGCTGGTCTGGAGGGATGATAAATAAATAGAAGTTGCTTACCTGTAACGGTAGTTCTCCTTGGACAGAGGATCTTACAGCCACACAAGAAGGTGTGGTCCCCGTGACGGAGCCGACCCGGCAGTCTAAAAGCTGCAAAGCTAAAGAGCTTTGCGCATGTGCCAGCCCTCCCGCCCGAAAGCATCCCACCTGGCCCCTATATAAGCACACCCCCAACCGACGAAAACAGTTAGGTATAAAGCTGGCGGCAACAATAGGGGAGGCTGGGCGGGATTGTGTGGCTGTAAGATCATCTGTCCAAGGAGAACTACCGTTACAGGTAAGCAACTTCTATTTCTCCCTGGACAGAGATCTTACAGCCACACAAGAAGGTGCCTCCCGAGCTGAAGGTAACAGAATAACAACATACTATTATAATAATAATAAAGATCTGTTACCTGAGACGTAGAGGAGGAGGGAAGTTGACGCCTCATAATGCCACTTGCAGGACCGTAGAACCCAGTGATGCATCTGCGCCGGATTCTACATCAAGGCAGTAGTGCTTGGCAAAAGTATAAATCCTGGACCAGATCTCGACAGATCTCTTGGAGAGGAGCGAGACGAAGGTTAGCCCAGGTGGTAGCCATAGCTCGGAGGTCATGAGCCGTGACATGCGGAGGGATCTCCGGAAGAGCAGGACTGGAGGCGGAGACGTAACAGTACGCAATGAGCTGGGTAATCCAAGAGGACAATGTCAACTTCGAAACTGGTCTAGGAGAGGAAGTCGGACGGATGGAAAGGAACAACTGAGACGGGCGCTGAGGAGTCGCAGTTCTGTCCAAATAGAGGCGGAGAGCTCTGGCACAGTCCAGTGTGTGGAGTCTTTTGGCCTCTGGCGAAGGGTGAGGGGGCGGATGAAAAGTAGGCAGCACAATGGATTGGTTCAAATGGAAGGCCGAGACTACTTTGGGCAGGAATTTAGGATGAGTCCGTAACAGCACTTTGTCATGAAGAAATTGGGTATAGGGACTATAGGATACCAAGGCATGGAGTTCTCCAATGCGGCGAGCCGAGGTAATAGCTACCAGGAATAGAGTCTTCCAGGTAAGAAATTTGAGTGGTATAACAGAGAGAGGTTCAAATGGGGGAGCATGAGAGCCTGCAGCACGAAGTTGAGATCCCAGACCGGCACCGGAGCTCAGAGGGGAGGATGCAGACGAAGAAGTCCTTTGAAGAAGCGCTTGACCACAGGATGGCGTACCAGAGAGACCGCGTCCACGGGGTCGTGGTACACTGAGATGGCCACCAGATGAAGGCGAATGCAGTTGTAGGATAATCCGCAGACTTGCAAAGATGTAAGGTAGCGGAGGACCTGAGCCAAGGGCGAGGTGCTGGGGTGAACAAGACGGGTGGAGCACCAGCGCTGGAAACGGGCCCACTTGGCGGAGTAGGAGCGTTGAGTCGCAGGAGCTCTGGAGGCAAGAAAGATGTGTAGGAGCTCCGGAGGGAAGGCAGAGTCCCCGGTCAGCGTGGGAGCAGGAGCCAGGCTGTCAATTTGAGACAGAAGATTGGGGTGTAGCAACTGGCCGTCGTGTTGTGTGAGAAGATCCGGGAACTGCGGGAGGATCCAAGGAGCCTGAGAAGCCCGGTTGAGGAGAACGGGGAACCAGGCTTGTCGCGGCCAATACGGTGTGATGAGGATCAGGGAGGAATTGTCTGCGATGGCCTTTTGAAGAACTTTACCAATCAGAGGAAACGCATAGAGGAGATGCTGGGACCAGTGGAGGAGGAACGCATCGTCTGCCAGACAGGTTGGTTCTCCGTACCTGGAGCAAAATCTGGGACATTTGGCGTTCGTCTGGGATGCAAAGAGGTCGACGTGAGGAGTGCCCCATCTTGCAAAAATTTTTCACGTAACTGCGCTCCGAAGCGACCATTCATGAGGACTGAGTTGCATGCTGAGTCTGTCTGCAAGCTGGTTGTCCGTGCCCGGAAGGTAGACCGCCTGCAGGGTGGAGTGGAGCTGGAGAGCGAGGTTCCAAATGGAGACTGCTTCGCGGGATAGGCGAGAGGAACCCATCCCCCCCTTTTTGTTCACATAGAGCATGGCAACCTGGTTGTCGGTGCGGATTCGGATGATCTGACTGTGCAAGTGGTGTTGGAACACCTGCAGAGCGATAAGGATGGCATGCAGTTCCAGGAAGTTGATGCTGCAGCGAGTTAACGCTGGGGACCAGGTGCCCTGCGTGGACCAAAAGAGGAGATGAGCGCCCCAGCCTTTCTTGGAGGCATCCGTTGTGATGGTGACAGTAGGCTGAGGAGGATAAAATGGAAGCCCGTGAGAGAGGGGATCCACGTGAAACCACCATTGCAAATCCTGAAGCACTTGGGGCGTTAATTGTAGTTGCGTGGAAAGAGGCTGAAGGAACTGGTTCCAATGGGTTTTGAGAAACCATTGGATAGGTCTCATCTTTAGGCGAGCAAACTGCAGCACTTGCACTGTGGCCGCCATGTGTCCTAGCAAGGTGAGAACGTCCCTGGCTGTGACTCAGAGCCCTGGGTACCAGGTGGACATCAGCTGTTGGATGACTTGTGCTCGCAGTGATGGGAGGAAAACCATAGCCTGCTGAGTCTGAAAAGTTGCCCCGATGAATTGCAGCGATTGAGATGGGACTTTGGAAAATTGAGGAGAAATCCCAACTGTAGAAGGAGGTTGACGGTTTGGCTCAAAGCGTGGCGGGTGAGGCAAGGCGTCATAGCCGAAATGAGCCAGTCGTCCAGGTAGGGGAAGATGGACAGGCCCTGTTTGCGCAGATGCGCTACTATGGGGATGACACATTTGGAAAAGACCCTTGGTGCTGACGAGAGGCCAAAAGGGAGAACCGTGTATTGGTAGTGAAGGTTCTGAAACACAAAACGGAGATACTGCCTGTGAGAGGAATGTATGGGAATATGCAGATAGGCATCCTGAAGGTCTATGGACGTGAGCCAAGCGTCGACTTGGAGCAGAGGAGCAATGGCGGAGATCGAGAGCATGCGGAACTTCTCCTTCAATATGAATTTGTTTAGGTTCCGTAGGTCCAAAATCGGGCGAACGCCCCCCGTCTTCTTCGGAATGAGGAAGTATCGGGAATAGAACCCCTGGCCCCACTGGTGTTCGGGAACCAGCTCTACGGCCCGAATGTCCAGCAACCGAGACAACTCCTGTTGCAAAGGAAGCAGGTGAGATGGTTGAAGTGACTGGTGGGAAGGGGGGCACCAAGGAGGAGGAGCCAGGAAGAAAAGGCGGTATCCATGTTGAATGATGCGCAAGACCCAGGTGTCTGTGGTTATATTCCGCCAGGTCTGGAGAAAAAACCTCAACCGACCTCCCACCGGAACAGCGGAAGGGGAGGGTTGTCAAAAAGAGGGTTGGGGCTTCTGGCCCGCAGGTTGAGCGGGTTTAGGAGAGCGACGGTCTCGCGGGGCTCTGTTGGAGGATTGCTGCCGATAGGGCCGAAACTGCTTCTGCGGATATGGAGCAAACTGTCTGGCAGAAGAAAACGACTTCCTGGGATTGAACTGCCGTTGAGAAGGTAGCTGCTTCTTAAAGGGCTGTTTTGAGTGATGTGCGGTATCCTCCTCCAGAGCATCCAGTGTGGTGCAATCCTCTTTAAGCCCCTCAATAAGATCCTTAACCTTGTCTCCAAACAAGCTGTCTCCGAGACAAGGAGCATCCGCCACCTTTGCATGGATGTCTACCCCCAGTTTAGAGCATTGCAACCATGCCAGTCTGCGGGTGGAAATACCTGTAGCCGCTCCCCTCATGGCGGTATCGAAGGCATCGTCAGCTGCCCGGATAAGGTTCTTGGAGCATTCTTCGAAGTTGGAGAGGACGGCATTAAAAGCCTCCTGCGTGGGCACCGGTAAGGTCTCGACCAGTTTTCTCATATCCTCCATGTTAGAATAGAGGTATTGGGTGTAGAAGAACTGATGGATGGCAATTCGCCCAGACAGCATGGAATTTTGGTATGCTCGTTTACCCATGGAGTCCATGATGCACATCTCGCGGACTGGTGGAGTAGATGCGAAGTCTTTGGAGGACTTGGATTTCCGCAAGGCAGAGCGGACAACCAGGGATTGGGGAGGGAGTTGAGTTTTGCCAAACCCCGCTACATCCTGAACCTTGTATTTATGTTCCAAACTGCGGTTTCGTGACCCGGGACGAGTAGGGGGTGGTCCAGATAGCTTTCTGAGAATCAGCCAGAGTAGCATGAAGGGGCAAAGATACCACTTCTTTTGGAATATGAAGATACTTAAGGACTTGACGTCTCTGTTCCCGGGGGTCCGGTTGGGTCGTGGTGGTCAACTGTAAAGAAGACGCCATCTTGGATAGGAAGCGTGGGTAGGAGGTGTCTTCCGGGGGTGATGCCCTATCCCGCTCAGATGGAGTGTCTTTATGAGCCAGAGAAGAGAGCAGGGGATCCGTCTGCAGATCAGGCGAGGGAGAGCGTGAGGAGGAAGCATAGTAGGATTCCAGCTCCGTCGCCATAGAAGAGGTAGTGGAGACAGAGTCAGAGAGATGGGCATCATGCTGGACCAGATGAGGTGAGGATGTAAGCTGAGTGCCTGTTCAATAGGCTGAGCGGAGAGGAGCGGAGGAGATGCAGAAAGCAGTTGTTGTTGCTGAAAAAGCTGGAACTGCTGGAAAAGTTGAAAAAGTGCAGGCTGCATCAGAGGCTGAGACTGGTGAGAGAGCTGGGGAGGATCCTGGGTTGGAGCAGCAGCAGCAGACAGTGTAGGAGGAGGAGGAACTAGAGGAAATAAGATGTTTAGATTTCCTCTTCAGTTTCCTGGGTGGGCTGGCTGAAGCAGAGTGCAGATGCCGGTCTGGGGAGGCAGAACGCTGGGCTGCAGGCTCTGTACTAGAAGGAGCATGGTGCCGACGGCTGGAGTCAGTCGGTGCCGAGGGCGGGACCGAGAGTGAGCGATCCGGCCGGGATTGGCCAGTGGGAGCAGTCACTGAGCCAATAGGCAGTGGAGGAGCAAGGGAGCCAATAGGCAGCGTCCCTGCGTGTGACGTCATCGGCCCCGACGTGCCACACGCAGGAGACGCTGGTGCCTGAGCTGGTTTGCGAATCACCAGCTTCGGCACCTTGGGAGGCGGTCCCTGCGGCTCCGATGCTCCTTGCTGGCAGGCGGAGGAGAGAGCGGAGGCCGCGTTCGGGAGCTCAAATTCTTTTAGTTTAAGCGCTCGAATTTTGAGCGAGCGCTTGTTTAATTTAGCGCAGTGAGTGCAGGAAGACGTCTGGTGGAGGGGACCAGGCAACGGATACAGGAGGCGTGCGGGTTAGTCGCCGACATCTTCAAGTCGCACGTGGAGCAGCGTTTGAAACCAGGTTTGGCTTTTTCAGGCATGCTAAACCAGAGCGCTGCTATATCAAAATCGTTTAGAAGAGAAATGTTGTAATAAAAGTTGAAGCGATAAGGAAAACGGGTGACACCGTTAAGACTACCGAGTCGGATAGATCGCGGAAACTTTTAAAACTGTTTTCGTCGGTTGGGGGTGTGCTTATATAGGGGCCAGGTGGGATGCTTTCGGGCGGGAGGGCTGGCACATGCGCAAAGCTCTTTAGCTTTGCAGCTTTTAGACTGCCGGGTCGGCTCCGTCACGGGGACGTCACCTTCTTGTGTGGCTGTAAGATCTCTGTCCAGGGAGAAGGAGAAATTAGGTTCTTACCTGCTAATTTACTTTCTTTTAGCTTCTCCAGACCAGTAGAGGTTAACTTTATGAATGGGTATATATCTAATCATGACCAGCAGGTGGAGACTGAAAACAAAACTTTGGGACAGTATATACTATCCTCCCTTCTCTATTTCCCTCAGTCTGCCGAATAGCCAAGCAGAACCAAGAACTGGAAAACAGGAAGAAAACAATACTCCGAACAGGAGTAACAAATAACATACCCAAATGCTGTTGGAAAATGCAGAGGAGAAATACCCGAAGGAAAATGTCCCCACAGCTCGCCAGCTAAGCCAGCCGAGCCACAGCCGCTGTTCTTTAATTCTCCCCGGCCCTAGAAAAATACTAGAACCCGCAGCAAAAAACAAAAACTGCCCGCGAAAACAGCCCCAACAACAACAACAACAACAGACAGGGTGGGGACCTCTACTGGTCTGGAGAAGCTAAAAGAAAGTAAATTAGCAGGTAAGAACCTAATTTCTCCTTCTTTAGCACTCTCCAGACCAGTAGAGGTTAACTTTACGAATGGGACGTACCAAAGCAGTCCCTCTCACGGGCGTCCCGGGACCCCCGAAGGGCCGATACCAGAACACGCTCACCGAACACCGCGTCCCGACGCGCCTGAACATCTACCCGATAATGTCTAACAAAAGAATACAAGGAGGACCAAACCGCAGCCTTACAAATATCCACCGGAGGCACGAGCGACGACTCAGCCCAAGAAGCCGCCTGACCCCGAGTGGAATGAGCCTTGAGAAACTCCGGAACAGGCTGCTGTTTCAGAAGATAAGCGGAAGCAATCGTCTCCTTGATCCAGCGCGCAATAGTAGCCTTAGAAGCGCCAGCTCCCCGACGAGGACCAGCCAGGAGGACAAAGAGATGATCGGACTTCCGGAATTCCTGGGTCCGCTGCACATCAGAGCGAAGGACCCGACCGACATCCAACTTGCGCAGCTGCCGTTGCTCAGAAGAGCCCTCCCGACCACCCAAGACCGGGAGAACCACCGATTGATTGACATGAAAAGGAGAAACAACCTTCGGCAGAAAGGAAGGAACAGGCCGCAAGACGACCCGCTCCCTAGACAACTCCAAGAAGGGAGCCCTACAAGAGAAAGCCTGCAGCTCAGAAATACGCCTAGCAGAAGTAATGGCCACCAGAAAGACCGCCTTCAAAGTAAGGTCCTTCAAAGAACAGTCGTCCAAGGGCTCGAAAGGCGGGCGCACCAAAACAGAGAGAACCAGATTAAGATCCCAAGAGGGAACCGAGGGCCGTAGGGGAGGCCTAAGCAACTTGGCCGCCCGCAGAAACCGAATCACATCAGGAAGAGCCGATAAACGCTGACCTGACACCAACCCTCGAAAGGTCGACAGGGCCGCAAGATGAACCCGGAGAGAAGACCAAGCCAGGCCTCTATCCAGGCCATCCTGCAAGAACTCTAGAATGTTAGGCAGAGAAGCGCGAAAAGAGGTCACTCCCCGCGCCCGACACCATTCCTCAAAGAGACGCCAAACCCGCACATAAGCCCGAGAGGTAGAAAGCCTCCGGGACCCCAACAGTGTAGCGATCACCTTGTCTGAATATCCCTTCTTGCTAAGGCGACCCCTTTCAAGAGCCACGCCGTAAGACAGAAGAGAGACGGGTCGAACAAGGGAATGGGACCCTGCATCAGAAGGTCGTCCGAGAGAGGCAGAGGAAGAGGAACCGCCACCAGGTGCCTCACCAGATCCGCATACCACGGACGTCGAGGCCAATCCGGAGCCACCAGCACCACCAAACCCGGATGGTGAACAATGCGAAGAAGCACTCTGCCCACCAGCGGCCAAGGAGGGAACACATACAACAGCCCCTCCGTTGGCCACGGCTGGACCAGAGCATCCAGACCCTCGGCCAGCCCTTCCCTGCGACGACTGAAGAAGCGGGGCACTTTGGCGTTGCCACTCGTGGCCATCAGGTCCATCAGGGGCTGCCCCCAATCTTGCACTATCAACCGAAACGCTCCGGCGCCGAGAAACCACTCTCCTGGATCCAGGAAGTGACGACTGAGGAAGTCTGCCTGAACATTTTCTACCCCGGCTATATGAGAAGCCGAGAGGTCCAGAAGATGGGACTCCGCCCAAACCATGAGCCGAGCCGCCTCCTGCGCCACAGGAGTGCTCTTGGTGCCCCCCTGACGATTGACATAAGCCACCGCCGTGGCATTGTCCGACAGGACTCTGACCGACTTGCCCAGCAAAAGGGAGTGGAAAGCTAACAGTGCCAGCCTGACCGCTCTGGTCTCCAACTCGTTGATCGACCAGGAGGCCTCCTCCGCGGACCAGGTGCCCCGAGCTGAGTGGCCCATAAACTGAGCCCCCCAACCGAGGAGACTCGCATCCGTAAGGAGCACCGTCCACTGCGGGAGATCCAGACCCACCCCCTGAACCAGGTGAGGGGTCCGGAGCCACCAGCGCAGACTGCAGCGCGCCAAGCCTCGCAGGGGAACCGGAACATCCAAATCTTGCCTCCGGGGAGACCACCTCCGGAGCAGAGCATACTGAAGAGGACGCATGTGGGCCCGCGCCCACCTCACCACGTCCAGGGACGCCGCCATTGACCCCAGGACTTGGAGGAAATCTCGCGCCCGAGGACCCCGGGACGCCAAAAGCAGGCGAATCTGAGATTGCAATTTGCTCACCCGGGCCTCTGGAAGGAAGACCTTCCCCAAGGAGATGTCGAACATAACCCCAAGGCACTCCAGACGCTGAGCCGGGACCAACCGACTCTTGGAAAGGTTGACCACCCAGCCCAGCGACCGGAGAAACTCCACCACCCGAGCCGTAACCCGGGAGCTCTCCTGCAACGACTTTGCCCGAATCAACCAGTCGTCCAGGTAGGGGTGAACCAGGATGCCCACCGACCGCAAGGCTGCCGCGACGACCACCATTACCGTGGTGAACGTCCGAGGAGCCGTGGCCAGACCAAAGGGAAGCGCACAGAACTGAAAGTGCCGCCCCAAGATCGCAAAGCGAAGGAAGTGCTGATGAGAGGCCCGAATTGGAACCTGCAAGTAGGCCTCCGTCAGATCGAGAGACGTAAGAAACTCCCCCGGCTGAACCGCCAGAATGACCGACCGCAGCGTTTCCATGCGGAAAGACGGAATCTTGAGAGCTCTGTTGACCCCTTTCAAATCCAGGATGGGCCGAAAGGTCCCCTCCTTTATGGCCACCACAAAGTAAATGGAGTACCTGCCGGTGCCCCACTCCGTAGGGGACACCGGCACCACTGCCTCGAGATCTAGCAAACGCTGAAGGGTCTGACGAAAAGCCTGCGTCTTCCATGGAGACTGACATGGAGAAGCGAGGAAAAGGTCCGGCAGAGAGCGGGTAAACTCCAGAGCGTAACCGTCCCGCACCACCTCAAGGACCCACTGATCGGACGCGATCTCGGCCCATTTGGGGAAAAATTTGCGCAGCCGGGCCCCCACCGGAACCAAAGGGGGCGCCGGCAAGGAGTCATTGCGCAGGACGGGAAGCGGGGGAACCGGCGGAGGGATTCCCTGCCCCCCGACGGGCCCCCCGAAAGGGCTGCATGCGCTGGAAGAACCGACCCCGGGAAAAACCCTGAGCCGGGAAAGAAGCAGCCCCACGCCCCGGGCGATACTTGCGAAATTCCCGCAAACGCCCCCGGGCAGCCCCACACCTAGACGCAGGGCGGGCACGGTCCTCAGGCAGACGGGGCACCTTCGAGTCCGTCAGAGTCTGAATCAACTCATCTAATTCCTCTCCAAACAAAAAGACCCCCTAAAGGGAACTTTAGTAAACTTAGCTTTGGACGCAGAATCCGCCGCCCAAGCGCGCAGCCACAAAATACGCCGCGCGGCCATGCCATAGACTTAGCCGAAATCCGCACCAAGTCATAAAGAGCATCTGAGAGGAACGAGGCAGCCATCGCAATCTTCGCTACCTCCTGATCCACTAGAGACCAGTCATCAGACTCCCGATCCAGGACACGCTCAGCCCACCGAAACACGGCGCGAGCGACTAGCTCCCCACAAACAGCCACCTGGACCCCAAAGGCAGAGACATCAAAATCATACTTAAGAAGAGTCTTTAACGCACGCGCCTCCGAGACCCTAAGAGCAGAACCGTCCATAACAGGCACGGTATGCCGCTTAGGAAGTGCCGAGACCACCGCATTCCCCATTGGCGAAATTAAGGTAGCCCTACTTCCCTCCGGGACGGGATACCCAAGAGCCAAGGGGCTCACCAAACGAAACTGTGCCCATAGGCCACTGCGCCAACACAAAATCCCGCAAATCCTGACGCACAGGAAAAGAGCGGGAACCAGGACAGACCCCCTGAAGCAGAGGGGCCCCCATACGCGGGGTCTCCGGCGGCGCCACTGCAAAAATGCAGCACCAAGGAGACCTGCTACACAGGTCTAAAAGCTCATCCCTCTGAATAAAAAAGCGCACCACGGACGCATCTGCTCTGGAAGACGGGAAACCCGCCGCCCCGCTGCCAACAGGCGTCCCCTCTAGAGGATCCTGGAAGCCCGCCAAAGCAGCCAGGTCCTCAACCAGGCCAACACGCTCCTCCGCCCACCAATTCGCAATCCAAGCCCCCCCGCGGGCGCTTGGATGAGGGAGGAGGAAGAGGGGACGCCAAACGAAAAGAGGGAGGCAAAGCCATAGGGGGCGCGGAGGGAAACCCCCCCCGAAACCCCCCAGGCGCACGTGGGACCCCCAAAAGTCCGCACAAAGAAAGAAAATAAATTGGGGGCAAAAAACCCCTGGGGGTCCCCAGGGACTCCCTGCCCCAGCAGGGGTCCATGCTGAAACCTGCCCCTGTGTTCGCCATACAGGGGGAAGGTCACCTGAGGTTGCAGACAAAATGGAGGGGCCAGACAAAGAAAATGGCGAAGTTCCCGCCAAAAATGCTCCCTCCATGGCCTGTAGCGGCTGAGAAGACTGAACAGTCTCAGCCGCTAAGACAGGCAAGTCGGCATCAGCTGTCAAAAAATCAGCTGAGAGGGAATCCTTCGGGGAATCCCTCCGTGGGCGGTTGTGGAAGACCGGGCTTCCCCACTGCTCCAAGCCGACTCGCGAGGCACCATCGGCGGGGAGCTCTGGGCGCCTGCAGCCGCTGCCGACGGAGCTCCACCACCTCACCGACCCAAACCGCCGAGTTCAGGCCGGCCGCGAGTGCCTCGCGGCTGGACTAAAATTGTGGCCTACTCCCCCGGAGAAGGGCACAATTGCTCCAGACGCGACCTAGCTATAAAAAAGTGCTGGTTACATGAAAAAATACAGTAAAATACAGTTTTCTTAAAGGGAAACAACCCTTCAGACCAGCACTACCTCAGGATTTTTTATTTTTTTTTTTTATTTTTTTACAGAACAGACTCCACAGGCTCTCGAAGCAATATGCCTTGCTTGACTTAGGGGGCAAGGCTTACTGCTGAGGCTCCTCTAAAAAAATGTGGGGAGGTGGAGGAAGTGGGGGGAGGGACCCCGCTCGTGACCCGCCGGGTTTGACACCCCCGAGGTCGGACGGACCCCCAAACAGGGCCCGACCAAGCTCCGTCCGGCCAAAAACAGGGACAATAAACCCCTAAACAAATTCCAACAGCCCTACCAAGAGAGATGGGTACAGATCACTCAACACCTGCTGGAGACTGAAAGAAGACTGAGGGAAATAGAGAAGGGAGGATAGTATATACTGTCCCAAAGTTTTGTTTTCAGTCTCCACCTGCTGGTCATGATTAGATATATACCCATTCGTAAAGTTAACCTCTACTGGTCTGGAGAGTGCTAAAGAATTATAGTTTGTTTGAAGACCAAGCCCTCTCTTCTGCTTCTTTTGGACTCGTTTGGATTTGTGCAGAGTGGACTTTTCTGTTTGTGACATTGTACTGTATTGTATTTAAATATTTTTACTACTGTAAATGTCTATTGCTTGTGTTTTGACTTAAGTCTTGGGTAAATTTCCATTAAAAAGTATAAATAAATCTAAATAGCTTGCCCCTGACCTATAGGAAGTTTTGAGCATAAGTGGCAGATCTCCTATCAGTGGGCTCATGCTATATACCACTCCTTTGCTGCAGACCAAGCCACAACCATCCTAGTACAAGTCGATGCAATGGATTTTTAATCCCAGATGGAACTAGTTGACACCTTCCCCAAGCTTAAAACTATGCATACAAGGAAATCATTAATGAAACCAAAGTGCTGTTGACCTCGATCAGTAGAGAAGTGTTTAAACACATCTATCCCCTCTTTCATCACATAGAACACGCCCCTCTTCCCATCAAAAGGACAAACTTCCCATTCTTCAGGTCACCAAGAGACAAGGCGGCCAGCCAGCAAGAAGTTATTATGTTAGCTACGATCAGTTTTGCATGGGTTTGCACAGCAGAACATGAACAAGACTGAATGCTGACCCTGCAAAACGGACCGGAACCAACACCAAGACAGGAACGGATATTCCTTTGTCCTTCCCCTCACCCAATCTCAAGTAGATGCACTAGCATCACTACCCAATTGCACATACAATTTTGGTTTCCTCCAGCAAGCAACCCCAGTCACTTCACCTGCATGAGCAAGGGCAGAGAGCACCCAGCTCCTTACTGCTGGTTATATATCTTGACAGGAGCTTCTAGCATCCTGAGTAGTTTGGCTTTCTTAAAACAAAACAGGAACCATTACATCTTACATGCTGTTTCTAAATAAAGCAAATTTCAACATCCTTGGAGTTGCATTTACAGTGGATCCAGGGAGTGCAATGGTTCCAAATGCTGCTTGTGTCCTCAGGGGGCTCTTTAAGTGCTGCTTTTGCAGTAGAGTCACTTTTCACACTACCTGCACGAATAGCACTTTGGAGCCCATTGGACTTTCATTCCAGAAGGATGCCGGTCCTCACTGCCAGCGTGAGCAGGCAGAAGGGTCACAATCCCTTTTCTGTCTCTATCTTTCGTCAGACAGAAGTTGGCTTCCTAAAAGGGGACGAATGGAACGATGTACAGGATGAGGAAGAGAAATCATGTGTTGAAATTGGCACTGCAGGGCTGCAAGTACCCACAATGCAGTAGCAAAAATAACAGCTGCTAGCACTGTATGCACTTTAGCGCTGCCGGAGCCGAGAGATGAGACAGGCCACGTGCAACCCAGTGCCTCTTCCACGGGTTCTGCACCAGAGTCCACTGCTGGCCAAGACGATTTGGAGGGAATAGTGTGGCAAACATAACCCCTTAGATAAGGGATAAAGCTGTTGGTAGGGAGCATTCGTTTTCTAGGGCAGCAGAGAATGCAGCACAAAGTCAGTGGGAGAATAGGTACACATTATGGTGGATGAAGGATGCATGCCAGGGTTAAAAAGATGGAAAGTAAGAAGCCGGCCTGGAGCATGGAATAGTAGAGTCATATGTGGCACATACGTAGATACAACAGAATACAAAGGTCACATGGGGAGGTAGCTATGTAACAGGATGGTTGCCTACCAGGCTATAAAGCAAAAATGGGACAAAGGAGAAGCGATGAGAATGTACTAGAGCAGGGGTAGGCAATTCCGGCCTCGAGAGCCAGAGCCAGGTCAGGTTTTCAGGATCTCCACAATGAATATGTATGAGATGGATTTGCATGCACTGCTTCCTTGAGATGCAAATCTATCTCATGTATATTCATTGTGGATATCCTGAACACCTGACCTGGCTCCAGCTCTTGAGGACCAGAATTGCCTACCCCTGTACTAGAGTAATCAAAAAGCATAGAATGGCGAAAAGACGGGGGTGAAGGAGTAGGTACGAGGGCAGTGAAGAGAATGTACCAGAGCAGTGGAGAGACGGAGAATGGAGAGCAAGGTCCTGGCTGAAGTGTAGGTTGTGTCCTTGTTGGTTCGGGCTTCCTTCCTCATCTCTACATATGCAGCGGTGAGATAATCAGCCAGTGACTCCGGGATAGCAGGCTGTTTCTGCTTACACATACTGATGTAACGTCTGTAGAAAACAAAAATGTAGAAGGTGAAGAAGCATCAAGAGGAGATATCCAGGTCCCACATGTAGACCTCTCCCTCACCTCATTAACTTCATATCCAGTGCTTGGAACTGGGAGGGGGGCTGCCGACTATGCTGGTGCACATAGGTAATGTGCTGGGCAAGCCTGTGAATAGCAAGAACACGTTACACAGTCTCATGAAACACTGATCTTGGCCCATCCCCGACTCGCTGGATGTGCTCCTACCTACCTCAGGTCATTGTCCCGATCGGGCCTGTCCTGGATCAGCCAGAGGAGATCGAAGCGCGAAAGCAGGGCAGCAGGAAGCTGGATGTTCTGCTCTACTGTCTTCTTGGGGTTGTAGCGACCATAGGCGGGATTGGCAGCTGCCAGGATGGAGCAACGGGCATTCAGTGTGGTCATGATTCCAGCCTGGACAGACAGCAGAATAGGGTCAAAAGCAGGGACATCTGCTAACTTATTGGAATGAGCACATCAAAGCCCCAACTCCTACCTTGGCAATGGAAATGGTCTGCTGTTCCATCACCTCGTGGATTGCTGTTCTGTCTGTGTCCATCATCTTATCAAACTCGTCAATACAGCAAACTCCTTCATCTGCCAGAACCAGGGCCCCGCCCTCCAGAGTCATCTCACCAGTGACTTGGTCCTTCATCACAGCAGCTGTCAGCCCCACACCCGACGAGCCTCGTCCTGTCGTGTACTGGCCTGGTGGACAGCAGTGCATCAGCATAAGGAGGACTGTGATATAACCCCCACCCACCCTAAGAAAGTCCATGTCCCAGGAGTTTCCACAGCAAGCTTGAACACAAGTGATAGAACATGCCAAGTGCAAAGCCAACATGTTGAAGAAACAAGGAAAGGTTGAAGGTTCCCTTTAGTCTACCCTGCCTCCCAAGAAAAAGGGTCTAGTGTCTTACTGCGAGGGGCCAGACGGTCAATGTAGGACAGGAGCTGAGATTTGGCTACTCCGGGATCTCCCATCAAACAGATGTTGATATTTCCTACGAAAAAACACCAAGAACACATTACACTACAATAACACCTCCTCTTTAAGCAGTTTGCTGCCCTAAAGGAAATGATCCTTGCACTGACCCCTGATCTTCATGCCCCTGGGAGAGTGATCCACACCCCCTACTAGGAGTAATAACAGCCCCTTCTTCACATCTTCATGACCGTAGATCTCTGGAGCAATGGAGGCGGCCAGCTTCTCATAAAAATCCTCTTCTGTAAGGAGAGAAAAAGTTGTACTGAAAGAATTGGAGGAAATGAGTCCCCATCCCACCTAGTATGCAGTTCAAAGCAGGAGGATAGGATGCCTATGACCTCCTAAACTTACCAGTTATCTGCTTGAGCTCCTCCTCACTTAGCTCTTCTGACCCCAGCTCATCATCCTCAGTTTTGTTCATTTTGACAATCCGGTGAGCTTCAAGGTATGTCTCAGATAGCAGCCCCTAGAGAGAGACCATTTAGTTTTACTCAAAAATAAAACAATTTCAACACAGTGGTCCACCCCACAATATGTTAAGGGGGTAAATTTTGAAAAAAATCATTATGGATAAAGGAGAAATTAAGTTCTTACCTGCTAATTTTCTCTCTTTCTTTTAGACTCTCCAGACCGGTAGAGTTCACTGATGGGTAATAGCTCACCATGACCAGCAAGTTGAGGTTGAGACTGAGACAAAACCTTTTGGCTGTAATACAAGTAGCTGTGCTTTTTCCTAATGTAACCAGTCTGCCAAATAGCCAAGCAGAACTAAGAAGTGCTAATTATAACAGTAACACTCCAAACAGGGAGTAACAACTAACATAGAGCAATACTGTTGGAAATTGCATAGAAAAAGCCCCTTTAGCAAACGTCCCCACAGCTCGCCAGCTGAGCCCTAGCCGCTGTTCTCTAATCTCCCCAACCCTAGGAAAATACTAGAACTCGCAGGAGGAAAAAAAAAAAAAATCACACTCTTCATGCAAATCCTGCAAGATCAGACAGACAGGGGTTGTAAAAGAAAGAAAATTAGCAGGTAAGAACCTAATTTTTCCTTCTTTAGCGCCTCTCCCGACTGGTACAGTTCACTGATGGGATGTACCTAAGCAGTACCCATAATGGCCATCATGGGTGGGACCCCTGTAGGGATGCCACCAAAACACTGCGTCCCGACACGCCTGAATGTCCACACGGTAGTGATGCACAAAAGACCAAACTGCAGCTTTACAGATATCCACTGGAGGCACAAGAGAAGACTCAGCCCAAGAAGCTGCCTGACCCCAAGTGGAATCATCCTTGAGAAATTCCGGAACAGACTTCTGAAGAAGGAATGCCGAAGTGTGCAATGGTGGCCTTGGAGGCACCATCCCCCCTTACGAGAACCCACTAAAAGGACAAAAAGATGATCCAATTTCCGGAACTTCTTGGTTCACTGAACATAAAAGCAAAGGACCCAACAGACATCCAACTTGCACAATTGCCTCTGCTCCAAAGAGCCCTCCCAACAACCCAAAACCAGGAGGACCATAGACTGGTTGTCATGAAAAGGCAAAACCATCTTTTGCAGAAAGAAAGGAACAGGATGCAGCATAACACACTCCCTCGAAAACTCCAGGAAGGGAGGCCTACAAGAGAAAGCCTGCAGCTCGGAAACGCATCTCACAAAAGTAAAAGCCATCAGGAAGACCGCCTTCTGAGTAAGGTCCTTCAATGAGCAAGAACCCATGGGCTCAAAGGGAGGGCACATGAGCACGGGTAGGACCAGATTGAGATCCCAAGCCAAAATCAAAGGCTGCACTGGAGGCCGAAGCAATTTGGCCTCCCTCAAAAAGCGAAGAACATGCACAGAAGATGTTAAATGCCTACCCTACAGCAAAACATGAAAAGCAGGCAAAGCCGCAAGCTGAACCCGGAGACAGGCCCCTATCAAAGCCATCCTGAAGAACTCCAAGATGTGAGGCAAAGAGGAGCAAATGAAGATATGCCAAACATGCACATAACCCCAAGAAGTGGAAAGTCTCTGGGACCCCAAGAGAATCACTTTATCTGAATAACCTTTCTTACCTAGGCATTCCCTTTCAAGAGCCAAGCAGAAAGACAAAAGGGACCCGGATCAAACATTGGAATGGGCCCTGAGACAGAAGATCGGGTGAGAGGGGCAGCAGAAGAGGATCTGTCACGAGACGATGAACCAGATCTGCGTAACACAGGTGCCTCCGGAGCCAATAGGATCATGTGGCCGGGGTGCCGAGTAATGCAAAAGACTTTGCCCACCATCGGCCACAGAGGAAACACGTACAGGAGAACCCCGCGGTTCTCCAGACGCTGAGACAGGACCAACCAGCTGATGGACAGGTTTGACTATCCATCCCAGCGACAGCAGAGATTCCACAACCTGAGCTGTAACCTGGGAGCTCTCCTGACAAGTCTTTGCCCAGATCAATCAGTTGTCCAGATGCTGCTGCCATGACCACCATAATCTTGGTGAACATCTGCGGAGCCGTGGCCAGATCAAAAGGAAGCGCACAAAACTGGAATAACCCAGGAGGTCTCCTGAAAAGACTTTGCTCGGATCAACCAGTCGTCCTGATAGGTGTGAACCAGAATGCTCTCCTTGAGCAAGGCCGCCGCCACAACCACCATAATCTTGCTGAACATCCGCGGAGCCATGGCCAAACCAAAAGGCATCACACAAAACTTTATACTGCTCTCCCGAGATTGCAAAATGAAGGAACCGCTGATGGGAGGCACAAATCGAAACATGCAAGTAGGCCTCGGTCAGATTGAGAGAGGTCAGGAATTCCTCTGGCTGTACTGCCAGAATGACAGACTTCAGGGACTCCATATGAAAAGACAGAACCCGGAGCACTCTTAACACCTTTCAGATCCAAGATGGGCCGACAAGACCTCTTTCTTGGGCACTACTAAATAAATGAAATACCTGCCGGTGCAAAACTCCTGAGGAGGCACTGGAACTACCACTGAGGTCTAGCAAACATTGTAACGTCTTACGAAAAGCCCGCTTCTTCCATGTCGCCTGACAAGGAGAAGCAATAAAGCGATCTGGCAAGGGCTGGGAAAACTCCAGAGCATTACTGTCCCGAATCACCTCCAGGACCCACTGATCTGTTGTAACCTTGGCCCAAACCTGGTAAAATTCCCGCAACCGGGCGCCCACCAGCACCAGCATCAGGGAAAGAGCTTGCAAGTAGTCATTGGGCAAGGAAGGTGGAGGAGGGATCAGCGAAGGAGTCCTGGTATCCCAAAAGGACTGCATGCACTGAAAGAAACGGTCCCAGGGAGATCCAGTGGAGGGAAAAGATGCCGCCTCACGAACAGGGTGGTATCAGTGAAAATCACACAAACGCCCCTGAGCAAGGCCACCCCGCTCAGGCGGATGAGCAAGGTCTTCACGAAGATAGGGCACCTTAGAGTCAGTCAAGGTCTGAACCAACTTGTCCAGATCCTCCCCAAACAAGAAAGACCCCCCCCCCCCCGAAAGGGAAATTTTGTTAAGTTTCACCTTCGAGGTCGTCAAAAACTTAAAACTATCCTTCCCCTCGCTAAAAAGTATCCTCTATAATTGGGCAAATCTCTCTTTTTCAGAATCAGACCTCTGGAATAATCTTACTGCCCCACTACAGAGTCTATGCTCCTTCCAATTATTCCATAAGCACCTGAAAACTAGACTCTTCACAAAATTGTAATGTTTTCTTCCTCTCTGGACTCAACAGCCAACCCCTCTATGCTATTCCTGCCTTTATTTAAACTCTTGTAAATTATGCCGAGCTCTATAATTATGGAGAGGATGCGGTATATAAACTTAAGGTTTAGTTTAGTTTAGCCCGCCGACTAAACCCAGAGCTACAGGATACGACATGCGGCCACACCGAAAGCCATTGACTTGGCCAACGCCTGCAACATCATACATGGCATCCAAGAGATAAGAGGTGTCCAACTCAATCTTAGCTAACTCCTGATCCACCAAGGACTAGTTATCAGACTCCTGGTCGAGGATATAAGAACATAAGCAATGCCTCCGCTGGGTCAGACCTGTGGTCCATCGTGCCCAGCAGCCCGCTCATGCGGCGGCCCAACAGGTCCAGGACCTGTGCAGTAATCCTCTTTCTATACCCTTCTATAGCAGGAAATTGTCCAATCCTTTCTTAAACCCCAGTACTGTACTCTGCCCTATTACGTCCTCTGGAAGCGCATTCCAGGTGTCCACCACACGTTGGGTAAAGAAGAACTTTCTGGCATTTGTTTTGAATCTGTCCCCTTTCAACTTTTCCGAATGCCCTCTTTTTCTTATATTTTTTGTAAGTTTGAAGTACTCTATGCCCTTCATGATCTTGTAAGTCTCTATCATATCCCCTCTAAGTCTCCTCTTTTCCAGGGAAAAGAGACCCAGTTTCTCCAATCTCTCAGCGTATGAAAGGTTTTCCATCCTTTTTATCAAACGCGTCGCTCTCCTCTGAATCCTCTCGAGTAACGCCATATCCTTCTTAAGGTATGGCGACCAATATTGGACGCAGTACTCCAAATGCGGACGCACCATTGCCCGATACAATGGCAGGATAACTTCTTTCGTTCAAGTAGTAATACCCTTCTTGATTATACCTAGCATTCTATTCGCTCTTTTAGCGGCCGCTGCGCACTGTGCCGTCGGCATCATTGTCATGTCCACCATTACCCCCAAGTCCCTTTCTTGGGTACTCTCATTCAATAACATCCCTCCCTTTGTATAATTGTACCTCAGGTTTCTGCTTCCCACATGCAATACTTTACATTTCTCAACGTTTAACTTCATCTGCCATCTCGTCGCCCATTCCCCTAGTTTGTTCAAGTCTCTGCAATTCTTCACAGTCCTCATTAGTCCGCAAATTTTATTTATCTCGCACTTCGTCCCTGTTTCTAGATCATTTATGAATATATTAAATAGCAGCGGCCCGAGCACCGAGCCCTGCGGAACACCACTTGTGACCCTCCTCCAGTCCGAGTAGTGGCCCTTCACCCATACCCTCTGTTTCCTACCCGCCAACCAGTTTCTGATCCATCTGTGTACGTCTCCGTCCACCCCATGGTTCTTCAGTTTCCGGAGTAGATGTTCATGAGGCACCTTGTCAAAGGCTTTTTGGAAATTTAGGTATATGATGTCTATGGGGTCTCCTTGGTCCATCCATTTGTTAATTCCTTCGAAGAAGTGCAATAAGTTAGTTAGGTACGATCTCCCCCTGCAGAAACCATGTTGGCTGGTTATCAGAAGTTCATTTTTTTCAAAATGTTCATCGATGTTTTCTTTTATCAGTGCTTCCACCATTTTCTCCAGAACCGAGGTCAGACTCACCGGTCTGTAGTTTCCCGGGTCACCTCTTGATCCCTTTTTAAAGATGGGCATAACATGGCTATCTTCCAATCCTGCGGGATCACTCCTGTTTTCAGGGATAGGTTGTAAATTTGCTGCAGTAGCTCCGCTATCTCCTCCTTTAATTCCTTCAGAACCCTTGGATGGATTCCGTCTGGACCCGGGGATTTATCAGTTTTTAGTTTTTCTATCTGGCTGCGTACATCTTCAAGGCTCACTTCCATGGATGTTAGTTTTTCTGCTTGATTTCTATTGAAGAATTGCTCAAGTTCTGGTATGTTGGTTGTGTCTTTGTAAAGAAACATGAAAAGAACATGTTAAGTCTTTCTGCGACCTCTTTCTCCTCCTTCACCACTCCCTTCCTGTCTCCGTCGTCCAGCGGACCCACCTCCTCCTTAGCCGGCTGCTTCCCTTTAACATATCTAAAGAACGGTTTGAAATTTCGTGCTTCCCTGGCTAGCCTCTCTTCATACTCTCTTTTGGCTTTTCGGACCACACGGTGACATTCTTTTTGATACTTCCTGTGCTCTTTCCAGTTCCCCTCAGTTTTGTCCTTTTTCCATTTTCTGAATGAATTTTTCTAATTGCCTATCACTTCCTTCACTATATTAGTTATCCATGCTGGGTCTTTTGTTCGACTCTTTTTGCACCCCTTTCTGAATCTGGGGATATACAGATTTTGCGCTACACTCACCATGTCCTTGAAAAAAGACCAGGCATGTTCTACTGTTTGCCATTTTTTGGAAATGTTCCCAAGTTTCTTCCTTACCATTTCCCTCATTGCTTCGTAGTTTCCTTTACTGAAGTTAAAAGTTGTCACTATGGTTCTCTTTCCTTTCGATATTTCTACCTCAACCTTGAACTTGATCATATTATGATCGCTGTTTCCCAACAGTCCCACTACTTCCACTTCCTTTGCAGGTCCCCTTAACCCATTTAGGATTAGATCCAGAGTGGCATTTCCTCTAGTCGGTTTCTCTAGCAAGCTGCTCCATGAAGCAATCTTGTGTAGCCTCCAGAAATTCTGTCTCCTTAGCGCATCTTGAGCTTCCAAAACTCCAGTCTATCCCGGAGTAGTTGAAGTCTCCCATAATAACTGTGTTACCACTTTTGCATTCTCGCTTCATCTCGGCTTCCATTTCTTCATCGATATCTCCGGTTTGCCCAGTTGGACGATAGTACAGGCCCATCTTTATTTCAGGCCCTTTCCTTCCCGGTATTTTAACCCATAGCGATTCCAGCTTGTTGGTCGTCTCTGCTGTATCCACGCTCGGACCACCGAAAACAAGCTCGCACCACCAGACTGCAACACATTGCCGCCTGGACCACCAGGCAGTCACATCAAAACTATTCTTAAGAAGGGATTCCAACCTACGCTCTTCAGAGTCTCGCAAAACTGAGCCAATCTCTACGGCACCGTATGCAGTTTTGCGATGGCCGAAACCACCGCTTCCACAACTGTTGACTTCAAGGTATCCCTATCCCCCTCTAACGATAGGATACAGGCAGGCCATAGATTGCACAAAACGAAAAGGCGTTTCAAGTGCCTTCCATTGTGCAAGCACAATATCCCAAATATCCTGATGCATAGGAAAAGAGCAGGAGGCCGAGTGGATACCCCCCGAAGCAGGGGGGTCCACCACATGCGGAGGTGCCTTTGCATCGTCCTTGAAACGCAAACCCAAGGAGACCCACAGAATAAGCTCCTAGAGCTCATACCGCTGAAAAATGCGCACCAGACACATCCTCGCCTGCTGGCGGTTCCCAAAAACTTCCGCCAGCGGCATCCGTCTTCCTGAGAAGATCCAGGAGGTCCACCAAGTCCAAGTCCTCCTCAAGTGAAAATAGCTCCCCAAAAAATCCTCATCCCAAGAGACCCTTGGCCACTTGGATGAAACTGTGTGTGTGTGAGGGGGTGTCAAAACCAGCGCAGAGCAGGACCTGATAGGGGTGGACACAGGGAGAAAATCCCCCGAAAAACCAGACACCACCGGGGCCACCTGAAGATAAGCCTTGTACAAGGCTAAAACAAAATCAGGGGAAAAACCTCCTGGCAGCCCAATGGGACTCGCTGCCAAAGCTGGAGACCCAGCAAAAACCTGCTCATCTCTCCAAAACAGGGGAAGGTCACCTGAGGCTGCAGACAAGATAGAGGAGCTTCCCACCAAAATTGGCACAAAACCTGCTGAAAAAAAACTCCCCCGAGGCCTGCAGCGGCAGGAGGTCTGAACTGCCACAGCCGCTAAAGCAGTAACGATAAAGGAAACATTATTTCCCTGTCGGTGGCTGGGGGAATCCGTGGGTGGCAAGGGAAGCCCAAGCTTCCCCTCTGCCTGCTGTGAAGGGATCCCTGGATGCCAGCACCCGAAGCCAACGAGGATTTCCCTTCGTGGCAGCCGGCACACTGTGAGCACAGGCCAGCCACATCGCTCTCGCCATCTGGAGCACAATGAGCGGGTTCATAGACAAAACCGCCGAAGGCAAAGGCGCGCGCCGACAACTCAGCGCAAGACGGAAGCGCGCACCGAAGAAAAAGAGTGTTTTTAGGGGCTCCGACGGGGGTTTTGTTGGGGAAACCCCCCCACACTTTACTTAATACAGATCGCGGCAGCGTTATGGGGGTTTTGGGGGGGTTGTAACCGCCCTCATTATACTGGAAACTTAACTGTTTCCCTGTTTTTTTAGGGGAAAAGTGAAGTTTTCAGTAAAATGTGGGGGATAACAACCCCCCACAACGCGGCACGATCTGTATAAAGTAAAGTAAAGTAAAGTAAAGTGGAGGGTTCCCCCCCCACGCCCCCCCGTCAGAGCCCTTTAAAACAGTCATTTTCTTTGGCGTGCGCCTCCACATTGCGCTCAGTTGTCTGCGCGTGCCTTTGTCCCGGCGCGCTTTTGACCTGACACCCAATGAGCACTTTTTCCCTTTAAAAAAATACTCATTGCGCAATATGCGAGTCAGCTAAAAGAAAATTGCCAGTTAGTAATAAAAATCAATTACAGTCAATTGAAGAATTCCCTTCAGACTGGCACTGTCTCGGGATATTTTTTTTTTTTTTTAAACAAACTCCACTGGCTCTCTAAGCCATATGCTTTGCCGGTATTGGTGGCAAGACTTACAGCTGAGGTACCTCTAGAAAAATTTTGCAGAGATGGAGGAAATGGGGGGAGGGACTTGACTTGTTGAGTGTGACACTCCCTGAAAGTGTCCCCCCAAGCTCAGTCCGGCACCAGACAGGGATCAGAAGGCCACTAAACAAATTCCAACAGCCCTACACTAAACCAGGGAAGACTGCAACAGCTTACCACCACCTGCTGGAAACTTATTCACTAAAGATAGTGACTCAATCGCTGTTGGCCTATTCTTTGGCCTTAACAGTGATTGATTCACTATCAAGTTTGCATGCAAACTCACCGACTCAATCGCTCAGTGATAGATCGAGTCGGTGCAGAGCCGTGACAGGAGACCTGTCACTGCTTTTTTTCATGGCACAGATAATTTGTATATATTACACACACAAAATATCTGCCCAATAAAAAGCTCCCCCTCCCCCAAAAATGGCAGTAGGGATGCCCACTCTCTCCTGCCACCCTACACCCCCCCCCAAATGAACTATTAAATATGGCAAGAGGGATGCCTCCTGCCACCAAAAGCCCAATGGGATGCCCGTTTCCTCCTGTCAGTGGAGACCACCCTCCCTTGGCCCCCCTCCTCCCTGTTATCTTTAGTTGGGAGCAGGATTCCCTCCTGCTCCTCCGCCGGCCGCCGCTGTTTGCAATGCAGGCCTCAAGCCCCTGATGCACGGGGAGGGACCTAAGACCCCGATTGGCTTGAGCCAATCAGGGACTCCCTTAGGCTCCTCCCCCTTGTATCCAGGATACAGAGGGAGCCTAAGGGAGTCCCTGATTGGCTCAGATGCCTAAGACAACACCCAAGGGGAGGGGCTTGAGGCATCTGATCAAATCAGGACCTTAGGCCTGCACTGCAAACAGCAGCAGCTGGCGGAGGAGCAGGAAGGAATCCTCCTGCTCCCAACTAAAGGTAACAGGAGGAGGGGGGCCAAGGGAGGATGGTCTCCGCTGGCAGAAGGGAGCGGGCATCCCTCCTGCCATTCGTTTCCAGCAGTGGCGGGAATCTGGTGGCAGGAGGGAGCGGGCATCGCTCCTGCCATTTTATTTTGTTCAGGGGAGGGAAGGAGGGGGCTTTGTCTGGGTCGTTGGGAGGGCTTTTCTTTATTGGGAAGATATTTTGCGTGTTCCATAAGAAAAAACCTCCCCAAAACCAGCAGACCTGTCAGTAACACAGTTCATTTTATTTAACACAGATAATTTTAATTATCAATAGGTTCAAAGGGAAGTTGTAAAAAGGTTTTTAATTTTTTCAGAGATTTATCAGAATAGGTCATCATGACAATTGAGGTTTATTTTGAAAAATTGGGCTCACAAAAAGGAATGTTTTGATTATCTTGAAAACCCATTTTTTGCTATTGAGGTTTGGATACGGGTTTGATGTTGTAAAGGCTGAAAACTTTTTATATCTCATTGGTAACTCAGTTACCAACAGGTCTAAAGCATTGTATTTTAGGATCGTATAACCCGATGTAAAATAGTCAAGCAAATGTTAGCGAATGAATCGCTTGGCTATTATGCATGGGGTTTTACATATTTGCATGGCCGGATCAGTAAACGGGTGATTGAGGGAAACACACACAGTGGGCTGTTTTGCGACTCGGGTCGGTTAGCAGTGATCGTCACTAAACCGACGATCGGTGACTAGTGAATCTGGGCCTGAGTGTACTGCACAGCCCCCTTGCACTACAGCCAAAAGTTTCAGTCTCCACCTGCTGATCATGATGAGCACTATGAAAACAAACCAAGATGAGGTTTCAGAAGAAAGTCACTAAGCGAGAAAAAAACTTGCAGGCTCTGTTGTTTTCTGGTATAATTTAATGAAAGTACTGAATTGTACTGACATTTTGGATAATAATTAGCAAAAGTATCATTTAAATGTTGTCAAATAAACTTGCAGAATTTGCAAGTTTTTTGCACAGATTTTTTTGCATAGAATTCCGCCAGCAGTACTTTACCTTCTAAAGCTGCGATGGGCCAGAAAATGTAAGACTGTGGATATCATTTTGAAATCCCTGCACTTCCTCTCCCCGACATACATCAGCAGCATGCCCTCAAAAGGTTTCCAAGGGAACACACACACAGACCCGCAAATGGCGTGGAAAGAAACAGGATTTGAAAAGAATAATTTTTTTTCATCTATAAATTGAGGTGATAGGACAAGATGCAGCTTGCTGAGCTGTCATCTGTGAACACCCACCTTACCTGCACTATCTGCCGAAAGCCTGTCCTCAGCATGGGCAAGAAGACACCAGTCACGCTAACGTGGTCACCGGGCTGTGCTCTGCGCGTGTTTTCTCCCCGCACAAACACCGTCATACTGCGTGGAATATTCCCCACCGGTACTTGGTCACTCTGTAAAGAAACCACGCCTGATGAGTCAAAGCAAAATCCCCAACAGAGAAACTATCAGCTTAAAAATAATTCTAATCTTCAAAGAGCCATAAAAGTTACAGTCTAATCTAATCTAATCTTTGTGATTTGCTCTATGCCTAGATAGGTTCAAGGTGATGTACAATTCAAGTGTTAGGCAAAAAGAAGGAAGAATTAATGGACAGGAGAAAGTAAACTGGAGGAGAGGGTGAAGTCTTCTGCATGGAAGAACTGAGTTGGCATTAGAAGTACAGATTATATTTGATGAGGAAGAAATCTTCGAGTTGAACAAGCTACTGATTGTCAATGGAGTTTAACGTCTCAAAGAGAAGAGTCTTTAGTTTCTTTCAAAATCTGAGCTAACAGGGTTCCATTTTGAAGCTTATCAGGAGGCTGTTCCAGGCCTTTGAGCTGATGTAAATTATAATTGTCACCTCTTCCTAAAGCCATCAGCAGAGCATGAGAACTGATCTAATTAAAACCAGTGCTCATGGCTAGCCCAATCATTAAGCAAGACTAGGCACTTGTTTAGTGGGGAGAGCAGAAGGCATGAAATAATTGCTATATTCAAGACAAAAATAGGCCTGACACACAAATAATCGATCAGTGAATACTTTTTACCTGCAAGGAGGGTGATAATATGTTCTAATAGCCATTTGAACTGCTTATTCTGCTTATCCTTGTATGACAAGGAGCCTAAAGATTAAATAGGGGGATGCAAGCAAATTAGCCTAGGATCGTGCTTCTCAATCCACTTCTGAATGCACACCAAGGTAGTCACCACAGTGAATACGCATGGGATACATTTGCATACTCTTAAAGAAACTATCATGTCTAACGTACTAAATCAATTTGACCATCAGTGGTCCGATTCCTCATATATTCCTGGGGTTGTAGAATTATAACAAGCAGAAAACTCATCCTCTGCCCCAACCCCCCAATTAGTCTGGTACCCAACTTATTCCCTCCCAGTGTCTTCTCCCCACTCTCTCTTCCCCATGCCATTGTATCCTGCTGTTGCCCAATTGGTCTTCTACACTGTCTTGCTTGGGCTGCTTTGGGTCTTTGAGATTTTGATTTACTTTAATGCTATTTTTTTTTTTAATTGTTATATCTTTCCTATTTACTAATTGTTTATCAGGTACTTTAGCTAGATTGTGAGCCTTCGGGACAGTTAGGGAAGTTCTACGTACCTAATTTTTTTTTATTTTACTGTAACCCGTTCTGAGCTCCTGGGGAGGATGCGCTATAAAAATGAACAAATAAATAAATAAAAATAAATAAAATATTACTCACATGTTCTTGAACCTTGATCTCCTGGAATTTAATGAACTTTGAGCCACGGGTCTGCAGGTAGAGACGCCCCCCTGAGCGGTCAGTCTGGCATTCCCGACTTGGACACATGATCAGTGGCATGAAAGTAGGGGATTGGATCTGCCAGGGGGGATGGAAATGGAAGAACAATGTGATCCTGCTGCTGTGATCTCCTACAGCCCCCCTCCTTTCCATCCTAGCACTAGTCACGGGTGGATACTTACTGGCTGGTAAGTCTCAGCACCACATTGGTCACATGTGTATGTTGCAACCACCATCATGGGCTTGACTTCAGTGACACGGGTGACTATCCCACGGATAGTCACCAGCTTCCCAATGGAGTCTGCCTTCACTTCACGGATCACACGGCTCTTACTGCTGCTCGGGGCCTTGAAGTACAGCTCACTGTGGAGAGGACAGGGTAGAGAACAGAGTTATCTTTCAGTTCCGAAGATAACTGGGATATTACTGTACACATTTGCCTGGAAACATACTCACAATCGTCTCATTAGCTCAGGGGGATACTGGTTCTTAGGGTCACGGATCTCATTAGGATCATGGCCACGCTGCTCCATCATAAGACGATGCTCAATGTACACATCCAATGAGTCTTTGTTCACCACCTGGGGTAGAGAGGAAATGGTTTTATCTGGGAAAGCAGCTTCCTGAATTCCTTGCAAAGTCTCAGGCCCAAGACTGTCCAGAGCCCTGAGACAGGGAACGGAAAGGATGAAGAGGGTGGCCTCATTTATTACACTGCCCTAAAACATGGTTGTCCATAGAAACTGTAAAACAATTAAAGGTCATCTCAGCCTCACCTCTTTCTGCTTGTACTCAGGCAACAGCTCCTGTACTGCATCAGAAAACAGGCTGATGTACCTCCGGGTGTTCTCACAGATACAATCCACAAGCTCTGGATCCTCTTCAGCCACATCATCCAGGTCAATGTACAGAGCCACCTGTTCTCGGTGAGCAAGAGCAGCCTGTGGACGTTTAGAAGAGAAACCAGAATGCATCTACAGGTAAGCAAGGCTAGCACAGTGAGTCAGTGGGACAGTATGGTGATGTCCTCCCCTTTTTTCAACACAAGCTATTTAAAACCCCCACATCCTGTTAATTGAATAACATGGCCGTCTTTAATTTGCATCACAAAATAAAAGATATTTTCTTATTCACTACCATTGTCCTAAAGAAAAACCAGGAGATGCATGAGATCAGGAAAAGATGACTCACCAGCTGGCTTCCATACTTGAAGTGTTTCTTCCCAAACTCATCATCCCTATAGAACTCCTGCAGGAAGGTTTTGCACTTTTCTAGAAAAACAGAGCTCAGTCAGGAAAGCAGGAAGATGAAACATGTGGCTTCCTGCCTGCTGCACCCCCAATGCATTTAAACCATCAGAACCCAAGAAGAAAAAAAAATAATAATCAATGAATCTGACTCCTAAGAGAGGAGGAGGAAAAGGCCTCACCAGCCCCCCCCTCCCTCTTGCAACAATGAAAACCCTCAAACCTTCCACCACCCCAGTCTCCCCCATGTACCCTGCTTCCCCATTTATCTATAAATCCACTCCCAATTCCCCCCCAGTCACACTGACACTGATCTCCTCGGGTCTTCCATTTTCTTTCCTCGCCCCTCGGGCTTCTCTTCTCTCCGCTCCGCTTCTCTTTGTAAACAAAGCAGCACATGGCCGCGGCCTCACCACGGCGCCCCCTCCCCCCACCGGAGTCCTCCGCGCAAGGAGTCCGCGCCATCTCCGCTCCTTGGAAATCCCGCGGCCCCCGACCCCGCCGCATCAACTCCCCCTCCAGTGCCCCTGCCACCCGGACGCTAGCCGCAAAGAACCCGGGGGGGAGGGGGGGGCGCCCCGTCCACCCGGAGCTAGCGCCGGCGGAGGGCTACGCGCACGGAGAGTGCGAAGAACTGCACGTCTTCGGCGCGTGACGTCACCACGCCAGAGCGCGTCCATTCCGACTCTCCCCATCGCACAATGGTACGGTCCACAACTCAGCCCCCCCTCCGAGGCTTCGGGGTCTCCCGCGAGTGGTGCAGTCCACGCCAACTGCTAGCAAACCGGCCACGCCGTACCATCTGAATAAAATCCTAAACTCCTCCACCAGCACTGCATAATAGTGTCTGTACTTTCACCCCCCCTCGATGTACGTCTTTACCGACAATCCCACCGCAATAGTCCCCCCTCCAACACCCTCATGCATGCTAGTACATAAAGACATACCCCCCTCCCCAAGATCCTTATGCTTGTTGGTACATTAAATACCATGTCAGCATTTCCCCCCCCACCATCCTCACGTCAAGCTCTTGATGCATGCACATGCATGCAGTCCCACTCCAGTATCCTCTCGCAAGACCCCGATACATTCTAGTAGTTCCTAAAGCCCCTATATCCCTCCTGCCAACCCCATGCCAATAGCCCCATTCTCCCAGGCCCCTGATACCTATTGGTACCTGCATTCCCATCCCAGTATTCTTTCTCAACGAGATTCAGGGATTGGTACCTGCAGTCCCACATCACTATAATACACCAAGATGCTGAAACCCTTGCTGGAAACCCATCCGAATATTCGCCCCCCCCCCCAAGACTCTGATGCATGTCGGTACCTGCAGTCCTATCCTACCAACAAGATCTCCATACATCATAATATATCTAATCTGATGCCAGTACCCCTCCCTCACAAGACCCTGGTGCATGCTAGTATCTACAATCCAAATCCCTGGATTTCTCCCCCCACCAAAACCAACACCAAACAAACCCTCATTAGACCCCTACCAAAATATATTCTGATGCCCCGTGCGCCCAGAAGAGTCCCATACCATACAGGAGGAGTTCCCACGTAGTTGACAGCCCTGTAGGCGCTTGAGCAAACCCCCCCCCCCCCCATATTTAGCAAATTCCTCGACTGTGTCCAGGGAAGGGTCATTTCTGTTGATTTTAGCGCCCCCAATTATTTAGTAAAGTTGGCTCCGGTGAGTTCTCAAGCCTAATCCCAGCCAGTCCGGTTTTCAGGATATCCACAACGAATATACATGAACTGGATTTGCATATTACATCTAGTTCACGCATATTCATTGTGGATATCCTGAAAACCGGACTGGCTGGGGCTCTCTCGGAACAGGTTGGGGAATCACTGTCAAACCATACCAGCTTTTAAAGTCTTAACCCGCTAATTCCCTTCTCCCCTCCCCCGCCAACCCTGATGCATGCCTGTTCCTGCAGATTCCTATTCACCTCTATGCCCCATCCCAGGGCGCGTACTTCATCTCAATAACTGCATCTACAGACTCCACTATATAAAAACTAATACTTATGTACAAGCGGTATATCAAATACAAAGCCCCATCCCAGAATCCCGTCCACTCCAGACCCCGAAGCAAAACGCTAATTCTACTTCCTGCACATTGATAGGTGAACGTCCCAATCTCAGATTGTCTCTTACCTTTTTCAGCCACATAATCCCTGGGCGGCATATTCAGAACGGAGAAAGAAAGATACAGGGAAATAATGACAATGGGTAACTACAATAAACGCCCTATCCCTTCTCTTCCAACCAAAACTGGCGCGAACTGTGAGCAGCACGTGACTCCAAGCAACCAATTGGCTTGCGAGCCCTCTTCAGGACCCTCCCCCCTCCGACAGCCGTGCGCGCGAAAATCCAAGACCACGTGAGGCAGGGCGGCAAATCAGAGATTGCGTGGCAACAGGCGGTTACGGAAGGCGGAACCACAGGAGTCAGCGCGCCCTACCGCGGCTGCTGGTTCACGCCATCTTTGATTGGGGCATGTTGCCCTTTGAATTATTATCATTCTCTTTCCAAAAGAAAAGGAGCTGCGGCATTTGAACCTCACCGATAGTGCTACGTTTATGCGGGAGCACGATATACGCCATTCTCGAGTGAGGTGTATCTACCCCCGTTTGCCTTATTCTAAGATGTTGACGCCAGCTGTAGGCGCGGTGACGTTATGTTGTGACGTCAAATGGGGGCGGAAATGAGGCTGTTGCTGCTTGTTGCATTTATGGGTTTGTTATTGTAACGAGCAATTAGTGCTTTCTTACCTTAAGATTTCTTACATTTTTAGACAACTTTATTCTTAGCATGACAATTTTTCATGTGTTGCCAAAGTTAAGAAATGCATTTGATGGAAATGCACATGTGTACATTAGGTACACCAGTATTACAGTATATTTGGATTTAGCCCTTGCCTTTCTTAATAGATCAAAGAGAATTACATGAAGGTATAGCTATAGTATATATTATTACTCTTTTGGGATCTTGCTAGGTACTTGTGACATGGATTGACCATGGAAACAGGATACTGGGGCTTGATGCTGTCGCCCAATTATGACAACTCTTACGTTCTTAAGATTAGATAGTAATGTGGTTTGTTTGCAGTGGCTGTAACACTTTTCAGTGAGAAGTTTTCGTAGGATCCCTAAAATAGATATTATAGTGCATGATCACTTAAAAAAACACCAAGGGTCTTCTTTTCAAGTTGGTCAAGGACTCTTAGGGCTAGTGCCATATCAGTATAGGTGTGTTAAAGGAGCAATAGTTTTCCTTCTTCCTGAATGATGTTATTCTACAGGTCAGGATGATCTCCCAGATCTTCATTTTGTCTGCTAAGGGAGACCACCTCATCTACAAGGATTGTATCCTTATATCTTATGGAGAGGAAAAAATTGAGTCTTTTTATTTGCAGTTTATTCCCTGAATACTTCTATGATTTCTGCATGAAGGTCTCATCGTGGAGAGCCACAGAATGCAAGAAACAGACACTGATTTGAGTTATACCCTGTGCTGTACCTGAAAAATTCCTTAACCTGTACTGTTTCAGTCCGAGGGGATGGGAGCCGTGACCTAGTGGATGCATTTTATAAGAAAATAACAACTCTCACAGCTGATCAGGAGCCTGTTGCCATGGTATTGCAGTTCTAGTTTTCTTATGCCTTTATCATAAATTTGCAGATTTCCCATCTCTTAATTCTGCAGTCTCTACAGTATGTGCCCCAGTAATGCTTCTCATTTTCCATTCATGCTTGCAGCATGTCTGATTCCTTCCAAGTTTTCTGCCCAGATCACCTGATTTCTCTTTTTCCATTCACCTTTGCAGATGCATGAAGAGTTACATTTTGTTCATGTTCGGCACAGTGGCCTCTACTTTGTAGCATCTACTCCAGTCAATGATTCCCCTTTCACCCTCATTGAGTTCCTGAACAGGTAAGTGCCTCTGGAGGTTTTTGCACCTCTTCAAGAGCTGGCTGATGACTGTAATTGTGTCAGTCTCTTCTGCAGGAATGAGATGATGGTATCTCTCACGCACAACCCATGATACTTGTGATTGACTGTGAATCCTTTATGCATGGATTCCAGTGAGATCAAATATAGAGAATGACACAGTGGTTGTTACCGCGGCTAGCCGCGGGTAACCCGCCAAAATGAGAAAAATGAAGTGGTCACCGTGGGTACGGGGAGAAGGCCATTCACCGCCCCGTGGAGTGGTGAATGGCCTTGTCTCCGCAGTGAAGGGAGGGAACGCGTGCGGTCACTGATCACACTTCCTACCTCCATCCTGATCACTACTGCCGGGATGGAAATATCTGTAATATTTCTGCAGCAATGTGCTTTTGAACTGAGCTAGCGAATCACCGCTATATGAACACCTCTTAAACTCCAACTGTTGACAGCACACTTCACTGCAAGTCAAATCTGTTCTTTATAGTGCTGTACATTCATTCCCAACTAACAGAATTCTTTGATAAAACCCATGCTTTACATCCATGCCAAACCGGCTTTCGCTCTTCACATTCAACAGAATTATCACTACTAGGCCTTATCTCAACTATACAATACTACCATGACCATCAAAAATCTGTTATTCTAATTTCCCTCAACCTATCTGCAGCCTTTAACACTATTGACCACTCTCTTCTTATTACCAGACTAAAAGATTGCGGTATTACAGGTTCTGCTCTTTCTTGGTTTATATCCTACTTTCACGAACATAGCTCTAAAGTCCATGTAAAAAAATGAAACCTCTTCAACCATATCACAAACCTTCGGAGTCCCACAAGGTTCAATTCTATCTCCATTACTATTTAATATTTTTCTATCTCCTCTTCTTACACTAGCACAATCTATAGGATTCACAATCTTTGCCTACGCAGACGATATACAACTTCTTCACCCAGTCAGTACTTCAAACATCTCAGATGTAAAAGACATAAACAATAAATTGGACATCATAAATGACTGGCTTTACTCAAACAAACTCTCCCTCAATATTGATAAATCCCGTGGGCTCCTACTTCCAATCAAAACATCTGAATCTTTATTGGGAACAATTTCTATTAAATCTATTCCATTACAAATGGAAACTAAAATAAAACTATTAGGTGTCATCTTTGATAGAGATCTCGCGTTCCATGACCATATTAGTTCGGTCGTAAAAATCTGCTTCTTCAAACTCCACATCATTCGATCACTAATTTCTATCCTAGATACCGACTCAATTAATATTCTGATTCATTCCTTAGTTATTTCTCACTTAGATTATTGTAATTCTCTTCTCAACGGTCTCCCCCAAAAAGAAATACGACGTCTACAATTAATACAAAATACTGCAATAAAACTTATTTACAAAATAGGTAAATTCGAGCATGTCACTCCTCTTCTAAAAGAGGCTCATTGGCTCCCTATCACCCACCGCATCACCTATAAAATCATCTTACTCTCCTTTAAAATCAAACTCTCTCACCAACCCTCATTTCTTGATAAACTCCTCATACCACAATGTTCCCCTCGCACTCTAAGATCAACTGATCAAAAACTTCTCTTCATTCCTTCCCTAAAAGACTTTTATTACACCCGGAAAACAAACTTTGCAGTAACTGCCCCTACATTATGGAACTCTCTGCAACAACAACTCCGCGACGAACAACAATTAGTCAAATTCAAGACTAGCCTAAAGACTTTCTTATTTCGGGACGCATTCGACGGTACTTAGATCTCCTTTTTTTTTCTCTCCTCTTCATCTTTTATTACTTTTTTTTTTTTCTCTCTTTTTCTTTTATCACTTCCTTTTTTTTCTTTAAGCAACTATTTGCTTTAACAAAGCGCCCTTACCCTTTACGTTCTATCCCCATCCCACTTTCTCCTTCTCTTCTAAATTATGTAACTTTTCCCCTTCCTTCCCCTTTACCCTCACCTTCAAGTTTGTCTAGTCTTTGTCATCTATGTTCACTCTATTTATTTTTATACACCTACTACTATTTTTAATCTACCTTTTTAAATTTTATTGTTAACCGGCCAGACATTTGTTTGATGGTCGGTATATTAAAAACTAATCAACTTGGAAACTTGATTGCCGCCACCGCCTGATCGCCGCCACCTAAGCATCTCCCTCCCTCCATCCTGATCGCCGCCTGAATATCTCCCTCCCTGCCTTACCTTCGCAGCAGGGAATTTCTCTAAATGTGTTTCTTACCAGCAGCTGGAGCATTGAAATCACATGTGGCTGCCATAAAGGTCATCTCTGATGCAACCGGAAGTTGCATCTGACCTTTCCTGCAGCCACATGCGATTTCAACGCTCCAGCTGCTGGTAGGAAACATATTTAGAAATTGCCTGCCGCGAAGGTAAGGGGCAGGGAGGGAGAAAGGGAAGAAAGGTGGGGTGGAGAAAAACAGACGGTGAAGGGACCTGGGGAAGATGGGATGGAGGAAGTGGGGAGAAGACACTGGGAAAAGGTGAAGAGAGAGTAGGGAGAAGATTCTGGGAAATGGGGAAGAGACAGTAGGGAGAAGTTGCTGGGAAATGGGGAAGAGAGAGTAGGGAGAAGATGCTGGGAAATGGGGAAGAAAAAGTGGGGAGAAAACGCTGGGAAATGGGGAAGAGAGAGTGGGGAGAAGACACTGAAGGGAAATGGGGATGACAGAGTGGGGAGAAGACACTGAAGGGAATAGGGAAGAGAGAGTGGGGAGAAGACTCTGGAAGGGAAGAACACAGAGATGCCAGATTAGGGGTGTGTGTGAAGGGAGAGGCACAGTAACAGAGCAAATGGAAGGCGCAGAGAGAAGACAGACAGTGTTTGAAAGGAATTGAATGAGAAGATGAGGAAAGCAGAAACCAGACAACAAAGGTAGAAAAAAAATTATATTATTTATTTATTTTTTTTTGCTTTAAGATAAAGTAGTTTATTAGTTGTGTTGATAAAAATTTATAACCAAAGCCCTGCCAGCTGAACATCTCTTTCTCCAGTTCAGCAGCCAGAACTCTGATTTATAAGGAAGGAATAAGCTAAATATTGCAGTACTGAGGCTTGTATGGATGCTGCGGGGACGGGGAGGTGAATGGAATGGCAGTGACAGTGACGGGGTGGTGAAGGGGATGGCAGTGACGGTAACGGGGTGGTGAAGGGAATGGCAGTGAAGGGGACGGTGGGACGGGGACGGAGCAGTGACGGGGACAGATTTTTTCCCTATGTCATTCTCTAATCAAATACTTGTATGTAGGCTTGTGCAAGGTGGTAGAATAATGATGAGTTCTTTATTGCTGCTCATATAACACAGATTTCCTTTGGTTGTGATTCTTATTTTCTTTTGCTCCCTTACTAGTGTTTTTCTTTGAATCCCAGATCCATTGCTGCAATTTGCTTTCTCTGTGTCAGAGGTTCTTAACTTCAATTGGGATAGGGATGGTATTTGAAAGGTATTAATGTGGAAGCAACATCTTTTCAAGAGAAGGGTAAGCAGTAGAACTAGAGAACAGGGCCTTAGCCAGATACCCAATTTTGGGTATCCAAAGTGAGTGGGCACAGGAACCTCACATGTCATCTCTTCCTTCTTCCCTCTCCCCTCCCCAGTGATCTAGCATCTCATAACTTCACTCCCAGGTACCTTTTAATTCCTTTATTTATTCATTTGTAGTGAACAGTGACTCATACCAGTTGCTCATGCTGGGAACAGGAAGTTGTCTCAGAGTTGTTCCTGGTGGTTCAAGCATTTTGTGAGTTGCACTCAGGGCAGGATTAATTCTTCGAGGGCCCCTAGGCACACAAGTACACTGGGCCCCCTGGCCCTGCCTCGCCCCTACCCTGCCCATGTCCCACCCCCCATTTATCTGTTTTCTTCTTTACTTCTTTATTTCCACTTGTATTTATTTATTTATTTTTAATTCAAAACAAAGATTAGTATACCAGTACACAGTTTTACTTCTATGCAACCCCCAAACATCTCTGAACAAATCCCCCTTCCTTCCCTTCCCACCTACTTACTCAGGAATTTAACTCTGAACCCTTTCCATGCATATATGAAAGTGTTCAAATATTTGTAAAGCAGTAATACTATCTGAATCTGAAATAAGTCTATATTAATAACCAAGTTTACAATGTCTCTCAACTGCCTCACTCTACATCAACCAACTGTAACCCATATGTATGTATAAACAACCAAATCTGTAACTCCTCTAGTACGTTCCACTCCATGTATGTTAATTTGCAACGAAACAAAGCAAGCAGACCAAAGAATCCAACGTGAAACAAAAGAAGATTGGCAGAAAATAAGGAGATTCAAATCAGGTTAATTCAAGGTGCTGATGCATTTCGCCAACGCTAACAAAAAAACATTTCACCAACGCTAACAAAAAAACATTTCGCCAACGCTAACAAAAAACATGTCTTTCATACAAACAGAATACAGAAAACACCTTCACTTAGTATGGAATGAGTAATCACAAATTAACCTCTCCCCTCTTTTACAAAACTGTTGTATGGTTTTTAGCCACAGCCAATGCTAAAAAAAGTTCTACAGTTTTGTAAAAGGGCAGATAAAATAGAAATACGTAGACAAAGGTTAAATAAAACCACCAAGACGCTGGACTCTGCATACAATGCAACACCACAGAAACAGCAATGCATGTCCCCTAAAGCAAAAAAATAAATAGAAAATTTTTTTCTACCTTTGTCTTGTCTGGTTTCAGTTTTCCTCATCTTCTTGTCACTCTCTTCCTTTCATCTTCTGTCTTTCTGTGCCACTTCCAGAAGCTGTATGCCTCCCCCTTCCATCTTTCCCTTCACTCCCATTGGTCTGGAATCCATCTTCTTCCATTCCCTCTCCCACACCCACACCCCATGGTCTGGAATTTCACTTTCTCCTCTCCCTTTCCCCCACTTCCATCAGCATCAGCCCCCTTTCTTTCCCTCCAACCCAATTCCATCCAGTATCCTTCCCCCTTATGTTTTCCCCCTTTCCCTGCACCCCAATTCCATCAGCATCTGCCCTCTTTCTTTCCCTTCAACCCAATTCCATCCAGTATCCTTCCCCTTATATCTCTCCCCTTCCCCTGCACACCAATTCCATCAGCATCTACCCCTTTCTCTCCTTCCACCACCCTTCCATACCACCCTGCCCCCTTTCCCTCCACCACCCTTCTAGGTCAGAGGGGGCCCACTGAAGAAACAGAGGACCTGGTGTTTTTTTTTTTTTTCCTTGGCAACGTGAGTCCCCCGGGAAAGATCGGCAGCGCTGGGCCCCCCCCCTGGAAAGATCGGCAACACTGCCCCCCCCTGGGAGATTGACATCGTCCTCCCCCGACATCGCCATCAACCAATCTGAATAAGTGACGTCGGAGGGGGTGGACCGGCAGATGCAGAGTTGCTGCAAGGTCCTGCGATGACTGTGTCTGCTGGTCCAACCCCTCCAACGTTACTTACCTCTTCCCTGAGCAAAGCCAGCAGACGCAGTCATCACGGGACCGTGCAGCTGCCGATACACGCCCTCCGATGTCACTTATTCAGGTTGGTTGATTGTGATGCCGGGGGAGGGCGGTGTTGTCGATCTCCGAGGGGGGCCCAGCGCTGACGATCTTTCCCGGGGGACCCGTGTTGCCAAGGACAAAACGAGTCCTCTGTTTCATCGGGTCCCCCTGACAACTTCGGGCCCTAGGCATGTGCCTGGATGGCCTATTGGTTAATCCTGCCCTGGTTGCACTTTGCTGCCAGCCTAGCAGTGAAGAATTTAAAAAGTACCAGGGTGATGGGGTGTGAAATTGAAAGAGCTGGATCATTGAAGGGGAAAGGGGGTGAAGGAGAGATGCTGTGAATTTTCAACTAATATATATAATCTGGATAAAATAATAATCTTCACTCTATATCCATTATTTTACTCCACTGCTGTAATGATTTGCTACCGCGGGAAGAATTATGTGGTGCCTCATCATTTTGTTATAATTTATTATATTTTATGGCATATTTCAAAAATACTCTAATGTTTCTTCAATAGCAAAGATTTTTTTAATAAATATCTCAAATATATAAGAATATAAATAGTACTTATCTCAGCCAAACCTGGGAGTCAGACCCGACATGTTTCGCACTAAAAAAGTGCTGTATCAAGGGTCTCCCTGCATGATATGTTTAAATGATTTTTATTATTCCAGCAGTAAGAAGCAAATACAAACAGTAGTACCATTCAGGAAATAACATTTTCAATAATCAGTTCCCCTCCCATCCCCCCCTCCCCAAGAATCCATGGCTGGTCCAACAGCTGAGAGTGGGAATAAAATATTAAAGTCTACTGCGAGCACACGGTGTGAGGTCCTGCCAGAAGTCCCTGCATGATAAAGAAAGGAAGCTATTACATATAGTATTGTCCTAGCCCCTCTCCGAACTTCTTAAAAAAGCTTTTTAATCTTGCAACATAAATTATATCTAGTAAACTCACCAAGGCTGCCGCTGTCATCCGACTCCTATTATATTAAGAGAAAGATGGCGGCAGCTTCCTCCATCTACAATTTAAATCTTCTGTCCAATAACAGAATTGTCCCGCCCCCTGAGGTATCATTGGCCCGAATTTCATCCAATCACCGTCCCCCATTCAATTTCGCTATTTAATCCCCGAATCTAACCGAATCAAAGAGTCCCCAGCAGATGGATAAAGATCTTCTTACATACATTCTCCCTTTTTCTAAGGCAACCAAGATGTTGGTGGGTTTGCTGAGGAAATACTGGTATATCGTTCAGATACATAAACCGTTGGAAAATTTCCCTATGATAGCTTATTCACGGGGTATCACATTAGGCCAACGATGTAATTTCCAGAGATATGGAGTTAGACAGAGGGAGAAGGGGGGACAGCATAAGGCATGTGGTAAATGCCAATGGTGTCCCTCCACTATTCAAGGGGATATATGGGAAGTCCCGGGGAGACAAACAGTTCTTAGGTCAAGATCTGACACTGATTGTAATTCGCAAGATGTTATTTATGCAATGGTTTGCCCTTGCGACCTTATATATATAGGTCGCACAAATAGGAAGATACGGGTGAGATTGACGGAGCATAAATCGCGAATAATAAATGAGGTTGTTCAGGCTCCTTTGGTAGATCACTGGCACAAATGCAAACACACTATTGAGGAATTGAGATGGCGTGTTATCAAGGTGGTTACGGGGTTGGAGGGAGGGAAAGATCAAATAAAATTAAATGAAAACGAACAAAGATACATTTTAACGCTAGAAACAATTGAACCTCGGGGATTAAATAGCGAAGTTGAAATTCGGTGATTGGATGAAATTCGGGCCAATGATACCACAGGGGGCGGGACAATTCTGTTATTGGACAGAAGATTTAAATTGTACGCGGGGGAAGCTGCCGCCATCTTTCTCATAGGAGTCGGATGACAGCGGCAGCCTTAGATTAAAAAGCTTTTTTAAGAAGTTCGGAGAGGGGCTAGGACAACACTATATGTAATAGCTTCCTTTCTTTATCATGCAGGGAGACCCTTGATACAGCACTTTTTTAGTGCGAAACATGTCGGGTCTGACTCCCAGGTTTGGCTGAGATAAGTACTATTTATATTCTTATATATTTGAGATGTTTATTAAAAAAATCTTTGCTATTGAAGAAACATTAGAGTATTTTTGAAATATGCCATAAAATATAATAAATTATAACAAAATGATGAGGCACCACATAATTCTTCCCGCGGTAGCAAATCATTACAGCGGTGGAGTGGTGGGGCTGAGGCGTCCTGTAAAATAATGGATATAGAGTGAAGATTATTATTCTATCCAGATTATATATATTTGAAGAAACATTGTTTTTTAAGGCTGGATATAAACATCAAATGAGTAATGTTGGCAGTTTTGTGAGGCTTTAAGTGAATTTTCAACTGGCAGGGCTTGGAGGTTCCTGCTAGTCACAAATCAGTTGTCCTGCTGCTGGGTAGGCCTGGGCCTAGCCATGGCTGCACCACTGCTAGAGGACATGTACTGAGGTTAAAGGGGAACTTGACTTAGAAGTAATGTCAGGAAGTATTTTTTCATGGAAATACTCTCCCATGAGAGGTAGTAGAGATGAAAATGGTAGCAGAATTTCAAAAATGTATGGGATAAACAGAAAGATTCCTATACGGAAAGAGAATGGATGCAAAATAAAACTTAACAGTGTTTAGACAGTAACATCATGAGGGAAATAAAACCAGTATCAGGCAGACATCTATGGTCTATGCCCTAATTATGGCTAGACACATCTGGATGGGCTAGAATGGGCTTTGATAGCAACTCCAGTCGCTGGGGAGTTTACCCAGTGCCAGGCAGACTCCTGTGGTCTGTACTCTGAAAATGGCAAGGACAGATCACGATCTTAGATTGCAACACATGCTATGAGCTTATCTTACTGGGCAGACTTGATGGACCGTGCAGGTCTTTATCTGCTATCTTCTCCTGTGTTATTTTGTCTCTCTTCTCTGTGTAAGACTGCTTCTCTGTTTTCCCAGGTTTGTGGCCCTGATTCGCGATTACTGTGGTAGCCTGAGTGAGAAGACAATCTCCTTGAACTTTGCTCTGATTTATGAGCTGCTGGATGAGATGGTGGTAGGTTTCAGAGTTTAAGCTCTGGAAAACTTTATGAATGTATCATCTTGATATCCTGCATGTTTTTCCAGCTAAAAAGCTTATTAAGGCACTTTTTTAAAATTTACATTTAAAGTTGGGTGTTTTTTTTTGTTTGTTTTTTTTTCCTCAAAGAATAAACTTTGAATAAGAAATACAGAGTAATACATATAAAATTATTTTTTTTTTTTCCTAATTCATTTTTTCATCTTACATCAAGTGTACAATATTACATCAATTGAATCATACACATCACTTGAAAATCTTTCTATTATCATCTTAAAATATATAAATTAACCGCCTCCCCCACCCACCCTTTCCACAAATATTGTAATCAAAAATATCATACATGACAACCCTCTCCGATCTGTTCATGATCCCCTTCTTAATCATTTCCAGCATTCTAAACTAAACTAAACTAAACCTTAAGTTTATATACCGCATCATCTCCACGGATGTTGTGGAGCTCGGCATGGTTTACAAGAACTTAAAATATAGGAAGAGAAGGAAAAAAAAGGTTTACATGAACTTATATATAGAAGAGAAGAGTAAGGGGGAATAGAATTACATTTTAGTGAAAAGCCAGGTTTTCAGTTGCTTGCGGAATAATTGGAGCCCAGGTTCCGCAGCGGGGTAGTAAGGTCGTTCCAAAGACCTGTGATTCTGTAGGCACCTAATAGGCTAAGGCCAGGATTCACTAAGCAAACCCGATTATGTACCGATCGGTTTGCGAGCCCTTTGCGACCAAATTTCCCTCCTGCACTACTCACTAAGGCCTATAGCGATCTGTTTGCCCTATTTGCCACCGCCGCGCATTGTGCAGACGGCTTCATCGTCTTGTTGACCAGTACTCCCAAGTCTTTTTCCTGGGGAGTCTCTCCAATAGAAAAGGAGAAAGATGAGACTGGAAAGGGGAAGGAAAAGAAAAAGAGGGGAGAAAGGTGTAAAAGAAAGATGAGAAGGAAAAGGGTAGAAGGGAGAAAAGTGTGAAGAAAGGAAGGAAAAGTGAAGAAAAGAGGAAGAAATAAAGTAAAAAGAAGGGGAACAGAAAGAACAGGGGAAAAAATAAAATGTTCAAATGTTTATTTATGAAATATGAATTGTTTATTAAGAAAGATAATTCTTACTTTTGACTTCAAAGATTCTATATAATTTTGTCTTGAGTTACACGGTGTATGATTTTGCTACTGGTAATACTAATTGATTTAATGTCAATGTTAATTTGATAGGCATGTAAAACATGAAATAGTTTTTTATGATGTCAGTTTAAGAGTAGTTTGGGACTATTGACTTGATAACAAGAAGCATAAATATTTTTTTTTCAAAGGATAATAAAATTTATATGATAATGATAAGGTATAAATTGGTATAAGAAAATTTTTTAAAAATATATAAGATATATAAGGCATTGTAATCATTTAATATTCTATTGTCCCTGTATCATGGCCTTTTGGAAATCAATTTGGTCTCAAATTAATTGTTTATTAGAGAACCATATAGCATTATCATATGATACAATTCTATTCGGTACATCAATGAGAATAAAAAGTCAAATTTCAGCAAGCAATAATAAACTTTTATTGATAATTTCTTCTGTCTAAGTTGCGTCCATTTAGAAACATCTGGAATCACTGCAACTCTTAACGCACCCAAAAAAGCAACATTTCCAGATCTATAAAAATAGTCTTAGAATGGCTTCTTTATCTTGAATAAAGGTCACAAGCAGTGGTGTTGCAAGGGTAGGAGGCGCCCGGGGGCAGTGGCGCCCTCCACCGCGCCTTCCTCTCTGCCTCACCCCCCCTCCTTCCGCGCCACCCTCTGCTACTTCCACACACACCCATACCACACTTGTGCCCTCCCTTCCCATTCCCGTACCTCTTTAAAACTTTGCCAGTGCAAGCAGCTTCTTCAGCCTGCTGCTCAAGCTGGCATTGGCTTTCCCTTTGATACCATTTCCTGGCCCCGTGACCCAAAAGTGATTTCAGAGAGAGCCAGGCTGGTGCGAGCAGCAGGCCAGAGTACATGAATACAGGATGTCCGGGGCGGTACTTGGAGAAACCCCCCAGGAAAGAGACTTGGGAGTACTGGTCGACAAGACGATGAAGCCGTCTGCACAATGCGCAGTGGCGGCAAACAGAATGCTGGAAATGATTAAGAAGGGGATCATGAACAGATCGGAGAGGGTTGTCATGCCGCTGAACTGGGCCATGGTGCGCCCTCACCTGGAGTACTGCGTTCAGCACTGGTCACCGTACATGAAGAAGGACACAGTAGTACTCGAAATGGTCCAGAGAAGAGCGACTAAAATGGTTAAGGGGCTGGAGGAGTTGCCGTACAGTGAGAGATTAGAGAAACTGGGCCTCGTCTCCCTTGAAAAGAGGAGACTGAGAGGGGACATGATCGAAACATTCAAGATACTGAAGGGAATAGACTTAGTAGATAAAGACAGGTTGTTCACCCTCTCCAAGGTAGAGAGAACGAGAGGGAATCTGCGCATGCTCAAGGCCTTCGAGTTCACGCTCTCTCGGAGATTTTCAGAGAGAGCGTGAACTCGAAGGCCTTGAGCATGCGCAGATGTTCAAGGCCCAGCAAAGAAGAAGACGCAGATCTTTGGGCACCGGCACCGGCATGTCCTGTGCGTTGGTGCTGGTGGCCAGATGGGGGTAAGAAGCGTGTTCGGGTGGGTGCTGGGGGATTTCAGATCGCGGCGGGGGGGTGCGACGCGAGTGGGGGGATGCCGGATCGCGGGGGGGGGGGGGAGGGGGAAGGTGCCGGATCGTGGGGACGCCGCTCGCAAATCGAGGCAAGCTCGGTTTCTGAGGCGCCGATTTTGCAAATGTTTTGCTCGTCTTGCAAAACACTCGCAAACCGAGGTACCACTGTACTTATTAACAGTACTGAAATTCAAATAAGTGAAATATAATACAATGTCAGCATAATACTTGAAGCACAAATCTGAACATTTAAATAGCATAGATATAGCACTAATGCTTCTCTTTAATACATTTTATGATTTGAGATTACATATTTTGTGATGATGTGTCTGTGTTGATGGAACCTGCCTAGAATATAACAGCAGGTGGGTTACAAATTTGTTAAGTTAAAAGATCTGATTGTCCTCCCTTGGTATAATTGTCTAGAACAGTGTCTCTTAAATTGTGTGCCACGGCCCAGTGGTGTGCTCCGAAGAGATTCCGGGTGTGCCACGAGAGATTCCAGAATTGTACTTTTATTTCTAAAAATTCCCTTCATAGGTATACACTAGAATATATGTTCACCACATACGCAACAGTCTGTCAATGTTACTAGCGTCTTTGTGCATAAGGATATAACTGCCCAGACAAGCATCATTCTTTGATGTGATTGGTTCTTAAAAACTAATGGCAAGTAATTTTATTTTTTATGCAGTAGTTATTCTAACTTGAGCAACAAAGAAATCGAGGCTTCGTTACAGTTTGGATCTTATCTTTGCCAACTTGGATTTTCAGCTCTGACAAAAATTTTTTTTAAAAAAGAGAACGTCTGCAGATGGTGGATGATGAAGTGCGCGTTTGCTTGTCGACTATCGAGCCGCATTTTGAGTTAATTTGCATTCAAAAACAAGCACATCTATCGCATTGATTAGCAATCCTATTCTATCTTCTTTAGTTTCACTCGTTACATTACCCATACATAGCTTAAAGAACTTTAAATAAATAACTTTTGTTGGGTTTGCAATTTTATAATTTCAATTATAATGTGCTGCGAAAAACATTTGCTCCGTTCAGTGTGCCGGAGCTTAAAAAGTTTTGAGAGACACTGGTCTAGAACAACGAGGTACATGGAAAACTCCAGATGTGCTGTGTTCACAGGTTCTGTCATGTGCTCTCTCTCCTTTTCTGTTGCACAGGACTATGGATACATTCAGACTACATCCACAGATATCTTGAAGAACTTCATTCAGACAGAAGCTGTGATAACCAAACCTTTTAGCCTGTTTGACCTCAGCAGCGTGGGGCTGGTGAGCCTAGAGTTCAAAGGGTTAGCAGAGGCTTAATATGGGGGTGAGGGGGTTTCAAGGGTTATGAGCAATGCGGGGAGTCTGGGAGAGGTTAATTTTCAGGTATCAAGGGTCTTGTCTGTTTCAGTCATACTTTTTGTTTTGCAATCTAGTTTGGAGCTGAAACTCAGCAGAGCAAAGTGGCTCCCAGCACAGCTGCAAGCCGACCTGTCCTTTCCTCCCGTCATGAGCAGGTATGACTGTCCTCTGCCTCCTCCCCACAATCCTCTAGTACAGGGGTTCTTAACTCAAGCCTTGGGACACACCAGGACAGTCTAGGTTTCAAGACACCCCCGTTGAATATGCATGACATAAATTTATATGCACTGCCTTCACTGCATGCAAATCTGTTTTATGCATCTTCATTGTGGGTAGCCGCAAAACCTGGCGTCCCAGGGACTAAGCTGAGAACACCTGCTCTAACACCTCCAGCGTTATGAGCTTCTGATTCCCATGCCCATGTCATTCTTTTCAGGGGTTGAAGAATGAGATTTTTCTGGATGTGATCGAGAGGCTGATGGTAGTGATTGGATCCAATGTGAGTCTCTTCCTGTTGGCAGTTTTGTTTGCCTGGGATTTTACATTTTTGTGAAAATGTGATGGGGTTTAGAGAGTTGTTAAAAACCCACTTTTATTGTCCAGGCATTTAAGTGAAATGAAAGTTTTTGTGTATTTAATATGATGATTGATTGGCTTATGGATTTTCCATTTATTTGAAAATGTTTTTGTTTTAATGATTTTGGATATTTTTTTTTACAGTAAGCCGCCTGGGTTTTAGGCGGGTAGATACAGAGAGCTCACTAGGAGGCCCACTGACCCTTGCAGCTATGTGGAAAGCAAGAGCTAAGATTAAAGACATGTCGGGCATCAGCTGTCCTTTTCTTCTTAGGCATTTGGGAGGAAAATGGCTGTAGTCTTTGTTTTATAATTCTTTATTCATTTTTGTATGTTACAACAAGTGTATCAAATAAACTCATATAAAACTTAAAGATACACACTTGATTAACTCACATATTAGCATCAAATTTGACATTTCATTAGAAAATTAGTATTCTATAATGATAAAATATTATATAAGAAATCTAAATTTATATCATTCTTATTGAATATAATAATCCCCCATCCCTCCCTCCCTCCCAATTCAATAATACATAAAATCATCTTTATTGTGAATTCATTCAAATATTGATATATTATGTAATAATCAGAAATAAAATCTCACCCCTTTTCCCCTCTAATCAAATATCTTATCATGGGAAAAGTTAATCATTCATTACAAAAATCTGTTAACGGTCCCCAGACTTTCTGAAATTTACTCACATAACCTTTTTGCGTTGCAATGGTGAGTTCCATTTTGGCTATAGTCTTAACTGATTTGGTTCAGTACAAAAGTCTTTGGGCTAGATTCACTAAGCCAGTGGTTCCCAATCCTGTCCTGGAGGACCACCAGGCCAATCGGGCTAGCCCTAATGAATATGCATGAGAGAGATTTGCACATAATGGAAGTGAGAGGCATGCAAAGCTGCTTCATGCATATTCATTAGGGCTAGCCTGAAAACCCGATTGGCCTGGTGGTCCTCCAGGACAGGGTTGGGAGCCACTGCACTAAGCAAACCAATCGTGTACCGATCAGTTTGAAAGCCCTTTGCAACCCAATTTCCTTCTGACCCGATTCACTAACCTGTGTACCGATCCGATCCCTATCTGTGCATGCAAATGAGGGGAATCGGCATGCAAAGCAGGAAGGACGCGCTTCACAAAGTTAGTAACGCTGCTTCTTGGTTGATAAAATAGAGCAAGAAGCAGCGTTACTAACTTTTTCGGATGTGACACGGACAAGAGGTCACAGACTGAAACTGAGTGGCAGCAGGTTCAGGATGGATATCAGGAAGTACTTTTTCACACAGCGCGTGGTGGGAATTTGGAATGCTCTCCCGGAGGATGTTGTGACAGAGATTACTGTTCTAGGATTTAAGCGCAAGTTGGATGCACACCTTCTTGCAAATCGTATTGAGGGCTATGGTATATCTGGGTCTCCATTCGGGAGTACCTAAAGGGGCCGTCGCGTGTGCGGATCGCTGGACTGAACATAAGAACATAAGCAATGCCTCTGCTGGGTCAGACCTGAGGTCCATCGCGCCCAGCAGTCCGCTCACGCGGCGGCCCAACAGGTCCAGGACCTGTGTAGTAAACCTCTATCTATACCCTTCTATCCCCTTTTCCAGCAGGAAATTGTCCAATCCTTTCTTAAACCCCGATACTGTTCCCTGCCCTATAACGTCCTCTGGAAGCGCGTTCCAGGTGTCCACCACACGTTGGGTAAAGAAGAACTTCCTAGCATTCGTTTTGAATCTGTCCCCTTTCAACTTTTCCGAATGCCCTCTTGTTTTTTTATTTTCTGAAAGTTTGAAGAATCTGTCCCTCTCTACTCTCTCTATGCCCTTCATGATCTTGTAAGTCTCTATCATATCCCCTCTAAGTCTCCTCTTCTCCAGGGAAAAGAGACCCAGGTTCTCCAATCTCTCAGCGTATGAAAGATTTTCCATCCCCTTAATCAGTCGTGTCGCTCTCCTCTGAACTCTCTCGAGTAACGCCATATCCTTCTTAAGGTACGGCGACCAATACTGGACTGGATGGACCTCGGTCTGATCCGGTGAGGGCTTTTCTTATGCTCTTACAAAATTTCTTCTGGCACACTGACTGGCCGGCCGATCAAAAAACTAGCGACTGGTGAGGACCGGCCGCTTGTGCTAAAACCCTACTCTCTTCCCCGATTCTCCACGATCTGGCCGCCCTGCTCCCTGTCCCGCCTCTCCTGCCCTGCTCAGCCCCGACTCGCCTGCCCTTCCCTGCAGTGCGAGCCCGTGGTTTTAACCGCTTTAAACCCGCGGGTTAAAACCACGGGCTCGCACTGGCAGGGAAGGGCAGCAGAGAGCAGGTGAGTCAGGGCCAGTACAAAAAAAAACACAACAACAGACAGCAAACACACGCGCAGACCATCTACAGGCAAAGTAGACGGTCTGCGCTTGCGTCAGGATCGCTCCCTAGCGATCTGTGTCAGCGGATGGGGGCATGCCTCCGATCGCCCCCATTAGAATATTCTTGTTTGCAGAATCGATGAGCCCTGCCCGCATCGGTCACGATCGGGCAGGTTAGTGAATCTGGCCTTTTGTGTTCCACTATTAGTATGAATAATTTCTATAGTGCTACTTGAAGTATGCAGTCTAGTGGTTAGAGCAGTAGGCTGGGGATCAGAAGTCCTTGGGTTCTAATCCCACAGTAGCTCCTCATTTAACCCTCCATTGCCCTTGGGACGGCCAGGAACATAAGAATTGCCGCTGCTGGGTCAGACCAGTGGTCCATCATGCCCAGCAGTCCGCTCACGCGGCGGCCCTTAGGTCAAAGACCAGTGCCCTATTGGAGTCTAGTCTTACCTGCGTATGTTCTTGTCCAGCACGAACTTATCTAACCTTTTCTTGAATCCCTGAAGGGTTGTTTCCCCCTATAACAGCCTCCGGAAGAGCGTTCCAGATTTCCACCACTCTCTGGGTGAAGAAGAACTTCCTTACGTTTGTACGGAATCTATCCCCTTTTAAGTTTAGAGAGTGCCCTCTCGCTCTCTCCACCTCGGAGAGGGTGAACAATCTCTCTTTCTCTACTAAGTCTAGTAGTTGTGGTAGTCCCTATAAGCTGTTTGCAGTTTCGTGCTTGTGCACAGGGGAGAGCGAGCAAAAAGTACCCAACCCTGTACAGTTGCACATAAGAGACCTGTCTCATGTAGAGCTTACAGTAGTCAAGAGCGCACAGGCAAGAGGCTGAGATACAACAGGATATTAACACATAGCTCCCGGGGAATGGTTCCCCCCCACACACACACACACACTAATTAGGGGTTTTCTAGTCCCTCCCAATCTATCAAAAAACATTATGAAGCCTAACTAAACTCTCATCTGTTTCTTCCTCAGGGCTCACTGCTGAAAGCTGATATTCAAGGAGAGCTTCGTCTCAAGAACTTTTTCCAGAATTGCCCTGGTTAGTTAGAACTTCCTGTGCTGCAGGCGAGTCCTTTAGGACCGAGTTTCTCAAGCTGGTCCTAAAGGTCCCCATACCACGTCTGGTTTTCCGGATATCTACACTGAACAGAGATGCATTTGTACACAGGACCTCCATTGCATTCAGATTTATCTCGTGGATATCCTGAAAACCAAACTGGCTTGAGCAACAGCGCTTTACATCGTGAGGCTGTCTTATCATTCTTCCTTTCTGAAGGTGAAACAGTGGTATTGATACGAGGGGGCCGCTGAAAAGTTCTCAGCCCAACCAAGACGAGAATGAAACGTACAAGTTATTCCACGCTTTTTGTTTCAATGAAGCAAATGGGCACAAGCATAGGGAAACCAAGCCATTGTGACATCATCAATGAAGTTGGCTCTTAGGCATTGGTGGAATGAGGCATTATGACATCACATTACGAGGGGGGTCGCTGGAAAGTTCTCAGCCCAACCAAGAAAAGAATAATGTGGAGCCATGAAACTTACAAGTTATTCCACACTTTTCATTTCATTTCATATCATTGCTTCATTCTCTTCTTGATTGGCTGAGAATTTTTCAGTGGCCGCTTGTAGATATACATCCTACAGTGGTCCTGGAGGATTTGAAGTGAGTGTTGGGGTCTGCTCTATAGGCAGCGGAAGACTTTTTTGGATTCATAGACAACGGCGCGAAAGACAAAGGCGTGCGCTGACAACTGAGCGCAAGACGGAGGCGCGCGCCTCAAAAAATTACAATTTTTATGGGCTCCGACGGGGGTTTTTGTTGGGGAGCCCCCCCCAGTTTACTTAATAGACATCGCGCCTGCGTTTTGGGGGGTTGTAACCCTCCACATTTTACTGTAAACTTAACTTTTTCCCTAAAAACAGGGAAAAAGTGAAGTTTTCAGTAAAATGTGGGGGGTTACAACCCCCCACAACGCCCCCACAACGCGGCGCGATGTCTATTAAGTAAAGTGGGGGGGTTCCCCCCCACACACCCCCGTCGGAGCCCTAAAAAACAGTAATTTTTTGCGGCGTGCACCTCCACGCTGCGCTCAATTGTCTGGGCGCGCCTTTGTCCCGGCGCGCTTTTGACCTGACACCCTTTTTTGTTAGGGGAGAGGGTTAAAAGCTCTGCCCTAGCCTCAGCAGGATCCTGCGGCACCACAACTCCCCCACCTGGTCACTGTAATTTTAAATCTTCGGGCAGCCACCGCGCAACATCAACAAGCAGGCCTGCCCCCGGAAATCTTTAATCTACAGCGACTCTGCGCCCACAGATTTAAAATTACAGCGGCCGGGAGGAGGTGAGTGGAGGAATAGAGCCATAACTGACTCTTCTTACTGCCAATTTTTGGGGAAACCATGGACCCAGCGGCCGCCCCTGTTTCGACGTCTGTGGTCTGCCCCATATGGACAGACCTAAGGTGCTTTTTCTCCTGTGCATACAGATGATTGATGCGATAAGTGGTGGAGTAGCCTAATGTTTAGAGCAGCAGGTTGAGGACCCGTTAACCAGGTTTAAATCCCACTGTGGTTCCTTAACCCCCCCCCATTGCCCCAGTTAAAAACTCAAAATTGTAAGCTCTCCAACTCTGGGGGGGGGAGGGGTTGATTGGGAGGTTTAGGGGTGGGGGGACTTGCGTCTGGTACTTTTCTGCTTTTTTGGATATTGTTACAAAGAATGATGTTACAACTGTGTGCTTTGTACTAGAGATTTTGGTTTGTTTTATATTCTGTATGTTTTCCTTGTTTTTTCTTCAATAAAAGTATAAAATTTCAAAAAAAAAATAAAAAATTGTAAGCTCTCCAGAGACAGAAAAATACCCACTGTACCTGAATGTACACTGCTTCACTAGCCTTTGGTCTTTCAGATGGTATATATGAAATTGAATTTTAAAAAAAAAATCTAATCCTCAGGGTATGTGTCCTTTGAAGATCTCACAGAGCTTTTTATGGTATCTGAAGATGGTATAAAGTGAAACCTATTGAGATCCCAAGGCTCTATGTGTAATAGTTCAGATTGCCTCATTTTTGCACTATAAACAAAACTTAGCAAGCGCTCAGAGAATCGGCATTTAGCAGCAGTATTTCAGACTGACTACAATCCTTTTTTGTTCCTTGGCCTAGCAGAGATGCGCATTGGACTCACCGAAGAGCTGTGCATCGGAAAGTCCGAGCTGAGAGGTGAGTGAAACCACGTCATGGGCTGAGGGGGTGCCCAGCCGCTGCAAGCCAGTTCCAATCAGTTCACCTTTTCTCGCCTCAGGATATGGCGCAGCGGTAAGGGTCGATGAGTGTCGCTTCCACGAGTCGGTGAAACTGGACGAGTTTGAAAGTCACCGGATTTTGAAGGTTAACCCCTCGCAGGGAGAGGTGAGGGGGCGGCATGCTCGTGGGCGACTTTTCTCCTGGTAATCAGTTGTATAGCAAGGGTGAGAGGCGCCCATCCCCTGAACTCTCCTGGGAGAACAGTATAGAAAATTGAATAAATAAAAGATGGTGTTGGTGCCTAGGGTGGACCCCCCACACCACTGCTGGTAATGGATGGAGGAAAACCAGCGCAGTAAGGGTAAAGGGTAATGTATTTTGATATACTGCCCTTTCTGTGGTACAACCAAAGTAGTTTACATTTCTCTGTCCCTAGTGGGTTTACAATCCTGCAGCATCTTTCCTCCCCTCTCATCCATCCCCTTGTGCACCTTTCTATCCCTCCCTCCCATCCCTCCGTGCAGCAGAACCCCACCAACCCTCTCACCTATTTCCTTGCGCAGCATCTTTCCATCCCTCCGCGCAGAACCCCGCCGACCCACCGTGAGACCGACATACCTCCGTTCCAAACAGCGGCGGCGGCACTCTGAACAGGCTGCTTTGCGGCCTTCCCCACCGGGGCCTTCCCTGTGCCGCATCAATGATGACATCATCAGTAATGCGGCAGATGCGGGGGGTACAAAAAACCATATCTGAAAATATTGCTTTATTCTTTACTTTTTTTCAGTGTGGATAGTGTAAAAGCATAAGATCTCCCTGAAACATCACAATTTCTAATTGGTAGGTCAATGAGGTTAAACATATAGAGGGAAATTCTATTAATACCACCTAAACTTAAAAAAAACTTCAGACACTGCAAAACATGGCAGCATGTTTAATCTATAAAGTCTTCCAAATTTGAACGCGTTACCTCCACGGTTCTTAAAATTTCACTGGCACATGCTGTATTGAAAGTTTGCTCGTTAACTAAGTCTTCATGGGTTAGCTCCACTATACATTATGGCCCAGGTTCTCTCTATGGCATTAAAATCATGCGATGGCGCTCTATAGAGAATCATGCCTCCATGAGCGATAGGTGCTGGAAATGCAGGCCAGGGTTTTCTAGGCCTACATTTCCGGCATTCATCTTTGCCGTGAATCACACCTACACTTTATGGCGCCAACACCACTTCCAGCTTTAGGCGCCTTCGGAGGCATTATTCTGGTGCCAGTAGGTGCTTTAAAATTCAGTGTTTATCGCCGTTTCAGACATCGTTTTTCAATTAACTTAGGCACCTAAGTTTAGGTGGTGTTAATGTTTAACCCATTGACCTACCAATTAGGAATTGTCATGTTTCAGGGAGTTCTTATGCTTTTACACTATCCACATTGAAAAAGTTTCAAGTTTATTAAGATTTGTTATCTATGCAATATCATATATTTCAATGTGTATAACAATTTTTTTTTAAAACTTCTTTATTCATTTTTGCATCAATCAACAAGTTTACAATTTTATACAATATATTATACACAATCACTTGTACATTCTTAACCATATATCTTATCAAATTATAAAATATCCCATCCCCCTCCCTTCCCATCCCATTTCTATACTACAATCACATTCATATTCTATTTTTTTTCCTTAGATATTCATTCAATCTTGTAAAGGTGTCAAATCATTTGAATATTCCATTAATGGCCCCCATATCTTTTTAAAATTCTTATAATTACCATTCTGTAATGCAATAGCTTTTTCCATTCTATATATATAACACACTGTATTCCACCAAAACGTAAAATTCAGACTTGTATAATCCTTCCAATTCCTAGTTATGTGCTGAATGGCAACTCCTGTTAATATTAATAATAGCTTATTATTAGCTCCTGAAATTTGACTTTTATATCTCATTGAACATAAGAACATAAGAACATAAGAAGTTGCCTCCGCTGAGGCAGACCATAGGTCCATCCTGCTCAGCGGTCCGCTCCCGCGGCGGCCCATCAGGCCCATTGCCTGAGCAATGGTCTATACCTATCTATACCCCCCAATCCCTTTTTCTTCTAGGAATCTATCCAAACCTTCTTTGAAACCATTTAATGTTTTCTTGTCTACAACAGCCTCTGGAAGCGCGTTCCATGTGTCCACTACCCTCTGAGTGAAGAAGAACTTCCTAGCGTTTGTTCTAAACCTGTCCCCTTTCAATTTCTCCAAGTGCCCCCTTGTACTTGTGGTGCCCCTTAATTTGAAAAATCTGTCCCTGTCTACTTTTTCTATGCCCTTCAGGATCTTGAAGGTTTCTATCATGTCTCCTCTAAGTCTTCGCTTTTCCAGGGAGAAAAGTCCCAACTGCTTCAATCTGTCAGAATATGGGAGATTTTCCATTCCCTTTATCAGTTTGGTTGCTCTTCTTTGTACTCCCTCAAGTACCGCCATGTCTTTCTTGAGGTACGGTGACCAGTACTGGACACAGTACTCCAGATGCGGCCGTACCATTGCACGATACAGCGGCATGATGACTTCCTTCGTCCTGGTCGTAATACCCTTCTTAATGATACCCAGCATTCTGTTTGCTTTCCTAGAGGCTGTGGCGCATTGCGCCGATGCCTTTAGTGTTGCGTCTACCATCACTCCCAGGTCTCTCTCCAGGTTACTAACCCCTAGTGATGTTCCCCCCATTTTGTATGTGAACATCGGGTTCTTTTTCCCCACGTGCATGACCTTGCATTTCCCCACGTTGAAGCTCATCTGCCACTTTTCGGCCCACTTTTCCAGCTGCGTTAGATCCTTTTGGAGATCCTCGCAGTCTTCCTTGGTTTGAGCCCTGCTGTATAGTTTGGTGTCATCTGCAAATTTAATGACTTCACACTTAGTTCCCGCCTCTAGGTCATTTATGTAGATATTGAACAAGAGTGGTCCCAGCACCGACCCCTGCGGAACTCCGCTCGTGACCCCTTTCCAGTCTGAGTAGTGGCCCTTTACGCCAACCCTCTGCTTCCTGTTTGCCAGCCAGTTTTTGATCCATCGGTGGACCTCCCCTTGTACCCCGTGGTTCCATATCTTTTTAAGCAGTCTCTCATGTGGCACCTTGTCGAAGGCTTTTTGGAAATCAAGGTAAATGATGTCTATAGATTCCCCTTTATCCACCTGGCTGTTCACTCCCTCAAAGAAGTACAATAAGTTTGTGAGGCATGACCTACCCTTACAGAAGCCATGTTGACTCGGATTTAGCTGCCCATTTTTTTCGATGTGCTCATAGATGCTGTCTTTAATCAGTGCCTCCATCATCTTTCCCGGGACTGAGGTCAGGCTCACCGGCCTGTAGTTTCCCGGGTCCCCCCTTGCGCCCTTCTTGAAGATGGGCGTGACATTTGCTATTTTCCAATCCTCCGGGATCTCTCCGGTTTTTAAGGATAGGTTGCATATCTGTCGAAGTGGCTCCGCTATTACGTCTTTTAGTTCCTTGAGTATCCTTGGGTGAATGCCATCCGGACCCGGCGATTTGTCGCTCTTTAGTCTGTCGATCTGCTTGAGTACATCCTCTTGGCTTACCTCTAAATCGACCAGCTTATCGTCTTGGTCTCCTATTACGATCTCCTCGGGTTCCGGAATGGTGGTTATATTCTCCATCGTGAAGACTGACGTGAAGAACTCATTTAACCTGTCAGCTATCTCTTTCTCTTCTTTTACAACTCCCTTTCTGTCTCCATCGTCCAATGGTCCCACTTCTTCTCTCGCCGGTTGCTTCCCCTTGACGTATCTGAAGAACGACTTGAAGTTTGTTGCTTCCTTTGCCAGTCTCTCTTCGTATTCTCTTTTTGCTTTTCTAACCACTCGGTGACACTCTTTCTGGTGTTCTTTGTGCCCTTTTTGGTTCTCCTCTGTTTGGTCTTTTTTCCATTTTCTGAACGATGCTTTCTTGTCGCTTATCGCCTTCTTTACTGCACTTGTTATCCACACTGGGTTTTTTGTTCTATTTTTTTTGCACCCTTTTCTGAACTTGGGGATGCATATGCTTTGTGCTTCGTGCACAGTCTCCTTGAATAAGGTCCAGGCCTTTTCTACGGATTCCGTCTTCCCTATGTTGCTTTTGAGCTTCTTTCCCACCATTTTTCTCATGGCATCATAATTTCCTTTTTTGAAGTTGAGTGCCGTCGTTGTGGTTCTTTTCCCCTTTGATGATCCAATTTCAAGTCTGCACTGGATCATGTTGTGATCGCTGTTACCTAGTGGGGGTAATACCGCCACCTCCTTTGCTGTCCCCCCTAGTCCGTTGAAGATTAGGTCAAGAGTGGCATCGCCCCTTGTTGGTTCCGTGACCAGCTGCTCCATGAAACAGTCCCTCGTGACTTCTATGAATTTTGTTTCTCTTGCGCAGTTTGAGTGCCCAATACTCCAGTCTATCCCAGGATGGTTGAAGTCCCCCATCACCACCACATTTCCGCTTCTGCATACCTGCTTCAGTTCAGCCTCCATCTCCTGGTCGATTTCTTCCGGTTGTCCAGGTGGGCGGTAGTACAGACCCAGTTTAATGTCTGCTCCTGCTCCTCCCTGTAGCTTAACCCATAGTGATTCCAGGCCATCCGCCCGTACTGTTGTTTCCGTTCTGGCTGATGGTATGGAGTCTTTTATGTACAGCGCTATTCCTCCACCCTTTTTATGTGTCCTGTCTCTCCTGTATAGTTTGTACCCTGGTATGGCCACATCCCATTGATTGTCCTCAGTCCACCACGTTTCTGTGACTCCAATTATGTCTAGGTCCTTATTGCTGGCTGTGATTTCCAGTTCTCCCATTTTGGCCCTCAGGCTCCTAGCATTTGTGTATAGGCAGTTTAAGACCCAGTTTTTTGTTCTCTCTCTTTGTTTCCCTTGTGCTTTGGTATTCCTGCAGTTTCCCTCATGGTTTGCCAGCCCCTGAGCTTCGTCCTCCTCCTGTTGTGTGTTTGTGACGTCCTCTGCCTGTTTCCCCTGCACCTCCTGCTCTCCTAATTCCCACTCAGTCCTGGGCTCTTTTTCACAATGACTTTGCCCCTCTGTTTCCTGTTGTTCTGTGTTGGTGCCGCTTACCTGGTCCATTTGTGCCCTCGATCCCTGCAATGCGTCTTTAGGTCCTTTTTCAACCCATACACCCTCAGACCCGAGTCCTCTTTTGCACTGTCCCAGTTCAGTACCTTTGTCAAGTACTGATGTCCGATGTGTCGAGGTCAGGTCGACTATCGGCTTTCCCCTTCTTCTCAGTTTAAAGCCAAGTCTATGACGTTCTGGACGTTGCGTGCCAGCATCCTCGTCCCAGCTGTGCTAAGGTGCAGTCCATCTCTTCTGTATAGCTTGTTCTTCCCCAAGAAGGTAGTCCAGTTCCTAACAAAGTGGAAGCCCTCCTCCTCGCACCATCTCCTCAGCCAAAAGTTAATTGATTGTAGTTCGCTCTGTCTCTTTGTGTCCGCTCTCGGTACTGGCAGGATCTCTGAGAAGGCTATCTTCCTTGTCCTTAGTCTCAGTTTCCTCCCCAGGGTCCTGAACTGGTCAGTTAGTGTAGTCCTGTTGAAGTTTCTCCTGCTGATGTCGTTGGTTCCGATGTGGATCACTACTGCTGTCTCCTCCGTCTCGGCTCCCTCCAGGATCCTCTCGATATTGTTGATGATGTCTTTTGTTCTTGCCCCCGGGAGACATGTTACCAGTCTGTCCTCTCTCCCTCCGGCTATATGACTGTCTACTCCTCTCAGGATTGAGTCCCCGACCACGATAGCCGATCTCCCCTTCTTCAACTGTCTCTCTGGTCTCAGATCTGTGTCATATATGTAGTCCGTTTGTCCTTCCTCTGGGCTCTGCTGTGTCTCCGCCCCTGGTCTCAGGTCTGTGTCATCTGCGCAGTTCGCTAGTCCTTTCTCCTGGCTCTGATGGATCTCCTCCTCCTCTGCCTGCCCAGGTCCTCCGCAAGGTCCTAGTTCGATGGTGCCAAATAAGATTGTATCGTAAGACAGGGCAACATGATTTTCTAATAACAAATTAATTTGGGGCCAGATTGACTTCCAGAATGCATTTATACAAGGACAGAAAAAAATTAAATGATCTAAAGTCCCTGCTTCTTTCTTACAATGCCAACATCTATTAGACCTAGAATTATCTACTTTCTGTAAACGAACTGGATCCAAAACACTCTATGCAACAAAAACAACCATGTTTGTATCATAGATGCCGACATTGTTGATTTTATTCTCCAAGACCAAATTCGTGGCCATTGAGATGCCGAAATTTGGTGCTTAATCTCGATGCTCCAAATATCCCTCAACCCAGTTTTCTTTTTTTTATTCAAATATTCACTTAATAATTTATACCACTGTGCGGCTTGGTGACCCAAGAAATCCGCCTGAAAGCAAAGGAATTCTAAACTATATTGATTATTAAGAGTCTTCCATTCAGGGAATATAACAATTTTTTTTAAAAAAGGGGAGGACAAAACAATATTTTCAAGTATGTTTCTTGTATCAATTTACTTTCTGGTGGAATTCACTATCAGCACAGCAATTACAGAATAAGCTAGTACTATCGTGTTTCCCCGAAAAAAAAGCCTTAGCCTTATTTTTAAAGTTGCGCCTAATATAAGCCCTACCCCCCAAAATAAGCCCTAGTTAGATCGACCCCCGAAGCCCCTCCTGAATGTTCCCAACACTCCCCGATTCCATCCCTGACAACAGTGCTGCCTGATCACCGGCAGCAGTGCTTTCTTCCCCCCCCTCCATGTGCAGCATCTTTCCATCCATCCCTCCGCATCTGCCACATCACCGATGATGTCATCAATAATGCAGCACAGGGAAGGCCTCAGTGGGGAAGGCCGCAAAGCAGCCTGTTCAGAGTGCTGCTGCCGCCGCCATTTGAAACAGAGGTACGTCGGTCTCGCGGTGGGAGGGTTGGCGGGGTTCTGCGCAGAGGGATGGAAAGATGCTGCACAAGGGAATGGGTGAGAGGGTTGGCGGGGTTCTGCTGCATAAGGGGATGGGAGGGATAGAAAGATGCACAAGGGGATGGATGAGAGGGGAGGAAAGATGCTGCACATGGGGGGGGTGGAATAAAGGAAAGAAGAAAAATTGGGGTGGAGGAGAGGAAGGGAGAGATGATCGTTGTACATGAAAAAAATAAGACATCCCTGAAAATACGCCCTAGTGCATTTTTTGGAACCAAAATTAATATAAGACACTGTCTTATTTTCGGGGAAACACGGTAAATTATAAATGTTTTAGACAAATGCTTAACTCTTCTATTTTTGATAAATTTATTAATATTATTTGATTTACTGTCCTAGAAATGCCTAGATTCTTATCTGTTGATTAATTCTCTTCTCATGCAGCTGACCCTCATGCAGTATCAGGTCTCGGATGACATTCCCTCCACCCTTCCATTTCATCTCTTTCCTACAGTCGAGAGGGATACCGGAAGCAAGTACGTAGCAAGGGCCTTTCCTCCACCATTGGGTTACTTCTTGATAAAGAAGCACAAGCAAGGGCTGGGTTGGAAGGAGAGGAATTGCAAGAGATTTTGCAGCGTGTATCAGAGAGTGATGTCAGATGCGGATAAGTCAAAAGTCAGTTGAGTTGGAGACCGTAGCACAGGCCGAGGGTCTCTGTCTCATGCAGTGAACTACCTGGAATGCTAAGTTATGTAGCCATGTTGACATTTTTTCTGGGGTTGTAACATGTAATCTTTCTCTTCCACCCCTCTTCAGCCGGCTCAGAATTTACCTGAAGCTGAGGTGTGACCTGCCACCCAAAAAGTGAGTATAGCCAGCAAAAGGATGTTTCCCTGGTTTTTTTTCCTGGCTTGTTCATTAGAAGGTGGATGCAACGGCCTAAAGAAAGATTTTGTTTCCTTGCACCCAACTAGAGACCCCCTTTTTCAGCTGCAAGTATTGATAATGCAAGCTTTTAATAGAACACACAATATACGCAGCAACAGGCGTATGGGAACAGACTTAAAGATCTCAATCTGTATACTTTAGAGAAAAGGCGGAAGAGGGGAGCTATGATAGAGATGTTTAAATACAATCAGCAAAAAAATTGTTATTAGCCTAGTGGTGGAGATACCCCATGAAAGTGCAGATATCGTCAATATTGAACCTAAATCAGATCGTTCTGTAATCCACGAGAAAAGTAAATGGGTTCCCCCGGATAAACCGGATCCTGTATTAACTGGGTTTAAAGCTTTAGTTTATACTGAGTTAGAAAAACTTGAGAGGGTGCATTATCCCCAAACTCAAAATCTTTCTCCTGGGGAGCGCAAAGTATTGATGAACCTTGAAAAAGATCCTACGACAGTAATACGAAAAGCAGATAAGGGAGGAGGAGTTGTGATCTGGGATACAAGGGAATATTTTCAGGAAGCTTATTCTCAGTTAAATGATGTTCAGGTATATTCCCTGTTGCAAAATGATCCGTCAGATGTGATTTTTTTCAGAAATATTAAGTATTGTGAATGAGTGGAGAAAATCCAGTTGCATCACTAAGGCTGAGTATAAATTTTTGACATTCCAGCAATTGAACGTCCCGGTTATCTATTTTCTCCCCAAAGTTCATAAGGATCTGTTACATCCTCTGGGGCGTCCAATAGTCTCGGCTAGGGGATCCTTATTGGAAAGAATCTGCAAGTATGTTGATGTGTTTCTTCAACCGCTGATGTCCAACATTCCTTCTTTTCTTAGATGGCACAGAATCAAGTAGACAGTGCAGTTCTAATGGTAACTCTAGATGTGAAATCGCTGTATACCTGTATTCCTCAATCAGAAGCACTTCAAGTAGCGAAGGAAGTTTTAGATGCTCGGCCCTGTCCACATCAAGTGCCTACGGAGGTTATAACAGCTTTAACAACGATTGCGATGTCCAAGAATTATTTTCTTTTTGATCATAAGTTTTTTCAACAGAAAACAGGGGTGGCAATGGGGGCATCGTTTGCCCCTTCCATAGCAAATTTGTTTATGGCTAAGTTTGAACAAGACTGGATATATGCATCGAGTTTATGGTCCATATTAAAGTGTGGAGAAGGTATATAGATGATATTTTTCTGCTATGGACCTCGACGCAGGAACATCTTGAAAGTTTTTTTTTAAATATTTAAACAGCTGCCACCCCACGATTAAATTTGAAATGAAATGTGACTGTGTAGAAATTATGTTTTTGGACGTGAAAATCATACAGGATAATGGTAGATTTGTAATATCTGTCTTTACAAAACCTTCAGACAGGAATACCTTGTTGCAGTACGTCTAAGCAGGCTGCAGTTATATTCTCTCGAAGAACACAGAGAAAGGGGTGACATGATAGAGACATTCAAATATCTTACGGGCCGTATTGAGGTGGAGGAAGATATCTTCTTCCTTACGGGGCCCACGGCAACCAGAGGGCATCCGCTCAAACTCAAGGGTGGGAGATTTCATGGTGACATCAGGAAATACTTCTTCACCGAAAGAGTGGTTGATCGATGGAATGGTCTTCCACGTCAGGTAGTTGAGGCCAGTAAAGCACTCAACTTCAAGAGACGATGGGATAAACATGTAGGGAAATGCTTAAAAAGAGGGTTCTTGTTGAGGAAGGGTTCTTCGAGTGGGCAGACTTGTTGGGCCAACGGCCCTTTTCTGCCGTCATACTCTATATTTCTATATTTCAGTACAATAGTATGCACCCTATCACGCTGAAGAACCACTTGCCGGTGTCACAATTCTTCCGGTATAGAAGAATATGTCATTCTACTGAAGATTTTGTGAATAATGCACAATTGTTACACAGTAAATATGAACAGCGAGGATACCCAAAGTCTGTCATCTTTAAAGCCTATAAAAGGGCGAGGTTTAGTGCCCGGGAACAATTTTTACAATATAGACCAAAGAATGACAAGAGTGATTCTAGAGCATGTGTTCTACGATATTCTGGCATATCACAGCGGCTTGGGAGAAAGATTAAATCTTTATGGCCCATGCTGCAAACTAAGCAAAACTGTCAGAATTTGGATTGTAGAATTGCATTCGCTCGGAATACAAAATTTGAAAGATTTGCTGTGCCCTGCGGATGTTTGGACAAAGAAGGAAAGAGGGAGGGTTGGACTTTTTCGGTGTAACCAGTGCACTGCTTGTTCTTTATTAAATGAGGGAGACCAAATTTTCATACCCGGAAGAAAATGTATCAGGATGACCCTGTTTGTTACTTATGAAAGCACTGGAGTAGTATATGCAAAACTCTGCCCTTGCGATCTGTGCTACATAGGACATACTGCACGCAGTCTTAAAACAAGGCTGTTTGAACATCGTTCTAATATTTCACACAAGACAGGTAGATATACTCACACGACATTGTGTTGAAAAAAATCACTCTTTTGAGGGATTTAGGTGCTTTGTATTCCATCGTATTCCCCTTACAGCTTGTTGTGGGGATGTGAAAAGATTGTTATATCAAAGTGAATAGCGGTCTATTTTCTTTTTGAAAACTATCTGGCCTAATGGACTTAATCAGAAAGTGGAATGGTGTGCCTTCTACTGATGGTGAGATTGTTTGTTCCAGTAAATAAAGTTTTTTGACAGTGACCCCTATGAACCCGGAAGTATAAATTCCAGCGCCCTTCTGAGCCGGGTGTGGATGTAGCCGTTGTTCGGCGAAACAAGAGTCTTGTTGGTGACATCCAGTTCCTTGTCTTTTTTCAGTGTGAGAAGTGCTATAGTAGGAAGATCTACTCGCTGTTGTTGCCATCATCAGAAGATAAGTGAACTGTTTTGTTCTTTTTCTGGTTCCCTGTACACAGTGGTGGCTTTGGTCCCGTTTTGAAAAGTTACATTTTGAAACGTGTGGAGTTTTTTTTGCCTATGATACAGAGCAGGACTGGCTTAAGAACTCATTGGGTTGCCATCCGTATATTGTTGATAAGTTGAGGCTTTTTCTCCACCTATTATAAATGTACTTTCATGGGGTATCTCCACCACTAGGCTAATAATTTTTTTGCTGATTGTATTTATATTTTGTTATTGCGATTTGGATTCTTGAGAGATGTTTAAATACCTACATGGTGTAAATGCGCATGAGTTGAGTCTCTTTCATTTGAAAGGAAACTCTGCAGTGAGAGGGCATAGGATGAAGTTAAGAGGTGATAGGCTCAGGAGTAATTTAAGGAAATACAGAAAGGGTGGAAGATGCATGGAACAGACTCCCAGAAGAGGTGGTGGAGACAGAGACTGTGTCTGAATTCAAGAAAGCCTGGGATAGGTACGTGGGATCTCTTAGAGAGAGGAAGAGATAATGGTTACTGCGTTTACCCGCCATCATGTTTCTATATTTCTAACAGTGCAAGCTCCTCCCACAGTCACTTTATTTTTTTTTCCTAGCCAAGCTGTAAATGTACAAGTTCACCTTCCTGTCCCTAAAGGTGTCATCAGGTGAGTTTCTTTCTTTCGCTGGGCTGTGATCACTACTGTGGTGCTTGCATGAGTGGAACTGTATCCAAAAATGTTTTATAAGTAATACATAACATTACTGGGGTGGAAAAGTGATCATATGGGGGGCAGCTGAACTCACTGAGAGAGCTGAAGAACGATGAGATCTGTAAAAATCTGCAAACCAGGGCTGGAAGTAATACCACCACTTCAGCAGTAGCTTGTTCCAACAGGGCTGAATCTCCCCCTTCTGCTGCTTTCTAATTTTCCTCTTTCCACGATTCAAGTCTGTCTCAAGAGCTGAGCAGCCCGGATCAGATGGCCGAACTCCAGCAAAGCACCAGATCAGTGCAGTGGGTCATCCCTCGCATGGCTGGTGGCTCCCAGCTCTCTGCCTTTTTCAAGGTAATTCTTAAACTACATTTTTATACTGCTCATTTACGAGCCAATTCACTTGCGTTACTTCCTTTCTCCATTAGCACTTGTTGGCATCATTAAGATTTTGGCCTATTCAAAGGCGGTTCATAGACAACTCGGCGAAAGACAAAGACGTGCGCTGACAACTGAGCGCAAGACGGAGGCGCGCGCTGAAGAAAATGACAGTTTTTAGGGGCTCCGACGGGGGGTTTTGTTGGGGAGCCCCCCCCAGTTTACTTAATAGAGATCGCGCCGGCGTTGTGGGGGGTTTGGGGGGTTGTAACCCTCCACATTTTACTGTAAACTTAACTTTTTCCCTAAAAATGTGGGGGGTTACAACCCCCCACACCCCCCACAACGCGGCGCGATCTCTATTAAGTAAAGTGGGGGGGTTCCCCCCCACGCCCCCCTGTCGGAGCCATATAAACAGTAATTTTGTGCGGTGCGCGCCTCCGCGCTGCGCTCAATTGTCTGCGTGCGCCTTTGTCCTGGTGTGCTTTTGACCTGACACCTTCAAAGGCTCTAGTGTCAATAATCTAAGGTTTATTGCAAATGACTTGGAAAATTATTGCTTGAATATTGATATGCAATTACTATCACTTTTAAACTCTGGAGTGTTCCAGATAAGAAGTTAAAATCATAAGCAGAGCTTCAGTTTCTTTCTGTTTTTACCAACATCAGTTTTTAGTGGCAGGTTGTGGCAAAGTTATGAACTGTTTAACCTTCTCATTTTTATAAATCTATTGTTCAAAACCTGACATTACTAGGGGGCAGATGCACAAAACTCTGGCACTGTTCCTCGACATCGAGAATGGCACAGGGACAAATTTTCCCTCATCCCCGCAGTAACTCATTCTCCCATCCCAGTCAGTTCTTTTCCTGTCCCTGTCCCGTTCCTGCAAGCTCCTTATCTGCACAAGCCTGAAACACTTTCAAATCCTAAGTAGCAACATTCTAGAGTTCAGATTGTGATGTCATAATGCCTCATTCCACCAATGCCTAAGCTCCGTCCTCATCTGCACAAGCCTCAAACCCTTTAAAATCATAAGTAGCCACATTCTAGAGCTGAGATTGTGATGTCATAATGCCTCATTCCACCAATGCCTAAGCTCTGTCTTCTGATGTCATAATGCCTCATTCCACCAATGCCTAAGCTCCGTCCTCATCTGCACAAGCCTCAAACACTTTAAAATCATAAGTGTTCGAAGCTTGAGTGATTAAGGCAGACCTTACAGGAATAGGTCAGGGACAGCGACAAAACTCACGGGGACAGGCCGGGGAGACTGAGTTCCTGCGTGGACGGGGAAAAATTTGTCCCCATGTCATTCTCTATCTCTACAGCACCAGAGAAACACAAGTCTGCTTTTAGTGACCCATGCATAACACTAATAACATGCAAATTACACGCAAGCTGTTACTGTTAAAAAATTGGTTTTAAAAACCTACTAATTTGCACTCTGACACAATGAGGCTCATTTGCAAAGCACTTAGACCAGGGCTGTCCAAGTCCGGTCCTCAAGATCTACTGGCAGGCCAGGTTTTCAGGATATCCACAATGAATATGCATGAGAGAGATTTGCATACCAAGAAGGCAGTGCAGACAAATCTTTCTCATGCATATTCATTGTGGATATCCTGAAAACCTGGCCTGCCAGTGGATCTCGAGGACCGGACTTGGGCAGCCCTGACTTAGACACACAAAGTATCATCGGTTTCTGTGGTATTTTAAGTGCTTTGCAAATGAGCCTCAATGTCTTATAAATATATTCCACAATAATGAATGAATTAATAAATAAATTTCCAGTGCAATAGGTGAGCCATTCTAGCCAGATGGTAATATCTCTATAGCCCAGAGATAGGCAATTCCAGTCCTCGAGAGCCGGAGCCAGGTCAGGTTTTCAGGATATCCACAATAAATATGCATGAGAGAGATTTGCATCTCAAGGAGGCAGTGAATGCAGATCCAGTTCATACATATTCATTGTGGATATCCTGAAAACCTGACCTGGCTCCGGCTCTCGCGGAACGGAATTGCCTACCCCTGCCACAGCCGCATGCATCTGCAGAAGTAATCCTCTCCGGATATTTCCTTTTGCCTCTGCTGTACTTCACTGGGCTCCTTAGCTCCACCTACAGTTCTTTCCTTTTTCACACATGCCTGAAGGAGCATTTGTTCTGCTCTCCCCAATTTATTATTTTATTTGGTGTATTTTCGTCACTTTTTCAGGAATTCTGGTGCTTGGAGCGTCTTTTTGTTGGTTTTTTTTTTTTTCAGCTCTGCCTGCTTTAAGAACACACAGCCTTCAGTCTGTAGCTGACAAGCTGAACCCAAAGTTCAGGGCCAACCCTGAAGCGGTCTCACCTACTGTTAAGCAGGGGTTGAGCGCAGGCTGTTGGGTGCTCTTGAGAGACTCGGCAGTGTCTTGCAGCGTGCCAGCTGCATCTTCTCACCTCCACCCATCCCGGTGTGCATCCATTGTTCTGCAGGGGTGGAGGTGCAGTCAGGCATAGGGTCTGACTGGCAGTCCGCAGATCAGCTTTGCACAAGCATTCCCAGCAGTGATTCTCTCATCCAGCTACTGTGAGAGAGCTGAGGCAGGCTACAGTACAGATCTTCACAGGTCACAGCCTGTGAGGTGAAGCGGGAGAGGTTGGAAAAGTGTTTCTGCATGTTCCCCCTCCTGAAAAAAATCCTAAAATCTTAGTTTGGGAAGTGTATAAAATAACACAATTCTGTTGTGAATTTCTTGATTGCGACCATCTTGGATTTTTAGCGATCTTTTTTTTTTAAAGCTTCTCCAAAACTGCAACTTTTGCCTAGAAACTTGTTGGAATGGAGTCCTTGGGCTCTCCTCATGTGGATTCTTGCCTGGATTGCTAAATATCCAATTAAAAAGTGAGCAATCTCACCTTATGTTGGGAGGATGCCTTTTCATGAACAGTCGCATGTGTCAATTATGGAGCCTAATGTAGGGACTAGAGAGTTGCACGGGGACAGAAATCCCACCTGTCCCCATGAGGAATCCCTCCATCCCCGCCCGTCCCTATAAACTTCAGAAATAGTTATTTCATTTAATTATGCTACTGAATTAAAGGCTCTGGTAGAAACCCATTTACAAATAAGCAGAGACTTTATTAATTTGGAAATATTAATTGGGAAGAATACATACTTTGTAAACGGGTTTCTACCAGAGCCTCTAATGTTTATAAATTTTTATCAACACAACTAATATACTACTTTATTCTGAAGCAAAAAAAAAGAAATATAATTTTTTTCCTACCTTTGTTGCCTGGTTTCTGCTTTCCTCATGTTCTCATTCAATTCCTTCCATCCACTATCTCTCTTGTGTCTTCCATTTGCTCTGTTACTGTGCTTCTCCCTTTCTCCCCCCTTCCAAATTGGTCTGGCACCCATCTTCTTCCCTCCGCTCCCCCCATAGTCTGGCATCTCTGTCTTCTTCCCTGCCAGCGTCTTCACCCCACTCTCTCTTCCCCATTTCCTTTCAGCGTCCTTCTCCCCCCCATCTTCCCCATGTCCTGTCAGCGTCCTTCTCCTCCCTCCGTTCTTCTCCTCCCTCTGTCTTCCGCATGTGCTTTCAGTATCCTCCCCCTCTGTTTTCCCCATGTCCTTTCAGCGTCCTTCTCCCCCCTCTGTCTTCCCCATGTCCTTTCAGCGTCCTTCTCCCCCCTCTGTCTTCCCCATGACCTTTCAGCATCTTTCTCCCCCTCTGTCTTCCCCAGTGCTTTCAGAGTCCTTCTCACCCCCTCAGTTTTACCCTTAAGCGTCTTTTCTTCTCTACTCCACCTTTCCTCTTTCTCCTTCCCTACCCCCTTACCTTCGTGGCTCTTCCCCGCCCGCCCGACAACAGAACAAGCCTGGTCCGACAAACCTCCCTGCCCTGAATCCAGCTGCTGTAAGAAAGTAATTTAGATTCGCGGCTACAGGGCAGAGAGGTTTGTCGGACCGGGCCTGTTGTCGGTCGGTTGGGGGAAAGCGCCATGAAGGTAAGGGGATCTGGCTGGCTCTGCACCCCTCCCTAAGGCTGCCCCGGGGCGGACCGCCCCTCCTTTGATACGCCACTGCCTTGAATTTTCCCTACCTGTCCTGCTGCAGGACACAGCCGACCGGAAGTCTTCTCGATGTCAGCGCTGACATCGGAGGGAGGGAGGGCTTTGCTTAAGCCCTCCCTCCGACGTCAGCGCTGACATCGTGGAAGACTTCCGGTTGGCTGTGTGCTGCGGCAGGACAGGTAGGGAAAAGAAGATGAGTCTCGTGGCTCGAGTACATCCAACCCCGCAGGAATCCCATGACCCTGGGGGCGTCCCCACGGTATCCCCGTGACCCAAAGGGGGAACCCGTGGGATCCCCGCCGTCCCCGTGCAGCTCTCTAGTAGGGACATTGTGCGTTTCATGAGGCACATCAGACTCCTTGGTTGATGCTTGTGAAAGTTGAGGAAGATATTCTCCTCCCAACAGAAGGTGAAATTTTTCATTTCATTCTTTCAGAATCTACTCACACGGCATGCTAGTAGTAGAAGGCTCCTGAAGAAGTAATGAAACAGGATACCTCACTGAGCACTGAAGCAGTGTTTTGGTAGAGCTCCAGAGGGGATTTGTTTTACAGAAGCAACAGTTTTTAGCATGAATTTTGCTCGTGTCTTCCCTACAAACTCTGGAGCCAAGTAAGTGACTTTATTCTAATACATTTTTGTGTTATTAGGTGGAAGTTCTAAAGCCCTGAACAAATATTGGACATTATTACGAGCATACTGCCGATGGAAGCAGTACCATCTAATGGTCATTACTAATGTTAATAAAAGAGCTCCTAAATATAAATTAATTTGGAATATATTTATAAGACCTTGTGTCAGAATGCAAATTAGTAAGCTGGTTCTAATCGAGAGATTTTTCTCACTTATCTGAGTATGGTTATTTTTTGCTGTTCTTGTTGAGCATTGATCACTAAGGAAGTCAGGACGTCCTGGGGTATTCCCACAAGAGCTGTGTGATAGACATAACTCTTCTGTGCATGTCCAACTCTTAAAAAAAAAAATCCCTGGTGGACCACCTCTCACAAAAAACCCCAAATATCCCTGGTGGACCAGCGCACCCTCATCCTGACTCCTTTCTAGCCAAGCAAAACTATTCCTGGTGGTCCACAGCTGGACAGCCCTGCCCCCTCTTGATCATGTGGGCCGGGACCTGAACTAAACCATCCCCCCTTTTCGCTTTTCTGTTGTAATAGAAGGAGGGATGCATATTCCCTCCTGCTTCAGTGCCTACTTCCTCAAAATGGCAGCGCCCTGTAAGGTGCTTCCTGGGAGGGGCCTAAACACATCAGATTTTGGTAGCCATTTTCAGCTGGGAGAGTTGTACCTCTTCTTTTCGGATACCAGAGCAATAGAGATGTTTGGAATCCTTTCGATTACTAGTTCAGAGCACAGTATTGCCCACTTTAGATTATTGCAATATTGTTTATCTAAGACTACCGAAAAAGCTTATATTAAGATTTCGATTGGTTCAAAATACTGCTGTTCGTTTAATTTTTGGTCTTAAAAAATATGATCATGTAAGTCCTTTTTATGCCAAACTACACTGGCTGCCGTTTGGGGCCAGAGTATTTTTTAAATTCGTGTGTGTGTGTTAAAAAGCCCTTTTTTTGGACTACTACTACCCTCTTATTTGGTATCGTATCTGAAATTGTTTAATTCAAAAAAGCATACCAGGAATTCGGGCATGTTAATTTTCTCCATCCCTAGGGGTTGTCACTATAAAACATTCTTTGATAGGACTTTAGAATATCATGCGGGGAAAGCGGATTCCTGGATAAGCCCGCTGATTGCTCAGGCTTGTTCTTATCCTATATTTAGGAAATTATTAAAAACTCATCAGTTTGATAACCAAGAATGTTGATCTTCAAGCTTCTTAATGATTTTATCATGCCGTGCTTTTTGTTTTTTTTACAATTAGGTTGTATTTTTGAGATATTAATACTAGCATGTTTAAATTGGTTTTTTAACCATGATGTATAATTCTGCCCATAGAAATGTGTATACAATTGTATTTATTTACTGTTGTGAACCGCCTAGAACTAATGGCAGAGCAGTATACAAGAAATAAAATTATTATTATTTGGCTCCAGCCCTTGCCCTCGAGGCAGGCTACAGTAGGGAGTGAGATTGTTGTTACAGAAACCAATAAGGATGGGCATTTGGGCACCAAAATAAGACGTGTTCCAGTGTCCATTAAGCACAGCCAGCATCAAAACAGCTGTAGAAATTCTGTTGAGTGTTACTGGCATCTATAGTGCTCTGTGAACAACAAAGACTGACATATCCAGAACACAGCCCTCAGACTCATATACTCACTCAGCAAACACGACCACATTACCAATGCATACCTTGAATCCCACTGGCTACCAATAAAAAGCAAGAACACAATTCAAACTCTACTGTCTCATTTTCAAAGTAACCCACGGCATGGCACCCAGTTACCTAAATAACCGTTTTCACCACTACCTCCCACCAAGAAGAAGAAGAACACAGAACCTTTTCACCTACCCTCCACTCAACGGTACTTGTCGTAAGAAACTTTACGACAACCTCCTGGGGACACAGGCAGCTAAAATAGACTCTGACATCTCAAAATTACTGACCAAAACAAGACATAAAAGAATTCCGCAAAGAAATAAAAACATTACTGTTCAAAAAATATCTCCCATCACTTTAACCACCACCCAATGAGCTCCCAATCAACGACTTCGGAAATACCCACCTATATCATCTTTTTATCTGCGATCTAGAATGTACTGTAATTTCTTCTACACTACACCTGATTTAACCGATCGAGTTGACATGTATTACCTCTGTAAAATGCATTATCTTCTACTATATGTAATATCTTCTGTAATAAGTATTATCTTCTGTGAAATTGTAGTATCATAACTCATTACTGTTCCTGTAACTTACTCTTATCCTGAAATGTAACTCTACTGGAATGTCCCAGATATTTTCTATATTGTAATCCGCCTAGAACCGCAAGGCACAGGCGGAATAGAAATCCCTAATGTAATGTAATGTAATATGGATGCTGATCTAAAAGGGCGAAACCTTCTTGTCCACAGTTTTTCCCATTCAAAGTCTTCAATACTAGTTTCAAAGGATAAACTTTAGCTTGCGAGCCCACTAGGGACAGAGAAAGTAGCAGAATATAATGTCTACAGTGCTGTGTATGTTTAGTAGCACTATAAAATGATCAGTGGTAGTAACCTGGAGTACAGAAGCGAACAGTCACATCGCTAGGCCTCCTACCTGACTCGAACCTGGCTCCACTTCCGCTTTGTGAAATTAAGCCCGGCCCCTGTTCATCTCAGAACTTAAAAGTCTTATATCTGCCTCCTTGTTGGATAATTTTACACTGAAGATTTGTGATTTTATGCTTTCTCTTATTTCTTTGCTGCAGCTGGAGATCCCCCGCCTCAGCAGTGCTGCACTTCTAGAGATAGGCCCTGTCAGTATGGCCTTTGAGCTGCCCATGCACACCTGCTCCGGCCTCCAGATCCGTTTTCTGAGATTCCCAACTGTACAGCCATCAGCGCCACACCGCTGGGTCCGCTACGTCACACACAGCGACTCCTACACCATCCGCATTTGATGACACCCTCCCCGTCTCCTGGAAGAAGAAGAAAAAACTCCAAAAGCAGCAAAGAGAACATACTTCTCAGGCAGGGCACCAATTACTGCTGGCATAGTGGGTCAAATGTCTTCTCAGTATTAATGCAGAAGTGTTTGAGGCATGAGGGGAAATAAAAAATGTAGATTGTTAATGGAAAAATTTCCCTACCTGATCACTGGATTTCGTGATGTTCTTTCATAGATTATTGGCTGCTGTTAGAACCAAAAAACTTCCTCGTGAGACTTCTGTACCACTGATTTACTTGAAAAAAGAATTTATTTTGAACCAGTAGTTTCTCATTTTTGTTTTTTTTCAGCTCCAGCGAGACCAGTACTGGGATCCTAGCACCAGAGGCTTTGATTTGCAAACATTTGGAGCTATTTCCACAAATATATTACATTGGTGTCTTCTATCCCACCAATACCTTTCAGTTCTAGGCGATTTCCAAAAGAATTGGCCTGGGCATTGATAGCTGGAAAATGCATTGGGATCTGGGGAGTCGGGAAGGTTTAGTTAGATCAATTGACAAATTTCTTGAATAGCATGGGTTTTCAATTCTTTCCGGAAGGTTTTTTAGTTGGGCGTTGCGGTCAGCAGATTGGAGAGGTGGCAGTCTACTCTTGCTGCATGGGTCGCTAATAGTCCTTCATATAGTTTTTTGCTTTGTATGCCTTCCTAGTTGTGGCAGAAGTTCTAAATTCAGTCCTGGGTCTCATTCCTAACAATAACCAGTACCTAATTTCATTTTAGCTTGATACATTGTAAATCGCTTAGGTCAGTAAAATGCAGGAGCGGTATATCAAATCTTAAATAAACAAACATATTGCCCACACTAGGATATCAACATTGGGAAAGCTGTAAAATGACCAATTGGGTTTGAAACTGATTCAGAGCAAACACTCTGAGGATAAGGCCATTACCAGTTCTGCCACTGGGACTGCCCACTGCTGCAGATCATTTCAATATTTTTGTAAGTGGTATTGTGGAAGAGTTAGTGGTTACAGATGATACCAAAATCTGCAACAGGGTAAACATCCTCTAAGGTGTAGGAAAAGATAGGAGGTATCTAAGGAAATTTGAGGGGTTGGCTGGAGGGTGGCATTAAGATTTAATGCTAAAAAAAAAGGCAGGGTCATGCATTTAGGTTGCAAAACTCTAAGGGAAAGGTGGATTAAGAGGGTGAAGTTCTATGCACAAAAGAAGGAAGAAAGGACCCAGGGGCAATTGTATTTGATGATTTTAAGGTGTCTGAACATGTGACAGTAAGTCAAAAGGATACTTGGATGTTTAGAGAGAGGACTAGCCATCAGGAGAAAAAAAAAAGAGGCAATAGTACCTCTGTCTAAGTCTCATTTGGCTCTTTGTGTATAATTCTAGAGACCATACCTTCACAAATATAGAACCAGGGTTGAGTTGGTCAAGAAATACTAAAACGGGCAGTGGACTTTGTCATAAAACATATAGGGACAGGTTTAAAGGTGATAACCCCATATAGAAACACAAAGGATGGGTATGGGGAAACTCCCCAAACTAGAACTCTGTTCTGCTCCGACATCCTAACAAACATGTTAAACATTGCCTTGAAAAGCAGGATGGAAAAACTGGAGAGGTTACTGGGGTGGATGCGACACTTTTGCAATATCCACATGGTGACTAGAAATGCTCTTTTTAAGGAACAGAAAAGAGAAATAGTTAATAATGTTTAAATATGTCATATCCTTCATTAGACAGCAGACCTTACAACAGGTTCTGACTACTAGAGGATGAGAGGATTTAAAGTAAACCTGGCAAACCAAATTTGATCTAAGCCACTGTCCTTCAGTGCCATCAAGGCTGCAAGTGGTAATGCTTATTCTTATGTCATTGTCTGCTTGGAGCCCTTTCCATTGCAAATGCAAGCAGTGTCTCACTTCCGGTTCACCACACAATTGTTTCTTACGTACATACCTTTATAGGACCCCCAGGGACCCCTGAAGAAGACTTTTTGTCGAAACGCGGACCGTGTTGGGTCCTGTATCCCTAGCGGACTAGGTCCTTTAAGGCTCTTATGTGGATGATTTATTTTTATGTGGATGGAATTATTTTATGTGGATGATTTACTTTTATGTGGATGGAATTATTTTATGTGGATGATTTCAGTGTACCTTTGGAACTTTGACACTTTCAAATAAAGTCCATTTAGGAACATCGTCACTCCACAGAATTTTTTGGTATTCTCTGGATTTTCTTCTTTGTGGGTATTTTGGGGTCAATTCCTTTTGTTTTTGCTACTTATGATTTTAAAGTGTTTGAGGCTTGTGCATATGAGGTCAGAGCTATGGCATTGGTGGAATGAGGCATTATGACATCACTATCTGAGCTCTAGAATGTTGCAAACACAAGCAGTGTCTCACTTCCGGCTCACCACACATTTGTTTCCCACGTACTCACCTTTATAGGACCCCCAGGGACCCCTGAAGACGACTTTTTGTTGAAACGCGGACCGTGTTGGGTCCTGTATCCCTAGCGGACTAGGTCCTTTAAGGCTCTTATGTGGATTATTTACTTTTATGTGGATGATTTCAGTGTACCTTTGGAACTTTGATACTTTCAAATAAAGTCCATTTAGGAACATCGTCACTCCACAGAGTTTTTTTGGTTTTCTCTGGAGCTCAACTGGTCCTGTAAAGGTGGTGTCTCCTACGGTTTTCTTTTAAACCCAGTTAGTTCCTCTCCTTATGAGCTTTCTGCTTAAATCATACCTAGGATTCAACCCCTATAAGCTTTTATTCATAATTAGGCAGGGATTTTCCCCACCACCCAAATATCATAGTGACAGCCAGATACAAAATACTGCCGTGAAATTGATCCACAACGCTAAAAAATATGATCATGTTACCCCCCTGTTGATATCTTCTCATTGGCTTCCGGTAAGCCATCGCATAACTTTTAAATTACTGCTTTTAGTTTTTAAATCCTTAAGTTTTAATGAACCACAATTTATCAACAGGTGGCTAATTCCCTATAGCACAACACGATCTCTCCGCTCGACCTCTTATAATCTTCTCTCCATTCCCTCATTAAAAGTTATAGGAACCAGACGGCATGACGTGTTTTCAGTTATGGCCCCTCATTCATGGAATCTCTTACCTCAATACATCAGGGATTTAAAAGATTTAATTCTATTTAAAAAAATCCTAAAATCATTTCTCTTTAAAGATGCTTATGATTCCTAGCACATTACTCTGTGTTTTTTTATTTAAGCAGCTAAAATTACCCCCTTTTCGTCTTTCCCTTATATATTTTTCCTTCTCTTCTATCTAAACATTGTAACTTTTTCCCCATTTACCCTCACAATTCTTGTAAGTTTTAACTCAGAACAAAATTATTTTATATATATGTATTTTGTTTGTTAAGTTTTAGCCCAAAACATTAGTTATTTTATATGTCAGCACCAATATTTTATCTGTATATTTTTTATGATTGTACATCGCCTAGCAATTTTAAATAGGCGATTCATTAAGAACAAATAAACTTGAAACTTGAGCTAGGGCCTCTTGAGGAACCTTGAAATCACAGTCCAGGCCAGTGCCAACACCAGATAATGACTAGGATTGCAGCATCCTGAACCCCAATTGGCTGACTACCTGATCTGGGAATTGAAACCTAGTCCCCAGCCACCTGATTCACTTTAATTTAATGACTTCAGTGATGGCCAATGTGCTGTCTGATTTATGTCACAATCACTTAGCATTAAAGCCCATAAAGTTTCAAGTTGGTCACATCAGACTACAAAACCTAAGTCGCTTTCTTGTATGGTTGTAGAATAATCTTGAAAAATAAAAGTCAATTTTTTCTCCAACCTTAGTGAAAGACTGCTATAGCTCCTTTAAATATTAATATATTGGACTCTTCCCTCTGCCCTGTCACTTCAGTAGCTCCCCGACTACTTCTAAAGGCAGGAGCAATCCCCAGTTACTCCTCCCCATGCCAGCTCCAATCTCAAAATGGCTGCCACAACCTTTGATGGCAGTCCCACAAGACAGCATCAGGGAAGTAGCTGCAGCCATTTTGACATTGGAAATTGCATGGTCTGGAGTAACTAGGGACAACTCCTGCCCCAGCTAGCCACTAGACCACCAGAGGTTTAATGGTAGGTTCTGGAGGAAGGATCCTACAGTTTGGGAGGGAAGGGACCCAGCCTCAAGTTTCTGTTTCAATTGAAAATGCATTAGTGTTTTCGGTCAAAATAAGGTCAAATATGAACTTTGGGCCAGTTTCAGCACAAAACTTGAATTCAAAACTCAGTCAGGCTCTAATGGCTCAAGTGCCTAAGGCTCCTTTCCCCAGGGAGGGGCTTTATGTACCAGGGGAGGGGCCTTAGACACCTATGCCAATCTCTGGCTTGGCTTGCCTCCTACCCTCTCCCCATTCTGGCAGCAGCTCAAGAGCAACATTTTCCCTTCGGAGCCATTGAAATTCAAATGAGCAGGCACCTCTAAACATTTGGACTTCGGGTACATGATAGGCTTCAGTTGGGTATAAGCATCCATCAGTCAAGCTCCAATCCAAAAGGTATAAATAACAGATTTACTACTAGAAAATAACAGAATAACATTGTGACATCATGCAGTGTAGAGCGGAAGCCGTGCTTACATCAGCAGTTTTTGGTGCATTGTGGTGTTGTGGCAGTGAAGGGGGAGGAGGGGGGGAAGAGGAGCTGGTTTTCCACACACCCAAGAGCAGCCTGGAGTATAAATCTACTGCCACAATGGGCTTCCTCTATTACAGTGTTCCACAAACTTTCTCGAGCTGCGGCACACTAAACATAGTGGTTGTGGCTTGAGGCATCCAGAAGTGCGCAGATTTTACCATGATGACATCAAGCGCATGTGTGATGTCATCACATCAACATCTGTGCATGCACGAAGGCCCTCCAGGCAGGCCCTGAGATGCCAATGGAAGATGCCAGCAGGGAAGAGGGCCGGAGAGAAGGAGAGGTGCTGGCGCATTGCCTACAGGATGTACCTCTCGCCGCGAGAGACATATCCTGTGGCAGCTGGCGCCTCTCCTCCTCCCCAGTTTTGTGGCTATAACCTCATGACAGCAGCCAAAGAAAATTGTGCGTCCCCCCCGCAAACCTCCCCTCCACAAGATGTGCAGAACCATGCTGCATTTATGGAGGACCCACCCTGGTCATGTTCCCAAATGTGGGTTTTGTGACCCTATTTAACGTCACAATCCAGTTTGGAAAGCTCTGTTCCATTTGGTCCCCTGTCCTGCCACACAGAAAGGGTAGCAAATGTTATTTCTCTACTGACTGAGCTTCAGAGGCAGAGGTTGAGCGCTGGAATAGTCTTCCACTAGAGGTAATTGAGGCCAGCAGCGTGCCAGATTTTAAGAAAAAATGGGATTGGCACGTGGGATCTCTTCACGGAGGGAGTTAGGGGGTGGGACATTGGTATGGGCAGACTAGATGGGCCGTGGCCCTTTTCTGCCGTCAATTTCTATGTTTCATTCTTCTTCTCCTCCCAGCCATTTTTTAAATATTTTATTAAGATTACAACAATAGAATTACACCATAACGGCATGATGCATAAAACACAAAGGTCCCTATTTATCACCTCTGAGTGCTACAAATTATCTGCCATAACTATCAGTGCATAAATGAGCTTTGCAGCAGGTACTATGTAAACAACATCATTATTTCCTGCTAAACATTAGTAAATAGAGGGAAAAATGCTGCAATGTTGAAATTCAACTCGGGTAAACTTTCTTGGTGGTCGTAGATTCTTAGTGGTAAGGATTGCACAACTTCTCTTATTTTGAAGCCTCGTTTTCAAATGAAGCACCGCAGGCAGACAAGGCTCCTCCTGCAACCCCACCTCTTGTTAGTCTCCAATGTCCTCCTAGGGATAGGAATAGGAAGCATTTCAGTCCAAAGCTGCCATTCAAGGTCCTTACTCCCAAGTTCAGCTATTTGCCCTCTCTCCCACTAAAGTGCCCAGACCTAACAATAATAACTTTATTCTTCTATACCGCCACAATCTTGCGACTTCTAGGCGGTTTACAGTCAAGGATGCTGGACATTCAGCGAAATACAATTTGCAGATATTCAGAGGGAATAAAGAAAGCAGAGACCTTAGGAAGGCAATAGTATAGAATACAATTTGCTGATCAAAATATAAGATGTACATTTTAAGCAACATAAAATTGCGATTAGATGAAGATAACAGATTATATATATCACAGATTATATATATCTCTAGATCTCCCACTTTAATCGCACAGGGCTCACGCTACTCACATCACTGCCCAGGGCGGCAGAGTCAAAGAGATCTGGGTGGTACTCCGTGTCCTGATGCTGTCTGCGGGCTGCTCTCTGCCAATAAAACAGAAACAAGTGAAGAGCGGATGGGTGAGCAAAGGTCAACCAAAGGCACCCCCTATTTGTCCTCCTCTACTCGTTTTATCTTTCTTATTCAAAAGGTTCTCATTGACTGAGTTATTTTTGAGAGCTTAGACTGATTGTAAATATTTAATTGATGGAGCCCGGACTCGACTATTGAAAGAGGAAATGCTACTAAATAGGTGATTTTAATATACTGGATGTTGATTCGGACATCCCTGTAGAGAGATCTTGGATTCTCCGAAGATAACCAGGGTAATGCAGCCCCACTGGTTGATGAAGTCCCTGTAGGGTGTTTTTGTTTTTTTTTACTACTGGGCATGTGCGGCCACCTTGCTTACAAAGCTCCACCCCCTTACCCCATCAGTTTTTTCTCTCACCGGGCTCCTAGCAGGTCGCAGCTCTCCCCTTCTCCTTGCCTCATATATAAAAAAAAATAAAAAAATAAAACCCCAACAAACACCCAAACCTCTCAGAAGTTCTTCCTCACATTTTTCAAAGGAAACAGCAGATTAAAAATTAAAAAAATCCAATGCTGAATTTTACCACAGCATACAGGTGAACAAGACAACAGTAGAAGAATTTGGGTTTGAAAATGGCAACTGGAGAATTTGTTGTTGGTCCACAGCAACTTCTCTCCTGAATCCTGCGAAGACTCTTTATGGACAGCAGCTCTAATCCAGTGACACTTCAAGCTCACCAAGGCTGCTCAAGCCCTCAACTCCTCCTCTCCCTCCAGGCCCATGAATGGTTTCGCCGGGGGCAGGCGCATCTTCCTCCCTACAGCCGTCAATGAAGAAAAAGGCAGCTTCAGAAGTGAATGCAAAAAAGAAGCAACTGGTGAAGTCTCTTACCAACGCTTTCCCTTCACAAGTTTCAGCAGCAGTTCACGGCTTAACAGAACAGCCTGCATCTACTTTGCTCCACAGTCTTCTCAGGGCACAAACATGAATTCTCCAGGTATGTCTCCCAGACCTCATTCCTCTTCAGCTACCAGAAAGAGGGCACTTTCTCCTACCATTGGGGCTGAGGGTATTTCTTCCTCTAAACAGGTAGCTCTGCCTCAGATTAGAGGTCTGCACGGGAACGGGGAGTGCGGGAATCCCCCCCCTAACCCACGGGACTCCCACGGGGACCACCCTCTAGCCAATGGAACTCCCACGGGGATGGAAGGCTTTGGAAGCAGGGTTCATCCATATAATATAATGGACACGTCAGCCTTAGTAAAAGAGGGGGTTTATAAGTTAATTACCTGAACAAAAAACAAAAAAAAAGGGTTCCACCAATGAGATTCCACAAGGAAAACAGCAGCGCAAACACAAAAGAAACTGTGGAATTGATGATCTTGTCAGAAGTAATTGCTGCTTTTTATGGGGATGGGCGGGTATGGAGGTAATTCCTTGAGGGGATGGGTGGGAACGGAGAGGATCCTGGCGGGGGCGGGGATGGGTGGGATTTCTGTCCCTGTGTAACTCTCTACCTCAAATGGTGCAAGCAGGTATTTCTCAACCCCGTATGGGGACTTTCTTAGTTTTTTTCTCACTGCTGCAAAATTTTATGAAGGACAGTTCTGCGCTTCTTTAGCAAAATACTACTTCCTCTGCTCCTTCAGTGACAGTTCACCAATCTCCTCTTCAGATTGACCAGTGCCCTTCATCGGATGTATTTTATCCAGATTCTGACCCACTAAATCTTCTCTGGTCTCCTTGTACATCACTCTGCCCTTCTCAACAACAGTCTTCGCATACTCATGACTGGGTTGATTCTCCTGATATTGCACCTATAGCTGCAGATCCTGCCTCTCCAGTTCAGCCTACACTGCAATCAGGCCAGGCGGAGGACTACTCTTATCCTAAGTTTCTCCAAAAGGTCTCTAACCTTCTTTGCCTTTCTCAAGCAGTCACACCAGCTGATTCGAAGGATTTTCAAGCAATCCTCCAATCTTGTAAAATGCCTTCAAAAGGCATTATAACACTTCCAGATCATCAAATTCTTCAAGACCTACAGTTGGCTAATTGGCAAAAAAACCATTCCGTCTCTACATCTTCCAGACATCTTGATGTGAAATATAGGGTTGAAAAAGCACCTGTTCACGATCTAAAACAGCTACCGCATTACTTGATGGTCAAAGAGTCAGTCATTCATAAATCCAAATCTTCAAAAGCCCAGTTCAATTCACCTCCAGGGAAGGATCACTGTTTCCTAGATTCGACTGGGCATAAAGTTTACCAAAGGTCCATACTCAATTCGAAAATCTTAGCTCATCAATTGCAGATTTTACAGCAACTGGATAATGCTTCACCTGCAGAAATTTAGAATCTATACCTAGCACTGCAGGAATCTACTTATTATCTAATTAAGACTAATTATGATGCCTATGATACGAGTTCCAGAACAGCAGCAGTGGCGATTGCGGTTCGCCGTTCAGCCTGGCTTAAAGCTTCAGACATCAGGTTGCATGTGCATGACAGATTAGCAGATGTTCCATGCTTTGGGGATAATATGTTTGGTGAACAGCTTATGGCTAAGGTATTGCAGCTTATGGAGGATTCTACAGCCATGTGAGAGCTCTCAGCACATGCTCAAGATCATCTCCAACCTTATTGCAAGCCTCCCTTTTCTTTGGCATTCCAGAGATCATACCACCAATTTTTCCAACAACACTACCTTCGGAGGCATTTTACTCCCTATTCTCGCCTTCCTCCGTTGAGATCTCAATCTATTTCAATGCCACAGAAGGAACATTCACGGGACCATAAGCAACAACCAACTACTCAGCTCCCTCCGCTCAAAACTACTCCTAGTTTTTGACCTCTTACCAGTGCCCCCCACAGTGCTAACCCATTTTTTCTCAACATGGCAGAAAGTCACCACAAACTATTGGGTACTGACAATCATCTCTCGAGGCTATTCACGCAGTTTCCTTCCTCATCATATCTATGCTCATCTTCATCCATTGTCCAACATTCCACATTATCACAGTCCCCAACTCACAGTGGGAACTTCATTACTACAGAACAACGCAATTGAGGAAGTTCCTCAACACGAACAGTTCCAAGGTTTCTATTCCAGGTTCTTTCTCATCCCCAAGAAGATGCAAGATCTTCAACTTATCCTCGACCTCCGTCCATTGAACAACCTTATCACATCAGAAAAGTTTCAAATGATTTCTCTGCCAGCAATCCTTCCACTTCTCAGACACATCCCAATTCATCCTGCCCACTGGAAATTCCTCAGATTCATGTGTCTCAACAGGTACTACCAATACAAAGTTCTGCCGTTCAGCCTATCATCAGTGCCACGTGTGTTAACAAAGTGTTTGGCAGCGGAAGCAGCCGACCTCAGGAAAAGACATCACATGGTATTTCCTTACTTAGACGACTTCGTACTCATCCAAAGTTTCTTCCTGGTAGCTCACTCCAAGGGGCAGCTGTTGCTTACCATTCAAGCCATAGTGCATTTCCTCCAAGCACTGTGCTTTCTAATCAATTTTGACAAATCACACCTACAGCCTGTGCGTTGCCTCATGTATATAGACGCAGGGCTCGACACTATCACTGCAAGGGCTTATCTACCAGAAGAACATCATCAGGCAATTATCACTCTGGCACATTGGATGCAACATTCTTCCGCTCTCCCAGCACGCAAAGTGTTGCACCATTTAGGTCACATGGCTGTGTCTCTTCCTCTAGTGCCGCATGCCAGATTACACATGCGTCCTCTGCAAAGGCATCTCAAACTCAATTGGAATCAGCATTTTCAATCTCTGGCCACCTTAATTCCTCTTTTAAACAAAGTCAAAGTTTCCCTACCCTGGTGGATTCACTCTCCGGCCCTCAATCGAGGATGCCCATTCCAGCTTCCACCTCATCTTCTCACCATCACCACAGATGCATCCAACAAAGGATGGGGAGCGAATCTCAATCACCTTCAAACTCAAGATATTTGGATAGCAAAAGAACTCCATTTCCACATCAATCTGCTGGAAGTTCGTGCAATTTATTATGCGTTCAGAGCATTTAACCAGTATGTTCGAAACACATAGCTTCTGATTTAGACAACCAAGTAGCGATATTCTATCTGAACAAACGGGAGGGGGGGGCAGGATCCTTATCCCTTTGTAAACAGGCCCATCATCTATGGAACTTTGCTCTCCACGGATATGCAAGCAGTATGCGTTCCAGGGAAAATGAATTTCATTGCGGATTCCCTCAATCAAAAGCTTGATCAAACCCAGAAGTACTACAATCCATTTTTCTCCAATGGGGCACTCCCATGGTGGATCTCTTTGCTTCCGCAAACAATGCTCAATGTGCCCAATATTGCTCCCTACAACCAGCTGCTCATGCAGTCGCTCGGAATGCTTTCTCGATTCCATGACCTTCCAATCTGTTCTATGCATTTCCGCCAATTCCACTCATCTCCAAAGTTCTTCAAAAGACCATCAGAGACATAGTTCAACTGATTCTCATAGCGCCTCGTTGGCCCAGACAGATCTGATATTCCATCCTTCTGGACCTTCTGGATGCACATTCAATAACATTAGGGGACCATCCGTCTTTTCTTTTCCAGCGGGATACTCACAAACTACATCCCAATCTTCACAGCCTCTATCTTACAGCTTGAAAATTGAACGATCAATCCTTGCTGATGTTCCAGTCTCATCAGTAGTAAAAACCATACTTCTTGCAGCCAGAAAGTCATCTACCAGGAAGTCTTTATCAATTGAAATGGAAATGTTTTTCCATCTGGGCAGGCTCACAAGATCAAGATCCATTTTGCTGCCCTATTGATCACACCTTAACTTACTTATTACCAAATTCAAATCTTAAGACCAACTTCACCTTTCAGCTACATCGGCTTACCACCATTTTTGGGATGGAAAACCACTTTCACAAAATCCTCTTGTTTCTCGATTTTTGCGAGGTCTTAATCTCTGACCTCCACTTTGTATTTCACCTTCAGCCTGGGATATCAACATTATTTTGGACCAGTTGATGAAGGATCAACTACACTACAGTAACATGGAAAACAGCCTTTTTAGTGGCCTTTACTTCGGCCAGAAGAGTTAGTGAATTACAAGCACTGCTCATCTATGACCCATATCTTCAATTTTTCCCGATGAAGTACTTCTTCGTACTCATCCAAAGTTTCTTCCAAAAGTAGTTACGGATCGATTACTTAAAGGAAGGACGATCCAAGATGGTGGACGTGTAACAGTGGCATCCCGGCTGTTTCGTTTTTGCTTCAAGTTTAATTGCTGTTTTTGCAATTTTCTGACTATGACCCATACTAAGAGGAAAAGGGCCGTGAGAGTATTTCAATCTGCGGTCCTTACCTCATCACAGACGCAGCAAACACTTCAGCGTTTTTTCGAGTCGCGGGACGCAGCTGACCCTTGGACTTGTCAGTGGTGGCAGACCTCCGTGGTGGCTTCGAGTGAGGGAGCACTCGAGCCCTTGGATCTTGAGACATCCTTGTCACCGCCAACGATCTCTGCACCCTCTGTCCAGCGGGCGGGCAGAGTAGTGGCTCATTCTCCGGAGGGGAGGAGGGAGTTATTCCGGAGAAGGCCGCAGGCAGAGCTACATTCTCGACTGGAGAACTCTGAGGAAGCTAAAGCCTCAGGAAGAACCCCCAGCTAACACCCTGGATATCCTTTTGGAGGCTATAAGGAGAATGGAGGAGAAGGTGGAGAAGACGGCTTCAGATGTTCAAGTACTGGTAACTAATATTACTTCTAATATTGATAAGGTGAAACAGAATGTTTCGAAAAGGTAGACTCTGAGACTATTCCTTTGAAAAATTCTATTTCTACTATAATCAGAGACCAGACCACTCTTTCACGCAAGATAGAAATGATTGAAAATTACAGTCGCCGATTAAATTTAAGAGTATTGAATTGTCAAATTTATTTTTCTTTGACACCGATTGATATGTTCAAAACATTTTTGGTTGAGAATTTGTCTTTTCCATCAGATCAATTACCACCTATAAATAAGGCTTATTTCTTACCTACACCAAAAAGAAATAGTGGTTCCGAAGAAGTACTTGTGTCTGAAAATTTACCACTTTCTGGGAACTTACAAGCAGAAATGGATTTACAAAATGTAACAGCAGTCTTGGAAGATTCATTTACGGATGTAAAGGACAGAGCTACATTAATTGTACATTTTATATTTGAGCAAGATCTTATTCAATCATGAGGTTATTCTTTAAAAAAATAGGTACGCCTTTCTGTGGTCAACGTATATGGCTACACCATGATGTTACAAAATCAACACAAGAAAGGCGTAAGCTGTTTTTAGCAATGCGAGAAAATACAAAGAAGTTGGGGGCTACTTTTACTTTAGCTTATCCTTGTAAATGTTTAATTAAGTATATGGGTTTAAAATATGTTTTTTTATGCATCTGATCATCTAAGATCCTTTTTGGACCTTAAGGGGTTAATCAGAGGTGGAGAATCTAGCTCTAAAAAATAAAATCTGAGGGGTAGACGTATTAAGCCTGTTTCTTATTTTATAATAGGTAATTTTACTTTATCTCCCTGTAACTGGATCGTTCTCCTAAACTGACGTCTATGAAGGAGTTATAACCATCAAGAATTGGTTATGTTTCTAAGAAATGTGAATATTTCTTGTTTGTTTTTTACATGATGGATTATGACTCTGTATTACTTTATCAAGTTGTACTACTTGTGAATAAAATGATAATGAATAAAAAATAAAATTAAAAAAACCCCAAAAATAGTTACGGACTTTCAAATCAATCAGTCCATTTTATTGCCATCATTCTTTCCTCCTCTACATGATTCTTCAATGGAGCAAACTTTACACATATTGGATTGCAAAAGAGTGGTACTTTACTACCTAGATAGGACTGTTTCTAAACAAACTATATCTTCCTGGATTGCTCATTGCATCTCTTTTTTGTTATAAGAAAGCTTCCATATCTCCTCTTGGTCACATTGGAGCACATCAAGTACGAATGACAGCTTCATCAGTTGCAAACTTGAGAGCAGTTCCCATACAAGATATCTGCAAAGCAGCAACTTGGTCTTCACTTTATACGTTCACTAAGCATTATTGTTTAGACCACAGTTCAGCAGAACCTTGTGATCCTGGGCAAGTCACTTAATCCTCCATAGCCCCAGGTACATTAGATAGATTGTGAGCCCACCGGAACAGATAGGGAAAATGCTTGAGTACCTGATTGTAAAACCGCTTAGATAACCTTGATAGGCGGTATATAAAAAACCTAATAAACATGAAACCTAATAAACATGAAACATGAGAAGACGATCAGTTTGGACAATCTGTTCTTCGCAATTTGTTTCCACTTTCAAAATAAATTTTAAAAAAAATTGATTTGCCTCTTCCCATTTTCTTATTCAAGCTAGTGACTCACCAACAAGTGGGGGCTGCATTATCCTGCTTGTCTTCGGAGAAAGCAAAGTTGCTTACCTGTTCTCCATAGACAGCAGGGGAATGCAGCCACACTTGCTTGCCATCCATCCCCTCTAACTAGATTACTTCCTGAGCTAGAGACATATTGATGGGCTGGGAAGGGGGGGGAGGGTGGAGCACCGGAGGCAAGGTAGCCACACATGCCCAGTAGTTAAAAAAAACCCTATCTAGGGGAGAGTTCCGCCAGGCAGGCTCAGTCCAGGGACTTCACCAACAAGTGTGGCTACATTCCCCTATCTATGGAGAACACCTGTTACAGGTAAACAACTTTACTTTCTCTTTCTCTACAGGGAGAACTGTTCCAGTAGTCTGTAACCTATGTGAACCTATGTGAAAGGGCCATAATGGATTTATTGCTTACAAATTGGGAGTGTGTACGGACTCATATTAAAGAAGGCAGAGAAGATTTGTGACTGAAATTCCCCCTGTGTTTGCTCCTGATGAAGAAAAAGTAAAACAGAGAAGTTTCAGTGAGCATGAGTCACTTGGGTTAAGCTAAGCTGCCGCTAACAGATAAGTAAAAAAAAAAGACAAACTCATGAAGATTTAATTACAGGACAATGTATTCATGTTCCTCATGAGAGGCTCCTGAGAAAATTAAAGAGTCATAGGATAGGAGGCAATGTTCGACTGTGGATTAAGAACTGGTTATCAGACAGAAAACAGAGGGTATGGTTGAATGGCCATATTTCTCAGTGGAGAATGGTAAATAGTGGTGTGCCGCAGGAATCTGTGCTGGGACCGGTGCTATTTAACTTATTTATAAATGATCTAGAAATTGGAATCTAGGCTCAAGTTACTCACATTGCTGCCCAGGGAAGCAGAGTCAAAGAGGTCTAGGTGGTACTCCGTGTCCTGATGCTGTCTGCGGACTGCTCTCTGCCAATAAAACAGAAACAAGTGAAGAGCGGATGGGTGAGCAAAGGTCAACCAAAGGCACCCCCTATTTGTCTTCCTCTACTCGTTTTATCTTTCTTACTCTTATTCAAAAGGTTCTCATTGACAGTCTGAGTTATTTTTGAGAGCTTAGACTGATTGTAAATATTTAATTGATGGAGTCCGGACTGGACTATTGAAAGAGGAACATAAGAACATAAGACTTGCCTCTGTCGGGTCAGACCGGAGGTCCATCGTGCCCGGCAGTCCGCTCACGCGGCGGCCCCTCAGGTCCAGGACCTGATAGTGCTCCTACCCTAAAACTCACATACACTTTTTGATTTTGTCCTGTAGAGTAACCTTCTATCTATACCCTGCAATCCCCTTCGCTTCCAGGAAGTCATCCAGTCCCTTTTTAAAACCCAGTATTGTACTCTGTCCTATTACCTCCTTTGGATGCGCGTTCCAGGTGTCCACCACCCTCTGAGTGAAGAAAAACTTCCTTGCATTCGTTTTGAATCCGTTCCCTCTCAGTTTTTCCGAGTGACCTCTTGTTTTTGCTGTCCCTGCTAGTCTGAAGAATCTGTCCCTCTCCACCCTCTCTATGCCTCTCATGATTTTATATGTCTGTATCATGTCTCCTCTCAGTCTCCGCTTTTCCAGGGTAAAGAGCCCCAGTTTGTCTAACCTTTCGGCATATGAAAGGTTCTCCATTCCTTTTATCATCCTAGTTGCTCTCCTCTGAACCCTCTCAAGTATCGCCATGTCTTTTTTAAGTTACGGTGACCAGTATTGGACACAGTATTCCAGATGTGGTCGCACCATTGCTCGATACAATGGCAGGATAACCTCCTTCGTTCTGGTAGTGATACCTTTTTTGATAATGCCCACATTCTGTTCGCTTTCTTTGAGGCCGCTGCACATTGCGCCGCTGGCTTCATTGTTGTATCCACCAAAACCCCCAGGTCTTTTTCCAGGGTGCCTTTCCCCATCACCCTCCCTCCCATCGTATAGCTGTACATGGGGTTCCCTTTCCCCATGTGCAAGACCTTACATTTCTCCACATTAAAGCTCATCTGCCATCTTTTTGCCCACTCACACAGTTTGTTCAGGTCGCTCTGCAGTTCTTTGCATTCCTCAACAGTTTTGACCCTGTTGGAGAGTTTTGTATCATCCGCGAACTTAATAACTTCGCACTTCGTGCCCGTTTCCAGATCGTTAATGAATATATTGAACAGCAGCGGTCCCAGCACTGACCCCTGCGGGGCACCACTCGTGACCCCTTTCCAGTCAGAGTAGTGTCCTTTTACTACTACCCTCTGCTTCCTATCCGCCAGCCAATTTTGGATCCAAGTGTGGACGTCCCCTTCCACCCCGTGGTTCCACAGTTTCTTCAGCAGGCGCTCATGGGGTACCTTGTCGAAGGCTTTTTGGAAATCCAGATAAACTATGTCAATGGGGTTACCTTGGTCCAAATGTTTGCTTATCCCCTCAAAGAAATGTAGTAGATTCGTTTGGCACGATCGTCCTTTGTAGAAACCGTGCTGGCTTGTTCTCATCAGTTTATTTTTTTCTATATGCTCATTGACACCTTCCCTGATCAGTGATTCAACCATCTTCCCGGGAACTGAGGTCAAGCTCACCGGTCTATAGTTCCCTGGGTCGCCTCTTGATCCTTTTTTGAAGATTGGTGTAACATTTGCTATCCTCCAATCTTCCGGGATTATCCCTGTTCTCAAGGATAGGTTGCAAATATGCCTGAGTAACTCCGCTATTTCGTCTCTGAGCTCTTTCAGTATTCTCGGGTGGATCCCATCTGGGCAAGGAGATTTGTCAATTTTTAATCTATCTATCTGCCTTAGAACGTCTTCGAGGCTTACCTCCATGCATGATAATATACCCTCCTGATCCCCCTTGAAGATTTTTTCTGGTTCCGGCACGCTGGATGTGTCTTCTTTTGTAAAGACCGACGCAAAGAACTTGTTTAGTCTATCAGCCACCTCTTTTTCTTCCTTCACCACTCCTTTCTTGTCTCCCTCATCCAGAGGTCCCACCTCCTCCCTCGCTGGCTGTTTCCCTTTTACATATCTGAAAAATGGTTTAAAATTTTGTGCTTCCTTGGCTAGTCTCTCCTCGTATTCTTTCTTGGCTTTTCTGACCACTCGGTGACATTCTTTCTGATGCTTCCTGTGCTCTTTCCAATTTCCTTCAGTTTTGTCCTTCTTCCACTTCCGAAATGATGTTTTCTTGTCTCCTATTACTGTCTTTACTTCATTGTTTATCCATGCTGGGTCTTTAGTCTGATTCTTTTTGCATCCTTTCCTAAATTTGGGCACATATAGGTTTTGTGCCTCGCTTACCGTGTCCTTGAATAGGGACCAGGCTTGCTCCACAGACAGAGCTTTCTTGGAGCTGCTTCTGAGCTTCTTCCTCACCATTTGTCTCATGGCATCATAGTTCCCTTTCCTGAAGTTAAACGCTGTTCCCTTTGATCTCTTCCCCTTTGGTAATCCTACTTCCACTTGGAACAGAATCATGTTGTGGTCACTGTTTCCTAGCGGTCCCATTACTTCCACTCCCTTTGCAGGTCCTTTAAGCCCGTTGAGGATCAGATCCAGGATCGCTGCCCCTCTTGTTGGAGTCTGGACAAGTTGTTCCATGAAACAGTCTTGGACGGTTTCCAGGAACTCCGTTTCCTTCGTACATTTTGAATTTCCAAGATGCCAGTCTATCCCGGGATAGTTGAAATCTCCCATAACTATAGTGTTAGCGTTCTTGCATTCCCTCCTCAGCTCAGCTACCATTTCTGTTTCCACTGCTTCAGATTGCCCAGGTGGACTGTAGATCAGTCCCATCTTTATCTCAGATCCGTTTTTTCCTGGTATTTTAACCCACAATGACTCTAGTTGTTCATTTGCTGCTGCTGTATCCACACTGGTTGAGTAGATGGTTTCCCTTATGTACAGTGCTATTCCTCCTCCTTTTTGATAAGTCCTATCTTTTCGGTAGAGTTTATACCCTGGCAGTACTATGTCCCATTTGTTTTCCTCGTTCCACCATGTTTCCGTGATCCCTATGATGTCTAGGTTCTCATTTTTGGCCATGACTTCCAATTCCCCCATTTTGTTTCTTAGACTCCTTGCATTAGTGTACATGCAGTTCAAGTCCTGGCATTTAGTCTTCCCAGCTGTTTCCTCATGTGCTTCAGTCTTCTTTCTATTCTCTTCCTGGCCAGCCAACTTCTGCATTTTATCTCCTTTGTCCTCCCTTTGTAGTATGTTTCTATTGTCTTGCCCATGTGGCATGTTTGTATTTTCTTCTTCCTGTGCCTTCCCATCTTCCCGTTCCTTTTTGACTTCCCCTTGTAGTATGTTTATCATGTCCTCCTCTCTCTTCTTTTGTCTCCCTTGTTTTTCCATAACCTGTTGCTGTCCACATGTGTCTGCCCAGCATTTTTCCCCCTCAGTACCTTCACTGGGTACTGTCTCCCGAACTGTCGATATCAGGTCGACTGTCGGCTTTCCCCTTCTGTTTAGTTTAAAGCTTGTTCTATCGCTCTTCTGATGTTATTTGCTAGTTGTCTAGTTCCTGCTGTGCTCAGGTGTAGACCATCCTTCTTGTAGAGCTTGTTCTTTCCCCAGAACGCTGTCCAGTTCCTCACGAAGAGAAATCCCTCTTCCTCACACCATCTCCTCATCCACGCATTTATTGATTGTAGTTCCGTCTGCCTCTTCGTTTCTGCCCTCGGTACTGGCAGGATCTCTGAGAAGGCTATCCTCTGGGTCCTCATCTTCAGTTTCCTTCCTAGGATCTTGAACTGCTCAGTCAGTGCATTCTTGCTGTAATCTCTCCTGGTGACATCGTTCGTCCCAACGTGGACTATCACTGCTGTCTCTTCCGTCTCTGCTCCCTCCAGGATTCTTTCAATTTTGTCGACGATGTCCGTCGTTCTTGCTCCTGGGAGACATGTCACTAGCCGATCCTCTCTCCCTCCTGCTAAGTGACTGTCTACTTGCCTTAGGATTGAGTCTCCCACCAGGATTGCAGATTTCCCCTTTTTCAGCCTCCGTTGCGGTCGCAGGTCTGTGTCCCTGGTGTTCCTCATTTCTTCTTGCTCTAGACACTGAGGGTGCCTCTCCTCTTCCATCAGTAAACTTCCTCCTTGGGTATCCTCTACCTTGGTGTCAGATGCTTCTTGTCTTCTGCTCTGTGTGTCCTCCTCGTCTCTCCATTTCTCGTGTTCCTGCTCTTCCACTCTCCTGTAGGCATCTTCAATGAACTTCTCGAGCTCCCTGACCTGCTCCTCGATGCGCCCCTCTCGCGTGAGATCTTCGGCTGTCTGGAAGGGGTCTTCTGAGATGTAGAGTCCCTCTAGTTCCTGGATCCTCAACTTCAGGTGACTGACTTCACTCCTCAAGCTCTTCAGTTCCTGACAACAGCCGCACACGTATGACTGCAACCCGGAGGGGAGGTAGTCGTACATGTGGCAGTCCGTGCAGTACACTGGGAAGCTCATCCTCTGTGTTCCTTCAGCCTGCATTCTTGTCTGCCCTTTAGGAGTCCCGATGCTAGTATGTTCACCCCTGCGCCTGGTTCTTCCTTACCTTCTTCGTCTTCTGCTCCCCTTTGCTTATGCGTGTGTGTATGTTTGCCTTTTGTTTGCCTTCTCCGCTTGCTCGTGTATTTGTGTTTTTCCTTGATTCCGCCTTATCTTGTTCTGCTGTGCTTGTTGCTGTCTTTGTGTATGTTCGCCGGTGTGCTACCTGTTTGGCCTGCCTCTACTTTATCTTCTGCCCGTGCTTCTTGTCCTCTGCCCCTGTTTCTATTCTTCGGTGCCTTCCTTGCCTGTCGTTTCCCTATATATGTGGTCCTCCCTGGGCCTACTCTGCCTTTTGTTCTGTGTTTGTCAACCCTACGCCTTTCTTGTTTGTATGCGGATGTGTCCTTACCTTGATTGTCTTATTTTGGGGTCCTTAGATGTGGTGACCTGGCCCTTCTTAAGGCCCTTCGCAAAAGCGCTCTCGCTAAGGCGAGCGCCTTTGCTGCGCGCCTTTGCTGCACGCCGCTGGCTCCCTTCCTCTTAAGGAGGAGCCCGGCCGATGACACTGCGCCGACACGGTGGGGTGGGCGGAGCCTCCTCTCGCCGCTACCTGCTCTGCTCTGCTGTTCTCCTTCTCCCCTCTTCGGACTACTCTCTCTCTCTTCGCCGCTGCCTGCACGCGGCTCAGTGATCTTCGCCGCTGCCTACACGCGGCTCAGTGGTCTTCAAGCGCCGCGGCTCCCTTCCTCTTAAGGAGGAGCCCAGCCGATTACGCTGCGCCGACGCGGTGGGGTGGGCGGAGCCTCCTCTCGCCGCTACCCGCTCTGCTCTGCTGTTCTCCTTCTCCCCTCTTCGGACTACTCTCTCTTCGCCGCTGCCTGCACGCGGCTCAGTGATCTTTGCCGCTGCCTACACGTGGCTCAGTGGTCTTCAAGCGCCGCGGCTCCCTTCCTCTTAAGGAGGAGCCCAGCCGATGACGCTGCGCCGATGCGGTGGGGTGGGCGGAGCCTCCTCTCGCCGCTACCCGCTCTGCTCTGCTGTTCTCCTTCTCCCCTCTTCGGACTACTCTCTCTCTCTTCGCCGCTGCCTGCACGCGGCTCAGTGATCTTCGCCGCTGCCTACACGCGGCTCAGTGGTCTTCAAGCGCCGCGGCTCCCTTCCTCTTAAGGAGGAGCCCGGCCGACGCTGCGCCGACGCGGTGGGTTGGGCGGAGCCTCCTCTCGCCGATACCCGCTCTGCTCTGCTGTTCTCCTTCTCCCCTCTTCGGACTACTCTCTCTCTCTTCGTCGCTGCCTGCACGCGGCTCAGTGATCTTCGCCGCTGCCTACACGCGGCTCAGTGGTCTTCAAGCGCCGCGGCTCCCTTCCTCTTAAGGAGGAGCCCGGCCGATGACGCTGCGCCGATGCGGTGGGGTGGGCGGAGCCTCCTCTCGCCGCTACCCGCTCTGCTCTGCTGTTCTCCTTCTCCCCTCTTCGGACTACTCTCTCTCTCTTAGCCGCTGCCTGCACGCGGCTCAGTAATCTTCGCCGCTGCCTACACGCGGAAATGCTACTAATAGGTGATTTTAATATAATGGATGTTGATTCGGACATCCCTGTAGAGAGATCTTGGATTCTCCGAAGATAAGCAAGGTAATGCAGCCCTACTTGTTGATGAAGTCCCTGTAGGGTGTTTTTGTTTTTTTTACTACTGGGCATGTGCGGCCACCTTGCTTCCAAAGCTCCACCCCGCTTAGCCCATCAGTTTTTTCTCAAACTGGGCTCCTAGCAGGTTGCAGCTCTCCCCTTCTCCTTGCCTCATATATAAAAAATAAAACCCCAACAAACACCCAAACCTCTCAGAAGTTCTTCTTCCTCATGTTTTTCAAAGGAAACAGCAGATTATAAATAAAAAAATCCAATGCTGAATTTTACCACAGCATACAGGTGAAGAAGACAATAGTAGAAAAATTTGAGTTTGAAAATGGCAACTGGAGCATTTGTTGTTGGTCCGCAGCAACTTCTCTCCTGAATCCTGTGAAGACTCTTTATGGACAGCAGCTCTAATCCAGTGACACTTCGTGCCAAATGGCGCTGCAAGCTCACCAAGGCCGCTCACGCCCTCAACTCCTCCTCTCCCTCCGGGCCCATGAATGGTTCCGCCGGGGGCAGGCGCATCTTCCTCCCTACAGCCGTCAGTGAAGAAAAAGGCAGCTTCAGAAGTGAATGCAAAAAAGAAGAAACCAGAGAAGTCTCTCACCAACGCTTCCCCTTCACAAGTTTCAGCAGCAGTTCACGGTTTAACAGAACAGCCTGCATCTACTTTGCTCCACAGTCTTCTCAGGACACAAACATGGATTCTCCAGGTATGTCTTCCAGACTTCATTCCTCTTCAGCTACCAGAAAGAGGGCACTTTCTCCTACCATTGGGGCTGAGAGCATTTCTCCCTATAAACAGGTAGCTCTGGCTCAGATGGTGCCAGCAGGTATTTCTCAACCCCGTATGGGGACTTTCTTAGTGTTTTTCTCACTGCTGCAAAATTTTATGAAGGACAGTTCTGCGCTTCTTCAGCAAAATACTACTTCCTCTGCTCCTTCAGTGACAGTTCACCAATCTCCTCCTCAGATTGACCAGTGCCCTTCATCAGACATATTTTGGCCAGATTCTGACCCACCAAATCTTCTCTGGTCTCCTCGTACATCACTCTGCCCTTCTCAACAATAGTCTTCACCTACTTATGACTGGGTTGATTCTCCAGATATTGCACCTATAGCCGCAGATCCTGCCTCTCCAGTTCAGCCTACACTGCAACCAGGCGGACCAGGACTACTCTTATCCTATGTTTCTCCAAAAGGTCTCTAACCTTCTTTGCCTTTCTCAAGCAGTCACACCAGCTGATACGAAGGATTTTCAAGCATTCCTCCAATCTTGTAAAATGCCTTCAAAAGGCATTATAGCGCTTCCAGTTCACAAATCCTTCAAGACCTACAATTGGCTAATTGGCAAAAAACCCATTCCATCTCTACATCTTCCAGACATCTTGATGTGAAATATAGGGTTGAAAAAGCACCTGTTCACGATCTAAAACAGCTACCGCATTACCTGATGGTCAAAGAGTCAGTCATTCATAAATCCAAATCTTCAAAAGCCCAGTTCAATTTACCTCCAGGGAAGGATCACCATTTCCTAGATTCGATTGGGCATAAAGTTTACCAAAGGTCCATGCTCAATTCAAAAATCTTAGCTCATCAATTGCCGATTTTACAGCAACTGGATAATGCTTCACCTGCAGAAATTCAGAATCTATACCTAGCACTGCAGGAATCTACTTATCTAATTAAGAATAATTATGATGCCTATGATACGAGATCCAGAACAGCAGTAGTGACGATTGCGGTTCGCTGTTCAGTCTGGTTTAAAGCTTCAGACCTCAGGTTGGATGTGCATGACAGATTAGCAGATGCTCCATGTTTGGGGGACAATCTGTTTGGTGAACAGGTTATGGCTAAGGTCTTTCAGCTTATGGAGGTTTCTACAGCCATGCGAGAGCTCTCAGCACATGCTCAAGATCATCTCCAACCTTATTGCAAGCCTCCCTCCTCTTTGGCATTCCAGAGATCATACCACCAACAATTTTTCCAACAACACTACCTTCGGAGGCATTTTACTCCCTATTCTCGCCTTCCTCCGTTGAGATCTCAATCTATTTCAATGCCACAGAAGGAACATTCACGGGACCATAAGCAACAACCAACTACTCAGCTCCCTCCGCTCAAAACTACTCCTAGTTTTTGACCTCTTACCAGTGCCCCCCACAGTGCTAACCCATTTTTTCTCAACATGGCAGAAAGTCATCATAAACTATTTGGTCCTGAAAATCATCTCTCGAGGCTGTTCACTCAGTTTCCTTCCTCATCATATCTATTCTCATCTTCATCCACTGTCCAACATCCTGCATCATCACATTCCCCAACTCACAGTGGAAATCGCTTCATTATTACAGAACAATGCAATAGAGGAAATTCCTCAACACAAACAGTTCCAAAGTTTCTATTCCAGGGTCTTTCTCATCCCCAAGAAGATGCAAGATCTTCAACTTATCCTCGACCTCCGTCCATTGAACAACCTTCTCACATCAGAAAAGTTTCAAATGATTTCTCTGCCAGCAATCCTTCCATTTCTCAGACACATCCCAATTCATCCTGCCCACTGGAAATTCCTCAGATTCATGTGTCTCAACAAGCACTACCAATACAAATTTCTGTCGTTCAGCCTATCATCAGCACCACGTGTGTTGACAAAGTGTTTGGCAATGGTAGCAGCCGACCTCAGGAAAAGACATCACATGGTATTTCCTTACCTAGACGACTCCATACTCATCCAAAGCTCACTCCAAGGGGCAGCTGTTGCTTACCATTCAAGCCATAGTGCATTTCCTCCAAGCGCTGGGCTTTCTAATCAATTTTGACAAATCACACCTACAGCCTGTGCGTTGCCTCACATATATAGACGCAGGGCTCGACACTATCACTGCACGGGCTTATCTACCAGAAGAACGTCATAAGGCAATTATTACTCAGGCACATTGGATGCAACATTCTTCCACTTTTCCAGCACGCAAAGTGTTGCACCTTTTAGGTCACATGGCTTCGTCTCTTCCTCTAGTGACCCATGCCAGATTACACGTGCGTCCTTCTGCAATGGCATCTCAAACTCAATTAGAATCAGCATTTTCAATCTCTGGCCACCTTAATTCCTCTTTCAAACAAAGTCAAAGTTTCTCTATCATGGTGGATTCACTCTCCTGCCCTCAAACGAGGATGCTCATTCCAGCTTCCACCTCATCTTCTCACCATTATCACAGATGCCTCCAACAAAGGATGGGGAGCGAATCTCAATCACCTTCAGACTCAAGGTATTTGGTCAGCAAAAGAACTCCATTTCCACATCAATCTGCTGGAAGTTCGTACAAATTATTATGCGTTCAACCAGTATGTTCGAAACACACAGCTTCTGATTTAGACAACCAAGTAGCGATATTCTATCTGAACAAACGGGAGGGGGGGGTCAGGATCCTTACCCCTTTGTAGACAGGCTTATCATCTATGGAACTTTGCTCTCCACGTATATGCAAGCAGAATACGTTCCAGGGATAATGAATTTCATTGCGGATTCCCTCAGTCAAAAGCTTGATCAAACCCAGAAGTAGTACAATCCATTTTTCTCCAATGGGGCACTCCCATGGTGGATCTCTTTGCTTCCGTAAACAATGCTCATTGTGCCCAATATTGCTCCCTACTACCAGCTCCTCATGCAGTTGCCCGGAACCCTTTCTCGAATCCATGACCTTCCAATCTGTTCTATGCATTTCCGCCAATTCCTCTCATCTCCAAAGTTCTTCAAAAGACCATAAGAGACAGAGCTCAACTGATTCTCATAGCGCCTCGTTGGCCCAGACAGATCTGGTATCCCATTCTTCTGGATCTTCTGGATGCACATCCAATAACATTAGGGGACCATCAGTCTTTTCTTTTCCATTGGGATACTCACATACTACATCCCAATCTTCACAGCTTCTATCTCACAGCTTGAAAATTGAACGGTCAATCCTCGCTGATGTTCCAGTCTCATCAGCAGTAAAAACCATACTTCTTGCAGCCAGAAAGTCATCTACCAGGAAGTCTTATCAGTTGAAATGGTTTTTCCATCTGGGCAGGCTCACAAGATCAAGACCCATTCTACTGCCCATCACACCTTAACTTACTTATTACCAAATTCAGGTCTTAAGACCAACTTTGTACGCCTTCACCTTTCAGCTACATCAGCCTATCACCATTTTTTGGATGAAAAACCACTTTCACAAAATCCTCTTTGTTTCTCGATTTTTGTGAGGTCTTAATCTCTGACCTCCACTTCGTACTTCACCTTCAGCCTGGGATATCAACATTGTTTTGGACCAATTGATGAAGGATCTCTTTGAACCCTTGGGATCTGCTACACTACAGTTCTGGACCTGTTGATGAAGGATCTCTTTGAACCCTTGAGATCTGCTACACTGCAGTTCTTAACATGTAAAACAGCCTTTTTAGTGGCCCTTACTTTGTCCATATGAATTAGTGAATTGCAAGCACTGGTCAACTATGACCCATATCTTCAATTTTTCCTGATAAAGTACTTTTTCGTACTCATCCAAAGTTTCTTCCAAAACTAGTTACGGACTTTCACATCAATGAGTCCATTTCATTGCCATTATTCTTTCCTCCTCTACATGATTCTTCAATGGAACAAACTCTACACACATTGGACTGCAAAAGAGCGGTACTTTACTACCTAGACAGGACTGTTTCCTTCAATATAGCTACTTAAGGAAATACGATTTCTAAACAAACTATATCTTCCTGGATTGCTCATTACATCTCTTTTTTTTATAAGACAGCTTCATCAGTTGTAAACTTGAGAGCAGTTCCCATACAAGATATCTGCAAAGCAGCAACTTGGTCTTCAGTTCATACGTTCACTAAACATTATTGTTTAGACCACAGTTCAGCAGAAGACGATCAGTTTGGACAATCTGTTCTTCGCAATTTGTTTCCCCTTTCAAAATAAAAAAAAAATAAAATTGATTTGCCTCTTCCCATTTTCTTATTCAAGCTAGTGACTCACCAACAAGTGGGGGCTGCGTTATCCTGCTTGTCTTCGGAGAAAGCAAAGTTGCTTACCTGCAACAGGTGTTCTCCATAGACAGCAGGGGAATGCAGCCACACTTGCTTGCCATCTATCCCCTCTAACCAGATTACTTCCTGAGCTAGAGACATACTGATAGGCTGGGGGGGGGGTGGAGCTCTGGAGGCAAGGTAGCCACACATGCCCAGTACTTTAAAAAAACCCTATCTAGGGGAGAGTTCCGCCAGGCAAGCTCAGTCCAGGGACTTCACCAACAAGTGTGGCTACATTCCCCTATCTATGGAGAACACCTGTTACAGGTAAACAACTTTGCTTTCTCTTTCTCTACAGGGAGAACTGTTCCAGTAGTCTGTAACCTATGTGAACCTATGTGAAAGGGCCATAATGGATTTATTGCTTACAAATTGGGAGTGTGTTTCTTATGTTATATTGGTGATCATCTGGCAGATGGTACGGACTCATATTAAAGAAGGCAGAGAAGATTTGTGACTGAAATTCCCCCTGTGTTTGCTCCTGATGAAGAAAAAGTAAAACAGAGAAGTTTCAGTGAGCATGAGTCACTTGGGTTAAGCTAAGCTGCCGCTAACAGATAAGAAAAAAAAAAAGACAAACTCATGAAGATTTAATTACAGGACAATGTTTTCATGTTCCTCATGAGAGGCTTCTGAGAAAATTAAAGAGTCAAAGGATAGGAGGCAATATTCAACTGTGGATTAAGAACTGGTTATCAGACAGAAAACAGAGGGTATGGTTGAATGGCTATATTTCTCAGTAGAGAATGGTAAATAGTGGTGTGCCGCAGGAATCTGTGCTGGGACCGGTGCTATTTAACTTATTTATAAATGATCTAGAAATTGGAACTATGAACGAGGTGATTAAATTTGCAGATAACACTAAACTGTTCAAAATTCTTAAAACGCATGCGGACTGTGAAAAACTACAGGAAGACCTTTGGAAATTGGAAGACTGGCCGTCCAAATGGCAGATGAAATTTAATGTGGACAAATGCAAACTGATGCACATTGGGAAGAATAACCCAAATTATAATTACCAGATGCTAAGGTCCACCTTGGTGGCCAGCACTCAAGAAAAAGATCTGGGTGTCATCATAGACAATACGCTGAAGCCTTCCACTCAATGTGTGGTGGCGGTGGCCAAGAAGGCAAACAGGATGCTAGGACTTAGAAAAGGGATGGTTAACAAGACTAAGAATGTTGTAATGCCTCTGTATTGCTCAATAGTGCGACCTCACCTTGAGTACTGCATTCAGTTCTGGTCTTCTTATCTCAAAAAAGATTTAGCAGCACTAGAAAAAGTTCAAAGATGAGCAACCAGGATGATAAAGAGGATGTAACTCCTTTCGTATGAGGAATGACTAGAGAGGTTAGGACTCTTCAGCTCGGAAAAGAGATGACTGAGGGGAGATATGATCAAAGTCTACAAAATCCTGAGTGGTGTAGAATGGGTACAAGTGGATCGATTCTTTTCTGCATCAAGATTTACAAAAAGACTAGGGGACACTCGATGAAGTTACAGAGTAATACTTTTAAAACCAATAGGAGGAAATATTTTTTTCACTTAGAGAATAGTTAAGCTCTGGAACGCGTTGCCAGAGGATGTGATAAGAGCAGTTAATGTAGCTGGTTTTAAAAAAGGTTTGGACAAGCTCTTGGAGGAAAAGTCCATAGTCTGCTGTTGAAACAGACATGGGACAGTAGCATGGAATGCTGCTACTATTTGGGTTTTTGACTTGGATTGGCCTCCACAAATACGAGATACTGGGCTAGATTTATCATTGGTCTGACTCAGTAAGGCTATTCTTATGTTCTTATGAACAAAATGTGCATGTTTTGTAGAGGAAGATGTAGTAGAGTCTGTGAGTTTTTGTTGTATTGTTATTATTTATTGGTTATGTTGTTTTGTAAACTGCCTAAATTTTAGGCGGTATATAAATGTTTTCAATAAACAAACAAAATAAGTTCAAAAGTAAAGATTATAGGGGAGGTTTTTATGACTGATATGATAATGCACTGGCATAGTTGTGTAACAGTTAACTTGAAGGTACGTTAATATACGTTCACCTGGCTGGTTTACAAAGCAAAAAAAAATTAAAATTAATTTTTTGTAGGGGGGGTAGAAGGGGAATTAAATAGACAAATTATAAAAACAAACATGAGTTTGAGGGTCAAGGGGGGGAGTTAATAATTACATCATTAAAAACAAATAATTAAAGGGAAGAGGGGGGGGATAAAACACCAGGAATGGGGATCGCTTCTTAAAAGCGGTTCGTGTAATATACTGCTATGCTGTTGGAAAGGAAATATTTAGATGCTGTGGTATGCGTCTTGGAATAAGAACGTTTTTAGTTTAGTCTTGACTTTGTCGAGGGAGTTTCCAAAGCAGAATTGAGGTGGCATGGCGTTCCATAAAATTGGAGCTACAACGGAAAAAGTTTGAAGTCTTTTTCTTCTCTTTTAGTGGTGATATTGTTGGACCTGTATTTTTATAGTATCAATAATATGCAGTTGAACACAAAATAAAAAGTGAAATCTTCAACTTCTAGTTCTCAGCAGGACTGGTGTTAAGATATGCAGGGGGGGGGGACAGGTCAAAAGCGCGCAAGACAATCGCGCACGGACAAAATCGTGCAGACAACTCAGCGCAAAGACAATCCAGCGTAAGACATTTGAGCGCAAGACAATTGAGTGCAGCGACAACTCAGCGCAAGACAATTTAGCACAAGATAACTCAGCGCAATGACAATTCAGCGCGCCACTAGAGGCCGCTTGCTCATCGAAGGACACGCGCACGTACAGCACGTGAACACGTCATCACGTCAACGCGTGTTCAGTATGATTCCCTTGACTCTTTGCGTCTTCCGCTCATTTGTCTTGCGCTCAGTTGTCTCGCGCTCGGTTGTCTGCGCGATTTTGTCCGTGCGCAATTGTCTATGAACCATGCAGGGGTCCCAAGGCAGAAGCTAGAGAGATGACCCCCAAAGCTCCCTTTAGGCTACGCTTCCTTCTACTTGAGGTAGACTTGGAAGCCCTCCTGAGGTAGGTCAATTGCCCTGGTTGCCAACCATTAACACCAGCTCTCACATTTTCATTGTGACCATTTCACACATACCGTCTTCTCTACTGCCTGCAAATGCTATCATTTCTGCAGTATGATTGCTGCAACAATTCCAATTCATCTCTTTACTCTCTCATTTTAATTTTTTTTTTTTTAAAGGGGGGGGAGTTGGCATCCATTTTCTTCTGCTCCTTTTGGGTTTCCATTTCAAGTTCAAGTTTATTATGGCTTGATATACTGCTTAAAAATTCCTAAGTAGTTTACATAAAAACATCGTTTAAATAATAGTCTAAAAAAAAGGGAGAGCAAACATGAATAATGAAGACAACAGAGGGGGAAGACATATGATACGAAAGGAGAACAAGGGTTACATCATTTCATAAAATAATAAAATTTAAAAAAAGAATGGGGATGGGAAGGCAAAAAAGTGGTGGTAAATTTGACAACTAGGGACACAGAAATACCTACCGTATTTTCACGCATATAATGCGCGCGTTATACACGATTTTACAAACCGTGCATAACCATGCGCGTTATACGTGTGAGCGCATTTTACAATTTTTTTTTTACATTCTGATCCGGCATTCCCCCTGCGAATCGGCATCCTCCCCCCCCGCTCGCGTCACCCCCCCTCCCCCGCGATCCTACATCCCCCCCAGCACCGCAAATACAACTCTTACCCAATTGGGCACCAGCATCAGCACCAATGCACAGCATGTGCCAGTGCCCGAAGATCCTCCTTCGTTGGTTTGGGCTGGGCTGGGCTGGGCCGGGCAAGAGAGATCCTCCTTCTTCCTCTGCCGGGCTGGACTAGGCTTTGAGCATTTGCGCATGCTCAAAGCCTTCTGGTCTCGCTCTCTCCAGTTCACAGGGGGAATGCCGGATCAGATTATCTCGGATCAGAGGGGGAGGAGGGGTGACGCGAGCGGGGAGGAGGATGCCGGTTCGGAGTAGGCGGGAGGAGGTTTTAGCATGCGCAGTATACGCGTGTGCGCGCTATATTAACATTTTATTACATAAATTTGTGTTCCCCGCGCGGTATACCCGGGTGCGCGGTATATGAGTGAAAATACGGTAAATATGCAAACTGCTTTGGCTGTACCATAGAAAAGCGGTATTTCAAAATCCATTACCATTTCCTTCACTTCCCAACTCATTTAATAAAATAATTGTATTTGCATTTAGCTCATGTTTTTTCAGTAATAGCTCAAGGCAAGTTATAATCAGGTATTATGTATTGTACACCGCTTGGATCCTTTTTTAGGCTGTTATGCAGTGTAGAAAGTTTTTAATAAACATAAACAAACATACTTCATTCCAGCGAGAGTCCTCAGCCAAGGGATCATGCAATGAATTACCCTTAATCTTGCCACTTGCATGACTGGAACTCGTGCTCCACCTTCCTGATTCTGCTGTATCCCCAGCTGACCTTAGGGGTAAAATAGCTGACCAGCGACTCCAAAACACAGGTTTTCCACAGGGCTACCTCTGAACCACTAAAGCCATTATTATTCCTGCAACGACCACGAGATTTTCCGTCTACAGTATGGCCTCAATTTCTATGACATTTTCTTCCTGGAACCTCATCAAAGCACCTATATGCAGAGGTGCTCCGCAGTCATCTTTTCCAAAGTCACCACTGCACTGATCCAGTCCCTGCTGTCTTCTCTGTCTGCAATACCACTGCTGTGATGGCCTCTTATGTGAAACCATACTCATTTCAAAGTCACTTTAGAGAAGATAATGCAAACCAAAGCTCAATCTATAATGCTCTGTGACTATAAATAAGCTGAACTCTATCCTGTCCACATGGACTGAGAGATCCGGGATTGCATATAATTTTTTTTTTTTTTTTTTAACTTACTGAGTCCTCAGATTTTTCACTTGATTCATTTTCTTGGGACACCAGTTCCTCCTCTTCCTCCTCTTCTTCGTCTTCCTCCTCCATCAACCTCAGCCTACAGGTATTGCAAGAAAGTTAGCAAATGAAGCAATGCAAGCGCCTTTGAATCAAGATTGAGCAGCTGGCATTTGAAAAAAAAAAAATGCCGACTGCCACAGGCCATTTATAACAGGCTATATCTGGATACCAAATCGGAATATTACATTAGTATCTTCTATTCCGCCAATAACTTTCAGTTCTAGGCGGATTACAAAAGAATTGGTCTGGGCATACCCAGTGAGATTACAAGATAGGTAATTAGAAGCATTAGGGTCTGGGGATATATTGAGAAAGTTAGTTTGACTTGACAAATTTCCTGAATAATTTGGTTTTTAATTCTCTCCTGAAGGTTTTGTAGTTGGATGTTGTGATCAGCAGGTTGGAGATGTGATGGTCTAGTTTGGTTTAGAGTGACTGGTAGCATTTATCTAGGTTACTAGATATATTCAGACTGGTACACAGATACAGTTGGGATAACCTTTTTGCCATCTTAAATCATTTTTTTAGATCTCTCTTATTTAAGAACAGTACTGCAAGTAATGATTATTGCAATATTGTTCTGCTAGGATTACTTGAGACACAACTCAGATGAATAATTGTTCAAAATGCAGCCGCTAAATTGATTCGGGGGAGGGGAGGCGGAAGGGGAGATTACATTAGTTGCCAGTAAAGGCAAGAATTAAAGTTACTATTATTTATCTTTAAGATATTGTACAAACTTAGCACCAGAGTACCTTCAAAACTCGATCTTTATTTATTTAGTTCCTAGATCATCATCTCCCTCTCCCTCTCATCTTGTTGGAAATCTACTACTAGACCAACATCCCTGATAGGTAGAGGTCCTGATCTATGCGATAGTCAAGAAATCATTTCTTATAAAAATCATTTAGGAGAGCTCTTAAAACATTTATCGGACCAATATCTGACAGGCATTTAAATATTAGAATGTTCTTATATTTTAATGTATTTTAATCAAATGGGATTGGTCTATTTCTGCTTAAATTTTAATCCACCTTGAGCAGCAGTTTGGTTAAACTGAATAGAATTGTCCATATTAGATTAGAAATGTACATGAACCTGATTGGCTGTTGTACAGAGAGAAATTGCAAGACTTTGGGCCTTCTGCAGACTTGCCATCCTTGGATTTGATTATTTCTAAACTGTGGCATGTCTATTACCTTACACTGGCTTTTATAAAGCTGCGGTAGAGGTTTCTACTGCGGGCCAATGAGGTAAATGCTCAGATGTTCTATGATTTCCTCTGAGCGTCAGAGCATTTACCTCACCGGCCTGTGGCTTTGTAAAAGGAGTCCTTAGTAAGCTGACTGCTAGAGAATGACACGGTGGTTGTTACCAGCGGTTAGCTGCAGGTAGCTGCGGGTATCCCGCAGAAACAGGGAGACAAAAATTAGTGGTCGCTGCGGGGACAAGGCCATTCACCGCCCCGTGGAGTGGTGAATGGTCTTGTCTCCGCAGTGAAGCTAGCACGGATCGTGCGGTCCAATATCCCCACCCGATCGCCGCATCCCACGTCCTGCCATCTCCCTCCCTCCACCTCACTTTAGGTACCAAGTCCGACTTTAATTCTTCTTCTCCCAGCCGCACGCTTTCAATAAGCCGCACGTGCGCGGCTGCTTGAATTGTTGAATCTTCTCCTCTGACGCAACCGGAAACAGGAAGTTGGGTCAGAGGAGAAGATTCAACAGCTCAAGCAGCCGCACACGCAGCTTATCAAAAGCATGCAGCTGGTAGAAGAAGAATTAAAGTTGGACTCGGCACCTAAGGTGAAATGGAGGGAGGGAGATGGCAGGACGCGGCCATCAGGTGGGAGGGGGCTTCTGGACCACGCCATCCATGATCATGCATGTTCCCTCACACTAGGAAGGAGGGAGTGAAAGGGAAATAGAGATGCTGGGCCAAGGGGATGAAGAGGGAGATAAATATTAATTTCACAGGCAGGAAAGAAAGAGGAGGACAGGTAGGTGAGCCAGATGCTGGAAACAGGGGGTGGGGTGGGGGAAGAAAGAGGGAAAGAAGCTAGATGGGGTTGGAGAGAAGAGACACATTGGTGTGGAAGAGAGGGGAAATCTCGACACAGGAAGGTAACAGAGGGGAAATTATGTGCATGGGGGCAAAGGGACAGAGACATAAAGGGAACATACATGGGGATGGTATATGGACACCGGGGAGGGGGGTGGGGGCAATGCCAGATACAGAAGGGAGATATTAGAAATGGGGAAAATAGGAACACAGAAGCGAGATGGTTTGTGGGGATGGGGACCGTGCTCACAGGCTCCGGCGCCTTGCACAAATTACATTGTAACATGCCACAAAGGTAAGAGGGAGGGATGGAGGGAGATGGTTGGACCACGCGAGAGATGCCGAAGGGCGGTAGAAAGAAACAGATGCTGAAGGGGGTAGCGAGAGGGAAGGGTGGTGGTGGAAAGGAATGGAACAGACACTGAAGGGGGGTGGAGAGAAACAGACGCTGAAGGGAAATTTGGAAGACAGACTAGGGAGAAGACACTGAAGAGAACTGGGAAACAGAGAGTGGGGAGAAGACGCTGAAGGGAAATGGGGAACAGAGAGTGGGGAGTAGACGCTGGAAGGGAAGAAGACAGAGATGCCAGGACTATGTGGGGAGTGGAGGGAAGAAGATGGGTGCCAGACCAATAGGGGGGGGTGTGAGCAAATGGAAGATGCAGAGAGAAGACAGACAGTGGATGAAAGGAATTCAATGAGATAAGGAAAGCAGAAAACAGACAACAAAGGTAAAAAAAATATTTCTATTTCTTTTTTTTTTTGCTTTAGGATAAAGTATAGCCCTGCCGCCTAAAAATCTCGTTTTCTAATTCAGCAGCCAGAACTTTGATTTATAAGGAAGGAATAAGCTAAATATTGCAGTACTGAGGCTTGTATGGATGCTGCGTGGACAGTAGTCATGGGGATGGGACAGTGGTTGCGGGGACAAGGCGGGGACAGTGGTCACGGGGACGGGGCAGTGACAGGGATGGTGGTTTTGGGGATGGGGCGGTGACAGGGACAAATTTTTTCCCCGTGTCATTCTCTACTGACTGCTATTCATCTCAATCGACTGGCTATTTTTGAGAAATGCTGGCACTCTTTTGAACTATGGTATCAGGTCAAAAGGATCTTCTAGAGTCTAGAGCTATTTGATCTATTGTCTTTATTTTGATGCTTTGTCTCTGGGGCCATCTGAAGAGTGTGGGTTTTCTTAATGGTTATTTGGCATTAAGTTGGTGATGGGTAGGAACATTATGTGCTGTATGGAATAGGGATTAGGGAAGGGGGGATGGGGTTCAAGGGAGTTAATGAACAAGTGAGTTTTGGTTTTTGTTATTGGACCTATTATTGAAAAAATATTAATAAAAATTTAAATTATTTTTTTTTTAAAATCTTTATTCATTTTATAACTTACATCAAGTGTACAGTAAATATCAAACAATTATAATACAACATCACTTGAAAAATCTTCAATATCATACACAAAGAAGATTTAACCCCCACCCCCCTCCCAAATTCATATACAACTAATATCTACCATATGAAAATAATATCTTATGACATTCCTATATATATTCTTATTGGAAAACCAAGAACCCCCCCCCCACAAATCCACATGTGTATTAAAATTGGGAAAAGTGTAACTTATTCATTACTATAATTTAATAATGGTCCCCACACATCCTTAAATTTTTGAACTGCCAACGCTCTTTCCATTTTATACACATGACAAACGGAATTCCACCAAAAACAATAATTCAGTCTTCTATAGTCCTTCCAATTATATGTTATTTGTTGGATGGCAACTCATAGAAACATAGAAAAAGCGGCAGAAAAGGGCTATAGCCCACCAAGTCTGCCCATTCCAAATATCCCCTCCCCTGAATTCACTCTCTAAAAGATCCCACGTGAGTATCCCATTTTCTCTTAAAATCCGTTACGCTGCTGGCCTCTATCACCTGGAGTGGGAGTCTGTTCCAATGATCTACTACTCTTTCGGTGAAGAAGTACTTCCTGGAGTCACCATGAAACTTCCCTCCCCTGATTTTCAGCGGATGCCCTCTGGTGGTCGAGGGTCCCATGAGCCAGCTTCGAGATGACAATGCCAACATCTATTAGACTTAGAGCAATCCAATTTTTGTAAACGAACAGGGGTCCAGAGTGCTCTATGCAACAGGAAAAACCATGTTTGCCTCATAGACGCAGACATTGTACATTTCATCCTCCAAAACCAAATACGTGGCCATTGAGATGCATTAATTTGATGCTTAATCTCAATACTCCAAATATCTCTAAGTCCAGTTTTTGGTTTCTTATTTAAATAGCCAGATAATAATTTATACCACTAAACAATTTAAAAAATTTAAATTAAAAAAAAAAAGATTTGAACTTTCCCATATGGTTACCGATAAGTAGACTGAAAACTTCTGCTAGCCAGATAACCTCCGGCTCCATCACTGGACTAGCACTACCCAGAGAATGCCAAGGTGGTTTGTTGGGATAATGCCACTGCAGATCTCAGTATGGACTCCATTAATGGGACTGACCTGGGTAGTAGCTGGTCCTATGACTTTGTGCCAGTTGCTCTGCCAGACCTTGGTATTTTACCATCACTGTGCTAAGGCAACTTATCTCTCAGCACACTCACCGCTGTAGCCCACTGTTGATATTCTGTCTATGGTCTCCAGCTGATGTGGACTGAAGCCTCCTATCTTTCCGCAGACGATGGGAGTTACCTGCTGGTGTGGCAAGCTGAAGCTTCTGATTTTCTGGACCACGGTGAGAACTAATCCAGGATTGACTAGAAGAAAGGCCAGGGCAACAAATCAGTTAAACTATTAAAGGCAGTTGTCATATTTATCCATAAAACCCACCATTTATTTTTACAGCAAAGATCTTACTGTCATGTGAAAAAAATTAGGACACCCCATGAAATATTCAGTTCTTTCTTAAGAAATGTTCACATATCGATGTAAAATCTTTTTTTTTTTATTTATCTCTGGAAAAGAAATTGATGTAATTGCAGGTAAACAACACAAATTTTCCTTGATTTACTCATGAAACAAAAGATATCCATAAAAATGTATTTTCTGAGGAATAAATTAGGACACCCTCACATATCCTTCCACTTAAAATGGCTCAAATCACACACAGGTGTATCACATCAGGTGCACATGATCAGAACATTGTTACTCAGCATTTTGAAGGAGGTTTGCTCTACTTAAACCTCAGACATTTAGTTTGGTGTGCTCATGACTGCTGCGGTGAGAGTGAACACCATTGTGAGATCAAAAGAGCTGTCTGAGGCCTTCAGAAAGAAGATTGTAGCAACTTCTAAGTCTGGTAAGGAATTTTAAAAGATCTCAAAAGAATTTGACATTAGCCATTCCACGGTCTGGAAAATAGTGTACAAGTGGAGGACTTTCCAAACAACTGCCACATGCCCAGGTCTGGCTGTCCAAGCAAGTTGACCCCCTACAGCAGACCTTAAGATGCTAAAAAAAGGTCTCCAAAACCCTAAAATGTCATCAAGGGACTTACAGCAGGCTCTTGCTACTGTTGATGTGAAAGTGCATGCCTCTACAATCAGAAAGAGACTGCACAAATTTAACTCGCATGGGAGGTGTGCAAGGAGGAAACCTTTGCTCTCTAAAAGAAACATCAAGGCCAAACTGAAGTTTGCCAGAGAGAATATAGACAAACACCAGGACTTCTGGAATAGTGTTCTATGGACAGATGAGTCTAAAATTGAATTATTTGGACACCAGAAGAGGACATTTTTGGCATACACCAAACACAGCATTCCAGGAAAAGAACTTCATACCAACTGTGAAGCATGGAGGTGGAAGTATCATGGTTTGGGAATGCTTTGCTGCAGCAGGACCTGGTCAGCTCACCATCATAGAATCCACCATGAATTCTACCATGTATCATAGGGTGCTTGAGGAACATGTGAGACCATCTGTCAGAAAATTAAAGCTGAAGCAGAACTGGACCCTGCAACACAACAATGACCCAAAACATACCAGTAAATCCATCAACGACTGGCTGAAAACTAAGAATTGGAGAGTCCTGGAATGGCCAAGTCAAAGACCTGATCTTAATCCCATTGAGATCCTGTGGGGTGATATGAAACAGGCTGTACATGCAAGAAACCCCTCAAACATCTCACAGCATTGAAGAGTGGGCCAAACTTTCCTCAGACCGATGTCAGACTGGTAGATGGCTACAAGAAATGTCTCACTGCAGTTATTTCAGCCAAAGGGGGTAACACTGGCTATTAGTGTGTAGGGTGTCCTAATTTATTCCTGAGTTAGAATATACATTTTTGTGGATATCTTTTGTTTCATGAGTAAATCAAGGAAAATTTCTGTTTACCTGCAATTACATCACTTTCTTTTCCAGAGATAAATAAAAAAAAAAAAAGATTTGACATTGATATATGAACATTCCTAATTTTTTCACATGACTGTAGATCTAATAATTCCAGCAGAATGGCTATGAAACACAAACCATACTCAAAAGTCAGAAGACAGTAGTTATATAGGAGGTAATACAGAGCCTCTCTTACAGAGACCTAGTTACTGCATACTCTTTTTTATTTTCTCCATAGACAAGCAGGGAAGATGCAGGCACACTTGTTGGCGATATCACCAATGGAATTAACAGGCTGGAACTGTCCCCTAGATTAAGGATGTGTTGACATTGTTGCATGAAGCTTCCCATCTTGGGTCACATACCTCAGCCTGCAGCAGCTCTCCCTTCTCCTTCAGAGGGATTCCCAACCACACACATCCCGACTGGCTCACATTGCTTATGCCATTGCATGGAACCAAGGTCTCCTGTTTGCTTTCTGTTGGTTTCTGCTATTTGCTACTCTTAGCTCCTCAGAGTGGAGTGCGACTGATCCTCATAGATCTGGTACCCACTTCTCCTCTACATGTAATTGATAATTCAATACAGCTTCAGCTCCGCCCTGACCCAGCACTACTGACCCAGCAGCAAGGGTCACTGCTCCATCTCATTCTAGGGTCTCTTGCCCCAATGCACAAAAGGCAAGGACTGTTGTGGAACGGGATTTAGGGGTAATCATCAGTGAAGACATGAAGACTGCCAATCAAGTGGAGCGGGCTTCATCTAAGGCTAGGCAGATCATAGGATGTATACGTAGGAGTTTCGTCAGCCGTAAGCCTGAAGTCATTATGCCGTTGTATAGATCCATGGTGAGGCCCCATCTGGAGTACTGCGTACAATTCTGGAGGCCTCATTACCGCAAGGATGTACTGAGGCTTGAGTCAGTCCAGCAAATGGCCACCTGGATGGTCTCGGGACTCAAGGATCTCCCGTACGAGGAACAGCTGGATAAATTACGCCTATACTCACTCGAGGAACGCAGAGAGAGGGGAGACATGATCAAGACGTTCAAATACCTCACGGGCCGTATCGAGGTAGAAGAGGATATCTTCTTTTTCAAAGGTCCGACGGCAACAAGAGGACATCCATGGAGAATCAGGGGTGGTAAATTGCACGGCGACACAAGGAAATACTTTTTCACCGAAAGAGTGGTTGATCGCTGGAATAAACTTCCACTTCAGGTGATCGAAGCAAGCAGCGTGCCTGATTTTAAGAAGAAATGGGATCGTCACGTGGGATCTCTACACAGAGTTAAATAGGGGAGGGTTATTAGGGTGGGCAGACTAGATGGGCCGCGGCCCTTATCTGCCGTCTTTTTCTATGTTTCTAAAAGGTTTCCTTGTAAGTAAGACTGGTTTCAAACAGCATGCATTTTGAATGCTATTGTGCTGAGCATCACTAGTAAAAGAAAAATCGCTCCCACCGTGGTCCTTTTTACCATGTTGTCTGGAGCTTTGTGCATCAGGGCCTCCATATCTCTGACTGCATGGCCCTCGGGTGGTGCTGTAAATCCCACTCTGCTTTAACTCAAAAAGTCAAGGTGATTCTCCCGTTGGCTCATAAACCGGCTACTTAACGTTCTTATCTGTTCAAGTGGAGCTGCTTTCTCGGTGGTAGTGGGAGATCCTCTCTCATACCTACTATCACTCTTATATCTCCTTCACCTCTCTCAAGAGGGACTCAAAACTACTGCTATCCACTTGCACCTAGCAGCTATTGCAGCTTACCAAGATCTAGTGGATAACAAGACTTGCTCCTCTCACCTGTTGGTTCCAAGATCATGAGAGACCTCATGAACCTTTATCTACTTGTACGTGAGCAACCTCCACCTTGGGACCTTAATGTTGTTCTCAATGCACTAATGAAACCTCTATTTGAATCACTGGGCATTGCTAAACAAACATGTTACATGAAATATTGCTTTTCTGGTGGCCTGTTATATTTGCCTGCACAGTCATCATATACCCAATTTTTCAATTACAGGCTGTCTTTCCACATGTATCCCAAGTTCCTCCCAAAAAAGATGTCCAGTTTTCATATCAACCAATCCACTGCACTTTCCTCCTTCTCAGGGACACATGCCACTCCTGTAGAAGCTGTACTGAATATACTAGATTGCAGGCATGCCCTTCTCTTCTACCTCAGGAAAATAAAACCCTTTAGAAATAAGAACATAAGAATTGCCATAATGGGATAGACCGAAGGTTCATCAAGCCCAGTATCCTGTTTCCAACACTGGCCAACCCAGGTCCCAAGTACCTAGCTAGATTCCAAGTAGTAGTAAACAGATTTTATGCTGCTTATCCTAGGAATAAGCAGTGGATTTCCCCAAGACATCTTAATAATGGTGTATGGACTTCTCTTTTAGGAAATTATCCAAGCCTTTTTTAAACCCCGCTAAGCTAACTGATTTCACCACATTCTCCGTCAACAAATTCCAGAGTTTAGTTAAACATTGTGGGAAGAAATATTTTCTCCGGTTTGTTTTAAATCTACTACTTCATTGCATGCCCCCTAGTCCTAGTATTTTTGGAAAGTCCTTTATCTCCCCTGAATTGCCTCTTCTCCAGGCTGAAGAGTCCTAGCCACTTTAGCCTTTCTTCACAGGGAAGTCATCTCAAACCTTTTATCATTTTCATCGCCCTTCTCTGTACCTTTTCTAATTCCGCTATATGTTTTTTTGAGATACGGCTATTACTTGTAACCATAACAACTCAGGTATTCCTACATCAAAAAACATCATCTTGTCCTGGATTTTGGGCTACACAGCCTTCCTTTTGTTGTGAACAGTCTGACAGAGCTCTCCCAGCCAGAATCACTACACAGTAACAACTCCTTCACCCCATCCCTGCTGACAGATATTTCTTTTCTCCTTTTTTTCTCACACACTTTGATGCTCCAGTACATCCTGACCCAAGTTCAAAATTCTATAAGCTTTGGCATCTCGGCATTGGCAAAGTCATCAAATTGTGTACTTGCATTTCCCTGCTCTCTGTGCGGAACACCTGTTACAGGTAAACAACTTTTTGACTCCCTTGATTTCATGCTCTTCGGTATTGACTGATAAATCTTCATGGGATCTCTGGTATTTTATGCAGCTGTTTCATGCTGTGGAATAAATTGCTTGAGGATATGGGTTTAAAAAGGGTTTAGACAAGTTCCGGAGGATAAGCCCATAAACCATTTTTCGCCACATAGACTTGGGAAATTCACTGCTTATCCACAAGTACGAGCAAGATGTATTGTATCTTCTTTGTGATCCTGTTATTTATTTGAACTGGATAAGCCACTGTCAAGACAGGATGCTGGACTCAATGGACCACTAATCTGACCCAATATGGCACATCTTATTTTCTAGTTTAAACATGTCTTCCTAGTGATTGTTGCAACTGCAACAATCATGATGCCAGCTACAGAAGCCTAGGAGAACATGTCTTGCTGGTTCTTGCTAGCTTGATGGTTTCCCTTTACTTCATTCATCTCATCTCTCCTGGGACATTAAGGACATAAGAGTTGCCAACACTGGGCCAGACTGAAGACAAGCTCAGTATCCTGTTTCCAACAGTGACCAACCCAGGTCACAAGTACCTGGCAAGTTCCCAAGCAGTAAAACAGATTTTATGCTGCTTATTCTAGGAATAAGGAGCAGAATTCCCCAAGTCATCTCAATAACTTCTTATAGACTTTTTATTTCGGAAATTATCCAAACTTTTTTTTAAACCATATTCTCCGGCAATAAATTCCAGAGTTTAATTACACATTGAGTGAAGAAATATTTTCTCCAGTTTGTTTTAAATCTACTACTTAGTAGCTTCATCACATGCCCCCTAGTCCTATTATTTTTGGAAAAAGTAAACAAGCGATTCACTTCTACTCTTTCCACGCCACTCAGTATTTTATGGACTTCTATCATATCTCCGCATTACCTGGGGGCAAATTCTGATTCAGATCCTTTCTCTGACTCCTGCTCTTCTTCCTCTTCTTCTTGCACAGCCTGTTCCCTTGGGACCTGCTTCCGGGATTCCTTCAGTACAGTGGAGGTGAAGGGAGGAGTCCTTAACCGACTGTTCAGCTGCAGGCTCTCATCATGATTCAGCCAGCTTGTGTCCTCACTCAGGGAAGTGGCTGGAATAAAAAAAACCCAACCAGGGCTTCTGAAACACCATAAACCCTTTCCTATATGTAGGAAGGGAAACATGAAAGTGAAAATGGGATGTGAAGAGTGCAGGCTGCAGGCAGAAAGTACAGTAGACTCTCAGTTAACTGGCACCCTGGGGATTGATGCCAGATTTTTAAAAAAAAAGTAGTTTCTGGTTGCTTGAGAGTTATCATTGCAGCTTACAGCAAGATGAATTACACTTGTGATATAGTGTTAGAGATATGTGAGTTTAACATTATTAGGTTAGTTTTAGGGATGGCAGTCTGTGGGATGAAGAGGACTGGGATGAGTTGAGACTACTGGGAGAAGAGATATGTCTTTAATCTTTCCTGAAAAGGTAGTGTGTGGGGAGTTGTCGCAGATAGGCAGGTAGACTGTTCCAGATATGTTGACCTAGGAACTCAAAGATGGAATTAAACATCCTCTTCCGACGTACACCTTAAGAGGATGGAAATGGTGTCTTAAATCACTGCGTAGTCCTTGAACTGAGGAAGGTATGAGAGACCGGAATGCTGGCCACTAAGTCTGCTGGAGTTTTCTCCGAAGATGGCCTTATACTCCATACTATGCCATACCATAAACTGTTCCAAACTATCAGACATGTGGTAGGCAAAGCATGGGCACACTCAGGTTGGCGTGACAAGTATACACTTAAATTTCCACCAGAAATTGTTTTTATTTTCATTTAAAGTTTTACAGTATTTCTTTGATTTTTTTGCTGGTTGCTTGAGTTCCGGTAGTTCCGGTTAACAGAGAGTCTACTGTATGTGGAAAGAACATAATGGTAGGAAGACATACAAACATTGAAATAAATGGTTTCCTACTATCCAGCCTTCTCTTTTTGGCAGGCCTCTTCTCAGGATGAATCATAGACTCTTTGCTGCTATCTTTGCTGAGAACAGACACCCCTGTATCTTCGGCACCCAGGGACTGGCGGTATACCTGCAGCAAAACACTGGCATCATCTCGCTGTTCTGGGGAGAGCTGGTCACTGCACATCTTCTCCAGGTACCTAAGGCTGGAATGGGAAGTAACAGAAGCAATTTCTGCCCAAGATAATATTCACATTTGTTGGAGATGGCCTTGTACAATTGTTACTAGTCTATTTCTCACTTTATTAGTGTCCTCTAGGCTAGTCCAAACTTGTAGGTTATGTCCATTGACCAGCAGATGGAGACAGAAAATCCAAAATGTACTCTAGAATAGAGAATGACATGGTGCCAAAATACATCACCATCCCTGTCCCCGCGGATAACCATCTCCAAGTCATTCTTTAAGAAGAGAGGGAAGAATCAGAGTATGAATGGGCACAGCAACTGACCCTCAAGCTTTGCATTGTAGAATGCTGGTGTAGAAGGACTCAGGTTGAGACACTAAATGACATGGGATTGTTTCCCAAGGTTATCCACGGGGACAGGAATGGTAATGAATTTTGTCACCCATGTCATTCTTTACTCTAGAAGACCTGTATACAGCTTTAACAATTTAGTATTTCTCTATCTCCAACAGATGGAAGTGAAGTGCATCATAGCTTCTGGATTAGTCTCATACAAGGGCTCCTGGTCCAGTTAGTCAACTGGTTCCCAGCTGAGCAATGGGCTAGAACAAATTCTGGTTACAGGATGTATACCTCCTCCCCACCCCCCTCCCTCACAGCTCCTTTTTCTCCAACAATAAAAAAATGGAAGCAGTTAAAAGAAAAATTATTCAGGCTTGTACACTGAGAGGTAAATTCTCTATTAGTACGTCTAACATAGGCGTGCTTTAGACGTCCGGCAAACGCAAGTGTCAATCAAACGGTACTTAGGCGTGCAGTAGACGTCCCTACAACCTCTTCGCGCAAGATAGATGCAGGTTTCTGAAACGTCATTAAGACGTCTCCAATGGACCCGTGATAGACGTGGGTATGATTTTTTTTTTTTTTAAGATTATACTTTTTTTATACTCTTTATTATCACTCATTCAGCATTGTAAGTATAGGATGATGAAAAAGATAACCAAAACACAGTATACCATTTTGTAAACTATATATTAGTTGATCTAGCAATATCAGTGAGGTAGGGAATGGCAGACAGAGAACACTGTTGTGTTGTATCTTTTTCCTCTAGGATATCAGAATTGTACAGTTTACCATTAATACAAGGAAAAAAAATATGTTATGTTTCAAAGGAGAACTAGAAGATGAAACGTACCGAGTGGGTGTTGAACTTACATTATCAGTATGGAAGGTGGGAACCGGTAGATGTATGCTACACAGAAAGCTGTACAGAAATGTCATACTCACCTCCTATTAGAAGTGGAAAGGATAGGACTTTGAACACCATATAGACTTCTTATAAACTTCGTTTAAGTTCCACAAAGACTGGCAGGAAAGGCACCCTAAGTCATCCAATAAGCTTTCTCTCGATTTCCCAGAGACATTATTTCAGAGAGGATAGTTTAGAAGTGATATCTTGCTCGAAAGAACACTCTCCTGGTCATAAAACATTGCAACAATCAGCTCATTCTTCAGAACAAAGGTAAATCCCATAACTTACACTGGCCCAACTTAGAAACAGAATCAAAACACAGATTAGACCTGAATGTGGCTTCTAGTTCACAGGAAGAGGAAGTAGCCAGCAGCACAATGCTGACCTCATTGTGACATCATCAAGGTGCACCTGGAAGGTAGATATGCCACAAGTAAAAGACAAGCCAGGAGTTGTACTCACAACCTACAGATGATCGATATAGTGCTTTTACTCACTGACCTACACCTGTGTCTCTGGTTCCCCTGTCATAGCATACCTTAGTGATGTGCTAAAGTATACTCTACTTAGCTATCATATCACAGTCAGTTGAGGCAAAAGACTGGTAGCTCAATGGTGTAAAGCACCGTTGTCACGGATGCAACACCCATATTCTTAAGTATGGTTCAATAAATGTAATACAGAGTCAAAATTATGCTGTTTATTTTATCAAACCCAAGCTCAACTTTGTAATGTATTGTGTATAGTCTCACTAATGTGTTTGTGATGAAAATGAGATGCGATAGGTGTATATCCTATATAATAAAACCCTAGCCGCGCATGCGCAAATACCTGCGTGCTTCTGTGATCTCTGCTCTGTGATCAGTAGGTCTGTGGCCAGCAGGAGTGCAGATGCAACAGCCAGGCGACTCCCCCCTCCCGCCCTCACTCACCACCAAAACCACCACCGCCAAAGCCTCCTCCTTCTGCCCAGCCGGGAGGAGGGCTCCGAGTCGCTGAAGACTGTCCCAGATCAGCTTACACAGTCCCTAAAAAATTAACCTTTTCATCTGAGGCACGAGGCTGCGGTGACCTTCCTCCCCCGGCTCACTAAGGTTTCATCTTAAGAAATTCAAATGCATTGTTGAAAATGCAAGTGACTATTCTCTGTCATCCTAGACACCCCTGCAACACCCCAACAACACACTCCTGCAGCATAAACCCCTCATGTTATAATCAAGTAAAAGACAAGCTGGGAGTTGAACTCACAACCTATGGATGATTGGTACAGCGCGTTTACTCACTGAGCTACCGAGCTACTTAACTGTAGCCCTAACCCTAACCATAAAGTAGCATCTGACGTCATAGAAGCCGTTAGAATTTTGAAATAGTTTTGGACGTTCATTGGGTGTTCTCAGATCAAATACACCTGTAGATACTTGCAATGATTACCCCTTGTCAAAGCTTGTACCTAAAGCCATTTCTGGAGACTCCCATTCCCAAGTCTCCAACATAGCTCAGTGCTTAAAAGCACTGCATGTATCTTCCAAAGGTCAGGGGTTCAAGTCCTGATTAAGGTTACCAAAGACATAATATTCTTTTTTTTTTCCACCCACCCAAACATGCATAGCTAAGCTAAAATATGTGAACCTCACTTCCCAATCTTCATTTATTTAATTTATAACTTGTCATTGTGTTTGGAGGAGGTGAAGTTTCATTAGGTTTACATGGTAAGCTTCTAAGCGTTCTGCTATACTTTTTTGTATAACAGCGATATCGGCGTGCTTTAGGATGTAATCAACAGTGTTGATGTAGCGCGGAGCGGCCGCTGCAAGCACGCCCAAGCGGCACAAAAACGTCATCGCGTTTTTTTGCGTTGTGATGTCATAGAATCACCCGTTCTTCATACGCAGTTATTTCTCCTAAAATGGCTGCCAGGAGACAGCCAAACTTTTCCACCCAGGACTCCAGGCTGCTGGCCAGGCTGTTTCTCTCCCGGGAGCACCACTATTTTGTAGTGCCTGGCCATCGCAGGTCATACCTGCAATTCAGGGACTCATGGACCCGCCTGACCCGGCGGTACAATCGTAGAGCCTCCTGTCCCAGGGAAGTAAGTATTCCAAGTCAGGCTCTCACAATTAATCATGTAAAAAGTAATTATGATGGAAACCTGTCTCGATCAAATTGGTCATGTTTTTTGTGATTCCTTTTTAAAACTACAATTGTGCATAATAAATCTTTTACATTGAATACTAAAATTAAAGCACATCCCAAAGGAGCAGTAGTAGGATTTCAAAGACAAATTCAGCTCCTACAAGGCATCTATTCCATTCACAACATGCACACAACTAATTTTTGTGTCACGAATATCGCATTTGTAATAGAAACATCTTGAAATCAACTTTGCCAAAGGAAAACAAATATATTAAAGTGCTGCTATGTCATTTCAAGTACCTACAACTTTCCTGTATCAATCTGCTGGTCTAGGGAGATAGTGGCATGACGTTTAAAGTGACAGCGTCAGTACCCTGACGTCAGGGGTTTCAAGCCACGCTGCTCCTTCTGACCAAACTATTTTATTGCCCCTGCTGCATGATTGTAAACTCACCAGGACATGCTGTAATGTGGGGCAGTGCTGATAGGCTACAGCCTCAGCACCCTGGGGTTGTGAGTTCAATCCCACACTCCTCCTTATGATGCTGGCCATGTCACCTCAAACCCCCCCCCTCACTGTCCCAGGTACAGTAGAGAGATAGCGATGCCTCCAGCACAGAAAGGGGAAAATGCTGGAGTACGTGAATACATTCATGTAAAACATGTGGCAGAAGGGGGTGGAGGCAGGCAGCAAAGCGGATAGGGGCTCTTGGAGGGCAGCATACTCCATTTTTATGTGCTTATAGAGGTCAATACTTAAGTAAACATGTTATGCCACAGTGCTAGATGGCACTCATCATATCCCTCCCTCTCCGTTCTTTCTCTCTCTCTCTATTATCCAGGTTGAGGATCTCAGGAAACGGGGTCGGCTGCTGAGGCGCCAGGAGCGGGCCTTCCTTGAAGGGGTGAGGGAGGAATTTCGCGCTGAAGCCGGTGAGTAATGAGTCCAGCGTGTGTTTCTTTGTGATCAGCCTACCAGAATAAATAGATGAAAATGCTTGAGTAGCTGTAAACCATTCTTAATCATAAAATCTGCAGTAAAGCTGCTATTGTGATATCATGTCACAATGCCTTATGGTGTTCTACTTGCCTCACTTACTTATGCTACATTTTGATGTTTACAGTGGAGTAGGTGCTTTGCATCCTGTTATTAGCATTTGAAGAAAATAACGTAGTAAAGAATGTCATGTTCAAAAGTGTTGTGGACATATCTGACTGGATCCTGTTTCCCTCTTGTCAAGCAGCAGCGCAGGCACCACCTCAGGAGGCACCGCAGGTGATGGAGGGAGCCCCACCCTGGTCCTCGGCGGAGGAGGAGGAAGAGGAGGAGAGGGAAGAAGGGGAAGAGGAGGAGGAGGAGGGGGATTATTCTCCCTGGGAGCCCTCACGACCACCCACACCGCCTGCCCCACCACTGCCCCCTGGACCTCCACCGCCTGCCCCACCACTGCCCCCTGGACTGCCTGCCCCACCACTGCCCCCTGGACCCCCACCGCCTGCCCCACCACTGCCTCCTGGACCCCCACCACCATCCCCTGTTGGACCTTCCCCTTCCCCCACCCATAGCCCTTCCCATCACTCTCCTGCCCTTCCTGTTCCTGATCCCACCCCACCCCCTTTCCTTTCTGTTCCCCCCCAGGAGCAGCCCAACCAGCCTCAGGAGGGTGGTGAGATGGACCTAAGTAGAAGTAGCTGTAGCTCTATGTGTTAGGAGCCAGCCTGTGCTCCTAACATCCAGAGGTTGTGAGTTCTACACCCAGCACATCTTTTAATTGTGGCATACTACTTTGAAGGTGCAGATTGATGAGGTCACAATGAGGTCAGTTTTGTGCAACTGAAGACCTCCATTTTGCAATGAGGGAAGCTTGAATGTTAAGGTGTGTATCTGTTTATTCTCTTTTTAAGTGCTGATAATGTGTGCTGTTTTTTCTTTGCTTTCAAAAGAGAGCCGATTGCAGTGCTGTTTGTTGTTCACTTTTGTTTTCTTGCATCCTAACAGTTCTCAGAAGTGGTGGAATTTGCTGTTTCTCCTCAGCATTCTGCAGCCACAGGTGCATGAGATACTTTCATTTACTCCTAACTACAAGCCATTCAAGTAGGAATGTGTTTCTTTTGATGCAATATAGGCATTGGCCAACATCTATGAGTTAAATCAAACTTCAGAGGGCTTGGACAGGTGTTGAAGAATGATCCAGTTAGGGGGGGATGTTTTTGGTGGGGGAGGGTGTTTGTTGAGAAAAAAAAGGGGGTTGTAAAAGCCATGTGTAAATTATATTATTGTTCGGGCAGAAATGTGGTTTGTTATCCATGCAATATAATGTGTTCCATTGACATTATATTTATTAGGACAGAGAAAAGATGAAAATTACCTATTCAAACTCACTATTGGAATTATTGATGAAAAAACACAACGAACGTCTGCCTCACGTCTAACAAAGAGCCGCAATTACGAAAGTTTAAACGGCATTGAAATCCAAGTTAGACCAGGGTTTCTTACGTCTACATAATACACGATATTTAGACGCAGGCGTTTGCTCAGGTAGCGCCTATCTAGCGTCCCCATTTGGCACGCCCACGGAACGCCCACGTCCAGAGCTGGAGACGGGACTATGCTTTCTGTAGACGTCAGTCCGTCAACTACCTCTTAGGGACGTCTATGTGTCGTTTATCTCCCAATTAACATTAATTAAGACCCTTAACTCCGTAATTATTCACTTACATCGGACGTCCAAAGCACGCCTAAGTTAAACACAGTAATAGAGAATTTACCCCTAAGCGTTTAGCTGACATGTGAATATGCCCAAGTTGTTGCAATTAAGGACAGTGGAGGTAAATCTGGCTTCTTTGTTCTAGCATACATAGTAACATAGTAGATGACGGCAGATAAAGACCTGAATGATCCATTCAGCCCCTGATTCAATTTAAATTTTACATAAGAACATAAGAAGTGCCTCCGCTGGGTCAGACGTGAGGTCCATCGTGCCCAGCAGTCCGCTCACGCGGCGGCCCAACAGGTCCAAGACCTGTGCAGTTATCCTCTATCATAAGAACATAAGCAATGCCTCTGCTGGGTCAGACCTGAGGTCTACACCGTGCCCAGCAGTCCGCTCATGCGGCAGCCCAACAGGTCCAAGACCTGTGCAGTAATCCTCTATCTATACTCCTCTATCCCCTTTTCCAGCAGGAAATTGTCCAATCCTTTCTTGAACCCCAGTACCGTACTTTGCCCTATTACGCCCTCTGGAAGCACATTCCAGGTGTCCACCACACGTTGGGTAAAGAAGAACTTCCTAGCATTAGTTTTGAATCTGTCCCCTTTCAATTTTTCTGAATGCCCCCTTGTTCTTTTATTATTTGAAAGTTTGAAGAATCTGTCCCTCTCTACTCTCTCTATGCCCTTCATGATCTTGTAAGTCTCTATCATATCCCCTCTAAGTCTCCTCTTCTCCAGGGAAAAGAGACCCAGTTTCTCCAATCTCTCAGCGTATGGAAGGTTTCCATCCCCTTTATCAGACACGTCGCTCTCCTCTGAACTCTCTCGAGTAACGCCATATCGTTCTTAAGGTACGGCGACCAATATTGGATGCAGTACTCCAGATGCGGATGCACCATTGCCCGATACAATGGCAGGATAACTTCTTTCGTTCTGGTTGTAATACCCTTCTTGATTATACCTAGCATTCTGTTTGCCTTCTTAGCGGCAGCTGCGCACTGTGCTGTTGGCTTCATTGTCATGTCCACCATTACCCCCAAGTCCCTTTCTTGGGTACTCTCATTTAATAACATCCCTCCCATCGTATAGTTGTACCTCGGGTTTCTGTTTCATAAGAACATAAGAAGTTGCCTCCGCTGGGTCAGACCAGAGGTCCATAGCGCCCAGCAGTCCGCACCTGTGGCGGCCCATCAGGTCCATGACCTGTCAGGGTTTCTTGATTTAGCCCTATAGCTCCCTTATTTTTCTATCTATACTCTTTCTATACCCTATCTACCTCTCTCTGTACCCCTCAATCCCCCTATCCTTCAGGAATCTATCCAATCCCTCTTTGAATCCCCGTAGTGTACTCTGCCCGATCACCTCCTCCGGGAGAGTGTTCCATGTGTCCACAACCCTCTCAGTGAATAAAAACCTCCTGGCATTGGTTCTAAACCTGTCCCCTTCCAGTTTCTCCGAGTGCCCTCTTGTACTTGTGGTTCCCCGTAGTCTGAAGAATCTATCCTTGTCTACCTTCTCTATGCCCTTCATGATCTTGAAAGTTTCTATCATGTCTCCTCTAAGTCTCCTCTTCTCCAGGGAGAAGAGCCCCAGCTTGTCCAGCCTGTCAGCGTATGAACAGTCTTCCATACCTTTTATCATTTTTGTCACTCTTCTCTGGACCCTCTTAAGTATCGCCATGTCCTTCTTGAGGTACGGCGACCAATATTGGACACAGTATTCCAGATGCGGGCGCACCATCACATGATACAGCGGCATGATGACTTCATTCGTCCTGGTTGCGATACCCTTATTAATGATGCCCAGCATTCTGTTTGCTTTCTTTGAGGCCGCTGCACATTGTGCCAATGATTTCATTGTTGTACCCACCAGCACACCCAAGTCTTTTTCAAGATTACTTTCCCCCAGCAATGCTACCCCCATTTTGTAGCTGAACATCGGGTTCCTTTTCCCTATATGCATGACCTTGCATTTCTCTATGTTAAAGCGCATTTGCCATTTATTTGCCCACTCTTCCAGTTTGCTTAGGTCCCTTTGCAGGTCTTCGCACTCCTCTGTGGTCCTAACTCTGCTGCAGAGTTTGGTGTCATCCGCAAATTTTTTAACTTCACACTTCATCCCTGTTTCCAAGTCGTTTATAAATATATTGAACAGCAGTGGTCCCAGCACCGACCCCTGCGGAACACCGCTCGTGACCCTCTGCCAGTCCGAGTATTGGCCCTTCACTCCAACCCTTTGCTTTCTGCCTGCCAACCAGTGTCTGATCCATATGTGTACATCCCCTCCCACCCCGTGGTTCCACAGCTTCCTAAGTAGCCACTCATGGGGTACCTTGTCAAATGCTTTTTGGAAGTCGAGATAAATGATGTCTATGGATTCCCCTTTGTCCATCTGGCTGTTTATCCCTTCAAAGAAGTGCAGTAGGTTTGTTTGGCACGATCTTCCCTTACAGAAGCAATGTTGGCTCGTTTTCAGTTGTCAGTTGTCAGTTGTTCAGTTTCTTTCTATGTGTTCACAGATGCTGTCCTTTATCAGTGCTTCCATCATCTTACCCAGAACCGAAGTCAAGCTCCCTGTAGTTCCCCGGGTCACCCCTTGATCCCTTTTTAAAGATAGGTGTGACATTCGCTAGTTTCCAGTCCTCCGGTATCTCCCTAGTTTTCAAGGATAGATTGCAAATTTGTCGGAGTGTTTCTGCTATTTCATTCCTCAGTTCTTTTAGCACCCTTGGGTGGATTCCGTCCAGGCCCGGTGATTTGTCGCTTTTCAATCTATCTATCTGTTGGAGGACATCCTCATGACTTACCTCTATTTGCTCCAGTTTTTCATCTTGATCCCCACTTATGATCTCCTCAGGTTCTGGTACATTGGATGTGTCCTCGCTCGTGAAGACCGACGAAAAGAACCTGTTTAACCTATCAGCTACCTCTTTTTCTTCCTTAACCACTCCCTTTCTGTCTCCATCATCTAACGGTCCCACCTCCTCCCTCGCTGGTTGCTTCCCTTTCACGTATCTGAAGAACGCTTTGAAGTTTCTTGCTTCCCCAGCCAGCCTCTCTTCGTATTCTCTTTTTGCTTTTCTAACCACTCGGTGGCATTCCTTTTGGAGTTTTTTTGTGTTCCTTCCGGTTTTCCTCAGTTTGGTCCTTTTTCCATTTTCGGAACGACATTTTCTTTTCACCTAACGCCTTCTTCACTTCATTTGTTATCCACACCGGGTCTTTTGTTCGATTTTTTTTTCACCCCTTCCTAAACCTGGGGATGTACAGGTTTTGTGCTTCTTGCACCGTGTCCCTGAGTAGGGACCAGGCTTTCTCTACAGTCCCCATCATTCTAGAGCTGTTTCTGAGTTTCTTTCTCACCATTTTCCTCATAGCATCGTAGTTCCCTTTTCTGAAATTGAGCGTTGTCGATGTGGTTCTCTTCACCTTTGATGTCCCTACTTCTAATTTATAACGGATCATGTTGTGATTGCTGTTGCCTAGTGGCCCTACTACTTCCACTTCCTTTGCAGGTCCCCCTAGTCCGTTGAGGATTAGGTCAAGAGTGGCATCCCCTCGCGTTTGTTTCTTGACTAGCTGTTCCATGAAGCAGTCCCTCACAGCCTCTAGGAATTCCGTTTCCCTTGCACAGTTGGAGTGTCCAATACTCCAGTCTATCTCAGGGTAGTTGAAATCCCCCATCACTATCACACTTCCCATTTTTGCATTCCCGTCTCAATTCTTCTTCCAGGTCATGATCGTTTGCTTCTGGTTTTCTAGGTGGGCGATAGTACAATCCCAATTTTATGTCAGCTCCATTTCTCCCTGGTAATTTGACCCATAGTGATTCCAATCCTTCCGCCTTTGCTGCCGTATGCATCCTGGCCGAGTGGATGGAGTCCTTTACATATAGTGCTATTCCTCCATCCTTCTTGTAAGTCCTGTCTCTCCTATAGAGTTTGTACCCTGGCAGTACCACGTCCCATTTGTTGTCCTCTGTCCACCATGTTTCTGTGATTCCAATTATGTCTAGGTCCTCTCTTTTGTCCATGACTTCCAGTTCTCCCATTTTGGTCCTTAGACTCCTTGCATTTGTGTATAAGCAATTTAAATCCTGATTTTTTTCTGCCCCTGATTTTCCTTGTGATTTGTTTCTCTTGCCATCCCGCTCATGGGCTGCCAACCCCTGAATTTCGTTTTGTTCCTCCTCTCCCTGTGGTGCGTCTTTTTTGTCCTCAGCCTGTACCCTCATATCCACCTGTGTCTCTAGCTCCCGTCGTTCCCTCTTCTGTTTGGTCTCTAGTTTCACTAGATCCTTAGACCCCTGTAGTTCGCCTTTTGGTTCTCACATGTAATATTTTACATTTCTCAACGATGAACTTCATCTGCCATCTCGTGCCTATTCCCCTAGTTTGTTCAAGTCCCTTTGCAATTCTTCACAGTCCTCTTTAGTCCGAGCTCCACTAAATAGTTTGGTGTCGTCTGCAAATTTTATTATCTCACACTTCGTCCCTGTTTCTAGATCATTTATGAATATATTAAATAGCAGCGGCCCAAGCACCGAGCTCTGCGGGACCCCACTCGTGACCCTCCTCCAGTCTGAGTAGTGGCCCTTCACTCCTACCCTCTATTTCCTACCCGCCAACCAGTTTCTGATCCATCTATGTACGTCTCCTTCCACCCCGTGGTTCTTCAGTTTCCGGAGTAGGCGTTCATGGGGCACTTTGTCAAAGGCTTTTTGGAAATCTAGATATATGATGTCTATGGGATCTCCTTTGTCCATCTGTTTGTTAATTCCTTCGAAGAAGTGCAATAAGTTCGTTAGGCACGATCTCCCCTTGCAGAAACCATGTTGGCTGGTTATCAGAAGTTTGTTTCTTTCAAAATGTTCATCGATGTTTTCTTTTATCAGTGCTTCCGCCATTTTCCCCGGAACCGAGGTCAGACTCAACGGGTCTGTTTCCCGGGTCACCTCTTGATCCCTTTTTAAAGATGGGCTTAACATTGGCTATCTTCCAATCCTCCGGGATCACACCTGTTTTCAGGGATAGATTGCAAATTTGCTGCAGTATTTCCGCTATTTCCTCCTTTAGTTCTTTCAGAACCCTTGGGTGAATTCCATCCGGACCCGGGGATTTGTCAGTTTTTAATTTTTCTATATGCCTGCGTACATCTTCAAGGTTTACTTCCATGGATGTTAATTTTTCTGCTTGGTCTCCTTTGAAGATTTGCTCAGGTTCCGGTATGTTGGATGTGTCCTCTTTCGTAAATACAGACGAAAAGAACATGTTAAGTCTTTCTGCCACTTCTTTCTCCTCCTTCACCACTCCCTTCCTTTCTCCGTCGTCCAGCGGTCCCACCTCCTCCCTAGTCAGCTGCTTCCCTTTAACATATTTGAAGAATGGTTTGAAAGTTCGTGCTTCCCTGGCTAGTCTCTCTTCATACTCTCTTTTGGCTTTTCTAACCACAAGATGACATTCTTTTTGATACTTTCTGTGGTCTTTCCAGTTCTCCTCAGTTTTGTCCGTTTTCCATTTCCTGAATGAAGTCTTCTTATCGCCTATCGCTTCCTTCACTTCATTAGTTATCCAGGCCGGGTCTTTTGCTTGACTGTTTTTGCACCCCTTTCTGAATCTGGGGATATACAGATTTTGCGCCTCGCTTACCGTGTCCTTGAAAAAAGACCAGGTTTGCTCTACTGTCTGCCATTTCTTGGAGGTGTTCCTAAGTTTCTTCCTTACCATTCTCCTCATCGCTTCGTAGTTTCCTTTCTTGAAGTTGAAAGTTGTCGCTATGGTTCTCTTTCCCTTCAGTATTCCTACTTTAACCTTGAACTTGATCATATTATGATCGCTGTTTCTCAACGGTCCCACTACTTTCACTTCCTTTGCAGGTCCTTCTAACCCACTTAGGATTAGATCCAGAGTGGTATTCCCTCTCATTGGTTCTCTGACAAGCTGCTCCATGAAGCAATCCTGCGTAGCCTCCAGGAATCCTGTCTCCCTAGCGCATTTTGAGCTTCCAAGACTCCAGTCTATCCCGGGATAGTTGAAGTCTCCCATAATAACCGTGTTACTGCTTTTGCATTCTCTCTTCATCTCGGCTTTCATTTCTTCATCGACATCTTCGGTTTGTCCAGGTGGATGATAGAATAGGCCCATCTTTATCTCAGGCCCTTTTCTTCCAGGTATTTTAACCCATAGTGATTCCAGTTTGTTGGTCATCTCTGCTGTGTCCACTCTGGTCGAATGTATGCTTTCTTTTATGTAAATGGCTATTCCACCTTCTTTCTGTCCTGACCTGTCCTGGCGACAGAGCTTGTACCCCGGCAGTACTGTATCCTATTTGTTATCTTCATTCCACCATGTTTCAGGGACCCCAATGATGTCTATGTCCTCTGCTTTGACCATGACTTCTAGTTCCCCCATTTTGTTCCTTAGGCTCCTTGCATTGGTATATATGCAATTTAGATCCTGGTATTTTCTTGTCTTTATTTCCTTTCCCTGTGCTTCGATCTTTAGTTTCTTCTCTTGTGCTACAATCTCCCTAACCTCCTCTTCTGGGTTAGTTAAGTCCTGTAATTTGACCTTTGTTTCTTCCCAGCCTTTTTCCCCCTTAGTATCTTCATGGGATACTTTCTTCTGAATCAACTGTCGGCTTTCCCCTACTTCTTAGTTTAAAGCCTGCTCTATTCCTCTCATGACGTTGTTTGCTAGTAATCTTGTTCCCGCCGCACTCAGGTACAGTCCATCTCTCCTGTAAAGCTTGCTCTTGCCACAGAATGTTGTCCAGTTCCTCACTAAGAGGAACCCCTCTTCCTCACACCCATCTCCTCATCCATGCATTTATTGATTGTAGTTCCTCCTGCCTTTTCACATCTGCCCTCGGTACCAGTAGGATCTCTGAGAACGCTATCTTCTGAGTTCTCATCTTCAACTTCCTTCCCAGAATCTTGAACTGTTCTATCAGCACACTTCTTCTGTAGTCTCTCCTGCTGACATCATTTGTCCCGATGTGGATCATTACTGTAGTCTCTTCCATCTCCACTCCTTCCAGGATCTTTCCAATTTTGTCAATGATGTCCTTTGTTCTTGCTCCTGGGAGGCAGGTCACTAGTCGATCCTTTCTCTCTCCTGCTATGTGGCTGTACACATGCCTCAGGATTGAGTCTCCCACTAGGATCGCAGACTTTCCCCTCTTCAATTTACGCTTCGGTCTCAGTTCAATGTCCTTGGAGTGCTTTGCTGCTTCTTTTTCTATGTCCTCAGTGTGCTTCGCTGCTTCTTCTTCTTCTTCTGGGCATCCACTAGCCATTTCCTCCCCCTCCTGCGGTGTTCCTCTGTGGGTGTCTTCTTCAGGGTCTCCTGTTTCTTGTTCTCCCTTCCATATTGATGTTGGAGAAAGGGATTACAGGGTATAGATAGAGGGTTACTATACAGGGTACTTCAGGATTAGGGTATAAACAATTTAGGTGGTGGAGAACTTACAGGTCATGGACCTGGGGGGCCGCCGCGGGAGCGGACTACTGGGCTGACCCGGCAGAGGCAATGCTTATGTTCATCTTTCACCTGAAGTTCGTTCTCTTCCACCCTCCTCCTGTAGGCTTCCTCAATGAATTTCTCGAGTTCCCTGACTTCCTCCTCAATGTGTCTCTCATTCATGAAGTCCTAAGTTGTCTTGATTGGGTCCTCCATGGTGTAAAGTCCTTCTAGCTCCTGTATCTTGTTCTCTAGTCGCTTGACTTCCTTCTTCAAGCTTTTCAGCTCCTGACACTGACCGCATACATATGACTCTCTCCCCAAGGGGAGGTTGTCATACATATGACAGTCTGTCCAAAACACTGGAAAGCTCATCTTCTGGATTCCCTCTGCTTCCATTGTCGTTCGCTTTTTTTTTTTTTTTTTTTTGGAGTCCTCTCTTCTTTACTGGTACTTTTGTACCTGTGTGAGTATGTGTGTTCTTCTGTGTCTGCTGCTTGCTACTTTCTTATTCCCTTTGTTGTATGTTGTGCCCTGTATCTACTCCTAATGTGTCACTTTTGTCTAGTGTTGAGTTTTGTTGTGGTGTTCTGTGTTGGCTGGTGTTCCTATTTAAGTTAACAGTTTACGTATGACCTGCTGTTGTTACGTATGTAAGTGCCCTCTGTGTCTGCTTTGTTTTGCTTTTTAAGTTCTTATTGATTGTTTTTGCTGTGTTAGTTGTTGGTTTCCTTACATTGTTGCCCTTCCTTGATGTCCTGACTCTGCCCTTCTTGAGGCCCTTCGCAAAGGTGTTCTCGCTAAGGCGAGCGCCTTTGCCGCGCGCCATACGGCTGCGCACCATTGGCTCCTCCCCTTTTGTGGGGGAGATCGGCTGCGGGGTGCTGCTAACGTCGGAGGGGTGGGCGGAGTTATCTCTCACCTCTGCCCCTTTCTATATCTTGACTTGCTTTTTTCTTCTTAGCTATTTCTGGGCAAGAATCCAAAACTCTTCCCAGTACTGTGCTTGGGTTCCAAGTGCCAAAATCTCCGTCAAAACCTACTCCAGCCCATCTACACCCTCCCAGCCATTGAATCCCTCCCCAGCCCATCCTCCCCCAAATGGCCATATACAGACACAGACCATGCAAGTCTGCCCTTAGTTGAATATTTACAATTATTTTCTGATTCTAGATCCTCTGTGTTCATCCCACGCTTCTTTGAATTCTGTCACCGTTTTCCTCTTCACCACCTCTCTTGGGAGCGCATTCCAGGCATCCACCACCTTCTCCGTAAAGTAGAATTTCCTAACATTGCTCTTGAATCTACACCCCTCAACCTCAAATTATGTCCTCTGGTTTTACCATTTTCCTTTCTCTGGAAAATATTTTGTTCTACATTAATACCCTTCAAGTATTTGAATGTCTGAATCATTCTCTGCGACTTCAGCACCCATTTTCTCAGCCCTGATTAACATTATTTTAGTGGGCATTTCAGCATCTACACCTCTAGCTGCCTGCTCCATTACTACTATACTGTTTCAAGCAAAGCAGCACTCAACTTTTAGGGCATACACCAGAGTCTGGAGAACTTCTGAAGGCTAGTGTTCTGAAAGGGCTATTTTGCCATTTAATTCCTCCATTCCTCTGATTTTTGGTCTTTCTTCAGGATGGGGCTTAAGAAAGGGTTATCCCTGGGATCTTTGAAAAGTTTAGGTTGCATCTTAGCTTAGTTTTAATTTGTTTTTGGAGATCACTTACAAAATACCTTCTTAGTGGCTCATCCAGATATCATTCAACTTTTTTTTTTTTTTAATTCTTTATTCATTTTTCCATCTTACATCAAGTACACAATATTACATCATTAAAAATTTGTACATGTTACTTGAATTTCTTTCACGGGTCACGGCAGTTCGGTTAGAGGAGTGATGGCATCGCGGTAGGGGAAATGAGGCATTTCTCCTGCCGCGATGGTTAGGTTGCCGGGCCGCTGAACTGATGGCGCCAGCGGCCATCAGCTCAGCGGCCCCTTTTTCGGCACTTAGACCTGGTTTTCTTTCATCTAAGTCAAACAGGTCTAAGTGCCGACTAAATTGTTTTGGTTATAGGTGTTGTACGCCTAGGTGTAGGTCGGCCCACCTCCCGCCCACTGCCCGCCCTTTCCCCTCCTCTAAACACACCTCTTTTCTCTCTGTGCGTTTAGAGGCAGGGGAAAGGCCTAAGCTGTTTTTAGATACGTCTAAAAACCAGCTTTGGTTATCGGTACTTGGACGATCAGGCTTTTGATCGTCCAAGTAGCCATTTAGGACACTTTTTAGACTTTTTTTTTTTTATTATTACCCCCGTATTGTACAAAAGGCTTGTTTGATTCATTTTCTTTTGTTTGGAAGGAAAGTGGATTAAAATTCTTAGGAATTTGGATAAAAAATACGCTGGAAGATACAATGAAAGAAAATGAAAAATCTTTATTGCAGAAGGTAACAGAAATGTGCAAGCAATGGAATCCACTACATCTGTCTTGGTGGGGAAGAGTTCAAACTATTAAAATGATGATATTGTCTGTGGTTTGTTATCAGATGGGAATGTTACCAGTTGTTTTTAAGGGGTCCTTTTATAAAAAATTAAATAGTATTTTTACAAAATTTGTTTGGCTGGGAAAAACTCCTAGAATTGCTTTAGTATCTTTACAAAAACCAATTGCGGAGGGTGGGGTAAATTTTCCCAATTTCTATAGGTATCATCAAGCCTATATTTTGCGCCAGGGTATGTATTGGGTCCTCCCAGATTTCATTGATAATACCCCAGATTGGTTGTGGTTGGAATGGCGACTCATGTTCCTTTACGTTTATGTCATGTTCTCAGCATTAAAACGCCCTGATTGTATAAAGAAAATAGAATATTTATGGACACATGGAAAATTCTGCGATATGTCAGCAAGTTAACACCTATTCCAATTTATAATTTGACAAATCAAACTATATGGTTAAACTCCAAGATTCAAATTGGCAGATTTAAGGTCATCTGGAAGCATTGGATGATAGCAGGTATACGGATTCTAGGTGATGTGATTTCAAATGGTAAACTGCTTGAATTTTCACAGTTGCAACATAAATTTGGTCTTAATAAATTACAAAGCTTTAGGATGGCTGCAACTGAAGCAAGCCATTCAGGCAGGGTTCCCTGAATGGAAGATTCTTAATACGCAATATAGTTTAGAATTTTTATGCTTTCAGGTGGACTTCTTGGGACACCAAGCCCCACAGTGGTATAAATTGATAAGCGGATTTGTAAATAAAAACCCTAAAACTGGACTTAGGGACATTTGGAGCATTGAGATCAAACATCAAATTAATGCGTCTCAATGGCCACAAATTTGGTCTTGGAGGATGAGATGTACAGTGTCCGCATCTATGAGACAAACTTGGTTCTTTTTAATACATAGAGCTTTTTGGACCTCAGTTAGATTACAGAAGTTAGATAGCTCTAAGTCTAATAGATGCTGGCATTGTAATCTTGAAGCAGGGACTTTAGATCATTTATTATTCTATTGTCCCTTTATCATGGTCTTTTGGAAATCAATTTGGTCCCAAATTAATTGTTTATTAGAGAACCATGTAGCATTATCATATGATACGATTTTATTTGGTACATCAATGAGAACAAAGAGCCAAATATCATCAAATAATAATAAGCTTTTATTGATAATGACAGGAGTCGCCATACAACAGATCACAAGTAATTGGAAAAATTGGAACAGACTAAATTATTATTTCTGGTGGAATTCGTTATGTCATATTTATAAAATGGAGAGAATAGCTATACAAAAGGGGAGTTACAATAAATTTAAAAAGATATGGGGGCCATTAACTAAATATTGTAATGAATAGATACCATTCTACTTTATAAGTACAATTGTGAATGAGGGGATTTGAATTTTATTAAAAGTTTAGTTTAAAAAGGAAATAATTTTTATGTGATATATTTGATTGAACATGAGATTGAAGGGATGGGAGGGGAGGGATTAAATTTTATGTATTAACATTATAAATGATAATATTTCAAGTGATGCATTCAATGTCAATTGTTTAATAATTTTACACTTATTGAAAGATGAAAAATGAATAAAGAATGAAAAAAAAAAATTTGAGACCAAATTGATTTCTAAAAGGGACAATAAAATATTAAATGATCCAAAGTCCCTGCTTCCAGATTACAATGCCAGCATCTATTAGACTTAGAGCTATCTAACTTTTGTAATCGAACGGGGGTCCAAAATGCTCTATGTAACAAAAAGAACAAGTTTGTCTCATAGATGCGGACACTGTACATCTTATTCTCCAAGACCAAATTCGTGGCCATTGAGACGCAGAAATTTGATGCTTAATCTTGTAACCGGTACTATGGTCTAACCGGGACTCTACAGTACCCCTCAGTGGTTACAACAAATAATAGCACTAACGTGTGACCCAGGCTGGAGTCACCCTGCAGGCTTGGACTGACACCAATTTAGAAAAACAAAAATCACAGTCCTCTCAAAAGGTTCTAAATCAGAATACCTCAGGTTTATTCTTTTCAAACATAAAAATCAGGAAAATCATGAATCCCAACAAACAGGTAAGTAGACCATAAATCTTCAAGCAGTCCAAAATCAAAAGAAAGAGCATCAAAACAGTTCAAATATAAAGTCCAGCTGCTCTCCTTATTTCACCCCTCTGAGGTTTGGTCTCACCTCAGAACTCAAGGCAACCTGCTCCCAACAGTGTATACAGGTTATACAGTGTAGTACAAAATAGAGTTCAAGGCACTGGATTCACTGTCCACAGTGCTCCTATAGTGAAGCCTCTGGCAGCCCTACACTAAACTGCCAGGCAATGAGAGTGTCACAGGTTTGCTTTCATTTAGCTATAATATAGCCTACAAAATGCCCTCCCAGGTAACAGCAAACCTCTCCCAAAAACTGACACCTTCAGCTTCATAAAAGAAAAAGAAAAGCAAAAATCCCAAAAGGTCTAGTTTCAGCACACAGTCACTTTCAATCAAAGGAGCTGAAAACACACTCACTGTTTCTGCCAATTAGGACTTGCAGCTGATGGAAAGACCAACCTCCATGGCTTCCTCACAAGGACTCATTTCCTCAGGCAGGTTGTCAAGTTCCATTGGAAGATCAGCATCAGAAAGAACTTCCTCCAGCATTTCTCCAGCCTCCTGTACCTCCATAGGTGAGGCTGTATCATCCCTGCTTGGCCCGAGGAGACTCTCAGGGAGGAAAGGTATGAACCTTCTCCCTAGCCTGCCTGTCTGCTTGCTCTCAGCAGCTGGTTTTTGTACTCCAGGGACACGCCCTACTCTACCTGAGTCAGCAGACCTGCCTGGGGCTCTTGGGCTCCTCCTGTGGTGACCTAGAAACTGCTCTTCCAGGAGATCCTTGTGGATTTCAGGCTCCCCCTGGTGGTTAACCTGAAAATCATCCCTAGACCAATCCTTGTCCATTCCCTTCCGGGGTTTCTTTTGTGTCTTAGTAGGAACTTTAGCTGGACCCAGGTCAGACACGATACCTATCTGGTTACAATCTCAATATTCCAAATGTCTCTAAGACCAGTTTTTGGCTTTTTGTTCGTAAATCCAGAAATCAATTTATATCACTGTGCGGCTTGGTGTCCCAAGAAATCCGCCTGAAAGCATAAGAATTCCAGACTATTTTATTTTATTTTTATTTATTCAATTTTTCTATACCGTTCTCCCAGGGGAGTTCAGAATGGTTTACATGAATTTATTCAGGTACTCAAGCATTTTTCCCTGTCTGTCCCAATGGGCTCACAATCTACCTAATGTACTATTCTGATTATTGAGCATTTTCCATTCAGGGAACCCCTCCTGAATAGCCTGCTTCAGTAGCAACCATCTAAAGCTTTCTGAATTATTAAGACCATATTTATGTTGCAACTGTGAAAAATCAAGCAGTTTACCATTTGAAATATCATTTAAAATCTGTATACCAGCAATAATCCAATGCTTCCACATGACTTTAAATCCGCCAATTTGAATCTTGGAGCTTAAACATATAGATTGATTTGTTGATTTGTGTATTGGGTTAGGTATTAAGTTACTGACATAACGCAATGTTTTCCAAGTATCCATTAATATTCTGTTCTCTTTGTATATTCTAGGCATCTTGATACTGAGAACATGAGATAAATATAAAGAAAACATAAGTCACCATTTCAAATATAACCAATCTGGGGTATTTTCCATGAGCTCTGGGAGGACCAATACATACCCTGGCATAAAATATAGGCTTGATGATACCTATAAAAGTTGGGAAAATTTACTCCACCCTCCGCAATTGGTTTTTGTGAAGATACTAAAGCAATTCTAGACATTTTACCCAGCCAAATAAATTTTGTAAGAATACCATTTAATTTTTTTTATAAAAGGACCCATTAAAGAAAACTGGTATCATACTCATTTGATAACAAACCACAGGCAATATCATCATTTTAATAGTTTGGACTTTCCCCTACCAAGAAAGATGTAAAGGATTCCATTGCTCACACATTTCTGTTACTTTTTTTAATAAAAAATTTTCATTCTCTTTCATTGTGTCTTCCACTGTATTTTTTATTCTAATACCTAAATATTTTAATCCATCTTCTTTCCACACAAATGAGAATGAATCAAACAAACCCTTAGTACAATGTACATTAAGTGGAAGAATTTCTGACTTGCTCCAATTTATCTTATATCCTGAAAATTTTCCAAATTTCTCTATCAACTCCAGCAAGCATGGAATGGTAGTTTCCAGATTTCTCAAATAAAGCAGTATATCATCTGCATATGCAGAGACTTTATATTCCCAATCTGTATCAGGAATCCCCTGAATCCCCTTTGCTTGTTGAATGGCTAATAACAAGGGTTCTAATACAATATCAAAAAGCAAAGGAGATAATGAACAGCCTTGTCTAACCCCACTCTGCAAGTTAAACCGCTCTGATAAGTTATTATTAATATACAGTCTTGCAGCAGGAAAGCTATACAACATCTGAATCATTTGTATAAATCCCGAACCTATGCCAAACCAATCTAATGCTTGATACATGAAAGTCCACTCAACCCAATCAAAGGCTTTCTCTGCATCCAAGGACACAGAAAAAGCTGGATCATTCATGGCTTTTGTCACCTTTGAGACTTAGCCTGAGCCAAAGGTTCCCACGATTTATGGCGGGCTCATACTGATGTCTTTGATCTTAACCCCGTTGTTGTCCTTGTATTTATTATATCTACAGACTTCTAGCTCAGGCATAAGGGGATTTAGCCAATTCTAGGAGTATTTTGTTAAATTCAACATATGGAAAGCCAATCTGGTATTATTTGAAGAATGTCTCTTAGCAACAAATCCCGTTTGGTGCATATCAATAATAAAAGCGAGAGCCTTAGCTAAGCATAAAGCCAATGTCTTAGCTAAAAGTTTTCCATCAACATTGATTAGCGAAATAGGCCTGTAGTTTGAAACCAAAGTGTGATCCTTATTTGGCTTTGGCAAAACGATTGTTAATGATTCTGCCATAGTACCTGTAATGCAACCCTTAGTTAGTTGGGATTGATATAAATTTAATAAATGAGGTAATGGGGTAATTTGAAATGATTTATAAAACTCTACTGTAAAACCATCACCACCTGGAGCGGATCCAACTCTAAGAGACTTCAACGCTATTTCTAGTTCTTTTAGTGATATAGGCTCTTCTAAACTTCTTTTTATATGTTCAGGAACCTTCGGTCCATTAATTAGATTCAAAAATTCTAAATCGTCTTTTTCCCTATCTCCATAAGGCTCAGAAGAATATAGGTCTTTATAAAAATTTAGAAATTGACTTAAAATATTTCCAATTTTAGTATGCATCTCTCCATTCTCATCCTTATTGCAATAATTTGTTCTTCTTTTCTTTGCTTTAAGATAATTTGCCAATAATCTTCCCGCTTTATTTGAGCTTCCATAATACAGAGTTTATTGGGAAAACAAATCTTTCCTTACAAATTTTGAAGATATCTCATTATATTTACCCTTAGCTTTTAATAAAGCTCATAGGGTACTCTGCTCCCACTTATCAACTAATTTAGTTTCCAAATGTTTAATTTCTTTTTCCAAATTCTAAAATTGTTTTTTAAGTTGTTTTCTAATATACATCGAATATGAAATAATACTACCTCTCATGGTAGCTTTAAATGCATCCCATAATATTTCTATGTTAATATTTTCTGAAGTATTAAATTGAAAAAATTCAGTCATTTTTAATTTGAATTCTTCAAGGAAATTTGAATCCGCAATTAGAGAATGACACGGGGAAAAATTCTGTCCCCGTCACCGCCCCGTCCCTGGACCACCATCCTCTGCCCCGCCCCGCCCCACTGTCCCTTTCACCGCCCTGTCCCCGTCTCTGCCGTCCCCTTCACCGCCCCGTCACCGCCCCGGCCCCGTTCCCGTCTTCAGCGTCTTCTCCTCTCCATTCCCCCACCCCCAGCACCCTTCAAGCAGTCCAGCAGCTCCCTCCCGCCGGCCAGCCGTGCATTTCCCTCCTTTTCCCTTACCTTTTCTTCTTAAAATGGCGATTTCTATAAGGCTACGAGCTGTATTACAGCCGGAGCCTTGAAGTCGCATCGGGTTGCCTGCTAGAAGTCTCCTCCGATGCAACCGGAAACAGGAAGTTGCGTCAGAGGAGACTTTTACCAGCAGGCAAAGCAACGCGACTTCAAGGATCCGGCTGTAATACAGCTGGTAGCCTTATAGAAATCGCCATTTTAAGAAGAAAAGGTAAGGGAAAAGGAGGAAGGGAGATACATGGACGGCCAGCGGGAGAGAGTGGGCTGCCGGTTCGAACGCTCGGTCACCGCACGTTCAAAATTGTTCACCGCCCCGTGCCACCATTCACCGCTCCCCGAACTTGCGGTGACCAGTTTTTGGCGGGTTACCCGCGGCTAAACGCGGCTAGCCGCGGGTAACCGCCACCGTGTCATTCTCTATCAGCAATCAATGTATTATCAAATCTCCATACAGACTTACTATAATCTTGCTATTCTATACCGCTCTCAGAACCCTGTAATGTTCAAGACACTTGAGTATCCAGACATAACTCATACAGGTACATGGTATCTTTCATCGAGCCGGTATTTTCATGTGCAAAACTACAAATGTGCAAGAAGCTGTAATAAAGTGCTACGTGAAATAAATAACATTAAAAATTCGCACTTAGCTTTTATATGTACTTGATTTGTAGTGGATCATTGTAGTAAACAAAAAATTGGCTAAACGCCAATTGAACTTGTGAACTTATGAACTTGTGAACAAAAAGAAAATTCCCAATCATCAAAATGAAGTATACGCCAGTACTATGTTACTATGTATATCTATTAAATTACAAGATTGTGCCAAATTATCTAACCCTAATGACTTTATAATTTTACTTGGGTTTTTAATCCAATAATGGATCCATTACAGCATTGAAATCTCCAGCCACTATTAATTTAGAAGCAGCCAGTGGGAGTAGAAGTTGTTGTAATTTCTTTAAAAATTCCATTTGATTCGTATTTGGGGCATACACATTAAACAGTTCTAGGGTATCATTTCCCATGCTCATCCTCACATGTACCCACCTTCCCAAAGGATCTGAATCAATCAGCTGAAAATCAGCTGTACATTTTTTATTTATTAATATGGGTACCCCAGCTTTTTTGCCAACAGCAGGGGCAAAAAAATTCTGACATACCCAACCCCCTTCCAGTTTTCTTGATTCCACCATTTATAGGTGTGTCTCTTGAATAAAATACAAATCAGCATTTTGTTGTTTTAAGAAAGTTAACATTTTTTTTCCTTTTTATTTGATGGTTAAGGCCATTGACATTCAACGAAAATACTTTAATCTCCATCTATCGCCAGATATATAATCTAACAATAATAATTAAATTTATGTAAATTTATATGATTAGACACCATTATACAGTTTATAAACTTTAAAAAAATAAATTTTTCTTCTTCAACCCTTTCTTTCCCTACCCTCCCATCCCTAATCATTATATCCACCCAACCCCCCTTGAATAATGATAAAAACTTGGAAACGCACATATGGAATCAAGTTATGAAGAACCCCAAACAGGATAAATTAAGAAATATTCTTATTGAACTATATTAAGCTATCCAAATTAATTTATGAATCATTTATAAAAGTGTTAATATAACTAATGAACTCATATTTTTAAGAAATTATGAAGAATTTCATTTACCTAAAACAAAAATAAATAAAATTTCCACATACATATGAAACTAAACTTCCCAAATATTATACCATATATTATAGATTTTATATAAATCCTGAATGTATACTATAATTAAGATTACTCACATGAATTAAGAGATCTTAAAAATAATTATGATTCCTATATAACTTATACAGTTAAAATTAAACTATGAATTATATAATATCCATTTTACAATTACCTTTTAAAACATTTAAAATTAATAATACTTTATTCATTTTTATAATCATTAACTTATAATATACCCATAAAGGATGATATCCATTTCCCTCTATGGACTCTAAGGGACTAGAAATTCAAATCAAACTTTATTTAATCTATAGCTTGATTCAGATGATTCCAAACATAAAACCCCAATCTCCGCTCCTGCTATCTTTATAGGCAATTGTTAAAGAAAAGAGAGACAAGCTGCATACCTAAGGACATTAAAATATAACTCTTGTGTTAACAATATTCTACATATCCATGACAGATAAACATTGGCACTCCACTTTAATAGGCCCTTCTTTAGTATGTAAACCGTGCTGAGCTCCACAAATGTGAAGATGGCGCAGTATATAAACCCAAGATTTAGTTTAGTTTACTACCAGAGATCATCTCAGTTTTGTTACCAAAGCTAAACAGCAACATCTCCGGTTATAGGACAAAACCACAGAACTTCCAGGAGCATCAGGAAAGTTATCGTTATTGAAAACTTATGAATGCCAGTTATTTTCACAGCTTCTATGCACATATTCATTTTCCTACTACCCCTATCAAAGTCCATCCTATGTAGCGTGTCATGCAGGTATTCAGCCATTCCTGTGCTTGGAGCGCCATGTCCGTTGTAAGAAGCTTAACATCTTAAATTAAGGTTATTGAAACGCACACTTATCTACCCTCCCTCTCCTTTAAAAATAGGCAGGACCTATCATACAATTCTCAAACTGAGTCCTGGGAATGAGGAAAGAGATCCCGTCCTGAACTTGGAGAGAAATGACAAAAACAAGCTCAACCCTAGGCATCCGACGGTAAGGGGAAAGGGAGAAAGGGCACTGATAAATAAATGAAGAGTGCTTCTCAATGTTTAAATCTGATAAAGACATTCAGATTAGACATGACAGCGTATCCATATTTCCTTCGATGTCATTCAACTCTTGAGAGGAATCGGTCATCTGCATACTCCCCTTCATACTACTTGTCCAGAATGGAATCTAAATTTAGTCCTAAACTCTTCAGCAATCCCTTCAGCTAGGAGGATTTCTGAACTTCAAGCCTTCTCCTGCAGAGTTTCTTTTCTTCACTTTTCTGAAGCAGGGGTTTCTATTCGAACTGCCCTTTCTTTCCTTCTGAAGGCCATCTCTCTGTTTCACTTGAATCACTTGGTAGACCTTCCTTCCTTTCATAAGGATAACTGGGGGTTCAGTTCTCTTCCTTGATGCTTTTATATGTTAAAAGAGCATTGATCATGTAATTGGAAGCAACAGACAACTTTCATAAATTAGTCAGACTTTCTGTTTTGTTTGGAAAGTTAAGGATGGGAGAGGAGGCTGCTTCTAAACTTACAATTTCTAGCTGGCTGAAACAAACAGTAGCATTGGCTTAGCTTCTGTTAGGTCATCAGCCTTCTTAAAAGGCTCATTCGACAAGAGGAGCAGCACTTTCTTGGGCTCAGTCAAGTTCAGTTTCATCATCTGATATCTGCACTGCAATTTAGTTCTCTTTAAGCATTACAGGACAGCTATAGCAGCCTTGCAAAATGCTGTATTATGGCAAGAACTGCTTTTCACATCCTGAAATTTCTGGACTAGTTGTAGGACATTGAGGAAGGAGAAATTAGACTAGTTCAGAAACCCACCCCATCATTTATAGTATATAAAAGTCAATAATTTTTTTTGTCTTACCTATGGGTCAGTCTTAGTGCCAGAGCACTCTTGTTACTGTTAGCTTCATTGAAGTACAGTAGACAGACTCTGGCTATGCTGAAGTTGCTTGAGAGAGAGACAGTGCTCTATATGTCCCTTCTGCAGGAAGAACTTTTAAATCAGGGTGAGCTTGTACAGTGTTCAGATTAAACAGAAGAGGTTTGCAGAAGGCATGAAGATGAGACTGAGAAATGATTAAAAAAAAAAAAAAAAAAAAGTAGAAATTGTTTAAAATCTGAAAATGTTCTGACTGGTTGAAAGTTTGTATTGAAAACACAGTACATTGAGAGGAGGGTATGCCTACAGAGAAATGTGCATGACAATTAGCAGGTGATCTGGAGGCAGCTAGAAGCCATTTGATTGGATGATGGTTCAACCAGTAGGCACAAAGAGGAATTTTAATTGAATTGGTTGGTATGGAAAGAGTTGGCGAGTGAAATTTTGATTATTTTTTTTTGTAAATGAAAAACAGGAGTATATGTGGGTGCTGAGAAATATTAATTCCTAAATAAAACAAAAACTCTCCTTGGAGAAGAAGCGTGAATGATTTGTTAAACATTTACTTTAGTGAATTTGCAAATGTTAAGTATGAGAGAGTGATGTCAGTTTATTTGTCAGTTTTAAAATGAATATAAAAAAAAAAAAGAGAGAGTGATGTGTAATGGGTAAGACCCTTGCCTGTAGCTACTGATAGAGCTTGTTATTAAAAACATAAGATTGGTATTGGGGGGGGTATTTATTTTATATTACAAGAATATTTGATTGTAAATACAAGTGATTTATGAAAGTTGTTTGTATTATGTTTAATTCACTTGTACGAATTCAAAAATGAATAAATAAAAAATAAAAAAAGAACATAAGATTGCCGCTGCTGGGTCAGACCAGTGGTCCATCGTCCCAGCAGTCCTCTCATGCGGCAGCCCTTAGGTCAAAGACCAGTGCCCTATTTGAGTCTAGCCTTACCTGTTCTGTTCCAGTAGGAACTTAGTCAACCTTTTCTTGAATCACTGAAGGGTGCTTTCCCCTATGACAGCCTCCGGAAGAGCATTCCAGATTTCTACTACTCTCTGGGTGAAGAAGAACTTCCTTACGTTTGTACAGAATCTTTTACCTTCTAACTTTAGCGAGTGCCCTCTCTTTCTCTTTACCTTGGAGAGGGTGAACAATCTTTCTTTCTCTACTAAGTCAATTCCCTTCAATATCTTGAATGTTTCGATCATGTCCCCTCTCAGTCTCCTCTTTTCAAGGGAGAAGAGGCCAAGTTTCTCTAGCCTCTCATTGTATGGCAACTCCCCCAGTCCTTTAATCATTTTTGTTGTTCTTCTCTGGACCCTTTCAAGTAGTACTATGTCCTTTTTCATGTACAGCGACAAGTGTTGGACGCAGTATTCCAGATGGGGGCATACCATGGCTCGGTATAATGGCATGATAACCTTTTCAGATCTGTTCGTGATCCCCTTCTTATATTTCTTGCAATCCATAATTCAAAGGCTGCCTTAATTCAACATGAAACTGTCAGTATTTGCCAAGTTCTGCAATATCAGTAAAAAAGTTCCCTTCCCCACTTGATTAATGTAATAGGTAGGCAGTCATGGAACAATGACTCCTAAACAAGTTGATCCAGCATTTACACACCTGGATTCAGAGAAAACCCTCCAGAATGACGTATGCTTGGAACAAGCTGCCCAAATCCCTACGGCGGGCTTCGTCTCTGGCAGCGTTCAAGGCCCAGTTAAGAGTCCACCTCTTCGAGAGTGCTTTCGACTCCTAACTCCTCTCACCTTGGGTTCTGCATCCCCAACCCTGCATGTCATGTCTGTCTGTCCAGTATATGTGATTAGTAGTAGTTCTTCAAGTCATAACATCTGGAGCCAGAACCAATTTGTTTACCACAACCTCAGGGTCATGATCCCTGGGGAAATTAGCATGTTAGAGACCAGAAATCATCTGATAATCCAATCAGATTAGGGGTGGCAGCTCATAAACATCTCTGCATCTCACTACATCTGGAAAACCACAGAGCCTGCCTTTCCAGCCCCAGCATCTAATGACTCACCTTCATCCAAGGAAGGAGAGACTTGCTTTTATCAGGTATAAATACAAGCTTTACAAGTTATTGAGTAATATGCAGGTCTAATTGTGGCCCGGGGCCAGGGCATGTGTGTGTCGTCTAATTTACTTTTTATATTTGACAATTATTTAGGTTTAAATGACGTGTTTGCTGCTTTTCTCTGAGTTATCCTGCTTGTGCATTTGTTATCAACATGCTGAACATCTCTGTTCAATCAAGGTTGCTATATTGGCTTGTGAATAAATTTAGTTTTATTTTTCTAACGCTGGGCTTGTCTCCACTGCCTATCAGTATAATTTCAGGAGCTAGAATTTAGATCTGGTCACAGGGAAATGTAAGTAAGCAAACAATAAATTCAGAGTGCTAACCAAAATCACAGAAAATTCTATTACACTAAATTTAAGTGTTCTTCATTGCTCTGTTCTCCAGTAAGAGGCAGTAAATGTGTAACCTGCTCCTATTACAGGTGAATAAAACTAAATTGAACACTTATCAGCGAGAGATTAAATATATAATTTTCACATACTGAAATCTGATTTAGCTGAAAGTCAAACAGAAACAGACTGTTCTGACCACAACTGAAATTTGTGACGCTGTGGACTATGGGAAGGGTGATGGGGGAGATTCTGGAGGGGGCACAAAGAAAAAGGAAGCAATGTTTGACCTAGAGTTAGAGGGGGAGGAGGAGAGAGGGAGTAATGTGAGACACAGACTTGATTTAAATACGGGTCACAGCATTTTTTTGATCATTTTTAGTCCTAAAATAATAACAACAACTTAAATACCGCAAAGCCATAAAGTTCTATGCGGTTTACAATAATTAAAAAGAATACAATAAAGTAAAAGAAACTAATATAAATCAATAGCTAATACCCTAAAAAATCTGAATAATACATAATAAAATTCTTACAAATCAGCTACCTAAATATTTCGAGAACAGATATGTTTTCAGATGCTGCCTGATAAGAGAAAAGATGTTGATGATGTTTTTTAAGTTTACATCCTCTAACAGGCGGGAAGACAAAATGCAAATGTGAGCTTCTCTTATGTTTACTGGTTGCAAAAAAAAAAGAAGAGCTCAGTTATATATTTAGGAGCTAAACCAAACAAAACCTTAAAACAAAAGCAGCCAAACTTAAACTTCGCACGCGCCTCCATCGACAGCCAGTGAAGCACTCGATAAGAAGATGTTACAGGCTTGTATTTCTTCAACCCGAAAATCAACCTGACCGCTGTATTCTGCAACTGCCCTCAACTTATACCCGAGTATTTCAACAGCTTATCCTAATGCTAACTTCACAGTTCATACCTCAGAGCTATCTTTTCAGAAGTTTTTAAACTTTGTTGTACTCATTCATACATTATAGCTTGCCTAAAAACCGACAAAAATTGTATATTTTTGCCGGTCAAGTTATTCCTCTGCTTTGACATCTAAGGGCTCCTTTTACTATGCTGCGTTAGTGTTTTTTAGCGCACGCTAAACCCGCGCTGCGCAGCTAGAACTAACGCCAGCTCAGTGCTGGCGTTAGCGTCTAGCGTGCGGGGCAATTTAGGGTGCGCTATTCCGCGCGTTAATGCCCTAACGTGGCTTATTAAAAGGAGTCCTAAGTACTGGATTGCTGGAGCTGCACACAGATCTTATAGAGCACAGCACAGTTCTGTATTCTCTACCTGAATCAGAAAATAATATTAAAGATTGAACTAGGCCAGTTACTGGGCAGACTTGTATGGTCTGTGTCTGTGTATGGCCATTTGGTGGAGGATGGGCAGGGGAGGGCTTCAATGGCTGGGAGGGTGTAGATGGGCTGGAGTAAGTCTTAACAGAGATTTCGGCAGTTGGAACCCAAGCACAGTACAGGGTAAAGCCTTGGATTCTTGCCCAGAAATAGATAAGAAGAAAAAAAATTTAAATTGAATCAGGTTGGGCAGACTGGATGGACCATTCGGGTCTTTATCTGCCGTCATCTACTATATGTTACTATGAGAGAGAGAAACAAAAAGAGACAGAAAGAGAAAGGAAGAAAAAGACAAAGAAAGAAATAGAGAAAGAGAAAGAAAGAGAGAGAAAGACAAAGAAAGAGAGAGAGAGAGAGAGAGAGAGAAAGACAAAGAAAGAGAGAGAGAGAGAGAGAAAGACAAAGAAAGAAAGAGAGAGAGAGAAAGACAAAGAAAGAGAGAGAGAGGAAGACAAAGAAAGAGAGAGAGAGAAAGACAAAGAAAGAAAGAGAGAGAGAGAGAAAGACAAAGAAAGAGAGAGAGAGGTGGTGGAGAGGAAAACGGTGACTGAGTTCAAAGAAGCGTGGGATGAACACAGAAGATTTAGAATCAGAAAATAATATTAAAGATTGAACTAGGCCAGTTACTGGGCAGACTTGTACGGTCTGTGTCTGTGTATGGCCGTTTGGAGGAGGATGGGCAGGGGAGGGCTTCAATGGCTGGGAGGGTGTAGATGGGCTGGAGTAAGTCTTAACAGAGATTTCGGCAGTTGGAACCCAAGCACAGTACCGGGTAAAGCTTTGGATTCTCGCCCAGAAATAGCTAAGAAGAAAAAAAAAAAAAAATTTAAATTGAATCAGGTTGGGCAGACTGGATGGACCATTCGGGTCTTTATCTGCCGTCATCTACTATGTTACCTTCACCTGCTGGTTGATGGACATAACCTATAATTTCTGGACTAGTTTGAAGGATTAAAGGGGAAAAAAATGATCAAGTAAGCCCTAATTTCTTCATCTGTTCCTTTGCAACTAAAATCTTGTTCACAACCCCATTCTTTCCCCTCCCTACCTCATCCTTACTGCCTACCTCAAAAGGTTCTTTGCTCTGTATACTTACAGTAACTTTTTATCCTGTTTCAGTAGTTTGGCTGAGAATTCACAAAGGACATCCAGGAAAGCCAAGTTCCTGGGGATTACATCAGGATAACGAGGAGCTGCAATACTGAACGCAAATTTTATGCCATCCCTGTAAAATACACAAAAAATTAGAAGGTTCACTCTATTTTCTCAATCTGCTTTTTATGGGATGGTGATGTACAGACCTCGCATGCTTTGATACAGGAGACTTGGCACCTTTACTGTGATGCTGAACGGAAGATAAAGCCCTATGCTCTCTCTTACTGTGCTCATGATCCAGTGTCCAAAGTGTGCTGGGGGGGGAGGGAAGAGACCAGAAAGTTAAGAGTGTCTTACTTGTGCAACATGACAACTGGTTCACGGCTCTTCAGCAGGTCTGGTCCAAACATGAGAGAGAAGCGCCGGGCTAAGTCTCTGATCTCTATAAATGCCGGCGTAATACGAGCAGAAATAGGACCCACGTCCTGCTCCAACTCAGAGTAAAGCTGCCTCAGAACAAAAGCAGTACAAAGACAGTAAATGGTATCGCCAATATGGCAACTAGCCATCCAAAAGTCAGGCAGGAAGTGAAATTATTTGAAATGCTAAATCCCATGCAGAACAGTGACTGCTCAAGAAATAAATTACAAATAATGAACAAATGCAATGTGATTACATTAGAGAAACTATATCTTATATAGACTTGTAGCGACCAGACTGGAAGTAATTTCAAGTAATACAACTCGCACAGGTCAGATGAGGCAGGAAGTGATTATCACAAGTGTAAGATCACCACTGCTGAAGTCCCAGTACCCAGGAGAAGAAGGTAGTAACATCATTGCTAAAGTCCCAGATCCTAAGTCCCAAGAATAAGTGACCTTTGAATGGGAGACATGTAGGGCTTACCTGCTGCAGGCTGAGAAGCAAGGTTTTGGCACATTGTATTTTATCAATCTGCCTTGCTCGACTCAGGGTCTCCTTAATGATGTCTCCATAATCATTGTAGTACTGGAAAAGATATAGACAGGCTAGAGAGAGACACATCTGCATTGGAGGTACAGAACATAAGAATAGCCATACTGGGTTAGACCAATGGTTCATCTAGCCTAGTATCCTGCTTCTTAGTGACCAATCCAGGTCACAAATACCTGGCGGTAGCTGTAGACCCTTATTTTACTTTGCCATCCACAGGGAAACTTACTGCCAGTTGTTTCCTCTCCTCCCTAGCACACCCTGTTACATATTACTTGGAAGGACAATCCTCACTTTTACGTAGTGTTTGAAGATATCTGTGGCAGAGTTGAGATCCAGAATGTTGTAAATAATGAGTTTGCAGTATCCAGCCAGTAAGGTTCTTCTCCTGTGCAGTGCCTTGATCTTCATCATCTCGTCTTCCTCATCTGCCATGGGGTTAAGTGAAAAATACCTCAATGTAGCATTCTAAGAACTAGGGGCTATTTCACCATATCACGGCACCCTGTGATAATTTGGCCTCAAATCAACTAATCTCAAAAGTGCGTATGTAGTCGCTGAAATTGTGGTGCCAGCCAAGCATAGAGGAAAGGGCAAATTGTAAAAACCGCTTAGATATAAAATCCTAATAAACTTTGTTAACTTTCAAATCTGGGACACCAGATACCCTCTATACAGTTAAACCATGGCAAAACATGCCTCTAATCATACAGGAAGCTCCTCATGTTATTCAAAATGAACCTGTGACTGCCTGCTAGGAGATCTAGCTGGAAGTTCTTGCTGCTGGGATCAGAATGGGTATCAGAAAAACTGTTGGAGCACCCCCTACAGGGAGGGAGACAAAATAGACCACCTGGAAGCCTTCATACCCAAGTTGATCCAGGGCCAACAAGAGAAAATTAGACAAGTTTAAAAAGTTCATTGAAAACCTTTCTTTATAAAGATGCCTTTGAAAATTAAAACCTTCATTCACAGATATTACCACTGGAATACCTTTTCATTATTTTATTTTTAAATGATCTACTCTTTCTTTCTTCTCCGACCTATGTTACCCTTTAATGTTGCCTTTCTCCTCCTGTTTCTGTATGTCTGTCTTCAGAATTTGTTCTTGTACGTATAATTATGAGTTTGTCACCCCAGATTTTTAAAAATGTAATTCGCTTTGAAATAATATTATAAGTGTTTGCATCAAATTTTAACAAACTTGACGCTTGACTTAAGACCTGTGGTTTTAGCAAGAGGCACACCATGAAACAGCATTTGGTCTACCATTGCTCAAGGATGGCCCCTTCATAATGCACAAACTAACTAAAATGTACAAAGGAATTTGGTGGATGCACATGACACCGACACCATCCCAAGAACCATGGACCCTGATACCCCATTGAATCTCACTACAGCACCCTCCAAGAGCTTCTGGAGAGTGAGAACCTTTCAGCTCAAATACATATTAACTCCCGTCCTGTCACGCCTTAGCACTACCTTCATTCTGCAGCTCGATGAAGATATGGTCCATGAGGAAGCTGGCAAGCTCAGCCTGCAATGGTGGTTCAGGCTTCAGCACCAGGCTGAGCAGGAAACCCCGGCCGCTCTTTGCGATCTGGTGACTGAAAATCACCAGCACGTCGCTCAGTAGTATAAAAGCCTGTGAGGGTGAGACCCAACACATCCATGAAAGAGTCAAAAAGTCTCCCCCTCCCCCAACCACATCTATGACATTCTATTAGGGAGCAATGGTGTCTCTATTCTATCACCAGGACAGTCTCCCTTTTATTCTTACACTCTTCTGGCATATACGGCCTCAATCTCTGCTCTATTGCTCACACTGCATTTCTGTTTTATCTCCTTTTCTTGCCAGTGTGTGTTCTATCTGCCAGAAGTCTCACCTGTTCCCTCACGCCCGAGTCCATGTCAGTCAGGCAGCTCTGGCATAAGTCAGCAAAGGAGCTCAGTTGCTGCTTCAGGACACTTAGCTGCTCCTAGGAAGGAAATTAATAGGACACTGATGAAATGTAAGGTAGGGCCAGGTTTCTATCACAACTGCAAGGGACACCTTATGGTCGGTAGTAGGCCCTGAACTTTGGAATCAATTGCCGGAAACTTTGCGTGCGGCCTCTTCACTGTCCACTTTTAAACAGCTTCTTAAAACCTTTTTTTTTTTTTTTTTCAGAAAGCATTTCCTAGATCTTTGGTTACCTGATTACTTGGACCTGTTGGTGATTTTTTTCAGCCAGGAAGAACATCTGGGAGACAAACTGTTTCTATTCTTTCCTTTTACTATTTCTGGATTTATTTTTTTGTAATCCACTTGTATGAACTTTGAGTCCTTAAGCAGTTAAGCAAATTTAATAAACCTGAACCTGATATAAGGATCAAGGGAGGTATTCCAGTCTTCAATCCTAGAGCCTATGATAACTTCAGAATCACAGGTGTAATACTGTTCCATTTCAGCAAACATATAATATTAAATATACTGTACTCTCTGAATAAGATCTTCTCCCTCCTACCTGGCTTGGCATGGAGCTGGATACTCGGGCCAGTTCCCACAGGATGAAAAAATGAGCACAGGTGAGAGATGGGATCATAATCTGCATACACAAAATAAAAGACCAGTCATTATCACTGTGTGTCACTGTCCTGCAACCCCTTCAGCTCCACTCCCTTATTTCCCACCCCGCCTGTGTGCCACTGTCCTACAAATGCTCCTGCTTCCTTGCAATCTCACAACCATACCTTCCACTTCTCCTCCTTCCCAACTCAGACGTCTCAGTCTCTCTATGCCCCAACCCAGTTTCCCCCTCCAGTCCCACCCATGATTACTTCTCCCACTTGTTTGAGAAGCAGAAAATCTCTGGGTTACTTGTTTGGGGATCTCTCCTGTGTCGATTCCCTTTCTTAGGAGGCGGCAGCAGGGTTCGAAGAGCTTCCATCTCGTCATGTCATGAGCACTGCCATAACAGATAGTACGAGTTAGACACACACACAAGCCCCAAAAGCCACAGCTAGATACATGTAATCCTCACCGCCCAAAAAAGCAAATGTGGCAGGTTAGGCTGAAAGACACCAGAAGGGCATTCGCTCCAACTGTTCTCTGTACATGGTTGTAGGAAGGAAAGTACAAACCCTAGTGTACCAATGAAAATTCCTTCCCCTGTCTGAAATACACCTTTCCCTGAAAAGAGGGTAAGACAAAACCACATAATTTAAATTTCATTCAGGCAGGGAGCGTGTGGTGCAGTGGTTAAAAGCTACAGCCTCAGCACCCTGAGGTTGTGGTTTCAAACCCACACTGCTCCTTGTGACCCAGGTACATAAAACAGATTGTGATCCCACCAGGACAGACAGGGAAGAATGCTTGAGTACCTGAATAAATTAATGTAAAACCGTTCTGAGCTCCCTGGGGAGAATGGTATAGAAAACTGAATAATAAAAACAAAAGAAACATAGACAAGAAAATAAAGGAGAGAAAAAAAACCTCTTCCAAACTTTGCTTTGAATAGGCATTCAATTATAGGTCTTACATAAAACTCCTAACATCATTTTTCATCTTTAGTAAATGAAAATGTAAATGTAAAACTTTTACATCTTTGCACTGACTTTTCACTTGAGAAAGTATTTTTTCATATTCTAAAGATGAAAAAATTATTTTTAGTCGGTTTAAAAAACAAACAAACCAAAAACTGATTGAAAGCCTGTTTCAAGCAAAATGATGGAAATTTTGGTCCAACCTGCTAATTTTTTTTCCTTGAGTACAACCAGATGAATCTAGAATGTATGAGTAATGCCCAGCAGATGGAGATAGAGACCTAAGAGGCGCTACACAGTTACAACTTACCAGTATTCCTCTAAAAGTTAATGTATGCAAAGGAGAAATTAGATTCTTACCTACTAATTTTCTTTCTTTTAATCTCTCCAGAGCGGCACAGCTCACTAATGGGTAATAGCTCACCATGACCAGTAGGTGGAGATTGAGACATAACTTTTGGCTGTAGTACAAGTGGCTATGCAGTCCCAAGTACACTCAAGTTTCAAGTTTTATTAGGATTTTATAAACCACCTATCAAAGTTATCTAAGCGGTTTTACAATCAGGTACTCAAGCATTTTCCCTATCTGTCCCAGTGGGCTCACAATCTATCTAACGTACCTGGGGCTATGGAGGATTAAGTGACTTGCCCAGGGTCACAAGGAGCAGCGTGAGGTTTGAATCTAAAACCTCAGAGTGCTGAGGCTGTAGCTTCAACCACTGCGCCACACTCAATCTGCCATATAGCCAAGCAGAACTAAGAAACTAATAAATGTGAATTATAAAGGCAACAACACTCCCCACAGGAGGAATAACAAACAGAGAAAATACTGATGGAACTTGACTAGGAGAAGGACCTTCAGAAACGTCCTCCACAGCTCACCAGCTGAGCCAAAAGGTGCTGTTCTTTTAATCTCCCCTAACCTATTACAAACAATGCTGCACAACAAGAAACTAAAAAGGCATCAGTGAGCCAGTAGGAAACCTAACTTGTATCTTGTTCTTATGACATCCAGAACCCACTGGTTGGCAATAATTCCAGCCTACTTCTCAGAAAATGTAGACAGCTGATCCTCTATCTGCCAATCAAGAGGTATCTCCCAAGTTTTCATCATGGGCCTGTAGAGGTTCCAGCAGGTTTTTGACCCTGGGAACCTTTTCTGGGAGGTGGGGGGACAGGATGGTTCAAGGACTCCCTTCTGTCAACAAAAAGCCCCTTTCAAAACCTTCATATCAGAACCTGTAAAGCATTTATAGGAATGAACAAAAAAACAAAAAACCTCCCCAGATTCTTCTAGTTCCTTTTCTGGTTGTTTATTTTTGTTTTTAAAGAATGAAGGTGGTCTAAACAACTCCAACACTTTCTGGCTGACACTGCATGGGAGGGATATGGACTCCTCCAGATATCCCCAGAGGTATCGACACTCTAGATTCCTTTTTGTCTACCCAAGCTCTACCGGGGAACAAGGAGCTAAGAGTAATTCACCATCCTAGTCCTGAGCTGCATGAAATGCTCATCACTATCTGCTGGAGACAAAGAATACTGGTCAGCTGCAGTTGCCTGTTATAGGCAGACTTCATAGTTCTAAGGTTTCTGTCTCCATCTGCTGGCATAACTCGTGCGTTCTGAACCGACTGTGTTGTAATTTCTGAATGAAATTTAAAATGTTTAGTGGATTATTTTTATGTTGACCTATATGGTTTCCATTGCCCCTTCTCTACCCAAGACGAAGGAGGGAAGAAAGTTCAAGAAGTTTCAAGAAATATGTCCCGCCACCATCAGGTAACATTGCTTTATCCCAGTCAACACCAACCCCCAGCTTCCCAGAGTGACTCACTTGTGGAGCACAGAAATCCGCTTCAAGCTAGCAGACAGGTTATAAACCTCATCTTCATCTGGATCGTTGGCCTGCAATAGTCAAAAACACCCCAAGAACAAAGACATTAGAATCGCAAAAGAGCATCTGAAAGTGTTTGTGGCCATAGACAATACACCTCACAGTCCTTCCTGCTGCACACCTGCATCAACTCCTCCACTTCCTGCAGGAACTTGTCTACCAGATGATCAAGCAGCCGACTGCGAGCAATGTCTGCGCGGTTATAAAAGGTATGCTCTTCTCGACACAAGATGTAGAGAACCTGGGCGCAGGCCTCCAGCACTTCCTGCTCCGTGTGCTTCTCCATGATCTCGCAGACCTGTCGCAACAGGAGGTCTAGGTACTGCCAAGGCAGGACAGGATGAGATGTCAGAAAAATAGAAGGCATTTGTCTGGATTTCTGTGTGTTTTCTTAGGTTTATTTAGATTGTAATCAAATAAAGTAAGCAGAAGTAAGCAAGTTTAGCATTAGATGATGCATCCATATAATTAGAGCTTCTTATGTTAGGTTTTAATGGATAAACCACAATAAAATACTCCTGGTGCAAAAAATAAAATAGGTATTTATAGAACACAGTGTCTGTGTATTGCAACTATGAGAAGGAAGAGGATATTGACTGAAGGCAAACAATGTAAATGGGAATTACTGGATAATACGTAACTGGAATCAATTTGTTTCACCTGCTTTGATGGTATTAATGTTGCTTGTTTTTGATTTTGTTATATTGTTTAAAATGAATACATAGATCTGAACTACAAATATGGGTCTTTATTGGATAAACATTGCAAAATGTAATTTCCCCTGACACTTCATCACCCCTCCCCTGGCTTCTCTGCATCCTCTTTTCTTTTTTTTAAATTTTATTTATTAAATTTTTCAATTTTTACAATAGTTGAATTTCAAGTGATATAATTAATTACTATATATCATTGTATCTATCATTAATACAACTTAATTTATAAACAGTATATATTATAAATTATATATAATCAAAAGTTATACATCCCTCCCCTTTTTTCAATTAATGATTCTAAAAATTATACATATCCCTCCCCTTTTCTATATAAGTATTATAATTGTGCTAAGAAATCTAATCATTAGAATAATTAGTCAATGGTTGCCAAATTTTATTGAAACTATGAAAGTTCCCATGTTGTAATGCTATTACTTTTTCCATTTTGTAGATATGACAGACAGAGTTCCACCAGAACGTATAATTTAATTTGGTATAGTCTTTCCAATTTTGAGTGATTTGTTGCATGGCGACTCCTGTCAATATTAATAGTAGTTTATTATTGTTTACTGAGATCGGACTCTGAGTTCTCATTGCAGTTCCAAATAATACAGTGTCATATGAGAGTCCTACATGATTTTCTAGTAATTTGTTAATTTGGGGCCAAATCATATTCCAAAAGGCATTTACACAGGGACAAAAAAAAATTAGGTGATCTAATGTCCCTATTTCATTTTTACAATGCCAGCATCTATTGGATCTAGTATTATCTATCTTTTGCAAGCGCGTAGGGGTCCATAACACTCTATGTAATAAAAACATCCATGTTTGATTCATAGATGCTGACTTTGTAGATCTTAATCTCCAGGACCAAAATCGTGGCCATTGAGACGCAGAAATTGTCTGTCCAATCTCAATACTCCAAATATCCCTAAGACCAGTTTTCTTTTTTTTATTTAAAAATCCATATATCAATTTGTACCATTTTGCGGCTTGGTGACCCAAGAAATCCGCCTGGAAACATAAAATCTGCAGACTATATTGAGTATTAAGATTTTTCCATTCAGGGAACCCTACCTGAATGGCCTGCTTCAATTGCATCCATTTAAAATATTGTGATTTATTTAATCCAAATTTATTTTGCAATTGTGAAAAACTAAGCAGTGAACCTTCTGAAATGACATCATTTAATGTTCGTATACCTGCACTTATCCATTGTTTTCAGACGATCTTAAATCCGCCAATTTTGATCCTGGAGTTTACCCAAATAGATTGATTTAGTGATTTACAAATTGGATCTGGTGATAGGTTACTTATATATCTTAATGTTTTCCAAGTGTCTAATAATATTCTGTTATCTTTGTATCTTCTAGGCATTGTTATACTAATTAAATGATCTAAATGTAATGGGAACAGGAGCCGCCATTCTAAATATAGCCAATCTGGTACATTCTCCATGAGATCTGGGAGGATCCAATACATACCCTGTCTTAGAATATAGGCTTGATGGTACCTATAAAAATTTGGAAAATTTACCCCTCCCTCCATAATTGGTCTTTGTAAAGATACTAAAGCAATTCTGGGTCTTTTCCCAAACCAAACAAATTTTGTAATAATATTATTTAATTTTTTATAAAAGGACCCCTGAAAGAATATTGGTATCATACTCATTTGATAACAAACCACAGGCAATATCATCATTTTAATTGTTTGAACTCTTCCCCACCATGAAAGATGTAAAGGATTCCATTGTTCACACATTTCTGTAATTTTTTTCAATAAAAGTTTTTCATTTTCTTTGACTGTATCATCAATTGTATTTTTGATCATAATTCCTAAATATTTTAATCCTTCCTCTTTCCAAATAAATGAATATGAATCAAATAATCCTTTGGTGCAGTGAACATTAATTGGAAGAATTTCTGATTTACTCCAATTAATTTTATATCCAGAGAATTTTCCAAATTCCTCTAGAAGATTAAGTAAATTTGGAATAGTAATCCCCGGTTCTCTCAAATATAATAAGATATCATCTGCATATGCAGAAAGTTTATATTCCCAGTAAGAAAATGGGATTCCCCTTATCTCCTTAGTTTGATTAATTGCAATTAACAAGGGTTCTAAAACAATATCAAAAAGTAAGGGAGACAAAGGACATCCTTGTCTAACTCCCCTTTGCAAATTAAATTTATCTGATAAATTGTTATTTATATATAATCTTGCACCAGGAGAGCTATACAATGTCTGAATCATTTTAATAAAACCGGGTCCTATTCCAAACCATTCTAGAGCTTGATACATAAATTTCCATTCTACTCTATCAAATGCTTTTTCTGCATCTAAAGATAGCATAAAAGTTGGATCATTCATTTTTTTGCTAAATTTAAAGAGTGAAATGCTAATCTGGTGTTATGTGATGAGTGTCTTTTAGCAATAAATCCTGTTTGATGTACATCAATAATGAAAGGAAGAGCTTTTGCCAATCTTATTGCTAGTACTTTAGAAATTAATTTACCATCTACATTTAATAAGGAAATAGGCCTGTAATTTGATACCAAGGTAGGATCTTTGTTTGGTTTTGGTAAGACAATAATTAGTGAATCAGCCATAGTACCTGATATATTTCCATTATTCATTTGATATTGATACAATTTTAATAGATATGGTAAAATAATGTTTTGAAATGATTTATAAAATTCAACCGTATAACCATCACCACCCGGAGCGGATCCAACTCTAAGAGACTTCAATGCTGATTCTATTTCTTTTAAAGATATAGGTTCTTCTAAACTTCTTTTTATATGATCTGGAACATTTGGTCCAATAAATGAATTTAAAAATTTTTGTCCATCTTGTTCTTTATTTTCATAAGATTCAGAAGAATATAAATCTTTATAAAAATCAAGAAACTGTCTTAAAATGTCTTTATTGTTAGTGTGTGTATTACCTTGTATATCTTTAATTGCAATAATCTTGGATTTTCTTTTTTTTGCTTTAAGGAAATTTGCTAATAATTTTCCAGCTTTATTTGAATTTCCGTAAAATTGAACTTGTCTATTAAATAAATCTTTTCTCACAAATTGAGAAGAAATCTCATTATATTTAACTTTTAATTTTAATAAATCTTGTAATGTTTTATTTTCCCACTTTTCAATTAATTTATTTTCTAATAATTTAATTTGTTTTCCTAATTCAAGAAACTGTTTTTTATGTTGTTTATTAATATATGCTGAATATGAAATAATATTCCCTCTCATTGTTGCTTTAAAAGCGTCCCATAAAATCTCAGCATTAATATTATCTGAATCATTAATTTGAAAAAATTCTTGTATTTTTAATTTAAATTCTTCAAGAAAATTTGAATCCGCTAAAAAAGTATTATTAAATCTCCAAACTGAATTTAAATGTTCAATATCATAATTTTGAAGATTAATCCACACACCAGCATGATCCGAAATTATAATAGGATCTATAACTGCTTTTAACACACGCTGCGCTAGGTTATTAGAAACAAATATATAATCAATTCGTGAAAAGGATTTGTGGACCTGAGAACAAAAAGAAAATTCCTGATCATTAAAATGAAGAATACGCCATATATCTACTAAATCACAAGATTGAATCAAATTATCTAAGCCTAATGATTTCATAATTCTACTTGGTTTTTTATCCAAAATTGGATCCATTACAGCATTGAAATCTCCTGCTACTATTAAATTAGATGTAGCCAGTGGTAAAAGTAACTGTTGAATTTGTTTGAAAAACTCCATTTGATTCGTATTAGGAGCATATAAATTGAATAAATTCATGGTTGTATTTCCCAGATCCATTTCGACATGCACCCATCTACCTAAGGGGTCATAATTTATTAATTTGAAATTCGCATTGCATTTTTTGTTTATCAGAATAGCCACTCCAGCTTTTTTCTTTAAAGCCGGTGCAAATAAACATTTAGAAATCCAACCCCCAGATAATTTTTTAGATTCAATTTCAGAAAGATGGGTCTCTTGTATGAAGTAGATATCCGCATTTTGATTTTTAAGGAACGATAATATTTTCTTTTTCTTAATGGGATGATTTATGTTTAAATATATTTATTGATTTTCAAATCATATAATCAAGAATACCTTGTACAGAAAGCAAATTAGCATTTCTACATAAAGCAAGAAACATTCCAATAACATTAAATCATATATTAACTAAAATGCTCAAGTCCTCAAATTGGATCCAAGATTTCTTATAATATAAACCAAAACTGAAGAATTGAACTTAATGTACATTCTTTCATAAAGTTAGCTGGAAGGCTGATTGCTGTGATTAACCAATAGTCATAGAGCTTATGATTTCTCTATAATGGGATGATTTAAACCATTGACATTCATAGAATAAATTTTTATATCCATCTTATTTATCATTAAATTTTAACCAATATTCTATGATAATATACATGATTAGATCTCAGCACAATTAATATATATTGATTCCCATTCCCACCCTCTATTTTCCCTCCCCACCCTCCCACTATCAATGTTTGACCTGGAACACACATTGGTCATGCAAAACCTAAATCCCCTCCCCCAGGCAACTAATCATTCATAAAAATATTCTCTAATTCAATACATTTCATATTTCTTTACCCATCTTATTATTCATTTAAACCTTCATTAAATCCCCTTGTATATTATAGTTCATATCAAATTTAATTTGATAAATCATATTAATCTTTTCAAGTCTTAGACATAAATAATATATTACCCCTTCAATAAATTAAATATATTTCAAATATAGTTCTAATTTCATATATATAAATTAGATATATCTATTCCTATATATATAATATATATAATAATAAATATTTTAGTAAATCATTTTATATATTTGAAAATCATCATTTATAGTATCGTAATATGTATAGGTAAATATTTATATCAAAAAGATTTTATAATTAATACCTATGTTATAATAATTTCCCATTCATTTAACCAAATTCAAAAAAATTTTTCAATTAATATTAGCAGTATTAAATATAGATGTAGTAATTCATATAAATTATAATTGGATAATTCATCTTAATATTTTCAAGTCTTAGATAAAAATAATATATTATCCCTACAATAAATTCAATATATTTTAAATATAGCTCTAATTCCATATATCATATTGTAATAATAACATTTTTAAACATCATCATTTATAATAACCTAATATGTATAGGAATTAAATATCTATGTTATAATAATTTCCACACTCATTTAATCAATTCTAAAAATTTTTTTTTTTTTTCCCCAATTAATAATAGCAGTATTAAATATATATGCAATAATTCTATAAATAGTATTCAATTCAATTATAATGTAAATTTATCATAACATCCAATATATTAATAATAATTGAATCAAAAATTATAAAATGTTTTTTTTTTTTTTTAAATGGATGGAATAAAATTAAAAATTAATTTAAATCATAAAATTCAATATATTGTAATAAAATTTGAATCAAAAATTGTCATTCTTATTTTATCTTGCATTTTCTATTTCCTTTCTTCAGATGAAACTTCCATTTTATTCTGATTATATGTAGACATTAGTTCCTCTTCTTTTTTCTTTCTTTATTTCCATCTATTTTCATTAGATAAATTTGCTTTATTCTGCTTTATTATGTAGACATTGGTTCTTCTTGTGTCAAAAATTCTTTCAGTTTAGCAGGATCTTGAAAATACATAGATTTATTTCCTGTAGAAATTCTCATTGTAGACGGATAGTAAAGACCATACATGTAGCCCTTTTCTTTTAATTGTTGTCTGAATGTAAGGAATTGTTTCCTTATATTTGCAGTATCTTTAGCAAAGTCAGGAACGAAAATCAGTTTAGATCCTTTATAGTTTAGGTTTTTATTTGCTTTTGCCACTTTTAAGATCTCAAATGCTTGTTGATATCTTAATACTTTGAAGATCAGAGGTCTAGGAGCTGTCTGGTTTGTTGGTTTTCTTGTGGGGATTCTGTGGGCACGTTCTATCTCCAACGGCCATTTAGAATTTAGCTGCAGCAGTTTAGGCAAAAGATTTTCCAAGAATTGTATAGGGTTTTCTCCTTCAATATTTTCAGCTAAGCCAAGGATTCTAATATTCTTTCTTTTTCCTCGATTCTTCATATCAATTAGTTGATTTTTTAAGGCTGTTACATCTTTCTTTTCCTCTTCACACTTTTGTGTGAAAGTTTCCAACTGACAGATTCTTTCCTCCATCACAGACATTCTTTGTCTGTCAGTTTGGATTTCTTGTTTCAGGTTAATCAACTCTTCCTTTACTTCTGATAATTTGTTGGCATTATCAGTCAACATTATTTTGATTTTAAATAATTCCGCCATGATGTCAGCTTTTTCATTAATTTCATCTGCTTCCAGCGGGATTGGTACGCTGGACGGCGATACAGGGGTTACCTTTGACCTTTTCGCCGACACTCCCGATGTACAAGGTTTTTCATTTTTTCCTTGCCTTATCGCTGCCATCTCCGCCGTTGATTTTTATTATTTTTAAGTCGGACAAGTGAAGTAAATAGTTTTATTTTATTCAGTTGTTGCCTGGGACTCAGGAGCGCCGCGGTTAAGCTGCCATATCGTGCGCGCTCCAAGCCACGCCCCTCTGCATCCTCTTTTCATTCTGTACCTTTTCTGTGCCTGCAACTCCTAAGAGATATAAATATGCTTTTATGATATTTATCAGGCCAAGTTAGGATGGCTATTTCTGGGTCGGTGATTCCCAGGTAACTTTCAGGTCCACTCCAGCTCTGCCCCCCAGATTGCCCAGGCACTAACCAGATAGTGTCATCTTTAGTAGCTGGTTATGTGCCATTGAAAATCCAGGGATCACCTGGTCAGCGGGAGATAATTGGGTAAGAGCCTCTCCCACACAATTTATCTCCTGTTGAATATCAGCTCCCCAGTTTATGAACAGAAGAGCCAGTCATACTTAGATAGATGAGACAGCTCCATATTTGTCTCACCTTTCCCACCAGCCTCACCGTTCTACTCTTTGTTGTGTCTTATGTCAGAAGACAGACAAAGCACCAGTGGCGTAGTAAGGGGGGGAGGCGGTCCACCCCGGGTGCCGTCTTAGTGGGGGTTGGGAGAAACACTAACTACATGGGTCAATGACTGGCTGAGTGGCAGACTTCAGAGGGTGGTGGTTAATGGAACCCTCTCTAAAACATCGGAGGTGACCAGTGGAGTACCGCAGGGCTCAGTCTTGGGCCCGCTCCTTTTCAACATATTCATAGGGGACCTAACTCAGGGGCGTCAAGGTAAGATAACGTTATTCGCGGACGACGCCAAACTATGCAATATAGTGAGCGACGGCTATTCACCCAACAGTATGACGCAGGATCTACATTTGTTGGAGCTTTGGTCCTCGACATGGCAGCTGGGCTTCAATGCTAAGAAATGCAAGATCATGCACCTCGGCAGCAGAAATCCGTGCAGAACCAACACCTTAAATGGTGAGATCATAGCTAGAACTTCAACAGAACGAGACTTGGGAGTGATCATCAGTGCAGACATGAAAACTGCTGATCATGTGGAGAAGGCTTCATCTAAGGCAAGACAATTGTTAGGCTGCATCCGCAGCAGGAGTTTCGTCAGCAGGAAGCCTGAAGTCATAATGCCATTGTACAGAACCATGGTGAGACCTCATTTGGAATACTGTGTGCAATTCTGGAGGCCACACTACCGAAAAGATGTGCTGAGAATAGAGTCAGTGCAACGGATGGCCACCAGGATGGTCTCGGGGCTCAAGGATCTCACGTACGAGAAAAGGTTGAAAACTTTGCGTCTCTACTCACTCGAGGAATGTAGGGAGAGAGGAGACATGATCGAGACGTTTAAGTATATCACTGGCCGTATCGAGATGGAAGAAGAGATTCTCTTTCTCAAGGAACCCTCGGCCACAAGAGGGCATCCGCTCAAACTCAGGGGCGGGAAATTTCATGGCGACATCAGGAAATATTTCTTCACCGAGAGAGTGGTCGATCCTTGGAACGAGCTCCCGGTGACGGTTGTCGAGGCAAACAGCGTGCAAGAATTTAAGAGCAAATGGGATGCCCATGTGGGATCCCTTAGAGGGTTAAGCTAAGGAAACCTGCCATCAGGTGTGAGTTCCCTAAGATAGTAGGCTTGGGGGTGGGTCAGTAGAGTGGGCAGACCTGATAGACTATGGCCCTTATCTGCCGTCATCTTCTATGTTTCTATATCCTCCTCTCTGCCCCCCTTCCCCACGCACGCCCAGTCCCTCGTACCTCTAATGTTCATGGAGCAAGCAGCAATCTCAACCTGCTGCTCGAACCAGCTTCAGCTCTTCCTCTGACATCACTTCCTGGACCCATGCTTAGAAAGTGACATCAGAGGAAGATCCGTGATCCTTCTAGCCACACATCTGATGTCATGGTTGATGGCGCCAATCCGGAGTGATTGGCCAGCTGAGAAAGCTATAAGAAGCTTTCTGCGCATGTATAGCCAATTCTCGCCACTGTAGTACAATATAAACATGCTCTCACCACACTCCCCACTCAGTTTTATTTTGTCCGCGTTGCGATTACAACCTGAGTATAATTTTTCGTTCCTGTCAATCATTGTTGTGGAATTTGACCTTGCCGCTTTACTCTTCACGATGGCGGAAAAGAAACCAGGCTTCAAGTGGTACGGTAACTGTTCCCATAAGATGTCAGTTACCGACGTTCATATTTTATGTCTACGATGTCTGGAAGCTTCCCATGACATTAAAGCCTGTTGGGACTGTGCTAAATTTCAGCCCAAGGCTTTGAAATTGAGGCTCTTAAAATTAAAGGAATACTTGTGTGAGCAAATTGTTTCCACACAGAAACCACTGCCTGCTAAGAAGAAAAGAACAAACATACTTTCTCCCCAAATAACCGTTACTAATAAGCACGGTCGAGGGGATTCTCTGCACCGATAAGCATGGTTGAGGGGATTCTCTTCACCAAAAGAAACAAGTTGAGACCTCTCAACCGTTTCAACTGTCTCTTCCATCGACACTTCAGCCATCGACGTCGAGGGCAGTCTTACCTTCCTCTCGGACTCCTCTCACTCACTGGTATCATAAGCACCATGCTGGGGAAAGGAACCAATCTGGTAGCCATTCTAAGCATCGACCTCTAGATTCTCCTGCAAGAAGCTCTACTATGTCATCGTGGAGTGCTAATTCTTCTCAGTCGAATCTGCTGCTTTACCATCTTCGCTCTCTTCTCAAGGGGGTGAAGTGCAGCACAGTGGTTAGTGCTCAGATGTCAGCACTTCTCCTGACTTGTCTTCCCAACTGAAGCAACTTCTTCAAATGCTGTTACATAATCAATCTAGTGTACAATCACTCCAGTCTCCTCCAGTTCTTCAGTCTGAACAACCAGTTCTCCAGTCTGTATAACCAGAATTGCATTCACAGATCCACACAGACCAGCCATCTCATACCAGGTATCAATCGTTGTCAATATCTTCCTCTTCAAGCTCAGTGCATGCTCCATCAGTCATGTCAGAGACTGCATCTCAACCTATTTCTCCTGCTTCTTCACCATTACATATATGTCTACCCCTCACCTCTAGAGACAATGCACACTTCTCAACCTGAGGATGCGTCTTATCCTAAGTTTTTAATGTCCATGGCAGAAGCCTTACAGATTTCTACAGCTAAGCAAAAAGAAACTAGAGCAGAAAATCTTTGCAGTGTTTCTCAGTGTGGTTCCTCTTCAGCCACCACTTCCATCAATAGTACTAACCACAGATGCTTACAAAAAGGGTTGGGAAGCCCACCTTCATCAATGGAAAAACACAAGGATGCTGGCCTCCACATTGTCTGCATCTTGGTATAAACTCCTAGAACTTCGAGTAATAAGAAAAGCTCTCCATGCTTTTCGTTCTCACCTCACTGGTCACTTAATTCACATTTGAACTGACAACCAAGTAGCAATGTTCTATGTGAACAAGCAAGGGAGCATTGGGATCCAAAACTCTTTGCAGAGAAGCAGTGCACATCTGGAAGCTAACTCTTCAAATGGGCTCTCGTCTCATGGCCTCTTATCTTCCAGGTTCACAGAAATGTGATAGCAAACAAGCTCAGTTGCCAACTTTCTCATCACGAGTGGTCTCTCAAGACCATAGTTATTCGCTCTCTGTTGGTCAGGATTGGGGGGGTTCCACAGATAGACCTATTCGCATCCTCTCACAATCACAAATGTCCCAAATATTGTTCCAAGTTTTCCAGTCCAAACAGAGAAGCAGCAGACATTTTCCAACTCTTGTGGACAAACATCATGGTATATGCCTTTTCACCAATTCCATTAACTGCGAAAACCTTGCAGAAAGTGAAACGCAACAATGCTCACATGATATTGTATTTCAATCCTCTGAAGCAACCCGCTCTACTCTGTAACACCTCTGGACATGTCTAGAAATCCTCTTCTGTAATCCGCCTTGAACCGCAAGGTAATGGCGGAATAAAAATCACTAATGTAATATAATAGCCCCTTATTGGCCTCATCAGATTTGGTTTTCAACGCTCCTCGCTCTGACCAGTCAACCTCCATGTTTCCTCCCTAAAGATCCAGATCGCCTTTCTCAAGGCGAGAGACGAATGCTACATCCAGACCTACATACTCTGCATTTGGCAGCATGGCTAATCTTACCAAAGTAAGAGACTCTTCTTGTTTTTCTCAGCCAGTTCTTCAAGTACTATTAGCATTTTGAGCGGTCTCAACTAATCATTCATGTAGGTCAAAGTGGTTTCGTTTTTCTCATTGGTGCACTAAGAGTCAGTTATCCCTAGAGACTGCATCGATACCTCAAATGTTAGATTATCTACTTCATTTACAGTCTGAAGGCCTCAATTTTAATTCTGTATGGACTCACTTAGCGGCTTTATCTGTTTTCCATGACCCAATAGATGGCTTGATCCTTATGCAACATCCTGTTATGAAGAGATTTCTTAAAGGGTTTATTAGATTGTACCCATCATTGAGATCTTCTACAACTGCATGGGATTTGAATGTGGACCTCTCAGCACTCATGCATCACCCATTTGAACCTTTGCACACTTCTGAGATGAAGTTTTTGACATGGAAGACTTTACTCCTGATTGCTATTACATCTGCATAGAGAACTGGGGAACTCCATGCTCTGGTATATTATTCTCCTTATACGCAGATCCTTCATGACAAGATTCTTTTGCGTACCCATCCAAGATTCATCCCTAAGGTGGTGTTGCAATACCATATTAATCAGACAATTGTTTTTCCAATTTTCTGCCCACCATCTCATGTGACTGCTCAGGACCGCTTTCTTCACTCTTTGGACTGTAAGAGGGCACTGGAGATCCATCTCAGTCCAACTAAGTTTCCTTTTCGACCTCCTCAACTATTCTTGTCTTATAAGACCCAACCGTCTAGTCTACCTGTATCGAAGAGCACTATGTCAATGTGGATTGTGAAGTGTATAAAATTTTGTTACAAATTAAACATTGCAGATGTTACAGCTCATAAGCTATGTTTTATGGCAACCACGACAGCTCATCTCCAAAAGGCGCCTTTACAGGAGATCTGTACAGCAGCAACCTGGTCATCTTGTCATATGTTTTCCAAGCATTACTGCCTTGACCAAGCATCCAGGACGGATTCCAATTTTGGTTCTGCAGTACTTCAATCAATGCTATAATACAACAACTCTCCACTTCCTTCGGCAGATAACAGTTATTTGAGTCACTTAACATTGTTTAGAAGGATCACTGTCCATGGAGACATGTAAGTTTCCTTATCTGTAACTGTAGTTCTCCTTAGACAGTTGATCTTCTAGCCACAGAACCCTCCCGCCCTCCCTAGTTGTTGCATGCTTTACACGCAACTGAGTGGGAGGGGGGATGCCAAGGGCACATTTATACTGTACTACAGTGGCGAGAACGGGCTACACATGCGCAGAAGGCTTCTTACAGCCTTTTCAGATGGCCAATCATTCCGGGTCAGCACCATCAACCGTGACGTCATCAGATGTGTGGCTAGAAAATCAACTGCCAACGGAGAACTACAGTTACAGGTAAGAAAACTTACATTTGAGTCTGCTGCTGCTCACGCCAGGAATGTTAAAGAGGTACAGGGGAAGGGGATGGGTGCACGGCAGGAGGGAGCAGGGAAGGAGCGGATGGGGTGGGAGGCAGCAGAGGAGAGGGCGGGGTAGGGGCACCACCGCCCTGGGCACCTCTCACCCTCGCTACGCCACTGCAAAGTACTTCTTAATTTTATAAAATGCAGTAAAGAGATAAGAGGCACAAGGACAAATGGATATAAAGAACCTGCACAAAAGCTTACTTTCTCCAGGCGACTCGTGCAATAAGTTTCCAGCTCCAGGAAATGGGGAACTCGCAGCAGAGCAATCATCTTCTCAGCATCCGCAGAAAACTAGAGATCAAAACCAAGCACAGTTCTATCCATCACCTTTCCTGAAGGCAGATGCAGCACTCCCCAGTCCTGGAGATCTGCAGGAGAATGGGCAGTCCTTTGCCCCGGACCACCTCCCCCACCCCAAGGAAAGGAAAGAAATCCTTACTTTGGCTAAAAGCTGTGGCAACACTAGGATCATATGCCGGGTAAGTCTCATTTTGTCTTCAGTCTGCACTTTCCTCTCTTTTGCTGTGGCTACCTGGACCATCCACATAAATGGAAGGGATTAAACAGAGGTAACAATCTCTCCCTCCCATGCATTTTCCCAAGACCAAACAGCTTTCCCCATCCTGGAAGTGTAAACATCCACTATATTGTAAAGCAAAGATGCTGTAGATCCACAGAGAGAAAAGTCTAAAGAAGAGAGCGTATAGAGACCAGCTGTACTAGCAGAGTCCATAGCTGCCTCAAGGGTAGGCCTTGTACCTTTTTCCCAGTGACTCTTCCAACTGGTGGGTGACCGTCAACTGCCTGCCTCATACTGGCCACCATAATCTCCGTCAGAGCACTCTCCTGTCTATCCCCCAGACCTGTAGAGAGAGCAGACATGCAGACAGAGTGATCTTTCCTTGATACTAGAATACACAAGCATGACCTCCAGCTACTTTAGAATACATTTCTTTCAATATACTGCTATTCCTAAAATGCAATTAACCTAGGAAAAAAGAGAAGATAAGAGCAGGGCCACTTGGCCCACCCAGATTGTCCATTTCCACCTGTCTACTGTGGTTTCCCAAATTCTACTTTGCTCATGCTCGACTTCTGATATTTCTGCTCCTATAACTTTAACATGCATCACCACCTTCTCAGTGAAGAAGTATTTTCTCACATTTAAGACCTTGCTTCCTTCAGAAGACAACTCCTTCCACATCTCACTCCATGCAAAATGCTTCTAGACAGCACATTTAAAACAAACTGGAGAAAGCATTTTTTTTCACTTATTGTGTAATTAGACTGCAGAATTTTAAGAGAGAGTTTTAGAGAGTCAGTGGAGAGCCAGCTATTGCACCAATTAGGCTGAGAATGGAGTGACAGGGAAGGACTCGAAGGAGAAGCTGATGCCCGGAGGAAACCTGCTGTTGGAATGTTGCCTGCTGGTGATGTCACCTGCCGAACCAGTATCTCTTTTTAAAAGGACCCCATCCCCACAGCAGATGTGCAGCCAAAGGAGCATGACTGGACCCTTTGGCGCCAAATTAGAGCAGGAACAGTGTTTTACATGTTTGTGGTCAGTGCTGCGTATCAGTGCCATAGTAAGGAGAGGGCGGTCCACCCCGGACGCCGGCACTCCTCCTCCCCCCCCCGCCAAGTGTGCGGAAAAGGGAAGGGGGGAGCGGGGCGCCTCTCATCCTCATTACGTCACTGCTGTGTAATGTCTAGTAACCCTATAGAAAAAGTTGTACCACTAGTAATTGTCATCTTTCCATCCTGCAGCACTTGCATCCGCACAGCCCAGCCAGCTGTACACGACAGTGCTCAGCAAGGAGGAGAAATGCAGCTGCTAATTCTGAACCACATGGGACACTGTACAGCCACATGGTTCAAATTAACAATCTGACACCAGGCAGCAGGATGAGGATGTGGCTCAATGAGCATTGTTTTATATTACTTCCAGAAACCCCAGTATACTTATGAGAATGCCCTCTAAGTTGTTAATGCACATTTCTAATAACTTGATTCATGCTACAGAGAACTGGATTTCTTTGAGGTTTCCATTTCTCTTACTGTGTTACTTGTGCCATAAGCTTTATTGGACTGAACTTTGTTCAAGGAAGGTGGTATATAAATTTAACCTAACAAACAAAATATAGAAAATGCAGAGGACTGGGCTTAGTATGGATCCTTGTGGTACCCCCCCATTGGTTACTTTCCTTTCATCAGCATGGACTTTTGATCACCACTCATCGCTCAACTGACATCTCTCCCAGTTTATAATTTGTCTGCTATCTCCCAGTCTGATTAGATTGCTAACCAGTCTACTAACTAACCACCACCATAGACTTATGAAATCTGGATAGGCCACAACTGCTGTATCTTCCCCCTGATCATTTCAAAGAAATCAAGTACATTTGTTCAGCAAAATCATCTGCATATATATCACCTAAGGCAGGGCTTGACAAATCTCAGGCACTAGTGTTTCATGGCTTCACGATCCTGTTAGGGGCAAATAGCACAGTTACTTATCGTAACAGGTGTTATCCAGGGACAGCAGGCAGATATTCTTAACTGATGGGTGACGGCACCGACGGAGCCCCGGTACGGACAATTTTAGAGTGATTGCACTCTAAGAACTTAGAAAGTTCTAGTTAGGCCACACCGTGCATGCGCGAGTGCCTTTCCGTCCGACGGAGGCGCGCGGTCCCCAGTTAAGATAAGCCAGCTAAGAAGCCAACCCGGGGAGGAGGGTGGGACGTAAGAATATCTGCCTGCTGTCCCTGGATAACACCTGTTACGGTAATTAACTGTGCTTTATCCCAGGACAAGCAGGCAGCATATTCTTAACTGATGGGTGACCTCCAAGCTAACAAAAAGGGGATGGAGGGAAGGTTGGCTATTAGGAAAATAAATTTTGTAAAACAGATTGGCCAAAGTGTCCATCCCGTCTGGAGAATGCATCCAGACAATAATGAGATGTGAAAGTATGAACTGAGGACCAAGTAGCAGCCTTGCAGATTTCCTCAATAGGAGTGGATCTGAGGAAAGCCACAGATGCTGCCATAGCTCGAACTCTATGGGCCGTGACAGAACCTTCCAGTGTCAGTCCGTTCTGAGCATAACAGAATGATATGCAAGCAGTAAGCCAATTGGATATCGTGCGTTTAGAAACAGGATCAAAAGACAGGAATAGTTGAGGAGAAGATCTGTGAGGCTTAGTGCGTTCTAAATAGTAAGCCAAAGCACGCTTACAGTCCAAAGTATGCAAAGCCTGTTCCCCTGGATGAGAATGAGGTTTTGGAAAGAAAACAGGTAAGACAATGGACTGGTTAAGGTGAAAGTCAGAGACAACCTGAGGAAGAAACTTTGGATGTGTACGCAGAACCACCTTGTCATGATGAAAACAGTGAAAGGTGGATCTGCAACTAGTGCATGTAACTCACTGACCCTCCTGGCAGAGGTGAGAGCAATGAGGAAGACCACTTTCCAAGTGAGAAATCTGAAATGAGCTGTGGCCAATGGTTCAAAGGGAGGCTTCATTAAAGTGGAAAGAACCACATTAAGATCCCAGATAATAGGAGGAGACTTGAGAGGTGGTTTCACATTGAAAAGCCCCCGCATAAATCTGGAAACCAACGGATGAGCAGCAGTGATGGCACTGAGGTGGACTCTGATAGAGGTATATTTGAGACCTGAGTTAGACAAGGAAAGAAGGTAATCCAACACTAGTTCTACTGCTAGTTAGGTAGGATCATGATAATGCAGAAGGCACCAGGAAGAAAACCGGGTCCACTTCTGTTGATAACACTGAAGAGTGGACGGCTTCCTGGAAGCATCAAGAATAGAATGGACAGGCTGAGAAAGAAGAGAGTGGGTCGAGCTCAGCCCGAGAGATACCAAGCTGTCAGGTGTAGAGACTGCAGGTTGGGATGTAGAAGGGACTGCTGATGCTGAGTGAGCAGAGTAGGAAAGACTGGAAGAAGAATGGGCTCTCTGGAACTGAGTTGCAGAAGAAGGGAGAACCAATGTTGTCTGGGCCACCGTGGAGCAATGAGTATCATGGTGGCTTGTTCCCTTTTGAGTTTGAATAAGGTCCGCAACATGAGAGGTAGAGGAGGAAAGGCATAAAGGAACTAACCGGTCCAATCCAGAAGAAACGCATCTGGTGCCAGACGATGAGGGGAGTAGAGTCTGGAGCAAGAGAGAGGTAGTTGATGATTGTGAGGAGCTGCAAAGAGGTCCACTTGTAGAGTTCCCCATTGAGCGAAAACAGACTGGAGAGTCATGGGATCGAGAGTCCATTCGTGGGGTTTGAGAATTCTGCTGAGATTGTCGGCCAAGGAATTCTGCTCTCCCTGGATGTAGACGGCTTTCAGGAATAAATGGCGAGCTGTCGTCCAAGACCAAATCTTTTGGGCCTCCTGACACAACAGGCGAGAGCCCATCCCACCCTGTTTGTTGATGTAGTACATTGCAACTTGATTGTCTGTGCAAAGCAGTAGGACTTGAGGAAAGAGGAGATGCTGAAAAGCCTTGAGGGCGTAAAACATCGCTCTGAGTTCCAGGAAATTGATGTGATGTCTCTTTTCCTGAGCAGTCCAAAGACCTTGAGTTTGGAGATCGTTCAAGTGAGCTCCCCAGGCATAAGGGGATGCGTCTGTGGTGATGATGATGAGGAGGTAGATGGAATAGAAGACCTCTGGAGAGATTTGAAGATTTCAACCACCATTGCAGAGACTGTCAAAGAGACGATGTCACAGATATGTGTCGCGAACAAGGGTCCGTTGCCTGGGACCATTGGGTAGCCAGGGTCCATTGAGGGGTGTGCAGGTGGAGACATGCGAAGGGGGTGACATGAACTGTCGACGCCATGTGACCCAAGAGTACCATCATTTGTTTGGCAGAGATGGAAAGCTGTGGGAGGACCTGTTGACAGAGATGAAGAAGGGTCTGAAGGCGGTTGGATGGAAGAAACGCCCTCATTAGAACAGTGTCCAATATCACTCCAATAAATTGAAGTCGCTGAGTTTGAATGAGATGCGACTTGGGTAGGTTGATCTCGAAACCCAGGATTCGGAGAAACTGGATGGTCTGGTTGGTGGCAAGAAGCACTGCCTGGGGTGAAGGAGCCTTGATTAACCAGTCATCCAGGTAAGGGAAGACTTGGAAATTGTGAGAGCGTAGAAAGGCGGCTACCACAATGAGACATTTGGTGAATTCCCTGGGAGAGGAGGCCATCTTACAACAAGTACACAATATTACATCATTTAAAACTTTTACACATCACTTGAATTTCTTTCTATTGTCATCGTAAATACATAAATTTATTCCCTCCCCACCCACCCTTCCCTCAAATATTTCAATCAAAAATATCATATAAATATTGTATTCTTATCTATTGATTAACCTTTAAATAGAACTTTATACCATCCCCCTCCCCCCTATGTATAAATATACTGTCAGTGGAAAATGATGTCTAATCATTACAATAATTTGCCAAAGGCCCTCAGATCTTTTTAAAATTATTATAATTGCCTTTCTGAAAAGCAATTATTCTTTCCATTTTGTAAATGTGGCACAACGAATTCCACCAAAATGAATAGCTAAGATTATTGTAATTTTCCCAATTTCTGGTGATATGTTGCATGGCGACTCCTGTCATAATCAATAGAAGTTTGTTATTGCTTGATGAAATTTGCATGAGTATGATCAATTTAAAATCTTTGGTTAACAGGCTACCAGTATGCGTCTCTACGGCCCATGTTTCTCTTAAAGAAGAGGTGGTCCCTCTTGAGAGGGAAGAGAAGAAAAACAAGACAGCAGTTCTGCAATTCCTGACTTACCTTCTTGTCCATCAGTGGCTTCCTCCAACAAAAGGTCAGTCATCCCCTTCCAGTCTTTCAGATATGGCCCTGCCCAGTCCCAAAGGCTGTCCACCAAATATGCTGCATGCTCATGCAACTGGGAAGGGAAACAGAAGAAGCACACTGTGAGCCATTTACACATCTCCCTCGTTATTCATGGGGGATAGGGACAGAGCCAGACCGTGAATATCCAGCTCAGACCCACCCCGCCTCCCTCCCGCCTTCCCCCGGCATCCGAGACTACGACAGGAACTCCCCACAGCCATTTCCTATTGGTGATCTACAAGGGGCAGGAGCGTAGGAAGATCGCTCCTGCCCCGAAAACCCGCTAGACCACCAGGTAAGGCCGGGATGCCTAGGGGAAGGCAAAAATATGGGTTTGTTTTTTTTCCCCCTCCCCCCCAAAAAATCACGATTATGTGAAATCGCGAGTGCGGAAACCGCAAATGGGGAGGGGAAAATGTATAGACATACACATGAGGAACAGAACAGGACACACAAGCAGTGAAATGAGGAGAGAGGTTTACACATATGGGCATACATAACATTTATTTATTTAATTCGTTTCCCATCCCGTCCTCTCCAAAGAGCCCAGGACGGATTACAGGTCAACATACACAATATACGGTTAACAGGTTACAATTTGCCATAGTTACAGTATGTTTTTCATCCTCCTTCTGCTGCCTTCTGTCCAAAAAGTATTTACAGCAGCATAGCAACAAGCGTAGTATATCACAATGGACTGCATTCCCCACATGTACGGTGGGAATTCTTCCTTGTCTGGCCTGCTTACCTCGCTCTCAATAAAGAATGCCACCAGTAGGCGATGAAAGGACCCACCAGGGCTGCGATGACCCCTCTCCTTGCTTGCCACTGTTCTCCTCTCCAGTTCAAACAGCCTATGGTCACAATTGCCAAAATTTTAGTTTTTAAATAATTAATTTTAATATTCTGGTTTGTCATACTCGTGGATTACATAAATCAGGAAGTTAGTACTTCCAAGATGAACATAGATTACGATACATACACTAAGCGCAAATTGAAATAGGAGTAGTATGAACACAGTACACGATACTAAACTCTATAGGATTATCAGATAATACATTAGATTGTCAATGAGTACTTTGGAGGATCGATCTGTGAAGCAGGAAGAAAATCAAAGTACTCATTGACAAGACTTTGTCAAAACCCTTTATAATGGACTATGGAATACCCCAAGGATCAATCTCTCCTCTTTTATTTAATATATTTTTAGCCCCTCTTCTAACTCTGGGACAATCAATAAGATTCACCATAAATGCTTACGCAGATAACATTCAATTACTTCACCCCATCGATCTGAATGAATGATATAAAAGATATTCAAGACGTCAACAAAAAACTTGAAAAAAAAATCAGTCAATGACTAAAAGACAATATGTTATCCTTTAACGTTTCTAAATCTAAAGTAATGATTTATGTAATGCCTTAAATCAATACCGATTCAACTCACTACTTCTATCAAATTTCTTAACACTTGATATTAAATTAACCTATCATTAGCAGATTAGTATTGTGATGAGAAAATGTTTCTATAGGTTATGTATGACCGATCTATTTCTAGTCTTCTAGAGCCTTCATCGTTAAACATTTTGATTCATTAACTAGTAATCTCTCAACTAGATTACTGCAATGCCTTAAATCAATACCGATTCAACTCACTACTTCTATCAAACTTCTTAACACTTGATATTAAATTAACCTATCATTAGCAGATTAGTACTGTGGTGAGAAAATGTTTCTATAGGTTATGTATGACCAATCTATTTCTAGTCTTCTAGAGCCTTCATCATTAAACATTTTGATTCATTAACTAGTAATCTCTCAACTAGATTACTGCAACACCCTATATCAAGGAATAAGTCAGAAAGAACTAAGACGACTTCAGATTATTCAAAATACAGTCATTAAACTGATATTTAAAACAAAAAAATTTGATTGCGTAACTCCTCTTTTGATAAAAGCTCACTGGTTACCACTTTCTCATAGAATTACCTATAAAATTTTACTTCTCGCATTTAAAACAAACATTTTCCATACTCCAGGATTTATCGATAGACTAATTATTCCTTATTGCTCCTCAAGAACACTAAGGGCTCCTTTTACGAAGCCGCGTTAGCAGCTTTAGCACGCACTAACCCCCGCACTAGCCAAAACTCTACCGCCTGCTCAAGAGGAGGCGGTAGCGGCTAGCGCGGCCGGCGGTTTAGCGCGCGCTATTAAGCGCGTTAAACCGCTAACGCGCCTTCGTAAAAGAAGCCCTAAGATCAAGTAATCAACATCTCTTTAACTATTCTTTCCTTATGCCATTTATTCTATGACACTACGCGCAAAACGAATTTCTCTGCGACAGCGCCCACTCTATGGAACTCATTACCATTAATCCTTCGAGAAGAATCTTCTTTAGACAAATTTAAATCTAATCTAAAAACTTTCTTGTTTAAAGATGCCTACTAGAAAATCATGTAGGACTCTCATATGATACTATACTATTTGGCACAGCAATGAGAACTCAGAGTCCGATTTCAGCAAACAATAACAAACTATTATTAATATTGACAGGGGTCGCAATGCAACAAATAACTCAAAATTGGAAGGACTACACCAAATTAAATTTTACATTTTGGTGGAATTCAGTCTGTCATATATACAAAATGGAAAAAACAATAGCATTACAACAGGGAAATATTCATAATTTTAAGAAAATTTGGGAACCATTGACTCGATATTCCAATGATCAGGTTTCATAGCACATTAGTAATGGATATATTAGATTGGGGAAGGGTGGGAATGTATATTATATGGATTTAAGAAATGAAGAAAGGGGAGGGTTATATTTTATGTGATAAGATGAATTACTTGTAATCACAATTTTTCATGTATTAATTGAAGTTTATGTAAAACTAAATTATTGTAAGAATGAAAAATTTATAAATAAAATATTTAAAAAAAAAAGATGCCTACAACTTATAACAACCAGAATCAGTCTTTCCTTCATCTACAATTTCACATGAAGAGCACACCCCCTTCCTATTGGACTCACCCTTTTTGTAAATCTTATCTATTATTGTATTCCCCTCTTCTCCCTTACCACATGTATAAGAATGTTTTGTCTCTGTTTGTGAATTAGTATGTAATATGCCTGATTTTTAAATTTTTATATTTCATTGTACACTGCTTAGACATTAAGTGGTATATCAAATTTTAAATAAACTTGAATGTTGATGTGTGTGTAGAAGGTATAAGAAGAAGAAGGTATAAGAAGAAGGTGGTATAAGAAGAATATATGATATATTTTATATAGCTATGTACAAGTAGGTATGTAGAAGGATTTGTTATGGTTTAAGAGAGCTGTATTGAGAACCAACTCAGAACTAACTCTGTACTGTAACACCTTTACCAAAGACAAGTATTGATTAAGGTTTAATAATGTATGGATTATGGTTTAATAATGTCTGCATTGAAACCATCCCAGGAAACTCAAACTCTGCATTTGTAACACCTTTACAGAAGCTCATGTATTGTAATACCATTACAAAGCTCATATAAACTGCTCTGAATTGACTCCCTCAGTCATTAACAGCAGTACAGAAACTTTCTTTTTTTTTTAAATTCTTTATTCATTTTAAAATCTTCCAGCAAGTGTACAGGAATATATCATTAATAACAACAATATAACACAATTCTTTCTATTGTAATCATAATAACATAAAAATTATAACCCGTCCCACCCACCCTTCCTCAATGAATACAATCAAACATATCATAAAAATAAACTAAACACATTATTTAGTAAAGTTTCCATAACCACCCCTCTCCCCCCTATATGTAAATATATCTATCAAAGGAAAATGATGTTTACACATTACAATATCTTTCCAATGGCCCCCAGATCTTTATAAAATTATAAAACTTGTTTCTTTTCCTTTTTGTAATAACTTGAGAAAGAAATATTTAGTCTGTCAAAACAGATTATACAGATGGGGGAACCCTTTGCTGGCCCAGGAACGTTTTCCAGGGGTTTTTGAACTTTAGCAGAGCAAAAGGTCCCTGTTTGAGAGCCACCTGATAACATCACCGACAGTGTGGCTGCATCAATCCTCCTGAATCTTCAGCAGCGAAGCAGCATTTCGGCAGCATTCTCCTGCCTCAAGTGGTCAGCGGAACCGCAGCCATTGGACATCTGGGCTTCCGATGCCTACGCCATATGAGGGATGATCGGCGTCTATCAGCAGAGGAGGGACATCGACGTCGCTACAGGGATCAGGGGCATCGATGTCGCTCCAGTGAGAGAGTGCATCGGCACAGTAGTCATCGGCACCGGGGCCCTTCATCAACGTCCACATCCAGCTCTCCTGACAGACAGCAAGCTGCAGCCCGAAGCTCCAGTCTTTCGACGTCATCGTCGATCTTGACGCCGACTCACACCGATTCTCCCACTCCAGTGCACGATGCCAGGAAGCACCAAAGCATACAGTGTTCCCTGATATCTCCAGCTCTCCTCCTAAGAGAAAATGTTTACAGAAGTTCAAACATCTCTCTCATTCGCCTCCACCTTTCTCAGACTGCGGGGCTTCTATGGCAGCTCCTATCATCCTCACAAAAGTTCTAACTCCTTCTCAGCCTCACCCGATTTTTATGGAGTTGTGGAGGCAGTTCTTGGAATCTAAATATGGGGTTCCGTCTCTTCCTGGTACTCAACATTCTTCACCTCCTAGTGCCAACCAGCTTGCTTCACCTTCTGAGCAACAGCCTCAGTCGGAGACACCGGCTCAGCTTTTAACTCCCTCCACTCAGCCATCATGCGTCTCGGTTGTGTCCCCTGTTCAGCCTTCTTTTGACCAAACTACTCCTTCAGAGTCTACTCGTCCTTCACTTGGCATCTCTTCTGATCCTTCTCCACCACTTCCAGAGAATCAGGATCCTCCAGGAGTTGTTTTCTATCCAACTTTTCTTCAAAAAATGGCTAAACAACTTGCACTTGCTACTTCTGATTAACCAGATCCACGAAGCAAATATTTAAAAGCTTTAAAATATTTGGAGGTCCTAAAAACACAAATTGCCTTACCCATTCATGAACATCTGCTAGAACAGCAGGCTGCTATTTGGCAAGAACCACTCACAGCCCCCCCCCCCCCACGAGAAAGGGAACTGAAACCAAATATAAGGTACACTCAGCCCTGGGCCACAACAAATTACAGCTCTCTCATCAGCATTCAGTTGTGGTAGAGTCCGCTCTTAAACCTAATAAAAGTACTCATATTTTTTTCAAACGCTCCTTCTGGCAAGGATCACAAGTTGTTGGATGTAATTTCCCAAAAAGTTTTCCAAAATGTCATGCTACTCGCACGAATTGCTAATCACCAATTGCACATCTCTCAATATTTGTTTGAGTTGCTTGAACTTTCAGATCAATCAACAGTCCTCCAGGATCTTCATGAGTACTCTTATTTGCACTTCCTCCAATTCTTATGATACCGCTTCTAGGGCTGCTGCCATAGCTATTGCGGCCAGACATATGGCCTGGCTCAGGGCCTCTGGTATTCGAGAGGATGCTCACGACAAACTAGCTATGCACCAGTGATGAGGCTATATTCACTAAACTGAAAGAGAATGATACCACCTTACAAATGCTTGCTCAAGACAACATAGAATAATCCTCTTTCACCCCAAAGCAATATACTAATCGCTCCAATAAGCCTTCATACCAAAATATAATCAACCCAGATATAATTATGGGAAGTACAAATACAATAAGCACCCTACACATCAATGATCAAGAGAGAGGAAGGCATCTAAACAAGCTCCAACTACCCAGCAAAAGCCAGGCCCAAGTTTTTGATTATGGGCCCAGTCTGACTCATTCGGAACCTGTCGGAGTTCTCCTGTTCTTCTTTCACAACCAATGGGCAGAAATCATGACAGACACATGTGTGCTTTCTATCATAAAAAATGGTTACAGATTGCACCTTTCCTCAACATCAAAGTTTTGCAAGCGACGGCTTCATCCACCACCGCAAGATCAGCTTGCTTTTCTGCACCAAGAAATTTCCAATCTCCTCGAAGCATGCTGTATAGTCTGTACCACCTCACCAACATCATCAAGGTTTTTATTCCAAATATTTTCTAATACCAAAAAAAAAAAAAGAAGACTCAGACCCATCTTAGACCTCAGAGGCCTGAATTTTCATATCCACATGGAGAAATTCAGAATGCACTTGCTGACAACAATTCTGCCTCATCTCTACCACAATGACTGGATGGTCTCCATAGACCTCAAAGACGAATGTGCTCATATTCCAATATGTCCATCTTTTCGGCAATTTGTGAGGTTTGTCTGCGACAACCAACATTTTCAGTACAAAGTACTGCCTTTCGGTCTGTCATCAGCACCTCATGTCTTCACAAAGTGCATGGCGGTAGTGGCAGCTCATGTAAGACAACAAAACATCTCCATCTTTCCATACCTAGATGACTGGCTCCTAGCAGCTCCATCCCCACAGGCGGTGCCTCTCTCTCTTGCAAAAACAATTCATCTCATGCAATCTTTGGGTCTCTTGATCAATTTCAAAAATCCATCCTTCAACCTACACAATCTCTGGAGTATATAGGTGCTCTCCTCTACACCCATTGGTGACAGCATATCTTCCTGTTACAAGTCATCTGTGCATTCTGCAACTAGCTCAGGACTTGCATTCCAAGCAATCGGCCCCAGCAAGAATCTTCTTACGTCTGCTGGGACACATGGCACTTTCCATTTGGCGCTTCGCACTATCCTGTAACATTTTTCTGAATGCCATATATCTGCCCAGTGTGGACAACCACTCAGCTGACTCCCTCAGCAGACACCTCCTTCCTCACGAATGGTCTCTTCATCCGGTTGTTTTTTCCCTAATCACTCGGAGCTTTAGAGCTCCAACGATCGACCTGTTTGCATCATCTCTTAACTTCATCCTATGCCCTCTCATTGCAGAGCTTCCTTTCGAATGAGAGAGACTTAACTCATGCGCATTTACATCATGTAGGTATTTAAACGTCTCTATCGTATCTTCCCTCTCCCATTTTTCCTCCAAAGTATATAGATTGAGATCTTTAAGTTTGTCCCCATACGTCTTATGACGAAGACCATGCACCTTCTGCTGGACCGACTCCATTCTTTTGATATCTTTTTGAAAGGTGTGGCCTCCAGAATTGTACACAATATTCTAAATGAGGTCTCACCAGAGTCTTAAACAGGGGCACCAATACCTCCTTTTTCCTACTGGCCATACCTCTTCCTAAACACCCTAGCATCCTTCTAGCTTTTGCTGTCACCTTTTCAACCTCTTTGGCCACCTTAAGATCATCACATACAATCACACCCAAGTCCCACTCTTCTGTCGTGTCCTGTGGCCTGAATCAGATATTTCTGTCTATTGGAAAGGAAGGAGGAGCAGGGATTTTGCATTGTAAAGTGGAAAAAACAGAAGTCATATGTGTATACACAAGAGACTGAAGGAAGGGTGCGCAAAGCTCCGACGTGGTAGAAAACACTGGGGGAGGGGGGCCTGATGCACAAAAGGTTTCCTTGGGTTTAATTAGTCTTACTTGCAGAGAAACTCTCCTACCAATGCTCAAAAGGTTTCTCTGTGGCTGCTACCGATTGTCATAGCAGCCACTGAAAACCCTATACATACAAATGCATTACAAGGAGCTCTTTGTAATGATCTAAACTTTTTGCTCACTTTTTATGGCCAAAATTTTCCGGCAGGGTCTGAGTTGTCGTAGCCTTACTTTCTTGTCAGTGCCTGAGCTCTGATTGGTTCAGGCACTGACAGGAAAGTAAGACTTGATAGCTCAGATCCCGGTTCCCCCCCGCACCCCCAACACAAATTTAAAAAAGAAAAAAAAAAAGAGGACCCTGACCTCCCTTCCTTCTTCCCATCCCCCTGAACCGTCCATGGTCCCCCCCATCATGCTGGGATCTCCCCCTCCCCATGCCCCCTACCTGACCCCTGCACTTAAAAAAAAATTAAAAAAACGGCAGGAAGGATGCCCACTCTCTCCTGCCATAGGGCTGGGACAGTCCCCCCCCACCCCACTCCATATCTTTTTTTTTTTAAGTTTGGCAAGAGGGATGCCTATTCCCTCCTGCCGGCAGGCATGCCTCTTCAAAATGGCAGGCTGTTTCCTTCCCGGTGCATCCTGGGATACACTAGAAGGAGCCTAATGCCCTGATTGGCTCAGGCGCCTAATTCCCTCCCCTGGGGCCCAGGTTGGGAACGATTTTGATTTTCCGTGGCAAAACTCAGTACAAATAGCATGCAAATTGTATGCATACTATTTGTGCTGAGTATCCCAGTGAAAAGGGGAGCAACTATATTTGGCACCTGTGCACAAGAGCTGAGCGGAAGGCACAGCTCTTATGCGTCACATTCACACAAAACATTCACAACCAGCTACCGGCAGCTCCAAACCTGCTGGGAAATTTGCATGGTAAGATGTGGGCATGGTCTCTTGTAATGCATTCACTTAGGATTCTCAGTGGCTGCTACCGTGACTGGTAAAAGGCTCCCCCCCTCCTCAAACCCTTTTGTGCATCAGAGGCTGAGCTGCCATGCAAATAAGACTGGTTACAAACATTTAGCTTCTGTGTTGTATAGCAGCATCCCAGGAGAGAGGGAGAACAAGACAATTGTGCTGTGCAGATGTTCTGCTGGAGCCCTGATCTCAGCCCACAAAATGTGAGGGCAGAGAGAGAGAGGGAGAATAAACAGATACATCCGACTTGTTTTGAAGACCATATGCCCACAGGCTTCTAACCCCTGCACACATTCTCCAAGAAACCTTAATGCTTTAGCACTCTGGGAGAAAATTTAGGCACTGCCCTCCTTCAACCAGATTTCAAAAACTGTTAAAAGTACTCCAAAGTACTGATGAAGATTTAGCTGCACTTTAAGACTTCGCAAGAAGCTCTAACAATAAAGGACAAACTCAGAAAATGTAATTTAGTTTTCCAACTGCAAGGCTGGGAGAAAGAAAAGATATTGAGATGAACTCACTTTAGGTAGAGGAACTGTCCAGCAGCAGAGGCCACTGCACGGCATGAGGCATATACTAGGGGATAGATGCTCTCGCAGTCCTCAACGCTCAGCACCTCTTCCATGTTCCTGTGAAAACAGACAAATCAGATCCAGGCCAAGGGCACCGGCATAAAATGAGTCCCGTCCCACCCCCAGCGCTAACCCTCTACTCACTGCAGGATGAAGGTCAGCAGTTTAAGGGCTTCCACAGCCACCTCGTTTTCCTTATCCAGCACCATGGACACCATCCTGTCCTAAGATCAGAGCAGCAGTGCCCAGAATGAAACTCGAGTTATGGCAGCTAACTTCTTGCCCAACCAGTCCCCAAACTTCTTAAATCCAGTCTGCTCTTAACCTACATCTCACCTTAAAACGCCCGGTAAAAAGTTCTAGTTTTGCTGCCATTTCCTTGTTGCAGTATAGCCCCTGCAGGCTCTTCAAACACTTCAATCGAACATCCCCCTGCTGCAGAGAAGACCAAGGAAAGAGGAGACAGCAAGGTTACTTACCTGTTATAAGGGTTCTCCGTGGACAGCAGGATAAGTCAGCCACACATGGGCAACATCATCTTAGGGTTTCAAATCTGAATTTTGCTCTCCTAGAAAAGCCTAGGTTTTTCCTGAGTGTTGGGGGGGGGGGTTTGCAACCATTTCTGCTTCTTATGTGTTTGAGGGTGTGACTAGTCATTGCGCTATGAGCAAGTTTGGGGCATGATTATTTCTGGCAACCAGGGGACACTGAAACATGGGAAGAGGAATGTTCCTATTTGTAGATGGCACCTGTACCAGCTCAAATAGCCCAGATAAATTGGCTCAAAGATGTGATGGCTTGGTCCTGCGGCTGATCCATTCTTTGTAGAGTGAAACGAAGCAGGGATAAATGGCTGGAGTGCTTTCATTTTTACAGTTTTTTGCTCCCAAGAGGAATACTGTCAGTACTAATTTTCTCTCCTCTACCTTTTAGAACAGGGGTGCCCAATACGTCGATCGCGATCGACCAATCGATCGCTCAGGCAACCCCAGTTTATTGCGGAGCCATGCAGTTTCCCTTCTCTTTTTTTCCCCTCCTGACCGGCGTCCAATTAATCCGCCTCTTGAAGAACGCCGGCCTATCAGAGTGCTGGCAGGATGGGGTTAGAAGGTTGGTGGGGAATGGAGCTTAGCGCACTACAGGAGACAGAAGTGCCTGTTGTGGAAAGCGCCGAGGACTTAGTGCTGCCCGATTCGAATTGATTCACATCGGGTAAAACAAGGAGAAATTAGGTTCTTACCTGCTAATTTACTTTCTTTTAGCTTCTCCAGACCAGTAGAGGTTAACTTTACGAATGGGTATATATCTAATCATGACCAGCAGGTGGAGACTGAAAACAAAACTTTGGGACAGTATATCCTAGCCCCTCCTCTCTATTTCCCTCAGTCTGCCGAATAGCTAAGCAGAACCAAGAACTGGAAAACAACAGAGAGAAAAAACAATACTCCGAAAGGAGTAACAAATAACATACCCAAAATGCTGTTGGAAAATGCAGAGGAGAAATTCCCGAAGGAAGAATGTCCCCACAGCTCGCCAGCTAAGCCAGCCGAGCCACAGCCGCTGTTCTTCAATTCTCCCCGGCCCTAGAAAAATACTAGAACCCGCAGCAAAAACCAAAAACTGCCCGCGCAACAGCCCCAACAACAACAACAACAGACAGGGTGGGGACCTCTACTGGTCTGGAGAAGCTAAAAGAAAGTAAATTAGCAGGTAAGAACCTAATTTCTCCTTCTTTAGCACTCTCCAGACCAGTAGAGGTTAACTTTACGAATGGGACGTACCAAAGCAGTCCCTCTCACGGGCGGGACCCCCGAAGGGCCGATACCAATACACGCTCACCGAACACCGCGTCCCGACGCGCCTGCACATCAACCCGATAATGACGAACAAAGGAATGCAAGGAAGACCAAACCGCAGCCTTACAAATATCCACTGGAGGCACGAGCGACGACTCAGCCCAAGAAGCCGCCTGACCCCGAGCGGAATGAGCCTTGAGAAACTCCGGAACAGGCTGCTGTTTCAGAAGATAAGCGGAAGCAATCGTCTCCTTGATCCAGCGCGCAATAGTAGCCTTAGAAGCGCCAGCTCCCCGACGAGGACCCGCCAGGAGGACAAAGAGATGATCGGACTTCCGGAACTCCTGGGTCCGCTGCACATAAGAGCGAAGGACCCGACCGACATCCAACTTGCGCAGCTGCCGTTGCTCAGAAGAGCCCTCCCGACCACCCAAGACCGGGAGAACCACCGATTGATTGACATGAAAAGGAGAAACAACCTTCGGCAGAAAGGAAGGAACAGGCCGCAAGACGACCCGCTCCCTAGAAAACTCCAAGAAGGGAGCCCTACAAGAGAAAGCCTGCAGCTCAGAAACACGCCTAGCAGAAGTAATGGCCACCAAAAAGACCGCCTTCAAAGTAAGGTCCTTCAAAGAACAGACGTCCAAGGGCTCGAAAGGCGGACGCACCAAAACAGAGAGAACCAGATTAAGATCCCAAGAGGGAACCGAGGGCCGTAGGGGAGGCCTAAGCAACTTGGCCGCCCGCAAAAACCGAATCACATCAGGAAGAGCCGATAAACGCTGACCTGACACCAACCCTCGAAAAGCCGACAGGGCCGCAAGATGAACCCGGAGAGAAGACCAAGCCAGGCCTCTATCCAGGCCATCCTGCAAGAACTCTAGAATGTTAGGCAGAGAAGCGCAAAAAGAGGTCACTCCCCGCGCCCGACACCATTCCTCAAAGAGACGCCAAACCCGCACATAAGCCCGAGAGGTAGAAAGCCTCCGGGACCCCAACAGTGTAGAGATCACCTTGTCTGAATATCCCTTCTTGCTAAGGCGACCCCTTTCAAGAGCCACGCGGTAAGACAGAAGGGAGACGGGTCGAACATGGGAATGGGACCCTGCATCAGAAGGTCGTCCGAGAGAGGCAGAGGAAGAGGATCCGCTACCAGGTGCCTCACCAGATCCGCATACCACGGACGGCGAGGCCAATCCGGCGCCACCAGCACCACCAAACCCGGATGGTGAACAATGCGAAGAAGCACTCTGCCCACCAGCGGCCAAGGAGGGAACACATACAACAGCCCCTCCGTTGGCCACTGCTGGACCAGAGCATCCAGACCCTCGGCCAGACCGTCCCTGCGACGACTGAAGAAGCGGGGCACTTTGGCGTTGCCACCCGTGGCCATCAGGTCCATCAGGGGCTGCCCCCAAGCCTGCACTATCAACTGAAACGCCTCGGCGCCGAGACACCACTCTCCTGGATCTAGGAAGTGACGACTGAGGAAGTCTGCCTGAACATTTTCTACTCCGGCTATATGAGAGGCCGAGAGGTCCAGCAGATGGGATTCCGCCCAAACCATGAGCAGAGCCGCCTCCTGCGCCACCTGAGTGCTCTTGGTGCCCCCCTGACGATTGACATAAGCCACCGCCGTGGCATTGTCCGACAGCACTCTGACCGACTTGCCCATCAACAGGGAGTGGAAAGCCAACAGCGCCAGACGGACCGCTCTGGTCTCCAACACGTTGATCGACCAGGCGGCCTCCTCCGCGGACCAGGTGCCCTGAGCCGAGTGACCCAAACACTGAGCCCCCCAACCCAAGAGACTCGCATCCGTCAGGAGCACCGTCCACTGCGGGAGATCCAGACCCACCCCCTGAACAAGGTGAGGGGTCTGGAGCCACCAACGCAGACTGCAGCGCGCCAAGCCTCGCAGGGGAACCGGAACATCCATCCCGTGCCTCTGGGGAGACCACCTCCGGAGCAGAGCATACTGGAGAGGACGCATGTGGGCCCGCGCCCACCTCACCACGTCCAGGGACGCCGCCATCGACCCCAAGACCTGGAGGAAATCTCGCGCCCGAGGACACCGGGACGCCAAAAGCAGGCAAATCTGAGATTGCAATTTGCTCACCCGGCCCTCTGGGAGGAAGACCTTCCCCAAGGAGGTGTCGAACAGCACCCCTAGGTACTCCAGACGCTGAGCCGGGACCAACCGACTCTTGGAAAGGTTGACCACCCAGCCCAGCGACCGGAGAAACTCCACCACCCGAGCAGTAACCCGGGAGCTTTCCTGCAACGACTTTGCCCGAATTAACCAGTCGTCCAGGTAGGGGTGTACCAGGATGCCCTCCGACCGCAAGGCTGCCGCGACGACCACCATCACCTTGGTGAACGTCCGAGGAGCCGTGGCCAGCCCAAAGGGAAGCGCACAGAACTGAAAGTGCCGACCCAAGATCGCAAAGCGCAGGAAACGCTGATGAGAGGCCCGAATGGGAACATGCAAGTAGGCCTCCGTCAGATCGAGAGAAGTGAGAAACTCCCCCGGCTGAACCGCCAGAATGACCGACCGCAGAGTTTCCATACGGAAAGAGGGAATCTTGAGAGCCCTGTTGACCCCTTTTAAATCGAGGATGGGCCGAAAGGTCCCCTCCTTTTTGGGCACCACAAAGTAAATGGAGTACCTGCCCGTGCCCCACTCCGGAGGGGGCACCGGAACAACTGCCCTGAGATCTAGCAAGCGCTGAAGGGTCTGGCGAAAAGCCTGCGTCTTCCCCGGAGTCTGACACGGAGAAGCGAGTAAAAAATCCGGCAGAGAGCGGGCGAACTCCAGGGCATAACCGTCCCGCACCACCTCCAGGACCCACCGATCGGACGTGATCTCGGCCCATTTGGGGAAAAATTCGCGCAGCCGAGCCCCCACCGGAACCAAAGGGGGCGCCGGCAAGGCGTCATTGTGCAGGACGGGAAGCGGGGGAACCGGCGGAGGGATTCCCTGCCCCCCGACGGGCCCCCCGAAAGGGCTGCATGCGCTGGAAGAACCGACCCCGGGAAAAACCCGGAGACTGGAAAGAAGCAGTCCCACGCCCAGGGCGATACTTGCGAAAATCCCGCAAACGCCCCCGGGCCGCACCCCCCCGAGACGCCGGGCGGGCACGGTCCTCCGGCAGACGGGGAACTTTCGAGTCCGACAGAGTCTGAATCAACTTATCCAAGTCCTCTCCAAACAAAAACGACCCCCGAAAGGGAAATTTAGTAAGCTTAGCTTTGGACGCAGCATCCGCCGCCCAAGCGCGCAGCCACAACACACGCCTTGCGGCCACGCCAAAAGCCATAGACTTAGCCGATATCCGCACCAAGTCATATAGAGCATCTGAGAGGAATGAGGCCGCCATCTCAATCTTCGCAACCTCCTGATCCACCAGAGACCAGTCGTCAGACTCTCGATCCAAGACCCGCTCCGCCCACCGAAACACGGCGCGAGCGACCAGTCCCCCACAAATAGCCGCCTGGACCCCAAAGGCAGAGACCTGAAAATTTTGCTTAAGGATGCTCTCCAATTTGCGCTCCTCAGGGTCCCGCAAGGCAGAACCGCCCTCAACAGGCACGGTATGCCGCTTGGAAATTGCCGAGACCACCGCATCCACGACTGGCGAAGCTAACGTAGCCCGATCCCCTTCAGGAATGGGATACAGGCGAGCCATGCTGCGCGCCAGCCGAAACGGCGTCTCCGGCGTTTTCCACTGCTCCAGAATAATATCCCGAATATCCTGATGCATAGGAAAAGAGCGGGAAACGGAACGGATCCCCCGTAACAGGGGGTCCCCCACACGCGGAGTCTCCGGCGGCGCGTCCTCAAAACGCAAAACCGAAGAAACCTGTTGAATAAGGTCAGGCAGCTCATCTTTCTGAAAAAGGCGCACCACGGACGCCTCGTCACTGGAGAACGGGAAATCCGACAACCCGCCGCCAGCTTCCGTCCCCTCCAGAGAGTCCTGGAACTCCTCAGAAGGGTCCAGGTCCTCCTCCAGACCGACCCGTTCCTCCGACCACAAATTCTCGTCCCACGACACCCGCGGACGCTTGGACAAGGGAGGCGGCGGAGGGGACGTCACGCCAGACGAAAGAGGCAAAGCCGCAGGGAGCGCGGAGGAAAACCCACCCCCCGAAACCCCCTGGGCGCAACCGGGACCCCCAGCCGCCTGAAAATAGGCTCTGCATAAAGAAAAGAAAAATTCAGGAGAAAAACCCCCCGAGGGTCCCAAGGGACTCCCTGCCACAGCAGGGGACCCAGCAGAACCTTGCCCCTGCATAGTCAAAACAGGGGGAAGGTCACCTGAGGTGGAAGACAAAATGGAGGGGCCAGACAGAGAAGATGGCGGTTTTCCCGCCAAAAAAGCTCCCTCCATAGCCTGAAGCGGCTGAGAAACCTGAATAGTCTCAGCCGCTAAAGCAGGCAAGCCGGCATCAGCTGTCAAAAAATCAGCTGAGAGGGAATCCTTCGGGGAATCCCTCCGTGGGCGGTTGTGGAAGACCGGCTTCCCCACTGCTCCAAGCCGACTCGCGAGGCACCATCGGCGGGGAGCTCTGGGCGCCTGCAGCCGCTGCCGACGGAGCTCCACCACCTCACCGACCCAAACCGCCGAGTTCAGGCCGGCCGCGAGTGCCTCGCGGCTGGACTAAAATTGTGTCCTACTCCCCCGGAGAAGGGCACAATTGCTCCATACGCGACCTAGCTATAAAAAAGTGCTGGTTACATGAAAAAATACAGTAAAATACAGTTTTCTTAAAGGGAAACAACCCTTCAGACCAGCACTACCTCAGGATTTTTTTTTTTTTTTTTTTTTACAGAACAGACTCCACAGGCTCTCGAAGCAATATGCCTTGCTTGACTTAGGGGGCAAGGCGTACTGCTGAGGCTCCTCTAAAAAAATGTGGGGAGGTGGAGGAAGTGGGGGGAGGGACCCCGCTCGTGACCCGCCGGGTTTGACACCCCCGAGGTCGGACGAACCCCCAAACAGGGCCCGACCAAGCTCCGTCCGGCCAAAAACAGGGACAATAAACCCCTAAACAAATTCCAACAGCCCTACCAAGGGAGATGGGTACAGATCACTCAACACCTGCTGGAGACTGAAAGAAGACTGAGGGAAATAGAGAGGAGGGGCTAGGATATACTGTCCCAAAGTTTTGTTTTCAGTCTCCACCTGCTGGTCATGATTAGATATATACCCATTCGTAAAGTTAACCTCTACTGGTCTGGAGAGTGCTAAAGAATACGATTTAACCCTCCCCCCCCCAAAAAAAAAATTGGCCTTCCAATTCAGTGATTGACCCTCCCCCCTTGCCCCGTAAAGCAGGATCAGCAGCGCTGCCTCTTGCTGTCCATCCGCTGTCGCTCCTGCTTTAGAGGGCGAGGGGGGAGGGTCAGTCGGAAAATGCTATGGTGGCTGGCTTTTTCCCTGGCCTCCCGCGCATCCCTTTACCTAATTTTAGCAGGGAGCAGACTACAGAGAGGATCGCCAGTACTTTAGCGATCTTTGCAGGTTGCCATAGGCCTCAGGCTTTGTCTTCCCTCTGCCGCGATCCTGCCTCTGACTCAGAGGAGGGGCGGGACCGCGGCAGAAGGAAGACAGCTCCTGAGGCCTATGGCAACCTGCAAGGATCGCTAAAGTACTGGCGATCCTCTCTGCAGGCTGCTCCCTGCTGGAATTAGGTAAATGGATATGTGGGAGGTCAGAGAGGAACACGCAGGCCTTCCAGGGGTGGGGAGTGTCCTTCAGGGGGGACAGGCCTTCAGGGGTGGTGGTGCAGGCCTTGGGGGGGGGCAGACAGGCCTTCAGGGGTGGGGTGCAGGACTTCAGAGGGGGCAGGCAGGACTTCAGGGGGGGACAGGCAGGCCTTCAGTGGGGTAGGGTGGGGTGCAGGGCATTCAGTGCAGCTCCCTGCACTAAAAACCGCTATCGCGATTTAGTAAAGTTTAATAGTTTCAAGTTTCAAGTTTAATAATAATTTGACTAATCGCTTAATCTAAATTCTAAGCGATGTACATAATAATAAAATTACAAAATAAGGGGAATAATACAGTAAATAACAAAACTAAGACTAACGAGACTATTGACAAATTTAACACAACTAGGAACATAAGGGAGGAGATGGATAAGAGTTACAATTTGTTTAAAAAGAAAGGGGGTATATTTGTCTATTTTTGTATAGTTGTAACTGAAGTGACATTGCATAAAGTCATTTGCCTTGATCTCTTTGAAAAACAACCCAGAATATAAATGATAATTAACATTTTCTCTGTGTACAGTGTTCTTTGTGTTTTTTAAAATTTTATTGTTGGTAGATCATTTTGATTTGGTCATTTTAAAAGTAGCTCGCAAGCCCAAAAAGTGTGGGCACCCCTGTTTTTAGAACATATTGGGCAGGCACACACTTACATCATAAGAGAGGCCCAGGCAGTTGACATAACTACTGTGCGTCAGTTACGGTCTCATTTTTGTTAGTGTATTTTTAACATTTGGGGCACTATTTAAACTCTGACTTTGGGTCACTCATGACAGTTTCAGTCAGAGTGGGGCCTGGTAGTGTTAGTAAGTTAGCATTATTTATTTATTTCCTTTTACATTAACTGTCCTAAGTTTGTTTCCCTTATCTTTTTAATGGCGTTTTCTTGTTTACAAAAAAGAAAGAAATAAAGCTCTCTTTGAGGACAAGATGTCAAAATGGAGAGCTTGCAGAGCCCTATTGGCTGGGTGGATGACAAAAGGCTGGGAGGATAGTGCAGGGCACAAATGTGGGAGATTTCAAGCATGCTCAGAAAAGCCTTCTAGATTTTACAGAGCTCTAGGAGAGCAAAGTCCAGTTTTGGCACTACCGAATGGCATCACAGGTCTTGCTAGTCCATGGAGAATCGAACATGCCATGGGACCTGCAAAGCAAAGATATGGGAAACCAGCCCTGGGCCCCACATCAAACGGAGAAGTGCCCTTTCTAGTGAACCTTGGGTTCTTGAGTGTCTCTCACCCTCCCCTCACACCCTTTATCTTTGTACCTTATCATGAAGCGTCCAGCCAATGTACTTCAAGTAGCTATCGTTAAGGAAAGAGGCAGAATAGTTCTTCATCCAAATGCCAATCTCCTCCATGCAAAGGGCACGGATCTCCGGGATCGAGTCTCTGTAAAACCCAAACCCAGAGTCTGAACTGCTCCATGCACAGAGAATCAGTAAACACCAGAAGAAGCCTCCTTAGCCACCTTCAAATCATACCAATACGCAAAGACCCCCCCTCCCACCCCGCATAGCAACCCTGCTCTGCACAGACTGGGCAAATACTTAGCCAGCAGAATTAGACCCAGGTATCTAATGCCAGGCACTGGCACTAAATATCCAGGTCCTTGGAGAAGCTGAAGTTTCTCAATGCCGATACCTGTACTAAATCAGACAGTGCCGCAGTGGTCAGAGGGGATACTCAACAGCACAGCCTTCTTAAAATGATGCTGAAAATCCCCTCCTGGACCACTGGCTGGAGTTTAAGTGGACAGGAGCCTTCCCTGTCCACTTAAACTCCTTTGAATTTGTTTATGTTTATTAAACTCTTTCTATACCACCTATAAAGCCATAAAGGATCAAAGCAGTTTATATCAGAACTTTAATCATATTTAAGAAAGGAACTCTATTAGAAAATAGGAAAGGAAAGAAATTAACATTTCTAAAACAATCCACTAAAACTGTTATATGAAATAAATCCAAATCAACACGAATCAGTACAAATGAATACAAATTAATGCAGATTGCGGTCCCCATTCCATTATTCAATTCGGGAGAGCCATTTGAAAAAAAATGCGCTTTTAGATGTCTCTTAAAATCTTGAAATGATTCTTCCTTCCTTAACTCTGCTGGCAAATTGTTCCACAATATTGGAACTAAGTAGAAAAATGCACCATTTCTGGTTGAGGCAAGGCGAGCCTTTGAGATATGGGGGAACAGCTACTCTATATCTACCTTAGACTCTGTGGCAATTAGGCTGAGGAGTGATATGGTCCCTGCGTGTCACACTCACCTGTAGCGGTGTACGAAGACCCCCTTGAACAAGGCATTCATCATATTCTCAATCTCTTCTTGATGCTCCTGGAGCTACAACAAATTGCAGATCTGTAACTAGCGTACCCCCATGACAGCAAGATTAACAGGCCCGCACCCCTCTTATCTCTCCACAGAGTTTAGCCACATCTTTGCTTTGCTGACAGCAGCCTGGTCCAGTGGCTACTATAGATGTGCAAAGTATAATCTAGGCTGGTCTATCCAGTGAGCCATGATAATGTCACTTGTGTGTGACCATTCATCCTGACTGTCGGTGGTGAACAGACAGGGGCAAATCTACCAAAAGCACACAGTGGCCAATAAAAGCAAACAGAATGCTAAAAATTATTAGGCAAGGAATAGAAAAAAGAGAAATTAGGTTCTTACCTGCTAATTTTCTTTCTTTTAGATTCTCCAGACTGGTACAGTTTACTGATGGGTAAAAGCTCACCATGACCAGCAGGTGGAGACTAAGACAAAACCTTTTGGCTTTAATACAAGTAGCTGTGCTTCCCCTTAAGTTAACCAGTCTGCCAAATAGCCAAGCAGAACTAAGAAGTGCTAATTATAGCAGCAATAACATCCTAACAGGAGTAACAACTAATATAGAACAAGACTGTTGGAAATTGCACAGAAAAAGCCCCTTCAGCAAACGTCCCCACAGCTCGCCAACTATGCCAAAGCCGCTGTTCTTTTTAATCTCCCCAACCCTATAAAAATACTAGAACCCGCAGAAAAAACACTCTTCACACAAATCCCGCAAAAACATCAGACAGACCACCAGACATAATGGGGACTGTACCGGTCTGGAGAGTCTAAAAGAAAGAAAATTAGCAGATAAGAACCTAATTTCTCCTTCTTTAGCACCTCTCCAGACTGGTACAGTTCACTGATGGGACATACCAAAGCAGTACTCATCATGGGTGGGACCCCCGGAGGGCCGCCACCAGAACACGCTCACCAAACACCACGTCCCAACATGCCTGGACGTCCACACGGTAGTGTTGCACAAAGGAATGCAGGAAAGACCAAACCGCAGCCTTACAGAGGCACCAGAGAAGACTCAGCCCAAGAAGCTGCTTGACCCGGAGTGGAATGAGCATTGAGAAAATCCGGAACAGGCTTCTTTAGAAGAAGATAAGCGGAAGCAATAGTCTCTTTGATCCAGCATGCAATGATAGCCTTGGAAGCGCCATCCCCCTAACGAGGACCCAATAAGAGGACAAAAAGATGATCCAACTTCGGTACTTCTGGATCCGCTGAACATAAGAGCGAAGGACCCAACAGACATCTAACTTGTACAACTGCTTCTGTTCTGAAGAGCCCTCCCCAAAACCCAAGACCGGGAGGACCACAAACTGGCTGACATGAAAAGGCGAGACCACCTTCAGCAGAAAGGAAGGAACAGGCTGTAGCACCACCCACTCCCTAGAAAACTCCAGGAAGGGAGGCCTTCAAAAGAAAACCTGAAGCTCAGAAACGCATCTCGTGGAAGTAATGGCCACCAGGAAAACCGCCTTGAGAGTAAGGTCCTTCAATGAGCAGAAACACAGGGGCTCAAAGGGAGCGCACACTAGCACAGACAGGACCAGACTGAGATCCCAGGCTGGAACAGAAGGCCCCACTGGAAGCCAAAGCAATTTAGCCAACCTCACATAGTGAACCACGTCTGGAAAAGAAGTTAAACGCTTACCCTGCAGCAAACCGCGAAATACAGATAAAGCTGCAAATTGAACCAGGAGAGATGACCTTACCCTTCAGCAAACCGCGAAACGCAGACAAAGCTGCAAACTGAACCTGGAGAGACGACCAGGCCAGGCCATCCTCCAAGAAGTAAGGCAAAAAGGTTGAATCAGGTTGGGCAGACTGGATGGACCATTCGGGTCTTTATCTGCCGTCATCTACTATGTTACTATGTTAAAAAGGCATGAAAGGAAACCACCCTACGCACAGCACACCGCTCCTCAAAAATACGCCAAACATTCACAAAAGCCTGAGACATGGAAAGCCTCCAGGACCTCAAGAAAATGGAGATCACTTTATTTGAATAACCTTTCTTACCTAGGCGCTCCCTCTCAAGAGCCAAGCCATAAGACAAAAGGAACCCAGATCAAACATTGAAATGGGGCCCTGAGTCAGAAGGTTGGGCAAGAGGGGCAGCGGAAGAGGATCTGCCACAAGAAGATGAACCAGATCCAAATACCACGGGCCCCTGAGCCAGTTTGGAGTAGGGAGTTGCGCGGGGACAGAAATCCCACCCATCCCCGCCAGGATCCTCTCCGTCCCCACCCATCCCCGCAAGGGATTACCACCATCCCCGCCCGTCCCCATAAAAAGCAGCAGTTACTTCTGACAGGATCATCAATTCCACAGTTTCTTTTGTGTTTGCGCTGCTGTTTTCCTTGTGGAATCTCTTTGGTGGAACCCTTTGTTTGTTTTCTGTTCAGGTAATTAACTTATAAAACCCCTCTTTTACTAAGGCTGACGTGTCCATTATATTATATGGATGAACCCTGCTTCCAAAGCCTTCCATCCCCGTGGGTGTCCCGTTGGCTAGAGGGGGGTCCCCGTGGGAGATCCGTGGGCCAGAGGGAGTTCCCCATGGGAGTCCTGTGGGTTGGGGGAGGATTCCCACGGGACCCCCACGGGATTCCTGCGATTCCCTTTCCTGTGCAGACCTCTAGTTCGGAGCCACCAGTAACACATGGCCTGGGTGCTGAGCAATGCGAAGGACTCTGCCCACCATCGGCCATGGAGGAAGCACGTACAGGAGGCCCGCTGCCAGCCAAGACTGTACCACAGCATCCAGGCCCTCGGCGTTGACACTTTGCCGTGAGCTCAGTCCCATCTCCACTCTGTCACCGTGAGCTCAGTCCCTGGCCTGTGAGCTCAGACCCCGTCTCTGCTCTGTCACCATGAGCTCGGTCCCCGTCCCATCCCCACAAACTATCTGATCCCATCTTTGCACAAGTCACGAATAGTTTTATACTGATCTTATTTAAATAAAGTATAAAAAGAAACATTCTGAACAATTGTCATTTTATAAATTGGAGCTCTGGCTGCTGACCTAGAGGAAGAGACCTTCAGCTGGCAGGGCTTTGCTTATAAATATTGATCAACACAGCTACAATACTACCTTATCTTAGAGCAAAACAAAAAAGAAAAGAAATATAATTTTTTTTCTACCTTTGTTGTCTGGTTTCTGCTTTCATCTTCTCATCATTCTCTTCCTTCCATCTACTGTCTGCTTTCTCTCTGTCTCTTCCATATGGCATCTGCTCTGCTTCTATCAAAAACTGTCTGCCTCTCCCTCCCCCACCCCATTGGTCTGGCACCCATCTTCTTCCCTCTGCTCCCCCCATGGTCTGGCACCTCTGTCTTCTTCCCTTCCATCTCTCATTCCCTCCCAGGTGGGTTTTAGCATCTCTCTACTCCTTGCCTCCCTTCAGATCTGGTATCTGTCTCCTCCCCTACCCCAATGCTCTGGTATCTCTTTCTCCTTTCCTTCTCAATTTGTTTTTTACCTCTTGTCTACTTACTTTCCAGTCCTCAATTTCCCTTTCATTGTGTCTACCTACAGCTTTCCACCTCTTTCCCTCACCCCTTCCAGTATCTCACTAAACCTCTCCTCTTCCCCCAATCCAGCATGTGCTCTATTTTTATCCCCTCCTTCCATCCAGTTATGTGTTCTCTCTCTCACCTCTCCACTTCCTTCCAGAGTCTGCTCCCCTTTCTCTCCTCACCACTTCCTTCTAGCGTCTGATCCCTTTCTTTCCTCCTCACTTCCCTTCAGCATCTGTTCCCCTCTCTCATTCTCCCCTTCCAACCAGTATCTGTTTCCCTCTCTCCCCTCCCAACTTCTATCCAGCATCTGCTCCTCTCTCTCTCTCCACTTCCCTTCTACGTCTGCTCCCCTCTCTCCTCCCCACTTTCCTTCAGCGTCTGCTCCCCTCTCTCCCCTTCCAACCAGCATCTGTTCCCCACTCTCTCCCCTCTCCACTTTCATCCAGAGTCTGCTCCCTCTCTTTCTCGTTCCTCCTCACTTCCCTTCAGCGTCTGTTCCCCTCTCTCATTCTCCCTTCCAACCAGCATCTGTTCTCCTCTCTCTCCCCTCTCCACTTCCCTTCAGCACCACTTAACCTCTTCCCCTCGTCAAGCTTCCCTTCCCACCCTACCCAGTCTGCAGCCCGCCTCACGATTATGACACTCGCTCCCTTTCCGCCACCGACCAAACCCCAAAACCATTCGTTCATCTCTTTCCTTCATCTAGTCATCTCCCTCACTTTTCCTCACCTTCGCAAACACTCTTCAACAGTTTTCTCTTTTGGAGGTGTCGGGACGTGGTCATCATTCTCACAAGTCCCACACAACTGCCCCAAAGCCTCTCCTCTGATACAAGCCGCCCAGGCGGAAACAGGAAGTGCATAAGAGAGGCTTTGGGGCAGTCGTGCGGGACTTGTGAGAATGGTGACCACGTCCCGACACCTCTGAAAGAGAAAACTGTTGAAGAGCGCCTGCGAAGGCAAGGAGAAGGGATGGAGATAGCTAGATGAAGGAAAGAGATGAATGGATGGTTTTTGATTTTGTTGCCGGCAGCGGGAAGGGAGTGAGTGTCGTGATCGCAAGGAGGGCTGCAGACTGGGAAGGATGGGAAGGAAAGCAACGTGGCAGATACTTTACTATGTGGACAAAGCCATTCACCACTCCACAGGGCCTTGTTCCTATACCCACAGCAACCAGTTTTTTTTTACTCCCTGTTTCGGCGGGTTACCCGCGGCTAGCCAAGGGTAAGTCATTGTGTCATTCTCTAGTCTGGAGCACAATGAGCACTTTTCCCCTTTAAAAGTGCTCATTGCGCAATACGCGACCTAGCTGAAAGAAAAGTGCCAGTTAACAAGAAATAAATCAATTACAGTCAATTGAAGGTTCCCTTCAGACTGGCATTGCCTCAGGATTTTTTTTTTTTTTGTCAGAACAGACTCCACTGAATCTCTAATCTGGTATCGATGGCAAGGCTTACGTGTGTCACCCTCCCCCCCTCCGAGATCGGACGGACCTCCCAAAAGGGTTCCCCCAAGCTCAGTCCTGCATCAGACGGGGACAAGAAGGCCACTAAACAATTTCCAACAGGTCTACACTAACCAAGGGAAGCCTGGCAACAGCTTACCACTGGTTAGCCTAAGGGGAAGCACAGCTACTTGTATTACAGCCAAAAGGTTTTGTCTCAGTCTCCTGCTGGTCATGGTGAACTGTACCGGTCTGGAGAGGTGCTAAGAACAAAGATTATTGTAATGCCTCTTTATCCACTCTGTACCTCAACTTTTTGAGTATTGTGTGTAATTCTAGTCATCACATCTTAAAAAAAAAAAAAAGATATAGCGGAATTAGAAAAAGTTCAAAATGATTATGGGGTTGAAACTCCTCTCATATGAGGAAAGGCTTAAGTAAGGGCCCTTCACTTTTGCAGGATATGCTAGAGATCTACAAAATTCTGAGTGAAGTAGGTAAATCCTGAGTGGAGTAGAATGGGTAAATGCAAATTGATGATACAAAAATCTGCAAATAGAGTAGACACCCTGGATGAAAACATGAAGAAAAAACTAGCGAAGCTTGAAAAATGGTCTGAAACTTGGCAGCTAAAATTTAATGCAAGGTCATGCATTTGGGCTGCAAAAATTTCTAGGGAACGGTTCAGTTTAGGAGGTGAAGAACTTAAATAAATGACAGAAGAGCGGGACTTAGGTGTGATTGTATGTGAAGATCTTAAGGTGTCCAAACAGGTTGAAAAGGTGTACAATTCTGGAGGCCACACCTTAAAAAAAGATATAAAAAGGATGGAGTCTGTCCAGAGGAAGGCTACTGAAATGGTGCGTGGTTGACCTCATATGGCGTATGGGAACAGACTTAAAGATCTCAATATGTATACTTTAGAAAGAAAGGGGAGATACAATAGAGACATTTAAATACCTATGTGGCATAAATGCACGATGAAAACAAAAACAAAAACTGTGGATACAGATGTTCTGGAGATAATTTATTAAACACTGACATATAAAACCATGAAAATTCAATTAAAGTACAATGTTAAAAAATACTGTGATAAAAATCCAACCGGACCCTACACGGTCCCTGTTTCGGCGAACACGCCTTCCTCAGGCGTCCAATGGTTTGCAATCTCACATATAAAGAATTGGACTTAAAACAATCTATTGTCTTTAAACATGTGAGAAAAGAACACCGCAGACAAGCTGAAGTAGCAAAAAAAAAAAAAAATGCTACTTCTGCTTGTCTGCGTGTTCTTTTCTCACATGTTTAAAACTGCGCTGTTCTTTTCTCACATGTTTAAAGATTTTCTCACATGTTTAAAGACAATAGACTTTTCAGTCCAATTCTTTATATGTGAGTTTGCAAACCATTGGACCCCTGAGGAAGGCGAGTTCGCCGAAACACGGACCGTATAGGGTCCAGTTGGATTTTTATCACAGTATTTTTTATCATTGTACTTTTTTAATTGAATTTTCATGGTTTTATATGTCAGTGTTCAATAAATTCATCTCCAGAACATCTGTATCCACAGTTTTTGTTTTCATCGGTGGATTGTTTTCACTGTGGATCATTGGGTCTCCCCATTTTTCTTTGTTATAAAAGCACACGAGTCAATTCTCTTTCATTTGAAAGGAAGCTCTGGAATGAGAGGGCATAGGATGAAGTTAAGAGATGATAGGCACAGGAGTAATCTAAGGAAATACTTTTTAAAAGGATGGTAGCTGCATGGAACAGTCTCCTGGAAGAAGTGGTGGAGACAGAGACTGTGCCTGAATTCAAGAAGGCATGGGATAGGCACATGGGATCTCAGAGAGAGAGAGGAAGAGATGATGATTATTGCGGATGGGCCATTTGGTGCCTTTACCTGCCATCATGTTTCTGTGTTTCTATGATTGTTTACTCTTTCAAAAAGGACAAAGACTATAGGACTCTATTTCCATGTAACTTCATTGACTTTTAAAACAAACAGAACATAAGAACTGTCAATACTGAGACAGACTGAAAGTCCATCAAGCCAGATATTCTGTTTCCAACAGTGGCCAACCCAGGTCCCAAGTATTTTCTAATGAAATGTTAAATTTGATGCTAATATGTGAGTTAACCAAGTGTGTATATTTAAGTTTTTAATGAGTTTATTTGATACACTTGTTGTAACATACGAAAATGAATAAAGAATTATAAACCAAGTATCTGGCAAAATCCCAAGGAGTAAAACAGGAATAAGCAGTGGATTTAAGAATAGCCTTACTGGGTCAGACCAATTGCTCATCTAGCCCGTCCTCACGGTGGCCAATCTAGGTCACTAATACCTGGCAAAAAAAAAAATCCAAATAGTAGCTCTGGAACTCATTACCGGAGAATGTGGTAACAGCAGTTAGCATATCTAGGTTTAAAAAAGGTTTGACAAGATCCTGGAGGAAAAGTCCATATTCTACTATTAAAACACACATTGGGAAAGCCAGTACTTATCCCTGGGATCAGTACCATGGAACCTTAGGGATTCTGCCACATACTTGAGACCTGGATTGCTACTACTGGTCCATCTAGCCCAGTATTCAGTTTCCAATCGGTCTGTCCAATATGGCTATTCTTATGTTCTAAAACCTACCCTTCCTCAGCTTGCCTTCTACAACTCTCGTCACTTCTTTCCCTGTTCCTTGTCCACGTCCTAATCATTCTTTGCTTTTCTCTCCTGTTCCATTTTGTACCTCCAAATCCCCCCCCCCCCAGCCCTCTTCCCTCACCTCTTTGCGCTGGCCTAGTAACAACTCCAGACGCTCGGTGGCTCTTTTCCCCAGCGCTTTGTTTCTCTCTGCTTCATACTGCCTCTGGTTATTGTCCTTGTGGAGACTGACTGTCAGAGCCACACTGACCAGAGCCGTCATCAGTTTCATGGCTACACAGAGGGACAGGAAAAGGGGTGTAAGGTTCTAGCAATGCTTGTCCTCTTCTTGCTCCTGGGAGTGTGCAACATTTCTTACCTGCAAGAGTGCTGGTATGACGGAACGCTCGCACCTGAGAGTCGGAAAGCCCCGTCAGCAACGAAATCACATTGTCCATCAGAAACTCATCATACAGAATGTTGTACTGGCACTGCCGTACCAGAGCTGTGATAAACTCACAGAAGCTCTGACGAAACTTCTTCCAGGGCAGGCTGCTCATAGACAGAGGGTAGTCAGGTGTATCCTGCCATAGAAAGGAGAAATTGGGGCCCAGATTCTCAAAACTTTAACGCTGTCGCTAAACTGTTTTCCGGCAGTTTAGCAGATTATCAAAACAGATTATCTCTGTCTTTAGCAAGGTTTCTAGCAGTCTCCGACACTGACATGCAAATGGGCTCTTCAACATTGAAATAAGCCCTCTGGTGGATTCTTAAAAAAATGCCGAGCCATTTTCAAAAAGCGTCTTTGGCTTTTAGCCACAAAAATAAGCGACTGGTCCAGGGGTGCCATGCAGTGTCAGAGACTGCTAGAAAGCCCCTGTGTTGTGATGCAGTGGGGGAGATGCCACACTCTCCCGCTGCCCTAAATTTCCACCGCGACCAGCCCTTGCAGCAGGAGAGATGCCCACACTCTCCCACTGTCCTAAAATCTCCACCACAACCCAACCACCCCCCCCCTCACAGCGGGAGAGATGTCCACTCTCCCCTGCTTTCAAGTGATCCCCCCCCCACCTTTCCCCTCTCTGCTGCCCCCTTCCCCTTCAATAGATGATCCAGAGGGATGTGGACTCCCTCCTCCCAGCTGCCTGCTTCATCTAAAATGGGCCTTTCCCTCCCCAGTGCATCTTGGAATGCCCCAGGGAGGGGCCTGAGGCTTTGATTGGCCCAAGTTGTTTAAGGCCCCACCCATGGGAGGGGCTTTATACAACCTGGGCCAATGAGAGCCTTAGGTCCCTCCCCAGATGCACCGGGAAAGGGCCTAAAGCTCTGATTGTCCCGGACGCCTAAAACCCCTCCTATGGGGGCGTCTGGACCTATCAGAGCCTCAGGCCCCTTCCCGATGCATCCCAAGATGCACTAGGGAAGGGAAGGCCCATTTTAGATGACGCAGGCAGCTGAGAGGAGGGAGTACACGTCCCTCTGGGTCATATATTTTTGAGGTAAGGGGGAGGGGGCAGCGGAGATGGGGGGTCACTTGAAAGTGGGGGAGAGTGGTCATCTTTCCCACTGCAGGGGGGTGGTTGGGTCGTGGTGGTCGCGACAGGGATTTTAGGGCAGCAGGAGAGTATGGGCGTCTCTCCCGCTGTTGTGTTTTTATTTGTTTTTTTCTCGACAGTGTTTTTTCTGCACATGCGATGGGCACCAGCGATGAGCACATGCAAATTTAGCGAATCTTTGCTGCCGATCTCATTTGCATACGCAATTTTTTTAGAATGTTTTGTTTTTTTACATTCGTTATCAAAACGGCTGTCTTAACAGACCGTCGCTTTTTAACACGGGTTTTTGAGAATCCTGGCCTAGGTTCTTACCTGCTAACTTTCTTTCTTTTAGTCCCTCCAGACTCCACAGATGGATGGTTTGCGCTCCTCTGCCAGCAGGTAGAGACTGAGAACACATTGACTTTTGGCAGTAGTACAAGTGGCTGTGCAGTCCCATCTACAATCAGTCTGATGAATAGCCAAGCAGGAACTAACTAAAAACTGTGAACTATAAACACAACTACTCCATTTCAAAAGTCAATGCGTTCTCGGTTTCCACCTGTTGGCAGAGGAGCGTAAACCATCCATCTGTGCCAGTCTGGAGGGATGATAAAGAAACAGAGAGCTGAGAAAGTCCACAAAGGAACAATGGGAGCCCAATATGCACTGCTTATAACAGGGTGGAGTGGAAGAGCAGCCTAGAGGTTACAGCATTGGGCTGACACCAGGGAAGCACAGTTCAAATTCTGCTGCTGCTCCTTGAGCTCCTAGGCAAGTCACTTCACCACTGTTCCCTCTTAACTGAGTGGGACTCCTCTACCTACAGTCCTAGCAGTGGAGCGTGCTATTTCACTATCGCATTTTCAAAAGTGAGGGGCATAGGGTTACCAGATGTCCAGGAAAACCCAGACATATCCTATTTTTAGAGGACTGTTCAGGTGCCCGAATGGACTTTCCAAAACCCAGCAGTTTGTCTAGGTTTTGGAAAGCCCCAATGAGCTCTGGCTGTACCTGGAGGGCCTCTGAGCATGCGCAGATGACTTCACACACATCCGCACATGCTCCACACTATTGAAACACTGCCGCCTACTGGTAGCAATGCAGTCGGAGGACTCCCGCTCATCTTAGAGGGCAAAGGAGAAATTAGGTTCTTACCTGCTATTTTTCATTCTTTTAGCCCCTCGAGACTGGCACCGAAATGTCTTTTCTCAGTCTCCAGCAAGTGGAGTGGTAAGCTTGTGTGTCTGTGCTGAGGTTTGTTTGGGCCTGTTGGATATGGTTAGGGAATTTTTCTGGTCCCTTTTGCTGTCCAGATAGAGCTTGGGGAAACCCTCTTGGGGGTCCCACCGACATTGGGGATGCCACACTTGAAAGGGTCGTTCCTCACCCCCATTTCCCCCCCCCCAGGTTTTCTGTGTTTAGAGGAGCCTCAACTGTACACCTGGCAAGCGATACCAGCACACACTATAGTTTAGAGTGCCCTGTGAAGTCTGCTCTAACTTGAGACAGTTGGTGAGCTGTGAGAAGTTTTAAAAAAACAAAAGAAATAAACGGAGCATAAAGTAGTCCCAAGGCCGCTGTTTTTGTATGGTGTTGTTGTGCGTGGGGTTTTGGCACATGCAGTATGAGCGCTTCAAAGAACTGAATGCGCCAAAACCCCACACACAACACCACCGTACAAAAACGGCGGCCTCGGGACCACTTTACATTCCGTTTATTTCTTGTGGAGTTTTTTTAAAAAACTTCTCACAACTCACCAACTGTCTCAAATTAGAGCAGATCCCACAAGGCACTCTAAACTGTAGCCTGTGCTGGTATCGATGGCCAGGCGTACAGTTGAGACCCAAACAAACCTCAGCACAGACTGCACAAGCTTACCACTCCACCTGCTGGAGACTGAGAAAAGACGTTTCTGTGCCAGTCTGGAGGGATGCCAAAGAAGTGCGCTTTACCCTCCACTACCTCAGATACAAACTTAACAGATTTTTGTAATGAATGATTAACTTTTCCCATGATAAGATATTTGATTAGAGGGGAAAAGGGGTGGGATTTTATTTTTGATTATTACATAATATATCAATATTTGAATGAATTCACAATAAAGATGATTTTATGTATTATTGAATTGGGAGGGAGGGAGGGAGGGATGGGGAATTATTATATTCAATAAGAATGATATAAATTTAGATTTCTTACATAATATTTTAACATTATAGAATACTAATTTCCTAATGAAATGTTAAATTTGATGCTAATATGTGAGTTAATCAGGTGTGTATCTTTAAGTTTTATATGAGTTTAATTGATACACTTGTTATAACATACAAAAATGAATAAAGAATTATAAAATAAAAAAAGCTTGTGAGCACTCCAGGGACAAGGAAATGTCTACTGTACCTGAATTATCTCACCTTGAGCTAATACTAAAAAAAAAAAAAATGTGAGCTAAATCCAAATAACCAGTGGAGAAGAGAAAGGCTGAGGAGAGGAGAGAGAATTAATTATGGAGGAACAGGACCTGGCAGTATGGTTGTGTGGTAGAGAAGTACCTCATCAAACTCTTGTGTCATCTTATGAATGATCTCAGCATTCTGCAGTTTCTGCAGCATTTCCTGGGTCACCACTCCTGCCATGGAAAAAATGCAAAGGTGAGCCATTCGTGTCCCTAACCCCCCCCCTCCTTTCCTTACTGGCCACAGAAAAATACAAGAGAATGCACCACAGAACGTGTGCAACTGAGATCCAGAAGAGATGCTTTACTTCTCACCTTTGCATCCACAGGACTGTAGGAAGAAATTGACCAGCTCCAGAAGCCCCGCCTCTCGGTCCACTTTATAGTTTTCCAGCCAATCATCAACAAGAGACTATCAGCCACAGGGGAGGGGAGAGAAGAGTCAGCAAAGGGAGAAGCGAGGAGAGATGCTGGGTCACCTGCATCACTCTGAGGCTGGGACATTACAGATATGTACAGATATATGTGTGTGTGTGTGTGCATAGATGTGTGGTCTTGTCAAAACAATATCCTTACCTGCATGGAACTCTTTGACATTTTAACTGCTTCAAAGGTGTTGTTGAGTCCTGGGTCACTGATTGGCTGGGCGACACTGGCTATTTTTGACGGCCCTTTTCGACTTCTCTCCTTTTGTTCTGCTTTTCGGGGTTGTTTGGAAGCCTAGAACAAAATGCAAAGGCTCCGATATGTGGAATAAGGCCCCACAAAAATGTCAAAGTGAGACTGATGCAATCTCAAAACCACAAGTGAGGGATGGGGGGAAAGAGGGGCAAGATTTGTGCAGATCTCTTACCGGGGCCCTGCTCTCTGCCATCTTTGCTGGTCTCTTGGTGCTTTTCTTTAAAGTATTTTCAAACTCACTGCCATCATCAGACTGTGACTCACTCCCACTGTTTCCACCCCTAAAGGATCAATGCAAGTAATCAGTAACGAAGCAATAACTCACCCAGATATCTAGGGTTCCCAAGTGTGGTCAGAATGGCCCTCTTGGTCTCCTAAAGTATGGGGATATCTCAGTGATAGTAAATGCAATGATGTTTGCCTCTTTATCCTGGCCCAAGGAAGCTCATGGAAATTTCAGTTTATTCCCCTTCCTACTCAGCAAGAATGACTAAAGACCACTTCTGTCCTTCCAGGTCACATTTTGCAGGTCAGACCCACACTCACTCGATGTAGGGCAATTCCGAGCCTAGAAGCAACTCCACCTCATCCCCCATGATGATGGAGGATGTGGAGCTCCCAGCAGCACTGTGGCATCCAGCCTCTGGCAAAAGGGCCTCAGGTGGCTCTGAGCGCACAGGGGATGACAACGAGCCTTCCTTTGAGAGGCGGGAGGATCTTAAGGTTGGCATCTTGCTAGTTTCTCCTGTAGATATCCAAGATAAAAGACACTGGTTATGAGGCAGTCAGCACTGCATATCAATCACAGACCAAGACATCAGAGAGCCCAATTTAAGGGGACATACATAACTATCACTTTATGTAATTTTTATTTTAGTATAGAACGATGGTAGAATTGATCCTGTCTCTGCATGTTTTTCCTAGCCGCTAGTATTTATTTATTCAATTTTCTATATTTTCTCACCAGGGAGCTCAGAATGGTTTACATGAATTTATTTAGCATGTTCCCCTGTCTGTCCCTGCAGGCTCACAATCTGTTTAATGTACCTGGGCCAAAGAGCTACAAATTCTCTGCGCCCAACCCGGGATTATATTTTGATATATGGGTATATATTGAAGTAACTAAGGCCAGTACTGAGCAGACTTGTACGGTCTGTGTCCCGCATATGGATATTCAGTTGAGGACGGGCTGGGGAGGGCTTCAATGGCTGGGGATGGTTAAGATGGGCTGGAGTGAGCTTTGCTGGAGACTCCAGAAGATAGAACCTAAGCACACTACCAGGCAGGGCTCTGGGTATCTGGCCCAGAAATATCTAAGAAAAAGGACCATTTAAATTAAATTAACTTATGGAGCACGTATGGTTGTGGCAGACTAGATGGACCATTCGGGTCTTTATCTGCCGTCATTTACTACATTAACTATGCTTTTTACACCTCAATTTTCCACCAGCGAAGCCCTTTTTCCTTTTCCCAGACTCCATAGCCAGGCCCTGACTTGGAAATTGATTCAGCGTGCCACGGGATGTCTATGTCAAGGACCCTGTTTGCAGAACACCCCCAAAATACACATCCATGATGCAGTCTTTTGGTGGTATCCCAGGGAGATTCCACAATGGCAGGTTTTAGGTACAGGCTATTAGCACTCTGTCCCTTAGACCCAGGAACTCACTGTCTCTCTGTAGCTCCTAAAAGCCTATCTCTGACGAGATTTCCACCACACCACATGCCCCTTCCCCCAATCTATACATAGCATCATAGGCAGTGGAACACTTTTTTGTTTGGGGGGACCCGCAAGCTCCGCCCCAGACCCACACAATAGACACACAATAGAATCTTATTAATACATAATGGTTAACCACAAAATTAAACTACGCGAAGCAGACTGTATGTTTCTCAACATTTATTTCTACCAGAACACCTGGCCTTGGTCACACATGCAGAACACAGATAACCCCTATGCAAATACAGGACCAGAAACTGAAGTACTAATATATACAAAACCTATTTCTTCCTGAACAGTGCAAAATATAGAAAGCAGATGTCATTTCTCAAAACTGACACAATTCAATCACTAAATTGAAAATAAAATCATTTCCCCTACCTTTGTTGCCTGGTGATTTTGGTTTCAAACCACCTTTCCCAATCTCTGGCTGCACGTCCTTCTGTCTGTGCTCTTAACTGTGTATCCAGGGCCACCTTATCCATTTGCTGGTTTTCTCTCCTTCACTTTCTGACATACATACATCTTTAGCATTAACTTTTAACATTCAACTTTCTTCCATTTTCTGCTTTCTTCTCAAAATCTATTTTTCATGCCTTCCCTTCCCATATATCCATGTGTACCATCTCCTCCTTCTTTCTTCTCCCCTACTCCCATCTATCCATAAGAAGCATTTCTTCTTATCTCTTCCCTGTCACACCCATTGCTGTGCACCATCTCCTCCCAATGTCTCCCCTACCCCTACATCCCTATGCACCATCTCATCCCTCTCCCATTGTCAAACATCTCTGAATTCCCCCTCTCCTTCCCATAGCCTGGAATTTCTCTTCTCTCCCATGGTCTGGTACCTCTCTCTCCTTCCCTCCCTCTTTCCGAGATCTAACATCTCTCCTTTCTGCGGTCATCTCTCCCCTCCTTCCCTTCCATTCTGTGGTCTGGCATCTCTCTCTCTTTCCCATTCCAGTGGTCTAACGTCTCTCCCTTCTTTGGGTCATCTCTCCTCCCTCCTCTCCACCATTATCATGTCCAACAATTCTTCCCCTTTCTTCCTTTCCCCATATACATTATCTCTCTTTCCCTCTCACACCACACACCAAAGTCCAACAAATTTCTGTTCTATTTCTCTCCCCCATGGCAGCATTTCTTTCTCTCCCTTTCCACTACTCCACCTGTGCAGCATCTCTCTTTACCTCCTTTCCTAACCCCCCATGCATTTCTCCTTCCCAACCCTCTCCCTGTATGAGCAGTGTCTGTCTTCCCAACCGCCTGAGCATCTGTCCTCCCTGCCTTCCCAACTCCCAACCCTCTGCACCTAGCCTCCCCACTCTGCCAGGCTCTGCACCCAGCCCCCTTCTCTCTCCACTCTGCTAGACTCTGGACCCAGCCCCCTTCTCTTTCCACTCTGCACCCAGCCACCCCTCTCCTCCTGCCAGACTCTGCACCCAGCCACCACCCCCTCCCCTCCTGCCAGACTCTGCACCCAGCCACCCCCCTCCCCTCCTGCCAGACTCTGCACCCAGCCACCCCCCCTCCCCTCCTGCCAGACTCTACACTCAGTTACCCACCTCCTCTCCTGCCAGACTCTGCACCCAGCCACCCCCTCCCCTCCTGCCAGACTCTGCACCCAGTCACCCCCCTCCTCTTGCCAAACTCTGCACCCAGTCCCCTTCTCCCCCCTCCCCGTTATGCACTGCACCTAGACCCTTCCCCTATCAGACTCTGCACCCATCTCTGTCCTCCTACCTCCTCTGGCCTGGTGGTATAGCACTGAAACGGAGACAACTGGCTCTTGGACAGGTTGACTACCCATCCCAGCGACTGCAGAACTTCACAACCCGAGCCATATCTTGGGAACTCTCCTGAAAAGACTTTGCTTAAATCAACCAGTCATCCACATAGGGGTGAACAAGAATGCCCTCCTTGCACAAGGACGCCACCACAACCACCATAATCTTGGTGAACATCTCTGAAGCCGTGGCCAGACCAAAAGGAACTGCACAAAACTGATAGTGCCGTCCCAAGATTGCAAAGCGAAGGAACCGCTGATTGGAGGCCACCGTAAGATCGAGAGAGGTCAGAAATTCCCCTGGCTGAACCACCAGAATGACAGATCTCAGGGTCTCCATGCGAAAAGACGGAACTCGTAAAACCCTGTTGACCCCCTTCAGATCCAAGATGGGCCGAAAAGTCCCCTCTTTCTTGGGCACCATGAAATAAATCGAATACTGGCTGATGCCACACTCCTTTGGAGGCACGGACACTACCGCTTTGAGATCTAGCAATCTTTGAAGCGTTTGGCAAAGTGCCCACTTTTTCCATGCCGCCTGACAAGGAGAAGCAAGAAAGTGATATGGCAAGGAGCAGGAAAACTCCAGAGCATAATCATTCCAAATCACCTCCAGGACCCACTGATCCGTTGTGATCTCGGCCCACCCCTGGTAAAAGTCTCACAGCCAAGCACCAACCAAAACCAAGGGAGGCGCCGGCAAGGAGTCATCGGGCATCGGGTGGGATGGGCGGCAGGTGATCCGGCAGAGGAATCATGTCCCCCCCCCCCCATGGGCTCCCCAAAAGAACTGCATGCGCTGAAATGGCCCCGGGGAGACCCAGAGGCAGGAAAAGAAGCAGCCCCTCGACCAGGGCATTATCTGTGGAAATCACACAAATGTCACCGAGCAATGCTACCCTGCACATGCGGGCGGGAACGGTCTTCAGGAAGACAGGGCAACTTAAGAGTCCGTTAAGGTTTGAACTAGAGAATGACACGGTAACAAAATTCATCACTGTTCCCGTCCCCGCAGATAACCGTGGGAAACCATTGCATGTCATTCTTTAGTATTTAATCTCAACTTCAGTCCTTCTACACCAGCTTTCTTCAATGCAAGGCTTGAGGGTCAGTGGTTGTGCCCTTTCTGATTCTTCCCTCTCTCCTTAAAGAATGACATGGAGATGGTTTCCTGAAGTTATCCGCGGGGACGGGAACAGTGATGAATTTTATCTCTGTGTCATTCTCTAGTTTGAACCAACTTGTCCAAATCTTTGCCAAACAAAAAAGGCCCCCGAAAGGGATAAAGAAATTTTGTCAGCTTAGTCTTAGATGCCGCATCCGGAAACCAAGCCCGGAGCCACAAGTTACGACAAGCAGCCACCCTGAAAGCCAAGGACTCGGTCAATGCCCGCCAAAGGACATACATGGCATCAGAGAGATATGAAGCACCCATCTCAATTTTGGCTACTTTTCCTGTTCCACCAAGGACCAGTCATCAGACTCACGGTCAAGGACACGTTCGGCCCACTGAAAGAAGCCCAGGCTACCAAACCACCACACATTACCGCCTGAACTGCAAGGGCAGTGACATCAAAATTTTGTTTAAGGAGGGACTCTAACCTATGCTCCTCAGAGTACCTCAGGCTGAGCTGCCCTCAACGGGCACCATATGCCGTTTTGCGATGGCCAAGACCATTGCGTCAACCACAGGCGACTTCAAGGTATCCCTATCCCCTTCTGGGATGGGATACAGGCGAGCCACAAAACGCGCAAAAGGAAAGGGCGCCTCCAGCGCTTTCCACCGCGCAAGCACAATATTCCCAAATATCCTGATAGAAAAAGAGCGGAATACTGTGCGGATCCACCACATGCGGGGGCTCCTTCTCATTTTCCTCAAAAACACAACACCGAGGCGACGTGAAGAATAAGCTCCTGGAGCTCTTTCCGCTGAAGGATGTGCACTACTGACGCATCCTCGCCAGCTGACGGAATGGAACTGAAAAACCACCGCCAAAGGCGTCCGTCCCCGAGAGGATCCTGGAGGTCTCCCAAAGGGTCCAGGTCCTCATCAAGAGAAAACTGCTCCCCATAGAAAAAAATCATTGTCCCAAGAGACCCTCAACCACTTGGACGAAAGAGAAGACGGGGCAGAACCAGATAGGATGCAGAGGGACCCCCCTGAGACTCCTGGGGTGGAAGCAGGACCCACGGCCACCTGAAGATAAGCTTTACACAAGGCGAAAACAAAAATCTGGGGTAAAAACCCTAGCAGCCCAATGCACTCACTGCCAAAGCAGAGGACCCAGCAGAAACCTGTCCCTTTCTCTCCAACACAGGGGGAAGGTCACCTGAGGCTGCAAATAAAATGGAGGCATGTCCCCCCAAAATCGGAGCATGCTTCTGAGGCCGGTAGCAGATGAGAAGCCTGAACCGACCCAGCCGCTAAAGCAGGCAAGCTGGCAGCAGTGGTAAGGGAGTCCCCAGCAGCATCGGCGGTAATGAAAAACTTATTTCCCTGACCGTCAGCGGCTGGGGGAATCCCTGTGTGGGCGGCGAGGAAAGCCCAGGTTTTTCTGCTGATAGCTACTGGCATGCGAGGCACTCGCGAAGGGGATCCCTGGACGTCGGCACCCAAAGCAGACGAGGATTCCCCTTCAGAGCGGCCAGAACACAGCAAGCACAGGCCAGTCGCATTGATCTTGCATCTGGAGCACAATGAGCACTTTTTCCCTTTAAAAGTGCTCATTGCACAATACGCAACCTAGCTAAAGGAAAAAAATGTGCCGGTTAGCAATAAAAAGCAACAACAATGAACTGAAGGCTCCCTTCAAACCGACACTGCCTCAGAAATTTTTTTTTTTTTTTCTGTCAGAACAGACTCCACTGGCTCTCTAAGCCATAAGCTTTGTCAGTACGGTGGCAAGGCTTGCAGCTGAGGCACCTCTAGAAATATTTTGAGGAAGTAGAGGGACTCAACTCGTGACCCGTCAAGTGTGACACCCCCGAGGTCGGATGGACCCCCACAAGGGTCTTCCCAAAACTCAATCCGGCACTAAACAACTTTCAACAGGCCTACACTAACCATTTTCAGGGAAGACTGGCCCTGCTTACCACACCTGCTGGAGACAGCAAAGACAGGTTAGACTAGAGGGAAGCACAGCTGTTAGTATTACAGCCAAAGTTTTGTCTCAGTCTCCACCTGCTGGTCATGGTGAGCTATTACCCATCAGTGAACTGTACCAGTCTTCAGTTATGCTAAAGGATTCAGGTTTCAGGTTTATTTAAAATTTGATACCATTTATTTATTCAATTTTCTATACCGTTCTCCCAAGGGAGCTCAGAACGGTTTACATTAATTTATTCAGGTACTCAAGCATTTTTCCTTATCAGTCCCGGCAGGCTCACAATCTATCTAATGTACCTGGGGCAATGGGGGAAATAAGTGACTTGCCCAGGGTCACAAGGAGCAGTGTGGGTTTGAACCCACAATCTCAGGGTGCTGAGGCTGTAGCTTTAACCACTGCGCCACACACTCCTTCCTAAGTGGTGTACATGATAAAATCAGGGACATAGTATTACAAATTAAAACATGGACAAGATCAGACACAGACTAACCTGACACATAAGGGACAAGAGTAGAACTACAATATTGGGAAGGCAAAGAATATATCTGGTGCATCCTGTAAATTGGAAAGGAAAAACTTCTGGATCATTAAAGGTTGAAGAGCTGGGATACAGGTTTAGTTTTCATAAGCATCCATGTACAAAAAAGGAGCTGTTAAATCTATCAAGAGCTGATTCTCTTCTAAGGAAAGAAGGCAATTTGTTCCATAACTGAGGTGTGTATATTGAAAAAACCTGCAACGTGACATAAACACGCTCGAGAAATGGGCTGCGATATGGCAAATGAGGTTTAACGTGGATAAGTGTAAGGTGATGCATGTCGGTAACAAAAATCTTATACAGTCCAGTGTAGTAGTCGAAGAGAGCCCCCCAGGAAAGAGACTGGTCGACAAGTCAATGAAGCCGTCCGTGCAATGTGCGGCGGCGGTGAAAAGTGCAAACAGAATGCTAGGAATGATTAAGAAGGGGATCACAAACAGATCGGAGAAGGTTATCATGCCACTGTACCGGGCCATGGCACACCCCCACCTGGAATACTGCGTCCAGCACTGTTCACCGTACATAAAGAAGGACACGGTACTACTCGAAAGGGTCCAGAGAAGAGCGACTAAAATGGTTAAGGGGCTGGAGGAGTTGCAGTACAGTGAGAGATAAGAGAAACTGGGCCTCTTGTCCCTTGAAAAGAGGAGACTGAGAGGGGACAAGATCGAAACATTCAAGATAATGAAGGGAACAGACTTAGTAGATAAAGACAGGTAGAGAGAACGAGAGGGCACTCTCTAAAGTTAAAAGGGGATAGATTCCGTACAAACGTAAGGAAGTTCCCAGAGAGTGGTAGAAAACTGGAACACTCTTCCGGAGGTTGTTATAAGGGAAAACACCCTCCAGGGTTTCAAGACAACGTTAGACAAATTCCTGCTGAACCAGAATGTACAGAGGTAAGGCTAGACTCAGTTAGGGCATTGGTCTTCGACCTAAGGGCTGCCACGGGAGCGGACTGCTGGGCACGATGGACCACTTTTCTGACCCAGCAGCGGCAATTCTTATGTTCTTACTAGTGTTTTAAGCCTGTTACATTAACGGGTGCTAGAATAGATGTGTAAACTTTAGCACAATGGGGCGCTGAGCCCTTTCTTTCTTTCTTTTCTTCCTGCTCCCCCTGTCCTGCAGTAGCCCTTCTCCCTTCCTTTTACCTCCACCCTGTCCAGCAGCACCGCTTCCCTGCTCCCCCTGTCCAGCATCCGCTAGCCCGGGCAGCCTCGGGGCTTTTGCTATGCCGGTCCGCCTCTCATTATCGAAGTGGGCCGGCCTAGCAAATGCCCCACGGCTGTTTGATGAAACCGCAGCTGCTGCCACTGCTGGTCTAGGGATGAGAAGAAGAGGCATCCCAGCAGCGTAGGAAGAAGGCAGGAAGTCAGCCGGCGTCGGAGATCGGGACCGGAAATCAGCTGAGGCAGGCACTGCACAAGCGGTGGTACGGCCCCACGGATCACGGAGAGTGAAGTGCGCAAGCGCACTAAGGGTTTTATTATAGCAGATGTTCTTATTTTTAAGGAAGGAATTGTGAGTAGGTTATAATCCACAGAGCACAAGGTCCTAAGCAGAGTATATGGGATTAATAATTTATCAAGAAATGCTGGAAGATTTGACTATTGAATTTTGAAACACAGGAGTACAATTTTATAAGTTATTCGGTGCTGAATTGGTAACCAGTAGGCATTTCGAAAAAGGGGCATTACGTGGTCAAATTTCTTTGTTAGTGATAATTTTTATCAATGCGTTCTGAATTAACTGTAGTCGCCTTAGTTGTTTCTGAGTGATAGCTATCTATAATGAATTGCAGTAATCCAGTTTAGAAATAATGAGAGAATGGATGAGTGTCGGAGCAGTTACCGCCGCAGCTGGTGCTAAAACCCGCGCTATGCATTCGTAAAAGATGGGGTTAGTTTCCTAAAGTGAACTTCTTTGATTATGATTTGTTGTCCTCCATGATTTATGTTGATTTGTTTAAATACTTTATTTTGTATTGTTGCTCTTTTATTCCTGGTTTTGCCTTGTAATTAATAATAAAATCAATTAATGGATAGGTGGGAATAAACTCTGAGGTTATTCTGGAGAAAAGCTTGAAATGACAAGCGATAGCTACAGTTTTTGGATATGGATTGATCGTTGGGTGTTGGGTGACTGGCACTAGACTGAAAATGATACCCAGGCCTAGCAAGGAGAAATTAGGTTCTTACTTGCTAATTTACTTTCTTTTAGCTTCTCCAGACCAGTAGAGGTTAATCTTTACGAATGGGTATATATCCAATCATGACCAGCAGGTGGAGACTGAAAACAAAACTGTGGGACAGTATATAATATACTCCCTTTTCTATTTACATCAGTCTGCCGAATAGCCAAGCAGAACTAAGAACTGGAAAACAGAAAGAAAACAATACTCCGAACAGGAGTAGCAACTAACATACCCAAATGCTGTTGGAAAATGCAGAGGAGAAATACCAGAAGGAAAATGTCCCCACAGCTCGCCAGCTAAGCCAGCCGAGCCACAGCCGCTGTTCTTTAATTCTCCCCGGTCCTAGAAAAATACTAGAACCCGCAGCAAAAAACAAAAACTGCCCGCGAAACAGCCCCAACAACAACAACAACAGACAGGGTGGGGACCTCTAATGGTCTGGAGAAGCTAAAAGAAAGTAAATTAGCAGGTAAGAACCTAATTTCTCCTTCTTTAGCACTCTCCAGACCAGTAGAGGTTAATCTTTACGAATGGGACGTACCAAAGCAGTCCCTCACACGGGCGGGACCCCCAAAGGGCTGACACCAGAACACACACACCGAACACCGCGTCCTGACGCGCCAGAATATCTACCCGAAAGAGTCTGACAAAGGAATACAAGGAAGACCAAACCGCAGCCTTACAAATGTCCACTGGAGGCACGAGCGACGACTCAGCCCAAGAAGCCGCCTGACCCCGAGTAGAATGAGCTTTGAGAAACTCCGGAACGGGCTGCTGCCCCAGAAGAGAAGCGGAAGCAATAGTCTCCTTGATCTAGCATGCAATAGTAGCCCTAGAAGCGCCAGCCCCCCTAAGAGGACCAGTCAGAAGGACAAAGAGATGATTTTATTTCCTGATCTCCTGGGTCCGTTGCACATAAGAGCGAAGGACCCGACCAACATCCAACTTGCTCAGCTGTCTTTGCTCAGAAGAGCCCTCCCAACTACCCAAGACCGGGAGGACCACAGATTGATTGACATGAAAAGGAAAAACTACTTTCGGCAGAAAAGGAAGGAACAGGCCTCAAGACAACCTGCTCCCTAGAAAACTCCAAGAAGGGAGCCCTACAAGAGAAAACCTGTAGCTCAGAAACACGCCTAGCGGAAGAAATGTCCACCAAAAAGACCGTCTTCACAGTAAGGTCCTTCAAAGAGCAGCCGCCCAACGGTTCGAAGGGTGGGTGCATCAGAATAGAGAGAACCAGACTGAGATTCCAAGAGGGAATAGAGGACCGCACGGGAGGCCTGAGCACCTTGGCCGCCCGAAAAAGCGAATCACATCAGGCATGGCTGTCAAACGCTGACCCGTCACAAACCCCCGAAAGGCTGACAAGGCCACAAGCTGAACCCGGAGAGAAGCCGAAGCCAGGCCTCTATCCAGGCCATCTTGCAAGAACTCTAGGATGTTAGGCACAGAAATGCGAAGAGAGACCACTCCCCGCACCTGGCACCACCCCTCAAAGAAGTGCCAAATCCACACAGAAGCCTGAGAGGAAGAAAGCCTCCAGGACCCCAAGAGTGTAGAAATCACCCTATCTGAATACCCCTTCTTACCAAGGCGACCCCTTTCAAAAGCCAAGGCGTAAGACAGAAGGGAGACGGGTCGAACATGGGAATGGGACCCTGCGTCAGAAGGTCGTCCAAGGGAGGCAGAGGAAGAGGATCCACCACCAGAGTGACACCAGATCTGCGTATCACGGATGCCGAGGCCAATCTGGAGCCACCAGAACCACCAGATCCGGATGGCGAACAATGCGGAGAAGAACTCTGCCCACTAATGGCCACGGAGGGAACATGCACAACAGCCCCTCTGTTGGCCATGGTTGAACCAGAGCATCCAGACCCTCGGCCAGTCCATCCCTGCGACGACTGAAGAAGCGGAACACCTCGGCATTGCCACTCGTGGCCGTCAGGTCCATCAGGGACTGACCCCAAGCCTGCATTATCAACTGAAAAGCCACAGGGCTGAGACACCACTCTCTGTGATCTAAGATGTGACTGAGGAAGTTCGCCTGAACATTCTCCACCCCGGCCATGTGAGAGGCCGAGAGGTCCAGAAGGCATGACTCCGCCCCAAAGCATGAGCTGAGCCGCCTCCTCCGCCACCTGAGCGCTCTTGGTGCCTCAACGATTGACATAAGCCACCGCTGTGGCATTGTCAGACCGGACTCTGACCGACTTGCCCATCAAGAGGGAGCGGAAGGCTAACAGCGCCAGAGGGACGGCTCTGGTCTCCAACATGTTGATCGACCAGGACGCCTCCTCCATGGACCAGGTGCCCTGAGCTGAGTGACCTAGACACTGAGCCCCCCCAACCGAGGAGACTGGCATCCGTGAGAAGCACCGTCCACTGCGATAGATCCAGACTCATCCTCTGGACCAGATGAGAGGTCTGGAGCCACCAAAGAAGACTGCAGCGCGCCAAGCCTTGCAGAGGGACAGGGACCTCCAAACTGAGCCTCTGGGGTGACCATCTACGGAGCAGAGCATACTGAAGAGACACATGTGGGCCCGCGCCCACCTCACAACATCCAGGAACGCTGCCATCGACCCCAAGACTTGGAGGAAATCCTGCGCCCGAGGACACCAAAAGAAGGCGAATCTGAGATTGCAATTTGCTTACCCGGGCCTCTGGAAGGAAGACCTTCCCAAAGGAGGTGTCGAACAGAACCCCAAGGTACTCCAGATGCTGAGCGGGGATCAACTGACTCTTGGAAAGGTTGACCACCCAGCCCAGTGACCGGAGAAACTCAACCACCCGAGCCGTAACTCGGGCGCTCTCCTGCAACGACTTCGCCCGAAACAACCAGTCATCCCAGAAGGGCTGCACCAGAATGCCCTCTGACTGCAATGCCGCCATGACAACCACCATCAACTTGGCGAACGTCCGGGGAGTCGTGGCCAGGCCCAAGGGAAGCACACAGAACTGATAGTGCAGACCCAATATCGCAAAGCAAAGAAAGAGCTGAGGAGAGGCCCGAATGGAAACAGGCAAGTAGGCCTCCACCAGAGCGAGAGAAGTCAGGAACTCCCCCGGCTGAACCGCCAGAAGGACAGACTGCAGTGTATCCATGCGAATAAAAGGGAATTCTGAGAGTCCTGTTGACCTCAGTTTAAACCAAGGATGGGCCGAAAGGTCCCCTCCCTTTAGGGCCCCATAAAGGAAATGGCGTACCAGCCGATACCGCACTCCTGAGGGGACACTGGACAACTGCTTTGAGATCTAGCAAGCGCTGAAGGGTCTGGCGAAAGGCTAGCGTCTCCCATGCCACCTGACATGGAGAGGCTAGATATGATCCGGCAGAGAGCGGGCAAAATTCAAGTACATAACCGTCCCGCACCACCACCAGGACCCACTGATCGGACGTGATCTTGGCCCACTTGGGAAACAAGTTGCGAAGCCGGGCACCCACGGGAACCAAAGGGGGCGCCGGCAAAGAGACATTGCGCAGGATGGGCAGCAGGGGAACCGGGGGGGAACTCCCAGCCCCCGACGGGCCCCCTGAAAAGACTGCATGCGCTAAGCCAACCGACCCCGGGGAAAAACCGGAAGCCTGGAAAGAAGCCGTCCCATGCCCCAGGCGAAACTTGCGAAATTCCCGCAGACGCCCCCGGGCAATGCCAACCCGAGATGCCGGGCGGGCACGGTCCTCAGGCAGACGGGGCACCTCAGAGTCCGTCAGAGTCTGAACCACCGGATCTAAGTCCTCTCTAAACAAAAAACAACCCCGAAAGGGAAATTTTGGGAAGTTCAGTTTTGGACGCGGCAACCGCCGACCAAGCGCGAAGCCACAAGGTACAGCGTGCGGCCACCAAAAGTCCCAGACTTAGCAGCACCAAGTCACAAAGAACAACCGAGAGGAACGAGGCAGTCATCTCAAACTTCACCACCTCCTGATCCACTAAGGACCAGTCATCAGACTCACGATCCAGGACATGCTCAGACCACCGAAACAAGGTGCGAGCCACCAGCCCCACACAAATAGCCGCCTGGACCCCCAAGGCAGAGACATCAAAATTATACTTAAGAAGTGTCTCTAACGTACGCTCCTCAGAGACCCTAAGAGCAGAACCGTCCATAACAGGCACGGTATGCCGCTTAAGAAGAGCCGAGACCACCGCGTCCCCCATTGGCGAAATTAAGGTAGCCCTATCCCCCTCCGGGATGGGATACCCATGAGCCAAGGCGCACACCAAACGAAACGGCGCCCTTAGGCCACTGCGCCAACACAAAATCCCTAAAATCCTGACGCACAGGAAAAGAGCGGGAAACAGGACAGACCCCCTGAAGCAGAGGGGCCCCCATACGCGGGGTCTCCGGTGGCGCAACTTCAAAAATGCAGCACCAAGGAGACCTGCTACATCAGGTCTAAAAGCTCATCCCTCTGAATAAAAAGCGCACCACGGACGCATCTGCTCTGGAAGACGAGAAACCTGCTGCCCCGCTGCCAGCGGGCGTCCCCTCTAGAGGATCCTGGAAGCCCGCCAAAGCAACCAGGTCCTCAACCATGCCAACACGCTCCTCCGACCACCAATTCGCAATCCAAGCCCCCCCGCGGGCGCTTGGATGAGGGAGGAGGAAGAGGGGACGCCAAACGAAAAGAGGGAGGCAAAGCCATAGGGGGCGCGGAGGGAAACCACCCCCGAAACCCCCCAGGTGCACGTGGGACCCCCAATTGTCTGCACAAAGAAAGAAATTAAATTGGGGACAAAAACCCCCTGGGGGTCCCCAGGGACTCCCTGCCCCAGCAGGGGTCCCTGCTGAAACCTGCCCCTGTGTTTGCAATACAGGGGGAAGGTCACCTGAGGTTGCAGACAAAATGGAGGGGCCAGACAGAGAAAATGGCGAAGTTCCCGCCAAAAATGCTCCCTCCATGGCCTGTAGCGGCTGAGAAGGCTGAACAGTCCCAGCCGCTAAAACAGGCAAGTCGGCATCAGCTGTCAAAAAATCAGCTGAGAGGGAATCCTTCGGGGAATCCCTCCGTGGGCGGTTGGGGAAGACCGGGCTTCCCCACTGCTCCCAGCCGACTCGCGAGGCACCATCGGCGGGGAGCTCTGGGCGCCTGCAGCCGCTGCCGACGGAGCTCCACCACCTCACCGGGCCAAACTACCGATTTCAGTCCGGCCGCGAGTCCCACAGTTTTGTTTTCAGTCTCCACCTGCTGGTCATGATTGGATATATATACCCATTCGTAAAGATTAACCTCTACTGGTCTGGAAAGTGCTAAAGAAATACCAGTTACATAAGAATACACTTACTGGGTCAGGCCAATGGTCCATCTAACCCAGTATCCTATCTTCACGGTAGCCAATCCAGGTCACAAGTACCTGGCAAAAACCGAAAGAGTGACAACATTCCGGAAGCCCGAGTATCAAAATTCCACGCAAAATCTCAACGAATAGCAAAATTCTGGAATCTCAGAGTAGCAACATTCCATGCTATTGATCCAGGACAGCACTTGAATAATGGCTATGTTAGTTGTGTTATTCCAACCTTAATATCCGTCCATATACTGCAATGATTTAATGGTAAGAAATGGGACTAGATACCAAAATTTTCTCCTTCAAAAGCTTACATTTGGAGTCGGATGACAGCAGCCACCTCGGGAGACCCTTGATAAAGCGCAACGGCGCGAAACATGTCGGGTCAGGCTCCCAGATGTTGGCCAATGCAGAGATAAGTGCACATTATATATGATAAAATAGCTGAAGAAAACTAGAAAATGAATATTTAAATATATATAAAAAACTAGAGATATTAGTATTGGACTATTGGTAAATGCACAAGAGCCAATGATGAGTCACCACGTAATTTCTTCCCGCGGTTCAGAATCCTAACAGCGGTGGAGTGGTGGGACTGAGGCTTTTGCATTTAATCAACTATTACTCTATGGAAAAAATTTTGGTATCTAGTCCCATTTCTTACCATTAAATCATTGATCCAGGACAAGCATCAATAGCAGACTATAGTCTTTTCCTCCAGGAACTTATTCAAACCTTTTTTAAAACCAGCTACATTAACAACTCTTACCACATCCTCTGGCAATGCGTTCCAGTGCTTAACTATACTCTGAATGAAAAAAATATTTCCTCCTATTGGTTTTAAATGTAATGTAATTTATTTCTTATATACCGCTATATCCTTTAGGTTCTAAGCGGTTTGAAGAAAATATACATTAAGATTATAAATGAGAAGTAAGAAGGTACTTAAAAAATTCCCTTACTGTCCCGAAGGCTCACAATCTAACTAAAGTACCTGGAAATTAATAAAGAAGAGAAAATAAAGATGGTTGAAAAAAGTATCTCCCTGTAACTTCATTGAGAATCCCCTAGTCTTTGTGATTTTTGATGGAGTAAAAAAAAAATAAATAAATTGATCTACTTGTACCCATTCCACACCACTCAGGATTTTGTAGACTTCAATCATATCTCCCCTCAGCCGTAAGTTGGCCCCCTCCGCCTTTGTTTGTCTCTAAGTAGTTTATTAAAACTAATTCAAGTCTGCTTGAATTTCCATATAAAGGAGGCCATTGTTCCCCTATAATTTCCCTTGTCTCCATGCTTAATCCATGGTGGCATCATCTGCAGAGGATACAATAATTTTGGTAGCATTACCATTTTGACCAAAGCCACTCTCCTACTGACAGCCCATCACTCCCTCACACGAAACTAGAGTATCTCAAGTCATTCACAGCCCTCATAGCTACAACAGGACTACAATGCATCACTCAAAATATCACGGAGAGCCACTCGTCCTTCACATTACTAGTGTCACTCAGAGCACCGCCAACTGAAAATTCATTACTTGCTGTGCCACTCTCCCTCGCATCACAGCCACAGTACTACAGTCAACTCACAGTAATGCTGAAAACCATCACTCATATATTGTCCTGTGCCCTAAGCCTATCTTGACTTTTCTCCTTTATTAGAGGACATAAAGCCCATTTTATTTTCTGAACTAATTTGTCTCCCAGTTGCATGGTTTTGGTGTCTGCAAAAAGTCCCCTGGGTTTTGCTGGGTTTCTTCTTCCACCATTCTCTCATCCCTACAATCCAACAAAAGCCCTCCCTTCTACCTTTAGTGACAGAATAAATTATTCTTCACAGCTGCCCTTCTAACACCAGATGTACATAGAAAAGACATTATATGTCTCATGGGGGGGGGGGGGGGAGAAGCACTGCCTGAGCACTTTTCAGATCCTAAAATCTGGCCAGCACTTTTACATCCATTCTGGCTCCCCACCCCCTCTGTCAGGTTGTATATGCATGCAATATCTTCTCTGTTTGATATGCAGCATTGAAGAAGGATGTGTACATATGAGGGCAAATTATGTCATTTCTATCTGTTGATTCAGCAGCAAGAGGGAAATGGGGAACCACCAGGTTTTTAATGTCACTATATGTAACCCCTCTAACAATGGGAGCGAGTAGGAAGCCCTGATGAGGTTCTAAGAGTGTATTGATCAGCATTCCCAGACTTTGATTCAATATAGGATCCCAGATGATAATGAAAACAAAACATCTTTTCCTCATCCACTTCCTGTCTCTCTCACCCTTCCCCCCCCCCCCACAATAAATCCAAAGAGTGCATGAGGCAGCAGTCAGCACAGGGCCTCGATTGTCAATAAGCATCTGAGACCCTATCACTTTTTGTGGGTTTCCAGTTTAACAGGAAGTCCCCTGAGGAGGAGGGAGCAGAGCTTGTGAAATGTTCACTGGCTCACAGGCTTCATTCACATTGACCACCACTACATGGCATAGATCACAAGGTCCAGAGGGGAAGGAGTAGCCCTGTTTCTATTGACGATTTGACCCCATTTGGTAACCACTGGTACAGATGCTACATCTCCCCTCAATAGGAAAAGTCAGCAGTGAGAAAGGGTTGGATATCAGTGTGTATATATACCCAAAATTTCCCCCAAATTCTGGGCCTCTGTGTAAACATTTCAGAAAGGCAAGACAAAAAGAAGTTCATTTTTTGTGCATGTATTTACTGAAGAGGATATATCCAATATTTCAGAAGCCGACAGGCAACAAAGACAGGAAACTGACAATACTACGTCCTTTTTCATGTATGGCGACCAATGTTGGATGCAGTATTTCAGGTGGGGGCGCACCATGGCCTAGTACAGCGGCATGATCAAGTTTCAAGTTTATTTGAAATTTGATGAATCGCTTATACATAAAATACTAAGCGATGTACAATAAAATCCAAATTTGAATGTAAAATAAAATAACAGAATAATGATAACAAATAAAACACTAAGCGAATTACTATAAAATCCAAATTTGAACATATATTAAAATACAAGGTAATAATAATAACAATAACTATAAATCAAAATAAAAAGGGGGTTTGACCTACAGACCAACAGACTCAACTGGATGGAAGGGAAGAGGGAATCAGGTTACAATATTAATCATTTTAAAAAGAGAGAAACATAAAAGGAGAAAACATTAGGAGGGTTACTTTTTTTTTTTTTTTAATTAAAAAGACTGGTGCTCTGCAATTATTCCATATATGAGGTAAACGCATCTTTAAACAGAAAAGTTTTTAAGTTAGTTTTGAAATGACTAATATCTTTTTCATCTCTAATATATTTGGGGAGAGAATTCCAGGTTTGAGGTGCAACTACTGAGAATATATCATATCGTTTTGTGCCAATCACTTTCAAAGAAGGGACTACCAAAAGATCTTGGCTTGATGAACGAAGGGAACGAGAAGAGTTGTATGGGATGAGTATCCTGTTTATAAATTGCGGTTCATTTGTAGATAAAGTTTTAAATGCCAAAAGTAAAATTTTGAAGATGATGCGATGATTCCTAGCATTCTGTTCACCCTTTTCACCGCCGACACACATTGCGCAGACGGCTTCATTGACTTGTCTACAAGTACTCCCAAGTCTCTTTCCTGGGGGCTCTCTCCGAGTACTGCACCGGACATCCTGTATTTGTGCATATGATTTTTGTTACCAACATGCATCACCTTGCACTTATACATGTTGAACCTCATTTGACGTTTCGCAGCCCATTCCTTGAGCATGTTTATGTCTCGTTGTAGGTCTTCGTAATCCTTCTGTGTCCTCACTACTCTGAATAACTTTGTATCGTCCGCAAATTTAATCACCTCATTCATCGTACCAATTTCTAGGTCGTTTATAAATATGTTGAAGAGCATGGGCCCGAGCACCGAACCCTGCAGCACTCCATTCATGATGCTTTTCCAGTCCGAGTATTGTCCATTTACCCCCACTCTCTGTTTCCTATCTGCCAACCAGTTTTTTAATCCACATGAGTATATCACCCTCAATTCCATGGATCGCAATTTTTCAAAGTAGACGTTCATGCAGGACCTTAATGAACGCCTTCTGAAAATCCAGATAGACAAGGGTGGCCCGGTCGACATTTTATATCTGCCTGTTTACTCCCTTGAAGAAGTGCAGTAAGTTTGTTAAGCAAGATCTTCCTTTGCTGAAGCCGTGCTGGCTGGTCCTCATCAGATTGTATCCATCAAGGTGATCAATGATGCGGTCCTTTATCAGAGCCTCTATCATCTTTCCCGTTACCGAAGTCAGACTCACTGGTCTGTAGTTTCCTAGATCTCCCCTCCCCTGGGAGGGTCATTGGGGTGGGCAGACTAGATGGGCCGTGGCTCTTATCTGCCATCTATTTCTATGTTTCTAGGAACCTTTCTTGAAGATCGGTGTAACATTCGCCACTTTCCAGCCTTTCGGAATCTTTCCTGATTTGATCGACAGATTGACTATTAGTTGAAGCAGTTCAGTTATAACCCCTTTCAGTTCCATGATTACCCTTGGGTGGTTGCCGTCCGGTCCTGGGGATTTATCATTTTTAAGCCTATCCATCTGTCTTCTAGACTGACTGTCGACCCTATCAGTTTCCCATCTTCATTTCCTGTGTATAGCCTATTGGCTTCTGGTATATTGGATATATCCTCTTCAGTAAATACAGACGCAGAAAATGTGTTCAGTTTGTCGGCGATTGCTTTGTCCTCCTTTAGTACTCCCTTTACTCCATGGTCATCTAATGGCTCCATTGCTTCCTTCGCGGGTTGTTTCCCCTTAATATATTGAAAGAACGGCTTAACATTTTTTTGCTCCTTGGCTATTTTCTCCTCATAGTCTCTTTTGGCCCCTCTTACCGCCTTATGACACTTGCTTTGATGTTGTTTATGCTTTTTGTCCTTTTCCATGAGTGTGGATACTCATTCATTGCCACCTTAACCTGTGTGTGTCAACTTGAGTAAATGTTATCAGCCCGAGCTTTCAAGGGTTTGTAAATTTATCAAGGCAATCTATGTAAGTTGTTATCATTACTAAAGGACACACTCAATTCTGTGATGATAAATAACTCAACCATTATTCTTAAATTAAAGGGTGGTATTTTGCAGGATCACTTGTATTTTCCACAACTGGTGCATCATCTTACAAATTGTGTCAGGGGTATGTAAACTTATGAGCACAACTGTATTAGTAGATTGCGAAACATACAGGGGTGTGAAAACTTCTTGCAATGAAGTCTTCTTGTGTCCGATTGCTTCCTTCACCGCTACAGTGAGCCACGCCGGTTCCTTGTTCTTTTTCCTCTTGGAACTCTTGCTGATATGCGGTATATATGGATTGTGCGCCTCGGTGACTGTGTCCATAAAAAGGGACCATGCTTGCTCTAGCACAGGGGTGCCCAATAGGTCGATCGCAATCGACCGGTAGATCGCCAAGGCAAAGTGAGTCGATCGCGGAGCCCATCCTTGGCTCCGTGATAGACTCACTTTGCCTTGGCGATCTACCGGGTCGATCAGCCTTCCTCTCCCCGACATCAATTCTGCCGTCGGAGAGGCAGTTCTGGCCAGCCAATCGCTGCCTGGCTGGGCTGGAACTTCCTCTCCAATGGCAGAATTGACGTCGGGGAGAGGAATGCTGGTCGGCCTGACGCAAGGAAGCAGGGAGAGCTTGGGGCGGCGGTGACTTTGGGGCCTGTTATCCGATGGTGGTGGCGGCGGCTTGTTCCCCGATGGCAGCGGCAGTGGCTTGGGGGAGGGCAGGGAGAAAGAAAAGGGGCAGGCAGGGAGACAAAAGGAAAGAAGGGAAACAAAAAAAAGAAAGGGGGCATGAAGAGAGAAATAAAAAAGAAAGGGAGGCAGGGAGAGAGGAAGAAAAAGTTGAGGGAGGGAATGAGGTCTGGAGGAGAGGAAGCATAAAGGCTGAAAGGGAAGAAAGATTGGATGCACAGTCAGAAGAAGAAAGTGCAACCAGAGACTTGTGAAATCACCAGACAACAAAGGTAGGAAAAATGATTTTATTTTAAATTTAGTGATCAAAATGTGTCTGAATTTATATCTACTGTCTATATTTTACATTATGGTCCCCTTTTACTAAACCGCAATAGTGTTTTTTAGCGCAGGGAGCCTATGAGCGTCGAAAGCAGCACTGGGCATTCAGTGCAGCTCCCTGCACTAAAAACTGCTATCGTGGTTTAGTAAAAAGGGAGGGGGTATTTGTCTATTTTTGTATGGTTGTTACTGAGGTGACATTGCATAGAGTCATCTGTCTTGATCTCTGAAAAAAACCCAGAATAGGAATGGTAATTAACATTTTCTATGCATACAGTGTGCTTTGTGGGTTTTTTTTAATTTTATTGTTGGTAGATCATTTTGACTTGGTCATTTTAAAAGTAGCTCGCAAGCCCAAAAAGTGTGGGCACCCCTGCTCTAGCATATTTACAGTGCTTATCCTCTTCCTAATCTTCTTCCTCACCATGACTCTCATCTCTTTGTAGTTCTCTTTTCAGAAGTTCAGTGCCGTGGCTGTCGTTTTGGATCGATGTTTTTGTTCCTGTGTCTAGGTTTAAGTGGATCATATTGTGATCACTGTTTCCCAGCGTCCCTTCTACTTCTATACCTTGTGCCGGTCCTCGTAGTCCATTTAGAATCAAGTCCAAAATTGCATTTCCTCTCGTATTTTCCTTAACAAGTTGTTCCAGGAAGCAATCACCTACAGCATCCAGGAACTTGGTCTCCCTACTACAACTGGAGTTGCCTAGGTTCCAATCTATGCCCGGATAATTGAAGTCACCCATGATACCTGTGTTGCCCCCCTTGCATTCCTGTTTAATCTCGTCCATCATTTCTCCATCAGTCTCTTCGGACTGCCCTGGAGGTCGGTAATAGATTCTGATCTTCATATCCGTTCCATTTGTTCCCAGTGTTTTGGCCCATAGAGACTCTACCTTACTGTTCGTTTCCAGCGTTTTCTCTCTGGTAGACTCAATTCCTTCTTTTATATATATGGCAATACCCCCACCTTTTTGTCCTAATGTCTCTGCAGTATAGCTTTTATCCCAGTAGCACAGTGTCTCAGACGTTGTCCTCGTTCCACCATGTTTCCATGATGCCGATGATGTCTAGGTTATCTTTTTGTGCCATAGCTTCCAATTCCCCCATTTTATTCCTTAGGCTCCTTGCATTTGTGTACATACACTTAAGTTTGCGGCCTGTTACTTTCTTGCTTTTCTTTCCCCCTTCTGTCTCCCTCGCTTCCGTCCCTTTCAATCCGTTGGGATTTCTATCTTGCCTATGATCCGGTGAGTCTTCCCTGCAATCTTCTTGCATAGTAACCTCTGGGTATACCGTTTCCTGTACCATCGACTCTTAGCCTACTGTCAGCTTTCCCCTTCTTCTTAGTTTAAAAACTTCTCAATTTCTCGCTTGATGTTGCTTGCAAGTAGCCTCATTCCGTCTCCTCTGAGGTCCATCCTTCCTGTTTAGCTTGCTCTTCCCCCAGAACGTCATCCAGTTGCACACAAAGTGGAATCCTTCTTCTTCACAGTAGACTTAAGAATAATGTTAGGAAGTTCTTTTTCACAGAGAGGGTGGTGGGTGCCTAGAATGCCCTCCCGAGGGAAGTGGTAGGGAGCAAAACGTTGACACAATTCAAAAAAGCGTGGGACAAACACAGAGGATCTCTAATCAGAAAGTGAAGGGTATATATTGAAGAACTGAGTAGACTTGCATGACTATATGGTTGGGATGAGCTGGGGAGGGCTTTGGCAAGAACTGCAATACTTTGGGATAGTTTAGAAAGACTGGCATGAGCTTGTACAGCAACTCCAATAGCTGAAATCTAATGACAGTGCCAGGCAGACTTCTTCAGCAAAAATATCAAAGAAAAACAATAGACTGTTGGGCAGACTGGATGGACCACACGGGTCTTTATCTGCACCCTGCATTTACTATGCTACTGTATGGCATGAATATAAGTTATATCTGGTGCTGTGAGAAGAAAACATAGAATAAATACATATTTCTACATACTTCTGGGTCCCATCTCTCATCTCCCACCATAACCTCTCTATCCCACCAGCCCCAACCCAGTGCTCTCCCCACCCCCCACTACCGAGCAAAAGTCCCTGTCTCTTTCCATCCCAACTACCCAGCAGCAGCATCCCCCCTCTCCACCCCCTTACCCAGCAACAGCCCCTCTCTATTTCTCCACCACGCCATCCAAAAACAGCACCTTTCTCTCTACCCACCATCAGCCCTCCTCTCCCCTCTTGTCCCACTATATAGCTACAGCCTCACTGCTTTCCCCTCCCCCAGCAGCCTCCTTTTTTTGTCAGCCCACTACCCCTACCAAACAGCCCCGCTCTCCACCCTGCTGTTCACAAACCTTTTCACCTCCCCTTATCAACAAACCCCTACACATGGGATTTGATATACCCCTTTCTGTGGTTACAATCAATGCAGCTATTCATTTTACATCTGGGGCAATGGAGGACTAAGGGATCTGCCCACCCCACTATCTAAAAACCACCTTCCCCTCCCTCCAACCATGCACCAGCCCTCTCTCCCTCTCCCCACCCCTAGACAGTACCTGCCTTCACCCGAGCAATAAACTCCGCAGGCCTCAACGGAGCCACCCAAAAATCCTCCTCAGAGCGGGGCCTTGCACCGCCCCTTCTCCTGTTACCAAGGGAACGGCTAGAGGGGGCGGAGCCACTCGCAAGTCCCGCTCTCACCTTTCAGCTTGAGTTTGCTCAAGTCTAGGGAGGTGCGTATTGGGACGTCAGTCCTCCCTGGAGAAGTTGTCCAGCAGGGGGCGCTGCAGTCTCAGTGTGTATAAAGACCATCCTCTTGTAATATTATCAGCAGAGAGGGGTCACTCTAACCTCCCCCCCCCCCCGACGTGGTACTTGCTTTCACCCGAGTAATGAGCTCCGCAGGCTTCAGCTGAGCCACAAAAAAAACCCAACAACACAACACCTCAGAGCGGGGCCTTGAACCTGTTACCAAGGAAACGTCTAAAGGAGGCGGGGCCACTCACAGTTCCCGCTGTTACCTTTCCAGCAGGGGGAGCTGCAGTCTCAGTGTGTTTATAGATCATCCTCTTGTACAATTAACAGCAGAGAGGTGGGGGAAAGGGAGGGGGCGCGCTGGGGTGGCAGCGAGTAAGAGAATGACATGGGGACAAATTTGACCCCCGTCCCCGCAGGATCTATCTTTACCCCCGCGGGTTCTGTCCTCAAAGTGTTCGAGGCTTGTGCTAGATGAGGACAGCTTGTAGGGATGGGGCAAGCACAGAATCTGGGGGGATGGAGATAGAGTCCACGGGGACGGGGACAAATTTGTCCTCGGCGCCATTTGTGCATATATAAACCTCCCCTCTTGCGATAATTATCCTGCAGTGCAGGGAGGAGGGGGTGGCTGGACTGGGAGTATAAGCCTTATATGTCTCCTCTTTATAATATTAGTCACAAGTGGGAGGGGAGGGGGGGGCTGAGTCTCTAAGTCAGGGGTGTCAAAGTCCCTCCTCGAGGGCCGCAATCCAGTCGGGTTTCCAGGATTTCCCCAATGAATATACATGAGATCTATTTGCATGCACTGCTTTCATTGTATGCTAAAAGATCTTATGCATATTCATTAGGGAAATCCTGAAAACCCGACTGGATTGCGGCTGGAGGAGGGACTGACACCCCTGCTCTAAGTGTATTAATCATCCCCTTGTGATTTTATCTAGCAAAGCTGCTAGCACAGGGGGTGTCAAAGTCCCTCCTCGAGGGCTTCAACCCAGTCTGGTTTTCACTATTTCCCCAATGAATATGCATGAGATCTATTTGCATGCACCGTTTTCATTGTATGCTAATCTTATGCATATCCATTGGGGAAATCCTGAAAACCTGACTGGATTGCGGCTCGAGGAGGGACTTTGACACCTCTGTGCTAGCATATGGGAACTGTCTGTGCATATATCAGTGGTTCCCAACCCTGTCCTGGAGGAACACCAGGCCAATCGGGTTTTCAGGCTAGCCCTAATGAATATGCATGAAGCAAATTTGCATGCCTATCACTTCCATCATATGCAAATCTCTCTCATGCATATTCATTAGGGCTAGCCTGAAAACCCAATTGGCCTGGTGTTCCTCCAGGACAGGGTTGGGAATCACTGGCATATATATCTCCCATCTTGTAATTATAGCCGGCAGTGAGTAGAGAGGAGGTGTGATATATATATAATTAAGGGGAAGGATATATATATCCTTCCCCTTAATTATATATATATATAAGGAGAAGGATATATATAGATATATATAAGGGGAAGGATATATAGATATATATAAGGGGAAGGATATATATAGATATGTAGATAAAGATATATATAAGGGGAAGGATAGATAGATATAGATATATATAAGGAGAAGGATATATATATAGATATATATAAGGGGAAGGATAGATAGATATAGATATATATAAGGAGAAGGATATATATAGATATATATATGGGGAAGGATAGATAGATATGTAGATAAAGATATATATAAGTGGAAGGATATATAAATCTATATATCTATATCTATCTATCCTTCCCTATATATCTATATCTCCTTCCCCTTAATTATAGTGAGGGTGTGCAGCGGGATGAGCAGCAGTGAGCGGGGGCGGGGAATCGAGGTGTAATATGCTCCGTATAGCATGAGCGGGGGGGTGAGCGCTAGGACCCAGCGGACGCCGCCCTCCCCCGCTCCGGGCTCCCATTGTCTGCCGGCTCCTCGCTCGCTGCCTCCCAAGTGCGTGCGCGGACGAGCGAGCGAGGCTGCGTTCGGTGCCGGTGCCTGGATCCGAACCCGGGACCGGGCATGGCGCCGCGGCGCCCCCTCCCCGTCCTCCTGCTGCTGCTGCTGCCCCAGCGCTACTTCTTCTCCGCGGAGAGCCGTGGCCGCAGCTGCGCCGACACCCGCCACGTCCTGAGCTCCCGGGGCTTTAGCCTCAGCCTGCTGCCCCCCACCCTCATCTCGGGTAAGTGTCCCGCGTCCCGTCTCGGAGGCCAGAACACGCTTCCGCTCGCCGTTCCCCCCCTAAACAATACGGCCCCTATCACTAAGTCCTGCCCTGACTCCTAAACAATCCTCTAGGCTCTTGTATTCTGCCCCCTACTCCAAAACAATAGCCCGACTGCTCCCAATCCCAACCCTTAAACCTGTTACTACCCCCCCCCCCCGGAAACAATGCCCTGATTAATAAAACAGGCTTCTGTGTTCTGCCCCCATGCCTAAACAATACACCCATTCACTAATCCTGCTTCCTATATTCTGTTCTGAACCCCTAAATGCTACCCCTGCACCTGTTCTTCTATACGATCCCTATTCCCAAACAATACCACTAAACATGCTCCTATAGACTGTCTCCAACCCCTAAGCACTACCTCTGCTCCTAAACAATCCCCATACTCTCTCATTCCTATAGGCTGTTGACCCCCTTAACTACTGTCCTCTCCTAAATATTACTCAGTTTTATTAAATACTGGTACTGCATCTCAGTTGCGATCCTCTAAACCTCTGTATACTACTCCTAGACCTTTGCACGTTCTGTCAGGTATGTGCCCTCATCCCTGTTCCATACCGCTGTATCGGCCTTATCTGTACTGTGTGACACCCCCCCCCCTCCAAACTGCTCCCAGGTTTTCTTGGAAAATTGCCCTCTTAAAAGCAGCTACTGGGCCCCTAATGCTGTGTGGGGTGCAAGAGTGGGGACTCCTGGCTAGGCACTGCTGCTGTGTTCCTGGATGAAGGCATGGGATTTTGGCAGGGCACCGATTTCCTGTTTTAAGATCTCTACTGCTCCTTTGTTTCTTTGTGTGATCCCAGATTCTTCACCCTGGGACCCTTGGACACAGTTTGTTAAAAGATGATGGAGTGACCACGTAGCCCCCTCCTGTAATCTGTGCCACCACAGCACAGACCCCCCCCCCCATTGGTTACTATAAGGGGCATCCATGGGGGGGGTCAGGTTTAGGACATTTTGGGCCATAAAGTTTGGGGAGGGGGAGGCTCTGAGCAACCCCCCCCTAAACCTTCTGCACTAGTATCCACTGTCTCAAGGGACAGCTCTAACTCCTTCCCCCCTCAATTGTAACTCTGTTCCTCCTTCCTCTCCCAGGTGAGCACCTGCGCATCTGCCCACAGGACTATACATGCTGTGCCAGCGAGACGGAGCAGCGGCTGAGCCGACAGACTCAGGCTGAGTTTCAGAGCCTGGTGGAGGAGAGCAGCTCGTTTCTGCTCAGCACTTTTACCACCCGTCATCACAAATTTGATGGTAAGACAGGAGGTGAGGGGAAGGGGCAGCAGGCAGGCAGGGACACAAGTGAGAATAGAACTGGTCAAACTGGACAGAGATGGGAGGGGGAGAAGTGATCCTACAGCAGTGAGCCAAGGTTCTCTCACTTCTAATTGGGAAAGAGGGTAGTCGCACCACACCAGTAAGTAGTGGACCCTTCACCACTGGTCAAAGAGAGGGAGGGAGTGTAAGGCAATTAAAATAACAAAAGGACCCTCGAGGCTCACCAGATGAGAGCAGTGGGTACAGAATGTATTGTTTTAGGGAGGTGAGGTCTTCTCGTGTAGACATTCAAAGCTGGCCCTAAGACAGGTCAGTGTTTATGACCCTGAATGCAGTAGAAGTCAAAGACTAGCTGCCAAGTGACTGCCTCTGCTCTCTCTGACTCCAAGATGAAGTTTATTAATGCCCTGCTAATTGGGTCCTGCTGATCAGTGATCACCTAGGGCAGTGGTCTCCAACTCAAACCCTTTGCAGGGCCACATTTTGGATTTGTAGGTACTTGGAGGGCCTCAGAAAAAAAAAAAATAGTTCAGTTTTATTAAAGAAATGACAATTTTGCAGTTTATAAATCTTTCCTTTTGGCTAAGTCTTAATAATAATATTGTAATTTATAGCTAAAGAGACATGTGATCAAGAAACTGTTTTATTTTACTTTTGTGAAACGTACAGAGGGCCTCAAAATAGTACCTAGTGGGCTGCATGTGGCCCCCGGGCCGCGAGTTTGAGACCACTAACCTAGGGTCACTGACAAAGAGCAGAGGCAGTGAAAGCACAACAATGGATCCTGCCCGCAAGGAAGCGGAGCAGTTGTCAAATAGCTCATTTACCTGGGGAAATCCAAAATTGCTCTCATTATATACAGTTTATTAAGATGCTCAATTCCTTGAGGAATATTCTGGAAGGGGTACAATTAGGGTGATCAGAATTGTTATGTGTAATTCTAAAAAAAAATATTTTTTTTTTGGGGGGGGAGCGTTAATTAGGCGCCAGAAAGTTATGGAGAGGGCGGGGCACAAGGCTGAAGGTTCACCTAGGCCAGGCATTCAATACCCTTTAACTAGTCCTGTGGAAGGAGCATTGGGTAAGGGGAGGAATAGCAGCCAGTGACTTGTAAAAGGGGACAGATTTGGAACAGCTTTACACTGCATTAACTTGTTCTTCCCCCTGATGTGAGTCTTTTCCTTCACGCCTCTTGCCCTTTCTAACCATTCTCTCTCTCTCTTCCTGGGCCTTGCCTTTCTCTCTGCCATCTCTGGACCATTTACCTGGCCCTCCTTGCCTCCATCCCCGCCTGTCCCTCCCCAGAATTTTTCCGGGAGCTGATTCATGTCTCCGAGAAGCTGCTGATCCAGATGTTCACCCAGACATATGGGAGACTATACACACAGAATGCTCAGCTTTTCCAAGAGCTCTTCCGGGAGCTGCGCCGATACTACCAGGGTGGGCGCGTGCATCTGGAGGAGGCACTGGCAGACTTCTGGGGCCGGCTGTTGGAGCGCATCTTTGGGCTCTTGAACCCACAGTATTACTTCCCCGAGGAATACCTGGAGTGTGTAAGCAAGCACGCAGAGCAGTTGCGGCCATTTGGAGACGTGCCCCGCAAGCTCAGGATACAGGTGAGCCCCAAGACAATGAGGGTGGGGAGAACATAAGAACATAAGAAGCGCCATCTCCGGAACAGACCCTAGGTCCATCAAGTCCGGCGATCCGCACACGCGGAGGCCCCGCCAGGTGTACCCTGGCATAGTTTTGGTCCCCATATCGCTCCAAGCTTCTCGTAAAGAGAAGTGCATCTAGCCTACCCCTACCCATGTCACTTCATGCCACTCATAAGGAGATGTACATCTAACTTACCCTTAAATCCTAGAATGGTGGATTCCGCAATTACCTCTTCTGGGAGAGCATTCCAGGTGTCCACCACTCGTTGTGTGAAGCAGAACTTCCTGATACTTGTCCCCCCTTAGCTTCAGCCCATGTCCTCTTGTCCGTGCCACATTGGACATTGTAAATAACGTTTTTTTCTGCTCTATCTTGTCGATTCCTTTCAGTATTTTGAATGTCTCGATCATATCCCCTCGTAGTCTCCTTTTCTCAAGGGAGAACAACCCCAGTCTCTTAAGTCTTTCCTCGTAATCCAGGTTCTCCATACACAATGCACGTGCACAATGCCCATGTGTGACGGACACTGCTAAAATATTGAGAAAAGGGGGACCACATTGCGTAGGGGCGCCAAAAAGGAGGTGCCAGTTTACAGACTTTCAGGTGGTAATGCACTAACGTCGTGTTTCTCTCTCCCCTCCTCCCCCCCCCTCTTTTCCCAGGTGACCAGGGCACTCATTGCAGCACGAGCATTCATGCAGGGTCTTGCCACGGGACGTGATGTCATCACTAAGGCTGCCAAGGTGGGGCATTGATCTGTGGCGGTGTTAAATCTCAGAATGGTGACTGGGGCATCTGGTGAGGTAGCAGGGAGGGAGGGGGAACAGTCTTGTCGTATCAGCACTATAGATATGGTGTGATGGGGGGGGAAAGTGGACTTACCTAGTTAGACCAACCTGGAGGGGGCAGTGTTCTCATTGTTATGTTATGTTCTATTTTTTTGGTGTCAGGTCAAAAGCGTGCCGGGACAAAGGCGCGCCCAGACAATTGAGCGCAGCGCGGAGGTGCGCGCCGCTCTAAATTACTGTTTTTAGGGCTCCGATGGGGGAGGCGTGGGAGTGGAACACCCCCACTTTACTTAATAGACATCGCGTCGCGTTGTGGGGGGTTGTAACCCCCCACATTGTACTGAAAACTTAACTTTTTCCCTGTTTTTAGGGAAAAAGTTAAGTTTACAGTAAAATGTGGAGGGTTACAACCCCCCAAACCCCCCCTAACGCCGGCGCGATGTCTATTAAGTAAAGTGGGGGGGTTCCCCAACAAAACCCCCCGTCGGAGCCCCTAAAAACTGTAATTTTCTTCGGCGCGCGCCTCCATCTTGCGCTCAGTTGTCGGCGCGCGCCTTTGTCTTTCGCCGAGTTGTCTATGAACCATTTTTTTTTTATATATCTAAATTGATCTTCTTGAAGCAACTTCTATTCGTTGCATATCATCAAATATCGTAAGATACTCGTATTCCTTCTTTCTGTTACATATTATATATCAAAATAATTCACACTGGAGTTAACTTATTTTGTTACGGCTCAGATTTTCAATATGCCTAAAACGTGTGTGTGGGGGGGGGGGGAAAAGACTCCTTTAAAAACTGCTGTAAAATTTCATTCGGTCATAGATTTAAAAAAAACAAACTCCATATTCCAACAAGTTTTGAAGAAACACAGCCATAGCAAATTAGTCTTCGTGATCTAAAATAAAAAGATGAGGTTCAGCAAAATTAAAAAAAAAAAAAAAAAGACCGAGCCAACAAGGATGTGTTTACATTCAGCGCAAAGTAACACTTATTTACATTCTCTAAACATAGAAATTAACCCCCTCTTTTACAAAGGCGCGCTAAGCGTTTTAGTGCATGCTAAACGCCAACGCGTCCATAGACTTATAATGGGCGTGTTAGCGTATATTTAGCGCGTGTTAAAATGCATAGCGCACCTTAGTAAAAGGAGCCCACAAGACTTTTATGAGTTGTGGATGCAGGGAAAGCTTTAGTCTGTATGTTCGAAGATTGCAGGTAAGTGGTATTATGTGTGAGCACATTCTTGTTGGCTTGATTTTATTTTGCTTAAACTCATCTTCTCTTTTTTCTTTTCTTTTCTTTTTTTTTTTAAGATGTAGGTGTTGAGGCTGTGTTTCTTTAAAGTTTGTTAAAATATGGAAGTTGTTTTATACTATGGTATTGAGGTATTTTTTTATTATCCATGTGTTGTAGGTATTTGGAAGATTCGAGCCATTAGCAATATAAATTGATCAATACAGCTTGTATTGACTTGATATTTTGTGAGACAGTCAAAGCCCTATTGTACACAGAAAGTTTAGGGTGGAACAGGTACATTCGGGTCAGAAAGCTCTAATGTTTCTGGTACTTTACAAAAGCTCTCTGAACATGGAGCCTTTTATAAAATACATATAGATCTATGGGTTTTCAAGAATGATGATGTGGAGAAACTGAAAGAAATCTTGGAGAACCTGGAAGATATACTAAGCCAAATCGACAAATTAAAGAGTGATAAATCACCTGGACCGGATGATATACATTCCAGGGTACTGAAAGAACTCAAACATGAAATTGCTGATCTGCTGTTAGTGATCCGTAACCTATTTCTAAAATCGTCTGTAGTACCCTGAACATAAAAACATAAGAAGTTGCCTCCGCTGGGTCAGACCCGAGGTCCATCGTTTCCAGCGGTCCGCACCCGTGGCGGCCCATTAGGCCCATGACCTGTAATGTGATCCTTCTCTAATCCCTTTTATCCTTCTATCCATACTCTGTCTAAAACCTATCTCTACCTCTACCTCTATCTGTATCCTTCAATCCCCCTATCGTTCAGGAATTTATCCAATCCTTCCTTGAACCCCCGTAGTGTACTCTGTCCTATCACAACCTCCGGAAGCGCATTCCAGGTGTCCACCACCCTCTGTGCATTGGTTCTAAAATTGTCCCCTTTCAGCTTCTCTGAGTGCCCCCTTGTGCTTGTGGTTTCCAATAATCTGAAGAATCAGTCCCTTTCCACCCTCTCTATGCCCTTCATGATCTTGAAAGTCTCTATCAAGGGTCTCTAGAGGGTGGCCATTGTTATGCCAGTTTTAAAAAGGGTTCCAGGGGAGATCGAGAAATTTACAGACCGGTAAGCCTGACTTCAGTGCCGGGTAAAATAGTGAAAACAATTATTAAAAAAAATAAAACTGTGAAACATGTAGACAAACATGTTATAATGGGACAGACTCGCCAATTTGCTTGACTTCTTTGAAGGTGTGGATAAAGGTGAGGTGGTTGATGTGGTGTATCTAGATTTTCAGAAAGCTTTTGACAGAGTTCCTCACGAGGGGCTCCTGAGAAAACTGAAGGAGTCATGGGATAGGAAGCAATCTAAATTAAACCGTAAGTTTATATACTGCATCCTCCATAAAGATAGAGCTCGGCACGGTTTACACTACAGGAACTTTAATATAAGGAAGGAAAAACATAATAAGAATTAGTGATTAAAAAGAGGGTAGCGTGATTTTTACGTTTTTGAGAACAGCCAAATTTTCAGACGCTTTTGGAATAATTGGAAGGAGCCCGGATTCCGCAACAGGGCCAGGAAGGTTATTCCAAAGCTCAGTGATTTTGAAGAAAAGAGATTTCCCTAATTTTCCCGCATAGATAACGCCTTTTAACGAGGAGAAAGATAGCTTAAGTTTTTGAGTGGATCTGGTAGTGTCAGTTCTCGTAGAATTCCAAGATAGTGGAATTAGGGGAGGAAGAATGCCAGGCAGGATCTTGTGTTAGGCAGGCACATTTCAAGTTTCAAGTTTATTTCACTTTTGATGAATCGCCTATTTCAAATTTCTAGGCGATGTACATAATATAATAAAGAAACTATAACATAATAACAATAAATTTCAATAATAACTAACATGAAAGATGGGAAAGAGGGTAAAGTTACAATAAATGGTATAGAAAAGAAAAAAAAAAAAATAGGGAAGAACAAAAGGTAGGGTAAAAGTTTACCAAGGCACATTTCATAAATATTAATTAAAACAGGAAAGAAAATTTAAGAATTTTATAAGTTAAAAGCATCCTTAAACAAGTAAGTTTTTAGAAAATTTTTAAATGCTGAAATATCACGTTCTATTCTGATATATTGGGGAAGGGAATTCCACCATTGTGGACCTGCAACAGTGAACATATCTGCTCTTCTTGTTCCAATGATTTTTAAAGAAGGCACAGTTAGTAAGTTTTGATCAGATGAACGCAGAGATCGTTGAGTTTTATATGGGATCAGCGATTTAGATATAAATTGTGGCTCGCTAGATGCTAGGGACTTAAAAATTAAAAACATCAGTTTATACAAGATCCTATGATTAATTGGTAACCAATGTGCGTCTATTAACAATGGGGATACGTGATCGAATTTTTTAGCGTTATAAATAAGTTTTATTGCCGTATTCTGGACAATTTGGAGTCTCCTTTTTTCTTTTTGAGTTATATTTAAAAATAGTGCGTTGCAATAGTCGATTTTTGCTATGATGAAAGAATGGATTAAAATCTTTGTGGCTCTAGAACTCTAGAAATTACTGGAAGCCAGTGAAGTTTTGACAGAAGCGGGGAAACAGGATCAAATTTACTTTTTGCGAAGATCAACCTAGCTGCAGTGTTCAGTTGTGGATTAGGAATTGGTTATCGGAAAGACAACAGAAGGTAGGGTTAAATGGCCATTTTTCTCAGTGGAGTGCCGCAGGGATCTGTCCTGGGTCCGGTGCTATTTATCTTATTTATAAATGATATGGAAATTGGATCGACGAATGAGGTGATTAAATTTGCTGATGACGCTAAACTGTTCAAAAGTTGTTGAAACGCATGTGTACTGTAAAAAATTGCAAGCAGACCTTAGGAAATTGGAAGACTGGGTGTCCAAATGGCAGATGAAATTTAATGTGAACAAATGCAAAGTTCACATTGGGAAGAATAGCTCAAATTATAGATACCAGATGCTAGGGTCCACCTTGGGGGCGAACAAATGCTCCTTTTGGCCAAATAAAAAGTACGTCTCCACTCACGGATCAGTGTCCAAGAAAAAGATCTGGGTGTCATTGTAGACAATATGCTGAAACTTTCTGCCCAATATACGGTGGCAGCCAAAAATGCAAACGAGATGCTAGGAATTATTAGAAAAGTGATGATAAGGCTAAGAATGTTATAATGCCTCTGTATCGTTCCATGATGCGACCTCACTTTGAGTATTGCGATCATTTCTGGTCACCCTATCTCAGAAAAGATATAGCGGAACTAGAAGAGGTTCAAAGAAAAGCAACCAAGATGATAAAGGGGATAGACATGATCGAAACATTCAAGATATTGAAGGGAATTGACTTAGTAGAGAAAGAGAGATTGTTCACCCTCTCCGAGGTGAAGAGAAGGAGAGGGCACGCTCTAAAGTTAAAAAGGGATAGACTCCGTACAAACGTAAATAAGTTCGTCTTCACCCAGAGAGTGGTAGAAATTTGGAACGCTCTTCTGGAGGCTGTTATAGGGGAAAGCACCCTTCAGGGATTCAAGACGAGGTTGGATAAGTTCCTACTGGAACAGAACGTACGCAGGTAAGGCTAGACTCAAATAAGGCACTGGTCTTTGACCTAAGGGCTGCCGCGTGAGCGGACTGCTGGGCACAACGGACCACTAGTCTGACCCAGCAGCGGAAAATCTTATATTCTTAAAGAGGTTGGTGCTCTTCAGTTTGGAAAAGAAACAGCTGATGAGAGGCATGATTGAAATGTACAAAATCCTGAGTGGTGTAGAATAAGTAGAAGTGGATCAAATTTTTTTTTTTTTTTTTACTCCATCAAAAATGACAAAGACTAAAGGATACTCGATGAAGTTACATATTAAAACCAATAAGAGGAAACCCTTTTTTTTTTTTTTTCAGTTCGAGAATAGTTAAGCTCTGGAACACACTGCCAGAGGTACAGTGGTCAGCGCGATTAATGAACCTGGTTTTAAAAAAGGGTTGGACAAGTTCCTGGAGGAAAACTCCATAATCTGCTATTGAGCATGGAATGTTGCTACTGTTTTTGGGTTTTAAAAAAAGGGTTGGACAAGTACCTGGAGGAAAAATCCATAATCTGCTATTGAGCATGGAATGTTGCTACGGTTTTTGGGTTTTAAAAAAGGGTTGGACAAGTTCCTGGAGGAAAAGTCCATAATCTGCTATTGAGCATGGAATGTTGCTACTGTTTTTGGTTTTTTGCCAGGTACTTTTGACCTGGATTGGCCACTGTGAAGATGGGATACTGGGCAAGATGGACCATTGGTCTGACCCAGTAAGGCTAGTCGCATCTGAGAAAGAGTTGCATCACTGGGTTCTCTGTATGTATGAGTGCCAAATTTTGCAACTCACCCATGTAAATTCAGACAATTATACATATAGGCATGGTACTTCAGACAAACATGTTAACTACAGCCAGTGAAGGAGGCAAGCTCCTAAAGTCAAATGTTTCCTTTTTTAGGGTTGTGTAAATCCAGAGGGTTAAGCACAATTTACCCCTTCAATCATTCCTTTGAAATGCTGGTTGAACCAAGCTGTTTGCTGACCCTTACGTGTAACTAAACAGTGCAAAAGGTGATGGGGACATTTTTTTAAAACTACACATCCTAATCCAGTAAATCACTAAAAAATCCACCTGTTCGACAGATTTATCTGACCCTTCCATTCTGCTGAGCACCTACCATGCCTTATACATCCCTTCCCCCTTTTCTCCCAGGCACCTTTCTGTCTATCCCTCCCAAATCTAACTGATGTAACCTCGCTTCCCTTACAGTTCCACTTGTTGTATACCAGGTATGATGGGATAAAAATAAAGCTATTATTATTACATGTATTCCTGTTAAAAATGGGAAATACGCATGTAATTTTGTGGACTCCCCAAAATATTCACCCCCCTAGGCACATCCCTCACAAAATTTTCAAATCAACATTTATATGCATATGCCTTTCACACGTGTATATTCTGATATTTGCATGTGTCCAATTTGGACTGATTCTATAAATGGTGCCAAAATCAGTAGACTCCTAGCGAAATGGTGCCTACTGCATGTCAGTCAAATTTAGGCAAAAACAAAACAGAAAATGGAGTTCCAAATATAGTCCCAACAGTGGAGCAGAAGAGTGTTTTTAAAAGTCTTTATTGATTTCAAAAGCCCAATGACCTGAAACAGTCCGTGTTTCGGCTCCAATGAGTCTGCATCAGGGGTCGTGTTGACCGTGACACTAAAAATCAAATTAAGAACACCCAAATCAAATTAAGAACACCCAAAGATTTTTTTAAGAAATAAATATACAGTGTTCCCCCAGTTCGCGGTCCCGGTCATTCGCAGTATTTTCCGACCGCGAACCGCCGACAAGGAGAGGGCAGCGGGAGAGGCAGGAGAGAGCAGCCAAAGCGCCGCGAGTGCAGAAAATCGCTCGCGGTACGCTCCAACCGCCTCTTCCTGCACTAAGTCGGGCCTTATCCAATCAGGAGTTGCTCTCCTGCTGCCCTCTTCAGGCTCCCCCATGAAAAACCGTATTTGCGGTTTTTCGAGATTTGCGGGGGTTCCTGGAACGGAACCCTCGCGAATATCGGGGGAGTACTGTAATAAGAAATCATAAATTATCAGAACAAAATATGTCATATGTTGTTATTGTTGTTAGCACTCGTGTTCGGGTCCAAGCGACTTGATGAATTGCGGATCTAAAAAGAAATCGGTTTTGTGCAGCGTCATCCCGATTGGTTGTTTTCAATGTGTCTTAGTCATCTGATTGCAGGTCGCCCTCTTCGCCTGGTTCCTTCGATCTTCTCTCAAACATGATGTCCTTCTCCAGTGATCTCTCTCTTCTGATGGTGTGCCATATATATATATATATATATATATATATATATATATATCATTAAAATTCAGAACAAAAAATGTCATATTCTGATTATTTATGATTTTTTTAATATATTTATTTATATTATATTTATATTTATTTCTACAAAAAAATCTTGTCTAAAATACCAGCGCCTAACGCTTTCCATGCCCAAACTCCACCCCTAACCATGCCTACATCTCAGTGACAGGTCAAAAGCGCGACGACAAAGGCGCGACGACAACCCAGCGCAGACAACTTCAAGGTTTCAAGGTTTATTAAATATTTGATGAATCGCTGAATCTTGTTTACAAAGCGATGTACATAATTATAAAATAGGATAAAATTAAAAATAAATACAAAATACATAAACATTGAGATTAAGACAAGACAGACATTAGTTGGAAGGGGAGGAGGGTAAAAGATACATCTGTTATATTGAGAAAAACAAAAGGAAACAGGGTAATTTTTTTAAAAAAAGGAAATATCATAAAATCAAGAAAATTTAAATGTTAAAAGCATTTTTAAAAAGGTGTGTTTTCAAGGATTTTTTAAAAGAAGAGAGATCTTTTTCGTTTTTGATATGTTGGGGCAAAGAGTTCCACCATTGGGGACCAATTACAGAGAACATGTCTGATCTTCGAGTGCCTATTATTTTTAGAGAAGGAACAACTAGTAGATTTTGAAAAGATGATCTGAGTGCACGCACAGAGTTGTGGGGAATTAGCATTTTTGATATAAACTGGGGTTCGTTGTAAGCCAAAGTCCTCTAAATTTTCTTCACACTTCTACCTCTAACCCTCTGTTGTAGTTCCTTCTTATTTCTCCTACTGTAAACCGCGTCAAGCTCTACGAACGTGGAGATGATGCGGTATACAAACCTAAGGATTAGATTAGATTAGAATCCAATTAATATTTTAAGATCATTTCAGAACCCTTGAACAATGGGTCCGATTCTATAAATGGCAGGACCAAGCCACATTTTGTGCTGAATTCAAAAATTTTTAATTGGCAAAATAATTGAAAACACCATTAACAGTCAATTAAAAAAAAAAAACAATTAAAAGCCAATTTTTTAAATTAAAAAAAAAACCCAATTAAAAATTCCATGCGGGCCTACCTGAGATGTAGGGTTCAAAAGCGCGACGACAACCCAGCGCAGATAACTGAGCGCAAGGTGGAAGCGCAATGAAGAAAAACAGTATTTTAAAGGGCTCCGACGGGGGGTGTGAGGGCGAACCCCCCCACTTTACTTAACAGAGATCGCACCGGCGTTGGGGGGGGTTTGGGGGGTTGTAACCCCCCTCATTTACTGGAATCTTTTTCCCTCTTTTTTTAGGGAAAAAGTTAAGTTTTCAGTATAATGTGGGGGGTTACAACCCCCCAAATTTGCCCCCCACAACGCCGGCGCGATCTCTGTTAAGTAAAATGGGGGGGTTCCCCACCAACACCCCCCGTCGGAGCCCCTTAAAATACTGTTTTTCTTCGGCGCGCTTCCGCCTTGCGCTCAGTTGTCTGCGCTGGGTTGTCTGCGCTGGGTTGTCGGCGCGCTTTTGAACTCTACATCTCAGGTAGGCCCGCATGGAATTTTTAATTGGTTTTTTTTTTAATTTAAAATATTGGCTTTTAATTGTTTTTTTTTTTAATTGACTGTTAATGGTGTTTTCAATTATTTTGCCAATTAAAAATTTTTGAATTCAGCACAAAATGTGGCTTGGTCCTGCCATTTATAGAATCGGACCCATTGTTCAAGGGTTCTGAAATGATCTTAAAATATTAATTGGATTCTAATCTAATCTAATCCTTAGGTTTGTATACCGCATCATCTCCACGTTCGTAGAGCTTGACGCGGTTTACAGTAGGAGAAATAAGGAACTACAACAGAGGGTTAGAGGTAGAAGTGTGAAGAAAATTTAGAGGACTTGGGATGCCAAGATATAAGAGTTTCCTTGATTCCTAAGTTGGAGAGAGACTTACATTTTTTGAGAAAAGCCAGGTTTTCAGATGTTTGCGGAAAACTTGGAGAGAGCTCAAGTTCCGAAGAGGGGAGGTAAGGTTGTTCCAGAGCTCAGTGATTTTGAAGTGGAGGGAGGTCCCTAGCTTTCCTGTGTGGGAAATGCCTTTTAGCGAGGGGAAGGATAGTTTTAATTTGTGGGAGGATCTGATGGTATTAGGGTTTGAGGAATTCCAAGAAAGAGGGATAAAGGGAGGGAGGATACCATATAGGATTTTGAAAGTTAAACAGGCGCATTCAATACATTTTCAAAAATGGGCTAAACTCTATCTAATATGCAGGCAAGCAGGGCCAGTGCTGGAGTTCATGGTGCCCCCCTACAACCAATAAATGGGTGATCTCCTCCCAGTAAAGTATCACTCCCACTCCAAGCAGTCCAGCTTCTCCTTCTGTAAGGAAGGGCACAATCCCTGGCTTTCATATTGCCCTTTAAAGTTCTTCCTCCATTCCATGGGTCATGGCAGCATGTGATGCTTATGAAACATGTCACTTCTATGTGGGGGCAGTGTCGAGACACAAGCCATACACCGGAAGTCAAGTTTGCTACTTGTGACCAGATGAAGGAAATTAAAATAGAAAAAAGAAAGCCGATATTTCAAGTTTGAGCTCGGTCCCTCTTTCTGCCACCAGGCTGCATCAGGTTATAAAGTTGGGCTTCACTTTTGTCCTGCCTCTACTGACCTCCTCTTCCAAACGGCACAGTGGTTGTCGTGTCCATAAACGCAGGCCCTTTCTCTAGCTATGACTGGTTTCACTGCCAGGAGAGTGCGAGTGAGGGAGAAGCAGAGCCTGAGGAGGTACCCTCAAAATGTCTGCGCCCTTCCATGTTAACTTCAGTTATTGTGTTTGCACTGGCCTTGCATTCAGCCATCTGTCTCGGTCATAATCTGACATAATAGACAGACAATTTTTCTGAGCAGTCAAATGGAATTAGTACGATGATAAGTGCTCTCAAAATAACTCCCCACATAGGACATTTGCATCTCGTTCTAGCATAAAACAATCCACATGTTCACTGAGGTCGTAAGTGGCTCATGCTTTAAATGCCAGGGCATAGCAAACCTTTCATCCCAGATTCCCTCCCCCCCCCCCCCAACTTCCTGTTCTGATTTAAATTTCCAGCATTCCCACTTATAATGTAAACAGCTTGGAGCAACCTTCTGCTCCTGTAACTGAAAACCATTTGCTTAGGAACAGACCTGTGAAAATAGTATGGTTTTTTTTCTAAATTGTAGGAAATGAGACTGGTTGTAAAACTGTTGAGTCATCTAATGTTGAAGCCTAGGCTCCTAAGGTGATCCCTGTGCTAATTTATTAAGCCGAGTGCATACATTTATACTCAAAATTTCACTAATGGCCGGATTCTGATATTAACGGTCATCTTTAAAAGCGGCTGCCGATCACATATGAATCACGTTTCGGTGCCAGTTTCAGAATCCCACCTACAGGAAAGATAGGCGCCAGAAATGCAGGCCTGGGTTTTCTGGGCCTACATTTGCAGCTCCTATCTTTGCATGAATCACGCCAACGTAGGTGCTGTAGACTGGTTCACGCCACTTCCAGCATTGGCGGTCAACGACCTAAAGCACCTAGGTAGGAGACAGGAAAATACCTACTGTATCTGAATGTAACTCACTATAAGCTACAAGTAAGAAAGGCATGAGCTAAAATCCAAATCTCCTCTCTCCTTGATTCACAGTTGACCAAAACCCATCATCATGATTAGAGAATGACATGGTGACAAAATTCATCACCGCTCCCGTCCTCGCGGATAACCGCGGGAAATAATCCCATGTCATTTTCTAGTGTCTATTTCAGCCTCAGTCCTTCTACACCAGCATTCTTCAAAGCAAAGCTCGAGGGTCAGTGGTTGTGGCCATTCATACTCTGATTCTTATGTGAGCCAAGGATAATGAAGCCATTGTGACATCACTGATTTGATTGGTTCTTAGGCATTGGTGGAATGAGGCATTATGACATCACAATATCTGGATACCAGAGACTGTCATTCTTTAGTGTCTATCTCAACCTCAGTCCTTCTACACCAGCATTCTTCAAAGCAAAGCTTGCGGGTCAGTGGTTGTGGCCATTCATACTCTGATTCTTTCCTCTCTCCTTAAAGAATAACATGAAGATGGTTTCCCGCAGTTATCCGCGGGGACAGGAACGGTGATGAATTTTGTCACCGTGTCATTCTCTAATCATGATCAAAGAAATAGTCTTAATCCTGGAAAAGTCTCCATGAAGCTGAACTCCTAGACTCCTCTCTTGGATATCTACCACACTGGCCCTAATATGATATTGTGGTTTTGTGACAGGGGGTGTGGTCTGGGTATGATGGTGTAGCATGGCAGGGTGTAATGTCATGTCAGTGTGTTACGGTTAGATGTGGTCTTTTCGCAATGGGACATGGTCTCGCTTAATCCATGGCACAACCTCACTCTGTCAACTGCTATTGCCTCTCTGTGTCGATTTCTCTTCTGCTTCTTAGAAGGCACTGACTGGTACCCCCTATATGTCTGCCTGTCACAGATCAACCCTTCTGCTGAGTGCTTGCGGGCGGTGATGAGAATGACCTATTGCCCCCTATGTCGTGGGATGCCAAGTCTCAAACCGTGCAATGGCTTCTGCCTGAATGTGATGAAAGGATGCCTCGCTAATCAGGCTGATCTGGACTCAGAATGGAACCAGTTTATTGGTGCGTACTGGCTCTTCCATCTGTGGGCACTGGGGAGCATGTATGCAGGGCAAGGGAGTTCCTGTAGCTGGGAATGTCAGTTGCAAGCACCCTTACTCGAAACTAACTGTTGAAGGCTCTTCTCTCCCACAATCAGATGCTCTTGTACAAGTTGCTGAACGGTTGGAGGGCCCCTTTAATTTTGAACTTGCCGCCGACTCTATTGGTGTGAAAATTTCAGAGGGCATCATGTACCTGCAGGAGAACAGTATGCAGATGTCCACCAAGGTGAGGGATAGGGAAGGGGATGATCGGGTGACACCACCTCTTTCTCTCTTCATGTCTCTTCCTGTTTCTAGCTGCTGACCTCTGCACTCTCTCTCTACTGCAGGTTTTTCAGGGCTGTGGAAACCCCCGCCCAGCCCCTGGCCGCACCAAACGGGCAGCTCGGGATGAGACAAAGCGGCGATTTCGGACTTACTCCCCTGACGAGAAACCCACCACAGCCGCTGGGACAAACCTGGACCGCCTGGTGGGTGCTGCTCATCTCAGGGGTCAAGGTTTGACAGGGTGCTGAGAGAGTTTAGGGACTGTGGCTATGAGGCATTTGGATTTAGTGTAATAAGTACAGCCTTTTTAATTTTGCCATTATAACATATGAAATGTTCTTGAAAAACAGTGGAGGAAAAGAACTCAGAACACTGAACAGGACTGTCTTAACCACTAGGCAAATTAGACAGGTGACTAGGGTGGCAGCTTCTGGGAAGTAGCAAAGAGCAAATTAATTAAGGAACACTAGAAGAGCTATCAGTATGTACTTTTTACCTGCAGAGCAACTGGATAATTTTCAAATAGCCAAACCTGGGAAACTAAAGGATAGGAAAAGTAGATCGCTTTATTGTGTGTACTGGCTCTTTGTAGCTGTGGGCACTGGGGAGCATGTGTGTGGCTCAAATCGTTTAATAATGTGTTTGCCACTGAGAAATATGCCACTACCATGTTTTTTGCTATAGCTGATAACAGGCGTTTCAGTGCCTTTAAGGCAATGATTTAATATTGTGAAACACAAGCCTATTTTGGGTAAAGGAGAAAAGGACATTTTTCAAGTTAATCATGAAACTGAAAAGATCTAATAATGAAATTTTTTTAATGCCAGGAGAATTTGAGGTCCTTTTCTCCTTTAGGGGGTAATTTCAATGTGGACTACTATTAAGATGTGTTATTTTACTGCCAACAGCAATGAGACCTAGTTACATAGTAGATGACGGCAGATAAAGACCCAAATGGTCCATTCAGTCTGCCCAACCTGATTCAATTTAAATTTTAAAAAATATATATATTTTTTTCTTTTTAGCTATTTCTGGGCAAGAATCCAAAGCTCTACCCGGTACTGTGCTTAGGTTCCAACTGCCAAAGTCTCTGTCGAATCTCACTCCAGCCCATCTACACCTTCCCAGCCATTGAAGCCCTCCCCAGCCCATCCTCAACCAAAAGGCCATATACAGACACAGACCGTGCAAGTCTGCCCAGTACTGGCCTTAGTTCAATATTTACTATTATTTTCTGATTCTAGATCCTCTGTGTTCATCCCACGCTTTTTTGAACTCCGTCACCGTTTTCGTCTCCACCACCTCTTTCAGGAGCGCATTCCAGGCATCCACCACCCTCTCTGTGCTTAGGTTCCAACTGCCAAAATCTCTGTCAAAACCTACTCCAGCTCATCTACACCCTCCAAGCCATTGAAGCCCTCTCCACCCATCCTCCCCCAAACGGCCATATACAGACACAGACCGTGCAAGTCTGCCCAGTACTGGCCTTAGTTCAATATTTACTATTATTTTCTGATTCTAGATCCTCTGTGTTCATCCCATGCTTCTTTGAACTCCGTCACCGTTTTCCTCTTCACTACCTCTCTTGGGAGCGCTTTCCAGACATCCACCACCCTCTCCGTAAAGTAGAATTTCCTAACATTGCTCTTGAATCTACCACCCCTCAACCTCAAATTATGTCCTCTGGTTTTACCATTTTCCTTTCTCTTGAAAATATTTTGTTCTACATTAATACCTTTCAAGTATTTAAACGTCTGAATCATATCTCCCCTGTCCCTCCTTTCCTCTAGGGTATATATATTCAGAGCTTCCAGTCTCTCCTCGTATGTCTTCTAGCGCAAACCTCGTATCATTTTCGTCGCCCTCCTCTGGACCGCTTCAAGTCTTCTTATGTCCTTCACCAGATACGGTCTCTAAAACTGAGCACAGTACTCCAAGTGGGGCCTCACCAACGACTTGTACAGGGGCATCAACACCCTCTCCCTTCTACTGGCAGCAGCCATCGCCTTGTCGCACTGTTTTTTCGCCTTTAGATCTTCGGACACTATCGCCCCAAGGTCCCTCTCCCCATTCGTGCATATCAGACTCTCACCTCCCAGCATATACAGCTCCTTCTGATTATTAATCCCCAGATGCATTACTTTGCATTGAATTTTAGTTGCCAGATATTAAACCATTCCTCTAACTTTTGTAGATCCTTTTTCATGTTTTTCACTCCCTCTTCGATGTCTACTCTGTTACAAATCTTGGTATCATTTGCAAAACTGGGGTTAGGTGGTAAAATAACAAACAGTAGCTGAAGTTGATAACTATCCCCCTTAATTAAAGAAATATCTCTAGAAATCAAAATTGTTGCTCTATGTAATTAAAGTGAGCCAAGAATAGGACAATCAAGCCATTGTGACATCACTGATGAGGTCGGTTCTTAAGCATTGGTGGAATGAGGCATTATGACATCACAGTATTAGCTCTGGACTGAAACCTTCCACACTAACTGTTGCTATTGAAGTACAGGTCCCATTTTATGCAATGAGACCTAGTTACTAACAATCCAGGTTAACAGTAAAATAACACATCTTAACGGTAGCTCACATTGATAACTTCCCCCTTAGAAACAGGTCATTTAAGTGGTAACACACTAGCAAATGTTTTGTTTGAAGTCTGTGTAGCTTGCAAGCAGGCATCCATCTGGATAAATAAGAACATAAGAATTGCCACTGCTGGGTCAGACCAGTGGTCCATCGTACCCAGCAGTCCGGCGGCCCTTGGGTCAAAGACCAGTGCCCTATTGTAGTCTAGCCTTACTTGCATTTGTTCTGTTCCAGTAGGAACTTATCCAACCTTGTCTTGAATCCCTGAAGGGTGCTTTCCCCTATAACAGCCTCCGGAAGAGCGTTCCAGGTTTCTACCGCTCTCTGGGTGAAGAAAAACTTCCTTACGTTTGTACGGAATCTTTTCCCTTCTAACTTCAGTGAGTGCCCTCTCGTTCTCTTCACCTTGGAAGGGGTGAACACTCTTTCTCTACTAAGTCAATTCCCTTCAATATCTTGAATGTTTCGATCATGTCCCCTCTCGGTCTTCTCTTTTCAAGGGAGAAGAGGCCCAGTTTCTCTAGCCTCTCGTTGTACATACATAACAAAGCCAAATATTTCAAAAGTATGACATCCTTCTCTGCGTTTTGACAGGGGTGGGTGATGTTGGGATAATCATGATTGTTGAGTTTTAATTTGGAAAATCTCACGAGGTGGCCAAGGGCCCAGAAAGATAACCGAGAAAGGGGTGTGTGCAAGGCTGAAAGTTTGCTTTGGGCAGCGATTCCCAAACTGAGTTCCAAGGGGTTGCTGCAGGAGGTCCCGGTAGCCATTATGTCAGGATGATAGGCCCCGGGAGGGAGGGGGGAGGAGGTGACCTACGTGTGGTTCCAAGATTGGGAAGAAGGAGTGGGGTTCATTTCCACCCTAGCAAAGAAAATTGGGAATCACTTGCAAGGCATCTTAATACCTTGCACCAGCCCTGACTGTGTGAGCAAAAGAGCTTCCACAAATGTGAGTCACAGCGTAGTCAGCAGTCTAAACAATCTCCATCTTGACTCAGCATTTTCAGTGATGTTAATAAATGCTTGACCGTAAGCATGATCAAAGATACATTTAGAAGATACTTAGAACATCAACATATGTGGGCAAATTAGACTCTCTCAGCACTCATAAAAACAAAGCAATAAGTTCAGCTTATTATAACATGTTGAGATCATACTGTGGACACCTTTGCTTAAGCTAGTAGTTTGCAAACCATTTCTTGGGGCTCATTCAGCCAGTTAGAATTTTAAGTGATCCACCATTTATTTATTTTATTTATACAATTTTCTATACCGTTCTCCCTGGGGAGCTCCGAATGGTTTACATGAAATTATTCAGGTACTTGAGTATTTTTCCCTGTCTGTCTCGGCAGGCTCACTATCTATCTAATGTACCTAAACTAAACTAAATCTTAGGTTTGTATACCGCATCATCTCCACATTCGTAGAGCGCGGCACGGTTTACAGGAGATGGGATGGAAAGGAACTACAATGAAAGGTAGAGGATTGCAGGAGATCGGATAGAAAGGAACTACAATGAGGGATTAGAGGTCCAAATATGAAGAGTTTTTAGAGGGCTTAGAATGCCAGAGATGGAGTAAGTATCAGATTTTTGAGAATAGCCAGGTCTTCAGATGTTTGCGGAAAAGTTGGAGAGAGCTCAGGTTCCAAAGAGGGGAGGAAAGGATGTTCCAGAGCTCGGTGATTCTGAAGGGAAGGGAGGTCCCTAGTTTTCCTTTATGGGAAATGCCTCTTAATGAGGGGAAGGATAGTTTTAATTTGTGGGTGGATCTGGTGGTATTAGGGTTTGAGGAGTTCCAAGAAAGAGGGATACATGGAGGGAGGATTCCATGTAGGATTTTGATGGTGCCTGGGGCAATGGGGGGATTAAGTGACTTGCTCAGGGTCACAAGGAGTATCAATATGCATGGGAGAGATTGTTTGTATTCAGTCCCAAATAGGTCCCTAAATACATAAGAATAGCCTTACTGGGTAAGACCAATGGTCCATGAAGGCCAGTAGCCTTCACAATGGCCAATCCAGGTCCCTAGGACCTGGCCAAAACCCAAAGAGTAATAACATTCCAGAATCTCAAAGAGGTAGCAAGGTTCTGGAACCCAAAAGAATAGCAGCATTCTGTGCTACCGATCCAGGGCAAACAGTGGCCTCACCTGGAGTACTGCGTCCAGCACTGGTCGCCGTACATGAAGAAGGACACAGTAATACTCGAAAGGGTCCAGAGAAGAGTGACTAAGATGGTTAAGGGGTTGGAGGAGCTGCCGTACAGTGACAGATTAGACAAACCGGGCCTCTTCTCCCTCGAACAGATGAGATTGAGAGGGGACATGATCGAAACATTCAAGATACTGAAGGGGATAGACTTAGTAGATAAGGACAGGTTGTTCACCCTTTCCAAGGTAGGGAGAACGAGAGGGCACTCTTTAAAGTTGAAAGGGGATAGATTACGTTTAAACGTAAGGAAGTTCTTCTTCACCCAGAGAGTAGTGGAAAACTGGAACGCTCTCCCGGAGGCTATCATAGGGGAAAACACCCTCCAGGGATTCAAGTCAAAGTTAGACAAGTTCCTACTGAACAAGGACGTACGCTGGTAAGGCTAGTCTCAGTTAGGGCATTGGTCTTTGACCAAAAAGGCCGCCGCGTGAGCGGACTGCTGGGCGCGATGGACCACTGGTCTGACCCAGCAGTGGCAATTCTTATGTTCTTATGTTCCCCCATGTCTTTCTCAATAACAGACTATAGACTTTTTCTCCAGGAACTTGTCCAAACCTTTCTTAAAACCAGCTACACTATCTGCTCTTACCACTCAGAGAATAGTTAAGCTCTGGAATGCATTATCAGAGGTTGTGATAAGAGCGGATAGCGTAGCTGGTTTTAAAAAAGGTTTGGACAATTTCCTGGAGGAAAAATCCATAGTCTGTTATTGAGAAAGACATGGGAGAAGCCACTGTTTGCCCTGGATTGGTAGCATGGAATGTTGCTACTATTTCGTTTTTGGCCAGATACTAGTGACCTGGATTGGCCACTATGAGAACAGGCTACTGGGCATGATGGACCATCGGTCTGACCCAGTAAGGCTATTCTTATGTTCTGAAGTAATTTTTCCATCCCGGCAAGTTCTTTCCCTGTCCCTGCCCCATTCCTGTAAACTCTGGCCTCATCTGCACAAGCCTCAAACACTTCAAAATCATAAGTGTTCGAGGCTTGTGCAGTTATGGGGCAGGGACAGCGATAAAACTGACGGGGACGGGATGGGGAAATTGAGTTCCTGCAGGGATGGGGACAAATTTGTCCCCGTGTCATTCTTAATCTGCATCTCCAAATGCCTGTTCTTTAGCATCCCTCCAGACAGGCACAGAAATGGATGGGTTTACGCTTCTCTGCCATCAGGGGGAGACTGAGACACTAACTTTTGGCTTCCGTACAAATGGGCTGTGCAGTCCTTATTACAATCAATCTCCAGCAGGGGGAGTGGTAAGCTTGTGCTGAGGTTGGTTGGGCCTGTTGGATCTGGTTAGTGTATCTTTCTTGTCCCTTTTGCTTGTCTGGACAGAGCTTGGGGGACCCTCTCGGGGGTCCTACCAACCTCGGGGTGTACCACACTCGGAAGGATTGAGTCCCTGGCCCCATTTCTCCCCCTCCCCAGGTTTTCTGAATTTAGAGGAGCCTCAGCTGTCCGCCTGGCCACCTGTTAGGCACAGACTACAGTATAGAGTGCCAGTGGGGTCTTCTCTGTTGATACAGCTGGTGAGCTATGAGAAGTTTAAAAAAAGACACAAGAAATAAAGGAGCTTAACATGGTCCTGAGGCCGCTGTTGTTGTGCATGGTTTTTTGCCACATTAATTTTGAGCACTTCAAAAAACCAGAAAAAGTGCGTTTTCTGTGGGCGCCAAGAGGTAGATGTGGCTGGCGAGTGCACAAAATGTCCCGGCCACCTTGAGGAGAACCTGGCTTCGGGTATCGGCGTGCTAGGCTCCCCTTCGCATGTGCACCACTCAGCCCAGGCTTCCCCTGTCACCCACGCCGGGGTTTCCTCACTGTGATCTGGCAGACTCAGTGATGCGGACCGCCGGGGAGGCTGGGGATTCCCATTCTGCTGCAGCTGGCAGTTTTTCTTTAGTGGCGGGGTTGAGTCTGGCTTCGGTGCTGCGTATTCTTTCAGGTGACAGTTTATCGATGGCCTTTCCCTTGGTTTTGGTGGGAAGTGTATCCATTTTGCCCACAGCTTCAGGCGACCTTCCTCCTATCTTGGAACACCAGGAACAGGTCTTAAATTTGTCTTCTGCTCCTGCTATGAATTCTGTATTGCCATTGGGGATTTTTTGCCCTGATTTTGTGTTAGCCATGTGCAAGGCTTATTTGCAGTTGGCTGGGGGTCCTACTTCGGTGCCGGGAGTCTCGAGGTCATCTGGGTTTTTTTTCTTTTTCACAGCCACCCCCATTCAGTCTCCTGCTTCAGCTGCCTCTATCCAGCCACCTCAGCCATCATCCAAGCGGCCGCGGATCTCTTGGGACGAGGATTCTTTTCTGGCTGATGCCTTCTCTCCAGATGAAGACTTGGATCTTGGGGAGGACCTTCCAGTTCCATTAGAGGTCCTGATGTTTTGGATGGAGACTTTTTGGAGGTGCCGGTTGGCGAGGATGCGTTGGTTGTGCGCATATTTCATCGGGAAGAGTTACGGGAGCTTATTCTTCAAGTGTCTTCAGTTTTACACTTTGAAAAGGAAGCTAAGGACCCCCCCTCGTGTTGTGGACCCAGTTCTTAGAGGGATAAGGTCAGCGTCTCACTCTTTCCCTATGCATAGGATATTCGGGATGTTGTGCACGCTCGGTGAAAGACACCGGACGTGCCTTTTTGCTTGGTGTGGTCCATAGCCAGACTGTACCCCATTCTTGATAGGGATAGAGATACTTTTAAGTCTCCTGTGTTCTCGGCTAATGTGCACAGGTGGTTTGGCCCTGAAAGACCCTCAGGACCGTAAATTGGAGGCACTACTTAAACAAAGTTTTGATGTGGCTGCCCTTGGTGTACAGGTGGCGATTTGTGGCGGTCTTGTAGCCCGGGCTTGTTTCCGGTGGTCTGAGAGAATTCTTGACTGTGAGTTGACTGGTCCTTAGTGGATCAGGAAGTTGCTAAGATTGAGCTGGGCGCTTCTTATCTCTCTGATGCAATATATGATCTGTTGCGTTCCTCGGCCAAGTCCTTGGCTCTTGGAGTAGTGACCTGCCATACCCTGTGGCTTTGGGGTTGGTCAGCAGATGCAGCATCTAAGGCTAAGCTCAGTAGGTTTCCCTTTTGAGGCTCCTTTCTCTTTGGGGAGGAGTTAGATAAGCTGGTTCAGGCCTTCATTGACTCTAAGGTGCCTCAGTTGCCGAAGGATCGACATCACCAGGCTTCGCAAGGTGGTTCTGCCAGGGGGTGTTTGCGTGATTTTCATAGGTACTGTCCTGGCCGGGGTGTGACCTCTTTCTTCCAACGCATGCAGTCCTTTGGGGGGGTTTGCTGGAGTTTGGGGTTGCGACTCGTCTGAAGGCTTCTCTGTCTGTCAGGCCCAATGACTCATTGCGGGTCCTTCCCCCGGTTCCAGTTGGAGCCCGGTTGGGGGAGTTTTACCAAGAGTGGGCCAAGATCAGTGAGTCCTAGAAGTGATTCAGGATGGTTGTACTCTGGAGGTTTCCCGACCTTTGCCAGATCATTTCCTCTCCTCTCCTTGTCAGGCGCCTTGGAAGAAAAGGACTTTTCGGCAGACACTGTTCAGGTTGCTGGACCTCAAAGCGGTAGTCCCAGTGCTTCCTCAGGAGATTCGACCAGCAGGTATTCCGTTTACTTCATGGTGCCCAAGAAAAAGGGGTCTTTTCGACCCATTTTGGATCTCAAAGGTGTCAACAGAGCACTCCGGGTTCCATCATTTCATATGGAAACCCTGAAGTCCATAATTCTTGCTGTCCTACCTGGGGAATTTCTTTCTTCTCTTGATCTTACGGAGCCCTATCTGCATGTTCCCATTCGGGCCTTGCATCAGCACTTCCTTTACTTTGCGATTTTTGGAGAGCTTTATCAGTTTGGTGTGCTTCCCTTTGGTCTAGCTGTAGCGCCTTGCACCTTCACCAAGATTATGGTGGTGGTGGCAGCGGCCTTGCGCAAGGAGGGCATTCTGGTGCACCCCTATCTGGACAACTGGTTCATTTCAAGCAAAGTCGTTGCAGGAGAGTTCTCGGGTTGTGGAGTTTCTGCAGTCCCTGGGCTGGGTGGTCAACATGTCCAAAAGCGGGTTGATTCCATCTCAGCACTTGGAGTATCTCGGCACTCTTTTCGACACCAGTTTGGGAAGAGTTTGTCTTCCGGAGGTCTGAATGTGCAAATTGCAGATGCAGATTCACTTTCTGATGGCTTGCCAATGTCTGCTGGCACAGGATTTTCTGCAGGTCTTGGGGTCCATGGTGGTGTTCTTGGAAGTGGTCCGGTGGACTCGGGCTCACATGCATCCTCTTCAGTATGCACTTCTTTAGTGGTGGTCGGCACAGATCCACACCCTGGACTCTTCTGTTCCGCTTTGGGGATTAGTTTGTCGCAGCCTGCGCTGGTGGCTCTAGTCTTCCAGTCTGGTTCAGAGAGTGAGTCTTGATCAGCCCCAGTGGACAGTGCTTCTTACGGATGCCAGTCTCCTTGGTTGGCGGGGCTCATTGTTCTGGTCGCTCAGCTCAGGGCTGCTGGTCACTGGTGAAGGCATCATGGTCAATCAATGTTCTGGAGACCAGAGCCATTCAGCTAGCATTGGTAGAATTCTGGTCCTTGCTGGAGGGCAAATCAGTTCAAGTTCTCTCAGACAGTGCCACAGTGGTGGCCTATGTCAGTCATCAGGGGGGGCACCAAGAGTCATCTGGTGGAGCTGGAGACCTCTCTGCTCATGGAGTGGGTGGAGGCTCACCTTCGGGATATCTCGTCTTCCCACATTGCTTGGAGTGGGTAATGTTCAGGTGGATTTTCTCAGTCATCATGCGCTGGATCCCGGCAAGTGGTGTGTCGAGCTGGAGGCCTTCGAGTTGATTGTGCAGGCAAGGGGAACGGCCGATCATTGACTTCATGACCACAAGTGTCAACACCAAAGCACTGAGGTTCTTCAGTCACCGCACAGATTGCCAGACCAAGGGGCTAAATGCTCTGTATAGGTTTGGCCAATGTCCGGCCTGCTGTATGTCTTTTCCCCATGGCCTCTGGTGGGGAGAGCTCTTCTTCGGATTCCCTGGCATGCAGGCCGCATGATTCTCGTGACTCCAGATTGACCCAGGTGCTTTGGTATGCAGATCTGGTTTGTCTACTAGTGACAGATCATCTTTCGCTGCCCTTCTCTCCTGATCTTCTGACTCGGGGTCCTATTCCAGTGTTTGATCTGGGTCCTTTTTGTCTTAAGGCTTGGATCTTGAATGGGCTCACCTAAGGAAGAAAGGATATTCGGATAAGGTGATCTCCACTCTCTTAAGGTCTCAGAGACTTTCCACCTCTTGGGCTTATGTGCGTGTTTGGCAGCTCTTTGAGGAGTGGTGTTCCGCGCATGGTGTGGTTCCCCCTTTATGCTGCTTTGCCTCACATCTTGGAGTTTCTGCAAGATGACCTGGAGCGAGGCCCTGCCTGGTCCTCCTTTAGGGTGCAGATTGCCGCTTTGTCTTCCTTTTGCGGTCTCTTCCGTGGTAGACATTTGGTCTCTTCTCTGGATGTGATTCGTTTCTTGAGAGCTGTGAAATTGCTCCAGTCATCGGTTCCTGCCTGAAACCTCAATATGATTCTCTCCATGCTTATTCAGCCTCATTTTGAGCCTCTTGACTCCTGCAAATTGAAGGATCTTACTCTTAAGGTAGTTTTCCTGGTGGCCATTACTTCCATGAGATGTGTTTCTGAACTGTAGGCCTTCTCTTGTAGGCCGCATTTCCTGCAGTTCTCTAAGGAGTGGGTTATGCTGCAGCTGGTTCCCTCTTCTGAAGGTGGTTTCACTGTTTTCATGTCAACCAGTCCATGGTCCTCTTGGTCTTGGGTGGTCAGGAGAGCTCAATGGAACAGTTGCGCCAGTTGGATGTCCATAGAGTCCTTCGCTCTTACGTTCTGCGGACCCAGGAGTTCTGTAATTCGGATTGTCTTTTTGTCCTCTTAGCGGGTCCTTCTAAGGGGGAAAGTGCTTTCAAGGCTACTATTGCACGCTCGAGCAAGGAGGCTATCACATCTGCATACCTTCTCCAAAAGAACCCTCTTCCAAAGCTCATTCCACTCGGGGTCAGGCAGCTTCTTGGGCTGAATCTTCTCCTGCACCTCCAGTGGATATCTGTAAAGCTGCGGTTTGGGCTTCTCTTCATTCTTTTGTTCACTACTACTGTGGCACGTTGAGATGCGGTGTTTGGTGAGCGTATTCTTGTGACGGCCCTTCGGGGGGTCCCACCCATGATCGGTACTGCTTTGGTACATCCCATCCATTTCTGTGCTGGTCTGGAGGAACGCCAAAGAAGGAGAAATTAGGTCCTTACTTGCTAATTTTCTTTCTTTTAGTCCCTCCAGACTGGCACAGACCCCGCCCTGTTGTTTTGTTTGGTGTTTTATCTCGAAGAATGCGTTTTTTTTTCCTGCGGGAGTTGGTTGGTCTGGTTGTTGAGGGAGTTACTTCAGCTGGTTTAGCTGGCAAATTGTGGGGCGTTTCTGAAAGGTTCTTGTTCTAGTCAGTATCCAACAGTGTCTTTAGTTGTCTTCTCCATGTGAGTGTGGAGTTAGTGTGTTATTGTTCAGTCTAGTTGATTTCTGCTTGGCTATTCGGCAAGACTGATTGTAATAAGGACTGCACAGCCCACTTGTACTGAAGCCAAAAGTCAATGTCTCAGTCTCCACCTGCTGGCAAAGGAGTGTAATCCCATCCATTTCTGTGCTGGTCTGGAGGGACTAAAAGAAAGAAAATTAGCAGGGAAGGACCTAATTTCTCCTTACTTAGCACTGTTGCTCATCAAGTTACGTTAAGCAGTCATTTCACCATCTTCCAATTAAAGGGTTAAGTAAAATCAGCTATTTATTTAAAGTGAAAAAATATATGAGTAGTTTGATGAATTTTAGATTAAAAGAGCTAATGACGAGGTGGGTGCCTTAATCCTAGAGCAATGAGAGAGACTGAGCTCTAAGTGGCGCTGCTGAAGCCCATATAAATTTAACCCGTTAATTGGCAGATGGTGAAACGACTGCTTTACGTAACTTGATGTTGAACGAGAGCAACAGTGCCAAGTAATAGGCATCTGGCGAGGCAGATCTCCCATAAGAGACATATAAACACATGTTGTTTCTGAGCATCAATGCTAAATAAAAGGTTAAAGGAGAAAAAGAGAAATGGGTTCATAGACAACGGTGCAAAAGACAAAGGCGCGCCCGGACAATTGAGCGCAGCGCGGAGGCGCGCGCCGCTCTAAATTACTGTTTTTAGGGCTCCGACGGGGGGCATGGCCCCCCACTTTACTTAATAGACATCGCGCTAGCGTTATGGGGGGTTTGGGGGGGTTGTAACCCTCCACATTTTATTGTAAACTGAACTTTTTCCCTAAAAACAGGGAAAAAGTGAAGTTTTCAGTAAAATGTGGGGGGTTACAACCCCCCACAACGCCACCACAACGCGGCGCAATGTCTATTAAGTAAAGTGGGGGGGTTCCCTCCCATGTCCCCCCCCGTCGGAGCCCTAAAAACAGTAATTTAGAGCGGCGCGCACCTCCGTGCTGCGCTCAATTGTCTGGGTGCGCCTTTGTCCCGGCGCGCTTTTGACCTGACACCGAGAAATGTGATATCCTGAGAGCTTTTTGAGTGGGTTTCCTGTTAGACATTATCTGAAATGCATGCACTGCCTCCTTCATATGCGAATCTGTCTCGTGCATATTCATCTAGGTACCTGAAAACCTGACTGACTGACTGAGAGTTCCCTGATGGGACTGGGTTGAGAATTACTGGTATAAAGCTGTGGTTTCTGATTCTCATCTCTGCAGGTGAAAGATGTGAAGGAGAAATTGAGGCTGATGAAGGGTTTCTGGGTGACGGTCCCCCACACACTCTGCAGTGATGACAAAGTAGCAGCAGATGTGACCAATGAGGAGAAGTGCTGGAATGGGCAGGCCCGAGGGAGGTGAGGCTTGGGAAGGGGAAATGAGCCAGGATGGTTGGCGATCATGGAGCAGAGTCTGTGGAAGGGGTTTGGCGAGGCTTGGGGTTGTGCAGGAGAGACTTTTGAAGGAAGGCTGGCCAGGTTTGGGAGAAGGAAAGACCATGGATGCAACATCAGTCAGGACTGGAAGATAGGGGGGGAGAGGTCCTGGAGGTCAGCTTTTGGGAGGGAGAACCAAGAGGTGCAAGGAAGAAAGGGAGGGAAGAAAGATAAGCTGAGGAGGAAAAACAGCCAACCCAAGTGTAAGGGAGTAGGAGGAAAATGGAGGCCAAAAAGAGAGGGTGGGGAGAAATGTCAGTTCAGGAGGAGTAAGAGTGGAATGGGGTAGGGAACAGAGAGGAGGATAGGTCCTGTGGGGGCTCTAGCATCCAGGGTCCCAGTGTAATATAGGTCCCTTCTTGCCTTTCAGGTACCTTCCAGATGTGACTAGGGATGGCTTGGTAAATCAGATCAACAACCCAGAGGTGGAGGTTGACATCGCCCGGCCAGAGCTGAAAACGCGGCAGCTCATCATGCAGCTCAGAGTGACCACCAACCGGCTCCGTAGCGCCTTCAGCGGCAATGATGTGGATTTCCAGGATGCTTGTGAGTGTTGTTGTCCTGGACACCAGGCACAGTTCAAAATAGCAGCATCCCTCTGGCTCTGTGCCACCATGGTTGGTGGATTTGACTCGGAATTAATGTCTGTGGGCAGATAACTGGCCTGTGATTGGTAGAGCTGGTGAGCAGCTCATGTGCCTGTGATTGGTGGGTCTGAGTGCTGTTGATTGGTTGATTTTTTTGTTTGTTTGTTTGTCTTTTCTTAGATGAGGACGGCAGTGGAGGATCCGGTGGGGGTGAGAGGTACAGCGAGGACTGGCCCTCGGGAACCAGTGCTGGCTCTAGACCAGATGAGGGCCGCATTCCACGGAAGGACCGACCCAGCAAGGGCAGCAGGCAGAACCAGAGTGGACGGAACAGCGCTGGACGCAGCAGGCAGGCCACTTCCTTGCTCATGTCGGGACTCATCCTATTGGTGCTGCGTTGCCGGTAACACCTGGAGCTGTCCCTTTCACATACTGATTGCCTCGCCCAGACTGGTGCAACATTAACGGGGATCCCACTTATCAGCTGTTGGGCCATCTTCCAGAAGTTCGACAGACTTGAGCCAGTCTTTCCAACAGAGTTGATGATCAGTCTAAAAACTTTTTTTTAAAGTTTTTGTTTCTTCCCTTCTTGGAAGATGTTTTTATCCTGTTTTTTAATCCAGAAAATTTCCACAAGGGGATAGATAATATCTTACCTGTATAATGGAGAGAGGAGTGAGAGGGGGAAAGGGATGCAGCAGAGAGGCAGAGGAATGTCTCAGAGGTTTGAGGGGGATAGGAGTGCAGCTGAGAAGGATTTTAAGGTGAGAAGGGTGAAAAATGGAGAGGTTGAAGAGCTGTGAAAAAGTGGACGTGAAGCTCAGAAATGGAGAGGAAATGATGGACGATTAGGATTTCCATGTTTTGGGGAGGGGGTGCAGCTGAGGGATCTTGAAGGAAGGATATTGGGAGGGGACTTGGTGTCATGCGCTGGGAGCAAGCGTCTTGGCCATGGGTAACAGGAGATGGCATAAAGTATTTAGTAGCAGAGAATCCAGGTATCGATCCCAAGAAAGGGAGTTTCAAAATGTGTGTTTGTGTGTATATGTTATCTTTTTAGAGAAGAACAGTGGCATAGCGAGGGTAGGAGGTGCTTGGGGCAGTTTCACCCCCCTGCGTCCTTATTCTGCCACCCTCCCTCCCCTCCTGTACCTCTTTAGATCTCCGCCAGCGTGAGCAGCTTCTCTGGCTTGCTGGTCGCACAAGCGTTGCCTTTCCCTCTGATGTCACTTCCTGGCCTCACAACTAGGAAGTGATTTCAGAGGGGAGCCAGACCGACGCGAGCAGCAGGCCATAGAAGTGGCTTGCGCTGGCAGAGATTTAAAGAGAGAGGGCGTGGGGAATGGAGAGGTGCCAGCGCCCCCCACCAAGAAGGCACCCCCCTCTTTTCTATGCTGCTGGGAAAGAGGGTGAGAATAAAGCTGCCAGTCCCTGGCTGGCTGTGCCCTGGTGGAAAATGAAGTAGTGGGGCAGGTGCTTCTCCTTCCTCTCTTCCTTTTGTGTCTTCCAGAAACAGTTTGTGGGGGACTTAGGGGGTTATAAGTGTGGAGACATTTTACAATCTGCTGCTATTACCTCCAGAAAAAGTTTCCTAGTTACAAAGGTAATATAGAATTTTCCAGTCCCGGAGGCCTTCTTTAACCACTTCCTAATCAGGGGATAACTCGGGAGTTTCCTATCTCCCCACCTCCTCCCCCCCCCACATCGTCCCTTCCCCCATTGACATTGTAGTTCCTGGTTATGAAGGCTAGATTTAGGTCTCCCTTGGGGCGGATTCTCCTATAAGAAGTTTGAATTCTCTCTCCTCTGAATCTGTCTGTATCCTCCCCCAGCCTTCCCCTTCCTCATTTTTTAATATGCTGGCTGTTTGGCCTCCCTAGATTTTTTTTTTTCTCTTTTATATACGTCATACAATAAACCAATTAATTTATTGCTTTTGATCTGCCTGTGGATGTAGGTTTTGTGGATGTGGGAGGGTTGGGAGTTTGAACAGTAGAGGAATGTCATCTGTCTCTCCTAGAGTTGCTGAACCCCTGTTCTGCTGCCTTTGATACTGTTAATTAGAGAATGACACGGTGGCGGTTTACCCGCGGCCACCGCATTTTAGCCGCGGTCACCCGCCGAAAACGGGGAAGAAAACTAGCAGTCGCTGCGGCGACGGGGACAAGGCCATTCACCGCCCGCGGGGCGGTGAATGGTCTTGTCCCCCGCAGTGAGGCATGAAGGATCGCGCGGTCCCCGCAGCTCACACCCGCCCGCCCAATCGATTCCAGTGTCCAGCCAGCTCTCTCCCCTCTCCTCACCCCAGTCCGCAGATCCTCCTCCTCGGCGACCCGCACGCTACCAGAGAGCCGCGCACACCCGCCGCTGCTCAGCCTCGATCTTCTGCTCTGACGCAACCGGGAACAGGAAGTTGCAGCAGAGCAGAAGATCGAACACTGAGCAGCCGCGCGTGTGCGGCTCCCTGGGAAAGCGCGCAGGTTGCCGAAAAAGAAAACCCACAAACCAAGGTGAGGAGAAGGGAGAGAGCCGGCCAAACACCAGGATCGACCGGGCAGGCAGGTAGTGGCCGCGGGGACCGTGCGATCGCTAGTGTTCCCGGCTCAAATTGGAAGGAGGGAGTGAAAGGAAAAAGGCTTATATGGATGCAGCGGGGACGGTGACGGGGCGGTGAATGGGATGGCGGGGGCGGTGAAAGGGATGGCGGTGACGGGGCGGTGAAGGGATCGGCGGTGACGGGGCGGTGCAGAGGATGGTGGGCCGGTGACGGGGCGGTGACGGGGACAGATTTTTTCCCCGTGTCATTCTCTACTGTTAATCACAGCTTACTCCTCGATACGCTGTCCTCGCTTAGATTCCATGAATCTGTCCTCTCCCGCTTTGCCTCCTACCTCTCCCAATGCACCTTTAGTGTATGTGTTGGTGGGTCCTCTTCTGCTGCTACCCCGCTAGCAGTGTACCCCAAGGTTCTGCCTTAGGATCTCTTCTCTCTCTCTCTGATCTTCTCCCATGGCTTCCAGTACCACATATATGCTGATGACTCCCGGATCTACCTCTCTATGCCTGAAAATTCACCTAAAGTCCAAGAAAAAGTCTCTGCCCATTTGGCTGACATTGCTGCCTGGATGAATTGCCGTCATCTGAAACTAAACACGTCCCAGACCGAGCTGCTCCTCTTTCCTCCTAAACCCTCTGCTCTTCCTCCTCCTTTCTCTATCTTGATAAATAATACTGTCGTCATTCCAGTCTCCTCTGCTCGCATCCATGGAGTCGTCTTCAATTCCGACCCCTCATTTTCTACGCACATCCAACAAACTGCTAAGGCCTGTCGCTTCTATCTCTACAATATCACCAAAATTTGCCCCTTCCTCTCTGAGCACACTATCCCGACTCTCGTAACCTCACGCTTAGATTACTGCAATCTACTTCTAACTGGTCTCCTGCAGTGCCGCCTCTCCCCCCCTTCAATCGGCAAAACTCTGCTGCACGATTCATCTTGCTACACTCATGTCGCCCCTCTCCTTAAATCACTTCACTGGCTCCCTATCCACCTTCGCATACAGTTCAAGCTCCTATTGCTGACCTATAAGTGTGTTCATTCCTTTCTTCTCTCTCCTTATACACCTCCCAGAGAACTTCATTCCTCAGATAAGCTGCTCTTAGCTTTACCCTTCTCCTCCACTGTCAATTCCAGACTTAGTTCCTTTCATCTAGCTGCCCCCTATGCCTGGAATAAATTACCCAAGTTTGTCCGCCAAACCCCTTCTCTTCCCTTTGTTTGAAAGTAGAGACTGACACAGGGACAAATTTTTCCCGTCGCTGCAGGAACTCAATTTCCCTGTCCCGTCCCTGTGCGTTTTGTCACTGTCCCTGCCCCATTCCTGTAAGCTCGGCCTTAACCACACAAGCCTCGAACACTTATGATTTTAAAGTGTTTGAGGCTTGTGCAGATGAGGCCAGAGCTTGCAGGAATGGGGCAGGGAGAGGAAAAAAACTTGCTGGGGCGGAAAATGAGTTCCCCTAGTGACGGGGAAAAATTTGTCCCATTGTTATACTCTATTTTAAAGCAGGCTGAAAACCCACCTTTAATCCATAACTCTACTCCTCTGCCCACCAACTCAGCCAGCAGATTAACCGTGTGTCCATGACATCCTGTTTCTCTTTGGGAAGCAGAACTGAGATTGTGATGTCATAATGCCTCATTCCGCCAATAAGAGCCAACCTCATCAATGATGTCACAATGGCTTGATTGTTCTGTACTCCCCACTGCCCACCAACCCAGCCAGCAGATTAACCGTTCCCCTTAACTGTATCCATGCCATCCTGTTTGTCTTCTTGACTGTTTAGATTGTAAGCTCTTTCGAGCAGGGACTGTCTTTTTTGTGACTCTGTACAGCGCTGTGTGCGTCTGGTAGCACTATAGAAATAATAGTAGTAGTCTTCTTTCTGCTCTGGCACACTGATTACTTCCATATGGACGTGACCATGGTTGAAGTTAGGTGAAGCCGAACTTATTTCTCATTCAGTTATGATTTTGGGTGGGTGGGAGGAGAGTGCCTGTGTATGCCAGCAACATCTGGAGCTACATCTGTTCTGAATGTCGCTGCATGCCTTTCCATACTGAGACTCGGCAGCTGCATGCATGAAGCAGGCTTTCCACGGACTTGGGTAGCAGCACATTATCTCTGGCTCACGCCTGGTGTAGCCTCCTTTCTCTCCGGTGCATCTTTGCAGAATGGCTTAATGCATGCTGGGATTTGCAGTTATGGACTTTGTTGAGCAATGCTGCCTACCTTGGCTTTAAAAGCTTCCTGGAGAAACAAGTTAGCCAAGATACAGGGAAGCTAGAGTCACATTGTCAAGTCAGGCAGGTTTGACAAGTCTGTGGCTGCCAGGGCACACAGTAGATGTCAGCAAAAAAAGGATCATCGGATTTCCTGAATTTGCCCTGTTTCTCCTACCTATGGTACGATGCTTGCTGAAGATAGCTTCCAGATCATAGAAACACGATGGCAAATAAAGGCCAAATGGTCCATCCAGTCTGCCCATCCGCAGCATCCACTGTCTCCTCCCCCTGTTAGCTAAGGTTCTTTATACCTGCATTGTGAGGTCATAAGAGCATTAGGATTATAGGCTAAGGCTCTTAACACTTGCATTGTGAGGTCATAGAGCTTTATTGTTATAGAAACATGATGGCAGATAAAGGCCAAATGGTCCATCCAGTCTGCCCATCCGCAGCATCCACTGTCTCCTCTCCCTGTTAGCTAAGGCTCTTTATACCTGCATTGTGAGGTCATAAGAGCATTAGGATTATAGGCTAAGGCTCTTAATACTTGCATTGTGAGGTCATAGAGCTTTATGGTTATAGAAACATGATGGCAGATAAAGGCCAAATGGTCCATCCAGTCTGCCCATCCGCAGCATCCACGATCTCCTTGTGCCTATTTCACTTTTTTGAATTCAAGACACAATATTTGACTCCACCACTGTACTGGGAGACTATTCTATGCATCTACCACCCTTTCAGTAAGAAAGTATTTCCTTAGATTACTCCTGAGCCTATCACCTCCTAACCTCATTCTATGCCTTCTTACTCGAGTTTAAATTGAAAGAGACTTGTCTCGTGTATTTATGCCACATAGGTATTTAAACATCTCTATCATATCGCCCCTCTCCTACCTTTCCTGCAAAGTATACACATTGAGATCTTTTAAGTCTGTCTCCGTATGCCTTATGACACGTGGCCCGGGGGCCACAAGCGGCCCACCAGGTACTATTTTGAGGCCCTCAGTATGTCTATTATAATCACAAAAGTAAAATAAAACAGTTTCTTGATCATATGTCTCTTTAGCTATAAATGACAATATTATTATTATTAACACTTAGCCAAAAGGAAAGATTTATAAACTACAGTGGTGCCTCGCATAACGAACGCCTCGCACAACGAACGCTGCACACAACGAACTTCATGTCTTGATTCACACAACGAACTTCGTTTCACACAATGAACTTCACATAACGAACTTCGTTTCACACAACGAACTTCGTTTCACACAACGAACTTCGTTTCACACAACGAAGTCGCCCGAGCTGCCGATGTATTGCATCCTTCCGCGCAGGCACTGCAGGCAGTCGTTAGTCACTGCGCTTAACTGCCCTCTCTCACTGTATACAGTCGTCCTTTTAAGATAAACTCAATATTTTTTATATATCATGGCTTCTAAAAAAAGCAGGAAGGTGATTTCTGTTGAAATGAAACGGGAAATAATTAGAAGGAGTGAATGTGGGGTAAAACAGTGTGACCTCGTCAAAGAGTTTGGCCTCAGCAAGACCACCATTTTCACCATTTTGACAAATTTATCTTTTTTTATGTCATCTTAGCATATTTTATGCTGCAGAACGAATTATTTTTTTTAACATGTATTGTTATGGGAAAACGCGTTTCACATAACGAACTTTTCGCATAACAAACTTGCTCCTGGAACGAATTAAGTTCATTGTGTGAGGCACCACTGTATAAAGAGTTTTACCTCATGCAAAATTGTCAATTCTTCAATAACACATGAACTATTTTTTCTGAGGCCCTCCAAGTACCTACAAATCCAAAATGTGGCCCCGCAAAGGGTTTGAGTTTGAGACCACTGCCTTATGATGTAGACCACCAACCATTTCAGTTGCCTTCCTCTGGACCGACTGCAACCTGTTTATATCTTTTTGCAAGAGCAGTCTCCAGAGACTTTCCTCAACTGCTATCTGTGCCCTAATCTGATCTTATGCTCTTAAATGCAACCTAAATTACTAATGTTGACTAAAATACTTTTTGTAGAGAACCCTAACAGAGACTCTAAAGGCCTATTGCCTAAACTGACTGCTGAAAAAGCTGAATACTGAACTAAAAAAAAGTAAAAGAGGACAATGAAATAACCTACTGAAGCCCAAATTTACTTTTTTTCCCAAGTTTGAATGCCAGCAAGTAAGATATTCCAAAATAGTTCTCAGCTCTGTACATGTATGATCACCTGCAAATTAAGACCTGCTCTCTTCAGGCACCTAAAGGGTTGCGGGCCAACTAGACCCCTCTCATTTTGAGTAAGGCTTTTACAATTTGTATTCCAAGTATGATCACCTGCATGGTAAGGTTGCCAGTTGGATCCAGATTTGCCTGGTTTGGGATTTTACTCAGTGCATAGAGGAACTTGTTTTTCGTAGAGAATGCAATGGGGAAATCAGAACTACAAGTCCCTGTATGCACTGCGGTAAAACCAAAACCGGATCCAACCTGTTGGATGAATCGGGAACCCTACTGCCTGGTGTCGTCCTCCCAAGGTAGAAAGTGTAGCCAAGTTGGCCTATATTTCATAATAGGAATGTGGTCACCATTCTATCCAAGAATAGACTGTAAGAAGAAGAATATGGACCTTCTATGTATTAGTATATCTAGTAGCAGTAAAAAAAAATAGCTTAAAGCCCTTTTGCCATTTTGTACAACTAATATCAGAGACGAACAGTCCCTTTCAGTACAACTTGCATTGTCATTCACGATAAACAAGAATCTAGGAGTAGGGCTGGCCCAACTATTAGGCAAAACTAGGTGGTAGCCTGAAGCAGCAAAGAGTGGCTGCAGTCAAAGCAAACAATAGGTCTTATATTTCTCAAGTCTTGGAGATTCTTTTTTTAATCTTTATTAATTTTTCAAAACTAACAAAAAGTGCAACACAATGTTCATATCAGTATCAATAATAAATAAGCACTTAAATGCAATTAGTAGCAGTACAACAATATAAGCCCCTCCCCCCACAATTACCTTAAGGAATCACCCTAAAGATACATCTCCCCCCCCCAATAAAAGAAGGCTAAAAGAACTATAACAATTGTACAAAAGACGTTAATGGACCCCCAAACTAAGTTAAATATTTTAGAATGCCCTAGAACAGGGGTGTCGGAGTCCCTCCTCGAGGGCCGCAATCCAGTCGGGTTTTCCCCAATGAATCTGCATGAGATCTATTTGCATGCACTTGCTTTCAACGTATGCTGATAGATCTCATGCCTATTCATTGGGGAAATCCTGAAAACCCGACTGGATTGCGGCCCTCGAGGAGGGACTTTGACATCCCTGCCCTAGAATGTCGGCATTCATCTTCTCATACCTGTAATTTAAACATAAGCTTGCCCACCAAAAGGAAAAATCACAGTTTCCAATTTCGAGTTATCATCTGTATGGCTACCCCAGTCAAAATCAGAAAAAGCCGGCATTTATAACGATCCAGGGGGGGCTTAACGTACAGTAGTTTTCCAAGTGTTGGGAAGTGACTAGCATTATTGGTTTTAATCAAGTCTAAAGCCTTTGACACAGTCAAATTTCAGGTTTATAGCAGTTATCTCCTCTGTTGATTTCTTAACTGTAGAGGTTAAATCAGTGGTTCCCAACCCTGTCCTGGAGGACCCCCCCCTCCCCAGGCTAGTTGGGTTTCCAGGATAGCTCTAATTAATATGAATATGCATGAGAGCGATCTGCATATAATCAAGGTGCCAGGCCTGCAAATCTGCTCCATGCATATTTATTAGGGGTAGCCTGGCCTGGGAACCACTGGGTTAAATCCTGCAAGGCTTTCCAGATTGATAATAATGAAACCACCGCGGGAGCTGACAGATTTTCATCGTCTCGAAGGGCCTCATTTCCACAGGGGATGCCTGCTGGCTCAGGGCCTGTGCCTAGAGCTTGTTCTTCCATAACGAGGAGGTTGAGCTCTACTCTTGCCACCACAGCAACCGCTGGAGGCGGTGGGGGGAATAGTGACGTACTCCAAAGCAATGTATGCTCCTTCATCACGCTGCAACCCTGGGCTCTCTTCCCCAGAACCAAATGCTGCAGCCCCGATGGCATATTGCTGCTGTACCGGTGAAGATGATTGAGCCGGCGAGGAAGCAGCTTTGATCACCCCCTTTCTCTTCATAAGAGGCATATCCATAAGCAGCGAATAAGGTTTTTATCCCTTTCCTTGTATTAATTGGACAAATGTCTCCATTTATTTATTATTTCTTAGTACAGTGGTTCCCAACCCTGTCCTGGAGGACCACCAGGCCAATCGGGTTTTTAGGCTAGCCCTAATGAATATGCATGAGAGAGATTTGCATATAATGGAAGTGAGAGACATGCAAATCTGAACCATGCACATTCATTAGGGCTAGCCTGAAAACTCGATTGGCCTGGTGGTCCTCCAGGACAGGGTTGAGAACCACTGTCTTAGTACATAGTATATTTACTTTTTTTTTTTTTTTTTAGTTCAATCATCTTTATTGAAGAATTTTGTAAAATATACAACAATTGGGTAATAATGACCAATAAACAAAGGCGATATTCGTAACATTAATACAATGTGACCATTATTACCACAGAAAGGAAATCTAGGGTAGGGAACGTCCTACCCCCAACAACAACCGTCAAAAAAGAAATTCACCCAGCAGTGTACAGCAAGAGTAACCTAGACAGAGACAAAGGGGAAAATTCTATAAAAGGCACCTAAAAAGTTATGTGCCTAACTTGCCTTGATAGCGGTTATTAGCGCAAGGAGCTGTGCTGAATGTTCCACGCTGCTTCCGACGCTCATAGAGTTCCTATGAGTATTGGGAGCCGTGCCGAGCATTCCGCTCAGCTCCCTGTGCTAATAACCGCTATCACGGTTTAGTAAAAAGAGGGGAGGTTAATTAGTAAATTGGTTTCAAGTAAGAGCTTTAACAAGCTCATCATTGAAAAAAAAAAAAAATTAATTGTACATAAGTGCCTGCCTTCTTAGGTGCGATTCTACAAACGATAGGCACGAGGAGGCGCATGATAAAAAAAACAACAGCTAAGCCCGTTTTGGGCCTAAGTCGCTAGTCGCCCAAAGTGAGCAGTGTCTAAAGTCCATTCTCTAAAAATACGTCCAAAATAAATATATATATGTTTTTTGAGAATCGTCTAATTATAGTAACATAGTAACATAGTAGATGACGGCAGATAAAGACCCGAATGGTCCATCCAGTCTGCCCAACCTGATTCAATTTAAATTTTTTTTTTTTTCTTCTTAGCTATTTCTGGGCAAGAATCCAAAGCTTTTCCCGGTACTGTGCTTGGGTTCCAACTGCCGAAATCTGTGTTAAGACTTACTCCAGCCCATCTACACCCTCCCAGCCATTGAAGCCCTCCCCTGCCCATCCTCCCCAAACGGCCATACACAGACACAGACTGTGCAAGTCTGCCCAGTAACTGGCCTAGTTCAATCTTTAATATTATTTTCTGATTCTAAATCTTCTGTGTTCATCCCACGCTTCTTTGAACTCAGTCACAGTTTTACTCTCCACCACCTCTCTCGGGAGCGCATTCCAGGCATCCACCACCCTCTCCGTAAAGTAGAATTTCCTAACATTGCCCCTGAATCTACCACCCCTCAACCTCAAATTATGTCCTCTGGTTTTACCATTTTCCTTTCTCTGGAAAAGATTTTGTTCTACGTTAATACCCTTTAAGTATTTGAACGTCTGAATCATATCTTCCCTGTCTCTCCTTTCCTCTAGGGAAATTATACGTCCAGACCGCTAAGTCGTCTGTATACCCCATTGTCGTCCAAAAATTCATCCAAGTCAAAAACGCTTAGAACAAGACCTTTTGGACAGGGGAGGGGCCAGCAAAGTGATGGACCGGCCACCCAGACATAGCAACACAGTAGTGGGGCACCTTACAGGGCACTGCTGTGACCTTCACAAAAAGGGTGCCACATAAACATCTCACCACAGCTCCCTTATAGGTCATGGTGAGCCCCCCCAAAACGTACTATACCCACCTGTCTACAACCCCAATAGCCCTAATGGCTGCAGGTGGCACCTATATGGCAGTACAGTAGGGTTGGGGGAGTTTTGAGGGGTGCACATGTTTCACCATGAATGCAGTGGTTAGAGTGGCTTATGGGCCTGGTCCTCCTCTCTGTGAGAGAAATAATATTAAAAAGAAATTCCCACAAAACACTGAACCCCTTCCCCCCCCCACAAAAAAAAAAAAAAGAAAAGCCTGCCTAATCCTTGGAGAAACAGCAGAAAAGATATTGCATTATGTGACCAGACTAGAAACATTTGACTATGTCATGCCAATAGGGCTCAGCAGATCACAGTGATGAAAATATAAACAACTAGTCTCTAAGCCCGTTACATTAACCGGTGTTAGAATAGATGTGTGTGTCTGTCTTTTTCTGTTTCTCTCTCCTTGGCCACTGTCTATCTGTCTTTTTTTCTGTCTCTCTTTCCTCGGCTGTCCACCACCACCCCTTGCCCGCTCTCCCTGTCCAGCAGCAGCCTTTCACCATTCATTTTACCTCCCCCCTGTCCAGCAGCTCCTTTTCCCTGCTCCCCCTGTCCAGCAGTAGGCCTTCTCCCTGTCCAGCAGCACCCCTTCCCTGCTCCCCCTGTCCAGAAGCACCCCTTCTCCCTTTTACCTCCCCCCATGTCCAGCAGCACCTCTTCCCTGCTCCCCCTGTCCAGCAGTAGGCCTTCTCCCTTCCTTTTACCTCCCCCCCTGTCCAGCAGCACCCCTTCCCTGCTCCCCCTGTCCAGCAGCACCCCTTCTCCCTTCCTTTTACCTCCCCCATGTCCAGCAGCACCTCTTACCTGATCCCCCTGTCCAGCAGTAGGCCTGCTCCTTTCCCTGCTCCCTCTGTCCAGTATCCGCTAGCCTGGGCAGCCTCGCATTATCGAAGTGGGCCGCCCTCACAAATGCCCCGCGGCTGCTACTTTTACTGGTCCGGGGGTGAGAAGAGGCAGCGGCAGCGCAGGAGTCAAACCTCCACTCAAGCCGCCCCCACGCCCCGCAAGCCATCGCAATCCACCCCACGCGCCGCAAGCCGCCTCACGCGCCTCCAATCGAATTAGGCACGGAGGCAGACATCACGGCGGCAGTGATCACAACCTCCTAAGTGCACATGCGCGTTTAGGGTTTTATTATAGAGGATATTTATTAAAACACTCCTATTAGCCCAACATGGCCATGTTTCACCCCTCTTTGGGCTGCATCAGGGTCTGAATCGCACCAGAAAATACTAATCCAAGATCTCATTAATCTGGCAATTACAAGTTGTTGCCAGTCAGGTCTAGATCAGGTTACCAGATGTCTAGATTTACCCGGACATGCCTTTTTTTTAGAGGACATGTCCGGATGGCTTCTCAAAACCCGGCACTTTGTCCAGGTTTTGAAAAGCTTCCAGCTTGGGACCGTGTCAGGAAGACATCTGCGCATGCGACACGCTGACATCACGCACATGATGTCATCGTATCACGCATGTGCAGATGCCCTCCCAACGTGGCTCCGAACACGAGAACAGGTTAAGGGGGGAGGGGGGCAGTACGGGACATAGAAACATAGAAAAAAGCAGCAGAAAAGGGCTATAGCCCACCAAGTCTGCCCATTCCAAGTATCCCCTCCCCTGAATTTACTCCCTTAAAGATCCCACGTGAGTATCCCATTTTCTCTTAAAATCCGTCACGCTGCTGGCCTTTATCACCTGGAGTGGGAGTCTGTTCCAATGATCCACTACTCTTTCGGTGAAGAAGTACTTCCTGGAGTCGCCATGAAACTTCCCTCCCCTGATTTTCAGCGGATGCCCTCTGGTGGTCGAGGGTCCCATGAGCCAGAAGATATCATCTTCTGACTCGATGCGTCCCGTGATGTACTGTACTTATATGTTTCAATCATATCTCCCCGTTCTCTTCTTTCCTCAAGTGAGTAAAGCCGCAATTTTTTAAATCTTTCTTCATACGTGAGATCCTTGGGTGGAACTGAGTGGGGCCATGGGTCCAGGTTTTACAATAATAAAATCTGGTAACCCTAAGTTTAGAGCACAGTTTGCTGCTCGTAAATCAAAAACCTACGCAGCAAGCTGTGCTAGACCTTGAATGCTCTTGTCCTGTCCTTGACTGGCAACAATTTGTAACTGCCAAATATATGAGAACAGCCAGCTACTGCCAGATTAATGAGACCATGGATTAGCATTTTCTGGTGTGATGCAGCCCCAAGAGGGGTGAAACATGGCCATGTCAGGCTAATAGGAGCGTTATAATTAGGGTTGCCAGAATGTACGATTGTAAAATCCGGACAAACCTAGACCCGCCCCCTACTACCTGCTTTGGTCGGGGGGGGGGGGGCATGCGCGGATTGCCTCCTATCCAACACGATTGAGAGGAGGCTTTTCATAAAGCCGGGTTTCAAAAGCCATCCGGACCACTGGACGTCCTCAAAAGGAGGACAGGTCCAGTGAAATCCGGACATCTGGTAAACCTAGTTTTAATAAATATTGATTATATTTTCATCACTGTGGTCTGCTGTGTTTTTGTTCAGATTGGATCTTAAACCGATTTTGCTTGTTTTTTTGATGCCAATAAAGCTTCCTCATTCCAAATCTGAAATTTGAACAAAAAACTGTCAACCTGACCATGGTTGTCTAAAGGGAAACTGGGGGGAAAAAAACAATAACATAACTTTATTTCTTCTATACCGCCATAATCAAACAATTTCTAGGCGGTTTACACCAAAGAAGGCTGGACAATCGGCGAAATACAAATAATGAAAATACAACAAGTTTCTTAAATATGTTCAATGTAAAATTTTGTTAACAGTAATATCCACATTTAGGAAATGAATTTATCAAACAACGCTGACTTAATTACTTTTCGAAATGCACCATAAGACAGCAAAACTCCACCAATACAATTACCCCACCAGGACTGCTGCTTACTTGCTTGAAATGCAAGAGTCCTATCCAAAAAAAGTCTTGTATCTGCAGCCAGTCATTTTTGGATAAGCAAATAGATTATCAAGTTTCAAGTTTTATTACCATTTGATGAATCGCTTATACAAATTTTCTAAGCGATGTACAATTTAAAAAGCCACTAGATAGTGGTCTCACATACAATGGGTTACAATGTGAGAACTGTCGTCACAGTGGGGGGAAAAAAATGCCACTTCACAGGTTTGTTTGCTCTGCCTTCATTGGCCCTTCCTAATCTGAAAGCAACCTGAGCCTCCCCTAAGCATTCTTGCAGGGATGGGGGTCAGGAGGCAGCTTTTCAGCCAGGGGTTAGAAGGGGACAGCAGTGGACTCTGGTTCTCCTTAGCTTCTGGCAGGAGGAAGCAAGGCAGCACAGCTGCCCCCTTGATGCTGGGCTGTACTGGAGACTTGGGGGGCAGCCACTTCTCACCATGGGCAAAATAATCATCGCCTACAAGGGTTCCAGATACTCTCCGCGGTTCCACTTTTTCAAACACATTATGGGCTTGGTGGCATGTAGGAACGTTTGGTACCTGGCTGCGACTCTCATTGTGTGTCTTATGACTGGGGTAAGTGCGAATGCATGAGTTTATCTTCTATACACATATTTTGTAAGTTTATTTGCAGGATGCTCAAGGCTAAAGAAATATATATATTTTTTCCTAACATTGCCTGTACAGAGAAGCAGCCTGGATTTTACCTTCCTTTGTGGAAGGGTCTTTGCAGTGTGTGTCTACCAGCTACAGTGGGCTTAGGGTGGTTAGGGGTCCTGGGATCCCTAAGAGGCTTCGTCTGGAAGATCCAGAATCAAGGTGGATATTTTTAATTTCAATCTCACTTGAATTGCTTTGGGGGTTAGGATTGTTGGGAGAGCATCGAATGAAAGGAAGAAATAGGTTAGCTTAGCTTAATTTGTTCTGAATATAATGCATTCAACGGACTCGCAGACCAAAGTGCTTTACAAATTCCAAATGCTGAGAAACAAAAAAACAACTACAGTGTACCACAGAAAAGCTAAATCAGGAATTATGTGAATTTTTCAAGCAAAATACTGTATTTTAAAATTTATAGTCTGCATATATCTTTGCAGATTACATAACTGCAGTTCAATTACAATACAAAACATAAAACTTCCTTGTACACACTTCACTTCCCAAAAATCTTTTGGAAAAAATTGTAGGGACGCCTGTTTTTTCAGCCTCTAAAGTTGCCAGTGTTTACCATTGTGGAGGACGCTACTCCCTGTTGTTTCTGGCTGGTGAGTGGAGTTGGCATCCGGCGTAGGATTTTCCCCTGCATCCCCTAAGAAAAGCAAGGCTGCACATTCCTGCTCCGCAGTGGGCTAAATCCAGGAATGAATCAGCATCAACTCTGACAAATGAAACTGGGTCGAGCTAGCAACCCTAGAAGCATATGGAGCAGATCGAGTAGGGTTTCAGAGCCACCCAGGGCGGGTCTGGGACGATTCATCGAGGCCATTTCATCGCAGCCATGCTGAAACATCCTGCGATGAAACGGCCACGATGAATCGTCCCATTCCACCCAGTGCCAGGAGGGAGACTTTTTGACCAGTCCTGGTTTTGGACTTACAACCCAAAACCGTGTGGAATTTGCAGTCCCCGATTGTGTCAGTTCAAATCGGCACTGCAGGTTTTTCCGTGCAAATATTAAAATAAAAAAATGTCCAGTTCACTCTGAAAATCATTAGTGTTCCTGTCATTAGTGCTTTACTAGGCAGAAAGGGGTGAAATCGGTCACTTAACCTTACAAGTTTACACACAGGGCTGACTTTAGAGCAGAGCAAGCGGCAGGAGTCTGCAGTCTTGTTTTTAAACTTACATTCCAAAATGGTGTACTATTAACTATTTCTGTGTATAGATGCACCTTCTTGTCCAATTTGTCTGTCTTGTCTAGAAAATTAAAGAGTCATGGGATAGATGGCAAAGTTCAGTTGTGGATTAGGAACTGGTTATTGAATAGAAAACAGAGGGAAGAGTTAAATGGTCATTTTTCTCAATGGAGAAGAGTAAGCAGTGGAGTGCTGCAGGAATCTGCACTGGGACTGGTGTTATTTAACTTATTTATAAATGATCTGGAAATTGGAATGTCGAGTGAGGTGATTCAATTTACAGATGACACTAAACTGTTCAAAGTTGTTAAAATGCATGCAGATTGTGAAAAATTACAGGCAGACATTACATTAGTGATTGCTATTCCGCCAATACCTTGCGGTTCAAGGCGGATTACATAAAAGTGTTCAGAGATTAATAAAAAGTTTACATAAAAATTTACAGGAATAGTATAAGAGATGTCATAAGAATTACCAAAGAGTTGTCAGGATTTTAAGGTGGTAAGAGATGGATAGATAGAGGCATTTTAGCATTAGTTGGGTAATTAGAAGTGGGGTTCAGGTAGGAACTGGTCGTGTTTAGGTAGGAACTGGTCGTGTTAGATAGGTTTTATGTATTTTTTTGAAGAGTAGGGTTTTAGTATCTTTCTTGAAGGTTTTGTAGTCTGTGGTCGATGATAACAGATTGGTGATTTGTCTGTCCAGTTTAGCTGCTTTGGTGGCAATTAGGTTGTCATATAGTTTTTTTCGTTTGACATTTTTGGATGGTGGGTGTGTGAAAAGTGAGTGGGTTCTCCTGTGCCTGGATGAGGAGTGCTGAGTCAGTTGGTTGTTCCAGTAGGTTGGGCTTTCTCCGTTAATGGCTTTGAATAGTAGGCAGTAGAATTTGAAGTGTACTCTTGCCTGTATAGGGAGCCAGTGAGAGTCCTGGTATGCTTCTGTGATGTGGTCATATTTTTTCCAACGAGTAGATGAGTCTTAGGGCTGTATTTTGTATAGTTTGTAATTGTTTTATCATGGTCGCTGTACATGGGAGGTAAAGTATGTTGCAGTAGTCTATTAGTCCAAGGATAAGGGATTGCACCAACAGTTGGAATTGTTTCCTGTCGAATTTTTGGATTTGTCTTAGATTTCTCATGGTCACAAATGATGCAGACCTTAGGAAATTGGAAGACTGGGCATCCAAGTGGCAGATGAAATTTAATATGGACAAATGCAAAGTGATGCACATTGGGAAGAATAACCTGAATCACAATTACCGGATGCTAGGGTCCACCTTGGGGATTAGTGCCCAAGAAAAGGATCTGGATATCATTGTAGACAATACAATGAAACCTTCTGCCCAATGTGCGGCGGTGGCCATAAAAGCAAACAAGATACTAGGAATTATTAAAAAAGGGGTGGTTAACAAGACAAAGAATGATATAATGCCTCTGTATCACGCCATGGTGCGATCTCACCTGGAGAATTGTGTTCAATTCTGGTCTCCTTATCTCTAGAAAGATAAAGCGGCACTAGAAAAGGTTCAAAGAGCGACCAAGATGATAAAGGGGATGGAACTCCACTCGTATGAGGAAAGACTAAAAAGGTTATGGCTCTTCAGCTTGGAAAAGAGATGGCTGAAAGGAGATATGATTGAAGTCTACAAAATCCTGAGTGGAGTAGAACGGGTACAAGTGGATCGATTTTTCACTCCATCAAAAATTACAAAGACTAGGGGGCACTCGATGAAGTTATAGGGAAATACTTTTAAAACCAGTAGGAGGAAATATTTTTTCACTCAGAGAATAAATAGTTAAGCTCTGGAACGCTGTTCCAGAGGTTATGGTAAGAGCAAATAGCATAGCTATTTTAAAGAAAGGTTTGGACAAGTTCCTGGAGGAAAAGTCCATAGTCTGTTATTGAGACAGACATGGGGGAAGCCCTGGATTGGAAGCATGGAATGTTGCTGCTCTTTGGGTTTTGGCCAGGTTCCAATGATCTGGATTGGCCACCATGAGGACGGGCTACTGGGCTTGACCCAGTAAGGCTATTCTTATGTTAGCTCTTTTGAGCAGGAACTGTCTCTCCTATGTTTTCATGTACAGCACTGCATATGTCTAGTAGACACACACATTTAACATTTAAAATGTAAAGTTAAATTACATTTAAATTTGAATTTTATCATATTTTATTTGTCTTTATCTGTCTAATATGTAACTTCCTTTATTAGACCTATAAATTTCACTCTTTTAACTTTTATATTAAATGTTAACCCCCATAGATGCATTTGCCAGTGCGGTATATCAAATACTAAATAAACTTGGAAACTAGAAGCTGTCTGAACGCTCAGTGACATCACAATGCATCTGGGTCATACCCAGAATTCTTGATGATATCATAATGCAGCTGTATATGGTTCCCCCATCTCAGCACTGTGTAGTGATTCACCTTCTTGTCCAGTTTGTCTGTGTTGACTAGATTGTAAGCTCTTTTGAGTAGGGACTGTCTCTTCTATGTTTTGATGTCTAGTAACGCTATAGAAATGATTAGTAGTGGTAGTATTTGAAATCCATGAGTCTATCCATTGAAATCAGTGTTGCACGTCCCATAATGCGCCAAGATGAGATTGGCAGAAATAAAGGATGAGTCAAAAGGTCTCTCTTTTGAAATGGGTAACTTGGCAGCTCTGCTTGAGTGTATGTGTGAACCAGGTGACTACACAGACTCCCACCCTTCAAACTGATCCAGTGCACCTCATTCATACAACTGGAAACACTATACTGTGACACAGTCCCCCCAATTTCACAGTCTGCTTCCTCTCTCCAGGTGAAGGGAACACTAGTAACATTATTGATGCCAAGCTACCCAGTTCCAGGTGGAAGACTATTGCCAGCCCTGGTTATGAATTTACATCATAAAGCAGTGTGGGATTTGTAGTCTGTGGTTCTACCTATTGAAATTAGAATAGGGTGGTCAGATATCCAGGACCACCTAAAATTTCCCTCCAGGAACTGGGTAGCTTGGCATCTCGGCATGCTCATTCTCTCCTGGGGATGGGGGTGGCTGGGATTAGAGCTCCTTGAGTTATCTCAGTTTAATGTAGATTTTTTTTTTTTTTTTAAACAAAGGGATACTACTACAAAGGCCCAGCTTTTTATTTCAGTCAGTTAAGCAAAATAGCAAGCGAGGTGTCTTTTCAACCAATGATAAAGTCTTTGTTTAAGCCAGTGGTCCCTCCCCTGTCTTTTGTTTGACTGTTCATATCCTAAGGCGAGGTGTTGTTCTCTTTGCTTATCAGCGTTTTATTTTTACAGATAAGACCTTTCACAAAGACTTACAAGGTTTAACTGTAACATAAAGGGCTAGATACATAGTAACATAGTAGATGACAGCGGATAAAGACCCGAATGGTCCATCCAGTCTGCCCAACCTGATTCGATTTAAATTTTATTTAAATTTTTTCTTCTTAGCTATTTCTGGGCAAGAATCCAAAGCTCTACCCGGTACTGTGCTTGGGTTCCTACTGCCGAAATCTCCGTTAAAACCCTCCCAGCCATTGAAGCCCTCTCCAGCCCATCCTCCCCCAAACGGCCATATACAGACACAGACCGTGCAAGTCTGCCCAGTACTGGCCTTAGTTCAATTTTTAATATTATTTTCTGATTTTAGATCCTCTGTGTTCATCCCACGCTTCTTTGAACTCAGTCACAGTTTTCCTCTCCACCCCCTCTCTCGGGAGCACATTCCAGGCATCCACCACCCTCTCCGTAAAGTAGAATTTCCTAACATTGCTCTTGAATCTACCACCCCTCAACCTCAAATTATGTCCTCTGGTTTTACCATTTTCCTTTCTCTGGAAAAGATTTTGTTCTACCCTTCAAGTGGATCGACAAGACAGTGTGGGTCTGCACTAATTCGATTTTTTGGATGATTTAAAAAGAGCTATTGATGCACTAAAAAGTTTGCATACAAATTCACATGGATGTTCGGCCTTTGACTGATCGCTGTGAGAATGACTCGCATATGCACAGAGCTGGTAAGGAAAGCCTGAACAGCTGAGAGGCAGGGGAAACCCCGAGAACAGCTTCCTGCCACTCAGCTGTTCAGGGCAGGAAATCATTTTTTTTTTTTTAAATGGGCACAGATGCTGTGCATGTTACATATGTACAATATCTGCCAGTGGATTGTTGGTTAATTTTGTTTACTATTCTGATGGGTTCATAGTCAAATGCGCACAGACAATTGCACGAAGACAAGCGAGCACGGAGACATCTGAGCGCAAGACAAGTGAGCGCAAGACAACTGAGTGCGAAGACATCTGAGCAGTGCGTATGATTGTGTTGTTATCATTTCCTGCACATGTGTTGTAGGTCGCTGCGCGCAATTGTCCTGGGCTAAGCTGTCTTGCGCTCAATTGTCTGCGGGCTTTTGTCTTGCGCGCATTTGACTTGCCACCGTTCTGTTGTGCATTTGAATAATAAAAAATATATTGGGGGAAAAAAACCCTCCCCCCATGAATCGGTACCACGAACTGACCCCTCCCCCACCTGCAGCAGTGAAAACAGCAGGAGGAATGCCCACTTCCTCCTGCCGTGCTGCCCCCCACCCCGCGAAAGAAAATTGGCAGGAGGAAACTTCTGACCATGACAGGTGTGGCTTTGCAAATAATTACTAAAGAACTGGAAACAATGGGATAGACTGAATATGCCATTTTGTTGGGAGACCCCTCACGTCTGTATTACAAATTTGAGAAAATGCGTGCAGAAAAAAATAAATGATTTATAAGAGTTTGGGGTCCATTAGATTCTTACGTTAAACAACTTTAATAGTAATGTATACCCCATTCTTAACCCGTCTGTCATATGACCTTTGCCGCCGCATAGCGGCGGCATGCTGTAGACTCCGCCCCATTCTTAACCCGGTACATGGCATTTAAATTCAGCTGTCTTGCGGCGCACGCTAGCACCATAGGATATTTGCACGTCGCACTTAGTTTTATATATCCTTAGGCAGGACCCGCCAGAGAGGAAGGCCTGAAGCTGGCAACAGCAGCGAATTGTAAACGCTGCTGCTGCCTGAAGCACCCGAGGCAGACGCTTCTCTACCCTCCCAGTCCAACCCCCGGTGACTCTCTTATTTCTCCCTCCCATGCAACATGACGTTAACAAACCTCCCTCCAGCGTTGGCAGACGCAGCACGCTAAAACAAAAACAAAAAAAATAAACCCTTCTCTTTCCTCTGTTAAATCTTATTTCCTCTTCCTCTTCATAGGAATAAGGGTAAAACTTATAGTCCCACCAACCCCAGGGACCACTTTTCATATGTAGAGACCCAAATAATCAGGACTACTCAAATCAAGTCACTTCACAATCAATCAAGATGACCTTTATTTTATGCAACCACTGTGGTGCTTTAATTCCAAGACATACTATTTGAAGGCTTAAGGCTTGCCCCATCTGTCTTCAACTTGCTAGTATTAAGGAGGAGCTCTGCAAACTTAAACAGGAATTGAATACAATTAAAGCAGCTTTCATCACTCCACAAAATCATACCAACTTACCACCTCTACTTCAAAGAATAAAACAGCCCAGAAATAAATGGGTCACAGTAGGCTCAGGAAGACTGTGACATGTAACACAAAAACATCCACCTTCACAAATATTACCTCTACAGAATTCCTTTGCTCCACTAGTGCACTGCGATACTCAAGAAAACAGAAGGGAGGTGGGACTGGAACCAATGAAGGTAACTCAAGAGAACAAGCGCACCCTAAGTACAAATAAAAAGGCCAAAAACAGAAAACTATTACTGTTGGGGGATTCCATCATCAGAGGCATTAACCTTGGAACACAAGGCGAGGAGACCAAAATAGTGAAATGTCTTCCAGGATCCTCAGCTACCAGGAGTTCCAGGCAAATACAGACTATAATTAAGGAAGAAACTAAGGATTTTAACACTGATGTTGTTATCCATCTGGGAACAAATGACCTGGCCAATAACTCCACACTTGCAGCACAGAAAGCTTTTCGGGAGCTTGGTGAGGGAGTGAAACCTTTTGTAAAGACTTTAGCTTTTTCTGAAATACTGCCTGCATATGGAAAGGGAGAGCAAAGAGTGAAAAACACAGAGGACTTTAATAAATGGCTCAAAGCCTGGTATCATCAAGAAGGCTTCAGGTACATAGGAGGATGGGGAAATACATGGAAGGACAAGAAGCTATATTGCACTGATGGGCTGCATATTACTACAGCAGGAAAAGAAATCTTGCAGAGAAATTTAGACAATATTTTTCTAGGCATTTAAACTATAAGGTGGGGGTGGTGTATGTACGAAGGACAATTATAGAGACCACCCCCGGCAAAAGAAAAGATATAATAGTAGTAAAGACTGCAACATAAGCAATATCAGCAACTCATTTCTTAGTATTGCAATGGAAAGTGAAACGAAACAAAAATCCATACGAAAAAGGAGATTATCGCTGAAAAATGGCTGGAAAGCGATGACCACAAATGCTCGCAGTCTAAGCAACAAAGTTCATGATCTGCAAGCCCTGATGTTAGAGGCAGATCTAGATATAGTCGCTATCACAGAGACATGGTTCAGTGAATCACATGGATGGGATGCAAACATACCGGGATATAATCTTTTTAGGAAGGACAGAGATGGTCAAAAAGGTGGAGGAGTAGCTCTCTATGTAAAGATCAATATCCAAGCGACCGAAATGCAAGGGACCTGGGGAGAGGAAGAAGCAATATGGATTGCTCTGAAAAGAGAAGATGGAACTTCTATCTACGTGGGTGTAGTCTACAGACCTCCGACTCAATCGCAGCAAATTGATAAGGAACAGATTGTGGATATCCAAAAGTTTGGAAGGAAAGAGGAGGTTCTGCTGTTGGGAGATTTCAACCTGCCGGATGCGGACTGGAATGTTCCGTCTGCGGAATCGGAAAGAAGTAGGGAGATTGTGGATGCCTTTCAAGAGGCTCTGCTCAGACAAATGGTGACAGAACCCACAAGGGAAAAAGCGATATTGGATCTGGTCCTCACAAATGGAGAGAGTATCTCTAATGTTCAAGTGGGTGCTCACATGGGAAGTAGCGATCATCAAACGGTTTGGTTTGATATAACGGCTAAAGTGGAGAGCGGCCGCACGATACTTAAAGTCCTAGATTTCAAATGTACGGACTTTAATGCAATGGGAGAGTACCTGAAGAAAGAGCTGTTAGGATGGGAGGACATAAGAGAAGTGGAAAGACAGTGGTCTAAGCTGAAAGGAGCGATACAAATGGCTACGGACCTTTATGTGAAGAAAATCAATAAAAACAAGAGAAAAAGGAAGCCAATATGGTTCTCCAACCTAGTGGCTGAGAAAATAAAGGCGAAAGAGTTGGCGTTCGTGAAATATAAAAAAAACCCAAGAAGAGGAGAGCAGAAAGGACTACAGGGTGAAACTGAAAGAAGCCAAGAGAGAGATACATCTGGCGAAAGCACAGGCGGAAGAACAAATGGCTAAAAATGTAAAAAAGGGAGACAAAATTTTTTCAGATATATTAGTGAAAGGAGGAAGATGAAAAATGGAATTGCTAGGCTAAAAGATGCTGGGAACCAATATGTGGAGAGTGATGAGGAGAAAGCAAATGTGCTAAACAAATACTTCTGTTCTGTGTTCACAGAAGAAAATCCTGGAGAAGGACCGAGATTGTCTAGCAAAGTTACATGAGAAAATGGAGTAGATTCTGCGCTGTTCACGGAGGAGGGTGTTTATGAGCAATTGAAAAACTGAAGATGGACAAAGCGATGGGACCAGACGGGATCCATTCCAGGATACTAAGGGAGCTCAGAGAGGTTCTGATGAGTCCTATTAAAGACTTGTTCAACAAATCTCTGGAGACAGGAGTGATTCCTGGGGATTGGAGGAGAGCGGATGTGGTCCCTATTCATAAAAGTGGTCCTAGGGATGAAGCAGGAAACTACAGGCCGGTGAGTCTCACTTCAGTTGTTGGTAAAATAATGGGTTACAGGATCCAAGGCAACATGGCTTTACAAAAGGTAAATCGTGCCAAATGAACCTGATTGAATTTTTTGATTGGGTGATCAGAGAGCTGGATCGAGGACATATGCTAGATGTAATTTACTTGGATTTCAGCAAAGCCTTTGATACAGTTCCTCAAAGGAGGCTGTTGAACAAACTTGAAGGGCTGAAGTTAGGACCCAAAGTGGTGAAATGGATCAGAAACTGGCTGTCGGACAGACGCCAGAGGGTGGTGGTTAATGGAAGTCGCTCGAAGGAAGGAAAGGTGAGTAGTGGAGTCCCTCAGGGATCGGTGCTGGGGGCCAATCCTGTTCAATATGTTTGTGAGTGACGTTGCTGAAGGGTTAGAAGAAAAAGTGTGCCTTTTTGCAGATGATACCAAGATTTATAACAGAGTAGACACCGAAGAGGGAGTGGAAAATATGAAAAAAGATCTGTAAAAGTTAGAAGAATGGTCTAATGCCTGGCAACTAAAATTCAATGCAAAGAAATGCAGAGTAATGCATTTGGGGATTAATAATAGGAAGGAATCGTATATGCTGGGAGGAGAGAAGCTGATATGCACGGACGAGGAGAGGGACCTTGGGGTGATAATGTCCGAAGATCTAGAGGCGAAAAAACAGTGTGACAAGGCAGTGGCTGCTGCCAGAAGGATGTAGTCAGTAGAAGGAAGAAGGTGTTGATGCCCCTGTACAGGTCATTGGTAAGGCCCCACTTGGATTATTGTGTTCAGTTTTGGAGACCTTATCTGGAGAAGGACGTAAGAAGACTTGAGGCGGTCCAGAGGAGGGCGACGAAAATGATAAGAGGCTTGCGCCAGAATTGTGCTGGTATTTGGCTGTGAGTTCGGGCGATTTCGGGCCTCCTATGACCCCCGTCTTTGTAGAGCAGGGAATCCAGCACTGGCGGCGAGTCCTGCTGGCGAGTGTAGGTAGGTGTAATGCTGGGGACTCGCGCATGTGCACTCCTGCGGCCACAGACCTACGGATCATGGAAGCACGCAGATAGGAGTGCTTTATTATATAGGATGATTGAATCATTATATTCTGTACAGTGCTAGGGGCCTTGATTGGGTACTGAATGGGTTCATTTCATTTCTGGTAGAATTGGAATTTGTAGATATTGATTGTGACATCTGTGGGTTAAAATTCTGACTAAGGGCCATATTCACTAAGCAAACCGATCGTGTACCGATCGGTTTGCGACCACTTAACTATCAAATTTCCCTCTGGCCTGATTCACTTACCTCTCTTGTGATCCGCTTGGAATCCTTGCATGCAAATGAGGTGAAACACATGCAAATTGGACAGCGACCCGATTCACTACACCAAATTTCCAATCTGACTGGGCTGGCCGATCACCTGAAGATGCGACTGCTGGGGACCAGTCGAAAACGTTTTTCCGACTGGAAGCCCTGCTCTCTGCCCTGCAATCTCTCCTGCCTGCTCGCCCCGAATGCTGCCCTGCTCTGCCCTGCTATCTCTGCTGCTCGCCCTCATGCCGCCCTGCTCTGCCTCGATCTTCCTCTGCCGCATTGCCGTTCTCCTGCCCTTCTCCGAAGCTCACCTGCCCTTCCCTGTCGAGCGAGCCTGTGGTTTTAACCCGTGGGTTTAAAGCAGGTTAAAACCACGGGTCTCCATTTATCTTTTTGTAAGGACGGCAGCTGGCAAAAGCTGGACCTGCTTTTAGGAGCCAAGTGGGTTGGGGGTCAGTGGAGGTGGCGGCGTTTTCCCGAAGTCAAAAGTTAAAAAAAAAGATCGCTGCTCCTATGTTCTGCGCATGTGCGAACCGTGCAGGCAGATGGGGGCGTTCCTCCGATTGCCCTCATCTGCATGTTTAAGTTTACTGAAACAGTCGGACCTGCCGCGATCTGGACCCGATCGGGCAGGTTAGTGAATCCAGCCCTAATTATTCTCTTTCTCCGGCAAATTCTCCGCCCAGTCTCAAGAATTTGCTTCAGGCATTCAGACGTGTTCCCATAATTTCTATTGCTTTTCTCAAACAACTTGAAAACCTGATGGAATCATGACAGCGCTGTGCACTGCACGGTCTGGGCTACATTCCCTGCTCAGGTTCCCTACTCTCTGGGTTGGCTGGGTTGGAGTATGCGTATGCTGGAGAGGTAGGGAGAAATAGAATGGTGCAACAGTGACATCTTGTGGCTAGATTTAGGATTTAGGTTGGCCAGGAGCTTGGCGGAAGAGATCCCCGGGTAGGTTTCTACAAAGGCTCCAGGCACTAGATTCTAGTCCTGGTTTCAACTGAGCTGGAGGCCCAGAGAAGGAGAAGGAAACAGCTGGATCAATGTCACAGTGTCTCGGAAGTATCAGTGGGAGACACGCTGGCCTCCAGTGACCACAACATGGTATGGCTTAACCTCAGGAAAGGCTTCTCTAAATCAAACACAGCAACGAGGGTCCTCAACTTTAGGGAGGCAGATTTCGACCACATGAGAGACTGTCCATCAAGAGCTGCAAAACCATGCAGAAACTGACAATCCGGAAACTATGTGGTCAAATCTAAAATCCATTCTGGATGAAGCAACTAGCCGCTACGTAAAAACAGTAAGCAAACGCCGGAGAAACAAAAAACCACAATGGTTTAACAAGGAACTTTCGGACCTCATTAAAATGAAAAAAGAAGCATTTATCACCTATAAACATCTTGGGAAAAGGGAGGCAAAAGAAGACTATCTGGCTAGATCTAAGGCTGTCAAAAAGGCAGTCAGGGAAGCCAAACTTTAAACAGAGGAAGATCTAGCACGGAACATTAAAAAAGGGGACAAATCCTTCTTTAGGTACATTAGCGACAGGAAGAGAAACAAAAATGGAATAGAACGCCTTAGGCAATCAGATGGAAACTACGCAGAATCTGATATTGCCAAGGCAGAACTGCTAAACGAATACTTTTGCTCAGTATTCACCTGTGAAGCACCGGGAAATGGTCCACAACTGCAAATAAGAGATAGACAAAATGACCTGTTTCGTGATTACGAGTTTACACCTAGTAGCGTCTACCGCGAACTTTCAAGACTCAAAGTAGACAAAGCCATGGGGCCAGACAATCTACACCCCAGGGTACTCAGAGAGCTGAGTGAAGTTCTGGCTGAACCACTATCCGTAATCTTCAATCTTTCCATGCGCACGGGAAAAGTACCCCTAGACTGGAAAACAGCTAACGTAATTCCACTCCACAAAAAGGGCTGCAGAACAGAGACAGGAAATTATAGACCGGTGAGTCTCACATCCATAGTGTGCAAACTCATGGAAACACTGATCAAACAGGAACTTGACAAAATTCTAGACGAAGAAAATTTACGTGATCCTCATCAACACGGATTTACCAGGGGAAGGTCCTGCCAATCTAATCTGATTGACTTCTTTGATTGGGTGACCAATCATCTGGATGCCGGTGAGTCCCTTGACGTGATATATTTGGACTTCAGCAAAGCTTTTGATAGCGTCCCACACCGCAGGCTGTTGAACAAACTAAAATCGATGGGATTAGGAGATACATTCACTACATGGGTAAGGGATTGGCTAGATGGTAGGCTTCAAAGGGTGATGGTAAACGGTACCCCCTCCAAAACGTCAGCAGTGATGAGTGGAGTACCTCAGGGCTCCGTCTTAGGGCCGATTCTATTCAATTTATTCATAGGAGATTTGACCCTAGGACTTAGAGGAAAAGTATCACTGTTTGCCGACGATGCCAAACTATGCAACATAGTTAATAAAAGCAGTGTGCCTGACTTTATGACGCAGGACCTAAAAAAGCTTGAACAGTGGTCATCAACTTGGCAGCTAGGCTTTAATGCTAAAAAATGTAAAGTAATGCACCTAGGCAAAAAAAATTCACACAGAACTTACACACTAAATGGTGAAACCTTGTCCAGGACCACGGTGGAACGGGATTTAGGAGTGATCATTAGCGACGACATGAAGGCTGCCAATCAAGTGGAGAAGGCTTCGTCCAAGGCAAGACAAATGATGGGCTGTATCCGTAGGGGTTTTGTCAGCAGAAAACCTGAAGTCATAATGCCACTGTACAGATCCATGGTGAGACCTCATCTCGAATATTGTGTTCAATTCTGGAGACCACACTACCGAAAAGATGTGTTGAGAATTGAGTCGGTTCAGCGAATGGCTACCAAGATGGTCTTGGGGCTCAAGGATCTCACGTATGAAGAAAGGTTAAAAAAAACTGCGAATGTACTCACTGGAGGAGCGAAGAGAGAGAGGGGACATGATTGAGACCTTTAAGTATATTACTGGGCGTATAGAGGTGAAAGATGATATCTTCAGTCTTACAGGGCCCTCGGTAACCAGAGGACACTCGCTAAAAATCAGGGGAGGGAAATTTCGGGGTGATGCTAGGAAGTACTTCTTCACCGAAAGGGTGGTCGATCATTGGAACGAGCTGCCTCAGCGGGTGATTGAGGCCAGCAGCGTGTTAGAATTCAAGAGAAAATGGGATATTCATGTGGGATCTCTAGGAGAGTAAGAATCAGGGAGTGAATCATTGGTATGGGCAGACTCGATGGGCTATGGCCCTTTTCTGCCGTCAATTTCTATGTTTCTATGTTTCTATGTTTCTATGTTTCTATTTCTTATACAGGAAATAAAAGTAAAGCTGCTCAATGAAACTGCTCTTGGTCTGGGGAGTGAAGCTTTGTTTAGGGACAGGGCAGGGGGAGGAGTGAGAATCCGAGTGGTGACAGTCTCCGCCTCTTTACTTTACAGCTCTGATACAGATTGATTTGCATGTTGAGCATAATTCGGGGCCCCTCCTGGCCACGGATGCCGAGGGAGGTTATTTACTACAGTATCGGGCCCACGGGAACCCGCTGAGGATGCTGAAGTATTGGATGGCAGACCGTCACTACGTGGCGAATGACATTGATGCCATTGGCGGCGGGCCAGACCTGGTGATCGTCCTCAATTTCTGGGCTCACTTTGTCACATACCCTGTGGACTTGTACATCCACCGGCTTCAGAACATCTGCCGGGCGGTGACAGACCTCCTGCAGAGGAGCCCTCAGTCCACCGTCATCATCAAGTCCGCCAACACAGAGTTCAGCATGCTGCATGGCAGTGACTGGCTGTCCCTCCAGCTGGACATTGTTATGAGGAGGATGTTGTCGGGCCTCCCGGTGGCCATCGTTGACACATGGCAGATGACGTCCTGTCACTATCTGAAACAGGACCTTCACCCTAGCAGAGTCATTGTTCAGAATGATATAGACTTGTTTCTCTCATATATCTATCCTCGCTGAGCTTTCCCCTACATTTGTGTGACTTTTTTCACTCTCCTCTCTGTGGTGGTCTCCTGCAGACTGCAATGTGTGACTGCCATCTTGGAACAGTCTGCAGGGGCTGCAGTGTGACGACTCACTTCTGAAAGTCTCTGTCTACATCAGTGTCCCGCAAACTTTGTCGAGCCTCAGTGCGCTACACATAGTGGCTGCGGCTCAAGGCATCCAGAAGTGCGTGGACGTTGACGCAGTGATGTCACTCACGTGCATAATATCATCACGTCGAGGTCACGCTCATCACGCTCTCTCCTCCTCTACCCTCCCCAAATCATCTCTACACCTCTTAGAAACTTGCACCGCACACCAGATTCCAGGCAAAGGTAGATCCTCCACTGTACACAATAACACAATGACACCCGGTTTAACAAAAATCATACTTGTCCATCTACTACTCTTCCTATTCCTAACAAACAGGAAAACAGCAGGGTACCATACATCCTCAATCCTAATCTTAACAGAATCCTACAGGCAACCTCAACCATCCAGGAAACTCTACTCTCCCAGAAATCTGATAGACTGCTCTTCATTCAACCATAACAGCATACCTACCAGCTGGGGAAAAAGACCACCCCCAAAACTAAGGTCAACAGTCCACAACACTCACCCTCTTACAAAAAACTTCCTCCACCCAAAATGCACCTCCTCTCCCCACACAAATTAAACCTCATTAGCCTGTGCATATATGAATATCAGATCGATAAGCGCAAAGGCAGACCTAATAAAAGACTGGATAGTTAAAGAACAGTTAAGTTGCTTATTCCTAGCCAAAACCTGGCTAACCTCCGACTCAGACCCCTGCATCACAGAACTCTGCCCGAGAAAAAAAGCGAGGAGGAGGTCTAGCCATCATACTCAAAAACAACATCACCATAAAGACTCTAGACAAACATTCCACCCCCCCCATTTTTATCTTCTAGCCTGCCAATTATCCGACGATTCACTCATAGGAACTCTGACCTGCATTCTTTGTTACATAACACCAGGAAAATGGAATGCTAACAAACAAGCTCTCGAAGAATTCATTTACCAGAACTCTCTAACATCACCCCATAATCTACTTCTTGGAGACATAAATCTCCACCTAGAAGACCACAAGTAGAAAATATACTCTCGTACCTCAAAGCACTGAACTACCAGATCCTCAACTCCCAACCCACACATGAAAAAGGCTACCAACTAAATGTCGCTGCATACATGTCCCAACACCCTCAGAACTCTGAAATCCATGTCTCAAACGGGGCCTGGCATCCCTCCCTCTGGTCAGACCACTACAAATACACCTTTAACATCAACTGGGCTCAATGCAATAACAAACAACCCCCCCCCCCAAAAAAAAAAACCCCTTCAAAACACCCAAAAAATGGAACCCTCCACATTCTGGGACAAAGCAGACACTGCAATCACTACTATAGACCCCAACGAATTCATATCCCAATGGCGAACCTTAAGCGAAACAATCCTGAATAAGCTCGCTCCAGAAAAATCAAAATTCAGAATCTGCAGACCGTCAGACAAATGGTTCGACACTGAACTTCTCCAATTAAAAAAGCTCTGCAGACAACTAGAATGGAAAAAAAGAACCTAGAACACACCAAAATAGCCTGAAGAAGTCAAATCAAACAATACAAGAACAAACTCAAGGAAAAACGGAAAGCCTACTGCTCCAAAATAGTAGGCACGGTAACTCCAGACACAAAAAAGCTATTTAATCCAGTAAAGAACCTCACTGATACCAAACCTTTCCTAGCTACACAAGGAAGCCATCCACCGACAGCCATACAACTTGCAGACCATTTCAAAAACAAGATCACCAAGATCAGAACCTCATTCAACAATACTCACACCCACCTCGATGAGATAACTACAAACCCTTCAATAGGAGAAGCCATTGCTGCAGACAGAAGCTGGACCAACTTCCCATTATTACATTGGTCTGATATGAATTGACTCTACAAGAAATACAGCTTCATGCGACCTAAATAACTGCCCCACCTACCTGTTGTCAAATGCCTCCACCACTTTCAGAGCCAGCCTCATGCTATGGATACAGACCACATTAACGGAAGGTCAATTCCCACAGGACCTTGGAGAGATCATAATCACCCCAATTATGAAAGATCACAAAGGCCTAATAGATAACCCCTCCAACTACAGATACATTGCTTCAATACCAATATACATTAAAATAATAGAAGGTCTAGTTGCACAATACCTCACCAACTACCTGGAAGATCATAACCTACTTCACTCCTCACAATCAGGATTTCGAACCAACCACAGCACAGAAACACTACTAGTAACCCTACTAGACACAGCTCGACAGCATATTAGCAAAGGCAAAAAGATGCTGATAATCCAACTTGATCTCTCTGTAGCATTTGACCTGGTCGAACACTCCATATTGCTACAGATACTTGACACCATTGGGATCTCAGGCAAGGTCTACAATTGGTTCCAAGGATTCCTCAGATCAAGAACCTACAGAGTAAAGTCCAATGATATCAAATCAGAACCATGGTCCAACCCCTGCGGAGTTCCACAAGAATCACCTTTATCACCTACGCTCTTCAACCTCTTTATCTCCTCCCTTGGAACCACTTTAGACAACTTAAATGTTACATTCTTCAGCTACGCAGATGACATCACCATACTCCTCCCCTTTGACCCACCAGAGCTCACCTCAACAGTAAAGTTGGAAAAAACCCTAGATGCAGTGGAAAAATGGATGGTAGACCACAAACTGAAACTAAACTCAGATAAAACAAAATTCCTTCTGCTCGAAAAGGCAAAACCTCCCCACCATTACAGAACTGGAAATTAAGAACACCAAATACCCAATACAGCCCGAACTCAAACTCCTAGGAGTAACAACAGACAGATGCTGCACAATGCAGTCCCAAATCAATAAGACATCCCAGAAAGCTTTTTTTTTTTTTTATTATTATTTAATATTTATTGAATTTTTCAATATAATCAAGCATAAAACTTGTACAGAAAGGAAATTCAGCATGAAATTAATACAATTGAAAAGATATATAAAAGAATATCAAATATAAGCATAAATTTCTACTCAAGTCCTCAAGCTTTTTTAATTATGAGAAATCTACGTAAAATAAGAAAATTCTTCGACCCAGAGCAATTCAGGCTAATTGTCCAATCCCTAGTCTTAGATCTGCTGGACTATTGCAATTCCCTCTATCTACCTTGTCCTGCCAACATGATAAACAACTTTAGACTATACAAAACACCGCTCTCAGACTGATCTACTCTCTGAGAAAATATGATCACATCACCACTGCCTTCCTAGACTCTCACTGGCTACCAATAAAAGCACAAATTCAATTCAAATTCTACTGTCTATTATTCAAAGCATTAAACCTAAACAACTGCCTAAATCAGATCCTCACCACAAGACAAAGAAGAACCCTGACTCCTTTTGCCTTCCCTCCACTCAAGGGCACTCCACTCCACTCACCGCAAGAAGATGTTTGACAACCTTCTTGCGACGCAAGCAGCAAAACTTAACCACTCCATCTCAATCTGCTGATGGCAACGGGCGACCTCAAAACATTTCGAAAAGAAATCAAAACCCTGCTTTTCAAAAAATTTATTCAGATATCTTAACTCTCCCTCCCTTCCCCTCCTCCCAGGTTAATTCCCTTCCCAAAACCTCCACTTAGGTAATCTCCTCCTCCTCAAAATACCAACCAAGAATACAGATCCCTGAAATGTAATGTAATCTTATTTGTAACCTATTTGTATTATTACCTAGAAATGTCCAGCCATCTTACTATCCAATTGCAAGTTCTTCTGGAAATTATCCAGCTATCTTACCTCTTTTGTAACAAAAAAAACAACAACCCAAAACCCCAAAAAACTATTGTAAGGTCACTGGAAATGTCCAGTCAGCTATTTTGTAATCCCCTTTCAACTGTAAAGAGTGCCCTCTCATTCTCCGTACCTTGGAGAGGGTGAACAACCTGTCTTTATCTATCACCTTCAGTATCTTGAATGTTTCGATCATGTCCCCTCTCAATCTTTTCTGTTCGAGGGAGAAGAGGCCCAGCTTCTCTAATCTGACACTGTACGGCAGCTCCTCCAACCCCTTAACCATCTAAGTCGCTCTTCTCTGGACCCTTTCGAGTATTACCGTGTCCTTCTTCATGTACGGTGACCAGTGCTGGACGCAGTACTCCAGGTGAGGGTGCACCATGGCCCGGTAGAGTGGCATGATAACCTTCTCCGACCTGTTCGTGATCCCCTTCGTAATCATTCCTAGCATTCTGTTCGCCCTTTTCGCCGCCACCGCACATTGTGTGGATAGCTTCATCGACTTCTCAATCAGAACTCCCAAGTCCCTTTCCTGGGAGGTCTCTCCAAGTACCGCCCCGGACATCCTGTACTCTTGCCTGAGAATTTTTTTACCGACATGCATCACTTTACATTTATCCACATTGAATCTCATTTGCCATGTCGATGCCCATTCCTCGAGTCTGGTTATGTCACATTGTAGATCTTCGCAATCCCCCTGCTTCTTCACTACTCTGAATAACTTCGTGTCGTCCACAACATTAATCACCTCGCTCATCGTACCTATGTCCAGATCGTTTATAAAGATGTTGAAGAGTATTGGTCCAAGCACCGAGCCCTGCAGCACTCCACTGGTGACACTCTTCCAGTCTGAGTATTGCCCATTCACCCCCACTCTCTGTTTCCTATGCTCCAGCCAGTTTTTAATCCACGTGAGTATTTCTCCCTCGATTCCATGGCACACAATTTTCCAAAGTAGTCATTCATGCGGAACCTTGTCGAACGCCTTCTGAAAGTCCAGATATACAATGTCAACCGGGTCATCCTTATCTATCTGCCTGTTTACTCCCTCGAAAAAGTGCAGCATTCGACAAAGTTCCACATGAAAGGCTTCTCAGGAAACTACAAAGCCATGGAATAGAGGGAGAGATACAAAGGTGGATAGGCAAATGGTTGGAAAGCAGAAAGCAGAGAGTGGGCATAAATGGGAAGTTCTCAGACTGGGAGAAAGTGACTAGTGGTGTGCCCCAGGGCTCAGTGCTTGGGCCGATCCTATTTAATATTTATATCAATGACCTGGAAGACGGAATATCCAGTGAGATCATTAAGTTTGCAGACGACACAAAGCTATGCCGGGCAATCAGATCGCAGGAGGATAGCGAGGAACTCCAGAGCGACTTGTATCAGTTAGAGAAATGGGCAGAGCAATGGCAGATGAAGTTCAACGTGGAGAAATGCAAAGTAATGCATTTAGGTAGTAAGAATAAGGAATACGAGTATAGAATGTCAAGCGCAACTCTGGGTAAGAGCGAACAAGAAAAGGACCTGGGTGTACTGATAGATAGGACCCTGAAGCCGTCGGCACAATGCGCGGCAGCGGCAAAGAAAGCAAACAGAATGTTAGGCATGATAAAGAAAGGAATCACGAGTAGATCGGAGAAAGTCATAATGCCGCTTTATAGAGCAATGGTCAGACCACACTTGGAATACTGTGTCCAACATTGGTCTCCCAACCTAAAGAAGGATATAAAACTGTTGGAGAGGGTGCAGAGACGAGCAACGAAGTTAATAAGAGGTATGGAGAACTTGGAATATGAGGAACGACTCAAGAAACTGGGACTGTTCTCCCTTGAGAAGAGGAGGCTGCGAGGGGACATGATCGAGACGTTCAAAATGCTGAAAGGCATCGATAAAATAGAGCAGGAAAATAAATTATTTACATTGTCCAACGCGACATGGACAAGAGGACATGGTTTGAAGCTAAGGGGGGACAAGTCCAGGACAAATGTCAGGAAGTTCTGTTTTACGCAGCGAGTGGTAGACGCCTGGAATGCTCTCCCAAAGGAGGTTATTGAGGAATCCACTGTGCTGGGATTCAAAGGCAAATTAGATGCACATCTCCTTATGAGAGGCATAGAGGGATATGGGTGACTAAAACTACATCAGGTGTATACCTGACTGGGCCTCCGCGTGTGCGGATCGCCGGACTCGATGGACCATGGGTCTGATCCGGAGATGGCAGTTCTTATGTTCTTATGTTAAACAAGATCTGCCTTTGCTGAACCCGTGCTGGCTGGTCCTCATCAGACCGTGTCCGTCAAGATGATCAATGATGCGGTCCTTTATCAGCGCCTCTACCATCTTTCCTGGTACTGAGGTCAGACTCACCAGTCTGTAGTTTCCCGGATCTCCCCTCGAACCTTTTTTGAAGATTGGCGTAACATTCGCCACTGTCAGCATAGCTATCGCTAGCATTCAGCATTTTCAGTTGGCATAACTTATGTCAGCGAAGGCCTATGGGAAATTATATCAATCTGACTCTGGCATGTGAATGCAGATAGACCCTGAGGGCAGGGAGACTGTTTTAAGTAGCCCTGATTGATATGTTTTAAGTAGTCCTGATTGAATCATGATTAGCTAAAAGGTAACTTCTCTGCAATTGTAACCGACCTGAAAAAATGTGTAACTTCGCTGTAATGTACAGTCTCTTTATCTGTTAACCGCATAGAACTTCCATGGTAATGCGGTATACAAAAATAAAGTTATTATTATTATTATTATTAATAATGTCTGATTAAGAGGGTGCTTAGGACAATGGGTCCAGGTGCACAGATAACTAAAGTTAATCAGAAACTATTGTCAGAGGCATACTGGAAATTACATTTGACCATAGCCTATTCTTCGGCTGTCTAGCACAAGTTTACTAAGGAGGGGGAGATTTAACTTCTATTGAAGCTCAATAGTTTTCTATATTCAGAATAAGATTCCAAGCTATAAAAGCCTCCTCTCTGCAACACACAAAAATCTATCTCTTGGGTCTTGGCTCTCTTGTTCTTTCTTTCTTTCTCTCTCTCTCTGGCCGATCTCTGGAACCCGAAACTTAGACTATCACCCCATCCCCCTTTCTCTCTCTCTCTCTCTCTCTCTTTCTGGCTCTCCCTAAAACTTCAAACTCTCTGTCTCTTTGCCTCTGAACTATGTAAGGCAGGGAAACTGCTTTGCTCTCTACTTAATTGTAATGCTTAATTGTTGTAATGCCTATGAATACTACTTTTCTGTAAGCCTATTTCTATAATATATTCTTTATGCAACCACCTCTGGCTGTGTTTCGTATTTGATTCTACTCCTGGTGAATCATCTGTGAGGGAACTGAACCTGGGACCTGGCGTTTGTAAGGGTGCCTCTCAAGTGACCCCACCAACCATACATTGTGGGGGCCACTAATAAACCTTACATTTTGGGGGCTCGTTTCAGTCCTTCCTGATTTCATTTGGGTAAGTAGAATTCAATTTTTTTTTCTCTCCTTGTATGCACTGTGCAATAGGATTATGCATAGACAGAGTGAGATAGAAATCAAAAGACCTTGGAAAACCCTTAGATTGATTGTACGTTAGACTGGATGACACACTGGTGAAAAGTTTCAGTAATATTTTGGGTTCTATATTTGGTGAGATTTTACTATCAAAAGGCTTTGTAGTGTTACCTGTGCCAGTTTGCATTTTATGCTTTGCTAGAGTGTGTTGCTCTGAGAATATTTGAGCTGCTCTGAAGAAAAGCAGGGTTCAAAGTGAAACAGTCACTCAATTAAGACACACCACATCTGTACTAATAACTTTTACTTTTTTACCTTGTGCTTTTAATTCTATTTCTTGTCAGTCTCTGCCCTGGTGAAAGGCCCAGTGCACACTGGACTGGAACTGGCAGCTGACACCTCTGCTCTTCTAACAGACTTCTTATATTTTTTCCTGCTAAACTTCTGCCTGTAAATTTCAAGTAGTAACCAGTGTGGGCAAGTGTGGGCATAAGTGTATTCTTTATGCCAATGACTCTTGCCTAACACGCTTTACCTCGATTTTCTACCTATTAACTAAAGTCTCCCTCCTTCATCAGTGGGAGCATTTCAATCTCAAAGGCTACACACAGACAGGGACATTTAGAAGGCCATATAAATATATGAGCAAGGCTCACGAACCAAGGCAGACTTCTGCAGCCTCAAATATGAACCCTTTTGATTTTCAAGAACTCACAGATATTGTACACAAATATTTTGACAAGAAAGGGGGTCCATATGAGGGTAATTTTCCAGAAAACACATGGCATGATATTCAGAAACAAATGGTTTCTCATTCTCAGGAGTTTAGAAAGAAAACAAATAAACGGAAAATGCCTTTTCATTCAGGGGCTATGTAGAGGACTTCGTAGCATAAGACAAGAAAATACTGACTTGAACACTCAGTGCCATCAGCTGTCCAAAGACTTAGATGAGGCACAAATTAATATATCCATGCTAAGAACCCAAATTGTTCAAGCTACAAATTCCTTTTTAAGCTGTAAATGAACAATTAGAAGAGGCCAAGGTAGAATTAAAGTATTTAAAGTCAAAATGTGCCTCACAGGGACAGGTTAATGCTGTCTTCTCACAGATTCTGCCGTCTGCACCAATGCAACATTCACCCTATCATTCACCCTATAAACCATGTAGTCAGTTTATTGAAAAACAGAACACTGTTTTTGTAGCAGGTCAGAGAAAAGGTAAACTAGCTACAGATGTAGAACAGGAAGAAGAACCCACAAATGAAGATGAGGAAAATTAATTACCAGGCCAGAGCAATACCAAAAGTACCCCTATAAGTGACACAGCTCCAGTAACAGTAGTACTGCAGGGACATATGAAAGATAGTGACATTGAAAGAATAGTGGAGAAAGTGGGCCCTATGCCTTTTAACATAAATGAATGGTGCAAATGGGCTACTGACATACTGATTCACTGGGGTCTAGGGAAATACAAAAGGAACTCTGCAGATTTTGATAAGCTTATGTACCTAGCCCTGGGTCCACATTATTATAAATTTGGATCTCTTGTTCATTCATACCAATTTGTAAAGATGGGCATCGAACAACTATTTCGCTGCACCTCTTTGCAAGTACTTAGAACTCTTTCACCCCTGCCAACCGATACACCAGAGCAGTTTGCATATAGAGTGTGGGTAATCAACGCGGTACTTAACGAACATGAACATTGGCCCATTTCCTCAGATTATGGTCAGAGAGAACATAAAGAATTCCTATTAGAATTATTATCTCCCGAGATTACTAAACACCTTCTGTTGTTCTCGGAGGACCCTAAAACTACGCCTTTTGACACTTTACTGCTCAGGATTGGGTCTGTGTGGAAGACCCAGTTAGCTCAAATTATTTCAGTATCAGAAGCTAGAAGGTGGCGTGCTGAGGGAGCACCCCAATGCAAGAAAACACCACACACAGGAAATAGAGGGCATGGCAGAGGTAGTTACAGAAATTCCTCCACTTACATTCCCTTCCATGAACTCAGAGACCATAAGGAAAAATTAGAAAAAGAGAAAATGAAATGGGAGCAGGATCGTCACACAATGCAGATAGAATTGGACAGAGTAAAAAGTGATTTAACAGCTAGGAACAACAGTGCTAGTCCATAGGGATGTCCTGACTCTCTGTGTCCGAATGCCAAGGTGACTCAGGCCTTCACAGCCCAGCCAGACTCCTTTCACTTACCTGTGGACTCACTTTTGGAGACGCAGGATAAGGGAAAGAAGTCAGACTCAGAATTCAGCTTGAGATATGTGGCACCTTTGATTTTGGACACTTGCGACCGCCCCAATGTTAATACTACCATAGAGGGTCAGGATTCAAGTTTATTCAAGTTTCAAGTTAATTCATATTATTTGATTGAACGCTTTACCAAATTACAAAGCGTTGTACAAAAGGTAAAAATATGATTTTAGAAAAATCACATATACATAATTCGTTACCAGACCTTACTTGGGTATTTGCTTTTTAAAGCCACGGGAAACAGTAGGAAAGAGGGGAGGAAATACAATTTTAAAGAAAAAGTACATAAAAGGGAAGTACATAAGGAGGGTAGGAAGAAGAGGATTGCTGGCGGAGATGGGGTCGAATAAGAGAGCTATTAAAAATCTTTAATTTGGAGATGGCTGAAATCGTAAAGTATTACATCTTGGTTGGACATTGTATTTTCAGTTAAAGGCTTCTTTAAAAAGAAGGCTTTTTAAACTACTCTTAGATTTCTGCAAATCTTGTTCGAGTCTTAGATATAAGGGAAGAGAGTTCCAAGTCATTGGAGCAGTTGCAGAAAAAATAGAAGCATGGCGTGTTCCGATAATTTTCAAGGAAGGAACATTTAGGGTAAACTGTGAAGTAGATCTAAGAACTCTCGATGAGTTCTGTGGAATCAAAAGCCTATCTATAAATGCCGGGGCGTTGGTTTGTATAGTCTTGAAGACTAGAAGAGCTATTTTATATGTAATCCTATATGTAACTGGCAACCAGTGAGCTTTTTGCAGTAATGGGGTGACATGGTCAAATTTTTTTTGAGCCTGAAATTATGTTTATTGCTGTGTTTTGTATAAGTTGAAGACGCTTTATGTCTTTTAAATATGCCCCTTTTAATAAAGAATTGCAATAATCTAATTTAGATAGGATACATTTAGGATAAATTAACTTTGATTGATACAGTTTTACAGATAGAGCGCCTCCTACTGGAGATCAGAAAAATTTGGAAATTTGTGAGATTCAGGGTCTAAATGACAAAGCTTCAAAGTGTGTGTCTATCCCACAAAAGGAGAAAATGAAAGACATTGTAGAAACTAATGCCCGCACGAGTGAGAATACAGGCAAAGAAATAGTTGAGGTGGCTGGTCTTGCATTAGGTACAGGAATTCTAAATGCTTCTAAACCTTTGGTTCACGAGGTTATTCCTGTGCAGTTAGCCACACAATGTTGCCTGCCAGTGCAGCAGCATGATCGCAGTATAACTCACTCAGAGGCTGCAGATGTTTCTGTTTGGGCACAAGATTGTGGGAAAAGGTACACAGAAATTTTGTTTGAGGCTGAAGATCCTCAACCACAAACACAGCAACCAGTACTTCCTCCAGCAACAGAACTGGTGCCTAAGATGGAGAACAAGGGTCAGAGTGGACCTATCTCTTTAGCATATGGCTCTCCAGCTTGGTCAGATGCTAAACCAGAGGGCTCTGTTAGGCTCACTATACACTCTCAGGCCCTAACTAAGATTTCAAAGCCTGTAGTACCAGTGGCAGCCTCTTACTCTGACATTACTGTGAAATTTAACCCTAAATGTGCATTTTTCTCTGTCCTAGACATGACTAATGATTTTCGGAATTTGCCCCTTGCCTCTGAATGCCAGGACATGACAGTGCAGACAAAAGAAGACAAATCTAGCCTGCACCTAACTTCTGCACCGCAGTGCCTACTCCTCCGAGTGTAGTGGGACCCAGGTGGGAGATATGTGGCCAAGGTCGGCCTGAATGGAACATGGACAAAGTTTGTTTTAAGTGACCTTGAGGATGCTGCCAATTTATAATGTTTTTTCTTTTTCTTAGCAGCAGTTCGGATATATACATAGCCATCCCAGACCAGTTTTGGCACAAAGATATTTCTAGTGTTTTCCAAGGTTCCTCTTTATCACTGCAGAGATAGAGACGTTCCAAAGAAGATATTAGCTTTATGCCTTTTCTGAATATGAGATGGTTATGATATGCATTATTTGTACTACTCAGGTGTTCATCTTTGCTGTGTTTTTCTATAACAATGTGTTTATTTGCAGAGTTAAATTCAGCCCTGCACACTTGACAGAGGGAAGGATAGCCTCACGCCTCAAACTTTGTGTTGTATGTTATCTGTGCCATGTGGTCTGTCTTTTGTCTATTTGTTTTTGTTTAGGGGGTACCCCAGGATACATAACATTGGCCATTTCTAGAGCCCTTTTCCCCATTTTTTTTTTAACTAGCCCAATTGTTTCATATCCTAAATATAGCTTAGTTAGGGGTTATATTTTTAAGTAAAGGTTTCACTTTTAATACCGTGTTTATTCTATGATCCTCATTAGATTCAGTACACATTTCTGACATAATTCTTTTATATATACATTCAGTACAGAATTATGGTCTCTCTGAAGTGCCATAATAGTTATATGCAGCTCACAAAAACATATCTTTTAGGAATGTCTGATTAAGAACCTTAAGTACCTGAATATTGTCGGTCTTTTGCCATAACCAAGTTTACCAAGTTTATTAAAAAGTTTGTTATACCGCTTATATAAATTTCTAGGCAGTGTACAATAATAGTAAAAAATGGGGAAATCGTTAAAAATTACACCACACAAAAGACCACTGAAAACAAAAAAGTAAACTCCATACAAAAGGGGAAAAGGGAAGAACTACAATATTTAAAATAAGATAAAGTACATTTAAAAGGGAAAAAAAACAATAGGAAGGGAAAGACTGACAATTATTTAGTCCTAAAAAGGACAGTTTTATTCGAAAGCATCCTCAAACAAAAAAGTTTTGAGTTTAGCCTTAAATTGTTTAATAGAAGGTTCCATCCGCAAATAGGGAGGCAATGAGTTCCAAAGGGTAGGAGCAGTAACAGCAAAATTATTGGATCTCAAAGTGTTGATCGATTTGAGAGATGGGACGACTAAAAGATTCTGCGATGTGGAACGAAGAGATCTAGTTGGGTGATAAGGAGTAAGAAGTTGGTCAATGAATGCTGGTTGATTGAATGATTTGGTAGTAAAAGTTAATAGCAAGATTTTATAATTAATTCGATGTTCGACCGGTAACCAGTGAGCATCAATTAGTAGAGGTGAAACATGGTCATATTTTCTAGCACCATAAATAATTTTAATAGCAGTATTTTGTATTATCTGTAAGCGTCTTATTTCCTTTCTAGTGATACCCTTATAGAGGGAGTTACAGTAATCTATACAAGCGATGACTAAAGAATGGATTAGTGTATTTAAGGAGGAAAGGTCTAAGAGTTTGGAAAGAGAGCGAATCATTCTGAGGCGGTGGAAACATTTCTGAACCACCGTACTGATGTGATCATGGAAAGAAAATTTAGAGTGAAAGGTTACTCCTAAAAGTTTCAGGGTGGGAACCATGTTAATTGGAAAGGATTCGAATTTCAAAGGGGCCTGGAGAGTTAGCCCTTCTTTAAGAGGGAAAATCATTAGTTTGGATTTATCAATGTTGAGTGATAACATATTTGCATCAAGCCATGCTTTGATTTTCTCGAGTTTTTGATTGATTGAGGCGACTTCCCCAATATTATTCAAATCAATCGGATGAACTAACTGTACATCGTCAGCATAAGCGAAAGTGGTGAAGCCAATAGATTGGCCCACCGTCAGAAGAGGAGATAGAAAGATATTGAAAAGGAGAGGGGACAGGATAGATCCTTGGGGAATCCCATATCCAGTGGAAGAAGGTTCAGAGGAGGAGTTGTTAAAGATAACCTTAGATGATCTGTGCGAAAAGTAGGAGGTAAACCATTCCATAGCAAGTCCTGTTATACCTATTTCGCGGAGCCTGAATAACTATACCAAATAAATGCATTAATATTGTTATATGTTGCCACATTCAGTACAGACAACCTGGTCTCTCTCTCTCTCTCTCTCTCTCCATTCAGTACAGGCAACATGGTTTCTCTCTCGTTTTCTATCTCTTATTTGTGTCACACTGGAGTACAGCTGCTGAATGATATCTGGACTCTTTTCAAGCCGGTTTATCCCTCTCAAGGGTGAACACCACTAGTTTCCAGTGACTGACAGATCCTGTGCAAACATCATTTCATCCCAAGTGTGCATCTCATCAGTTTAAAGAGACTGCCGGTTCCTGCTGGACTAATTCAGCTTCCTGCACCCTGACTGCAAAGACTTCTATACTTCTTCACACACGTTGTACTACCTTGGAGCTGGACATTTTTGTTTTCACCTATTCTTTCCACAAAACGTTTCCTGTTTGTTGGATCTACGGATTCATGATAGCCACCTTCCTATGAACGCTTTGCTATACAGTTCAACCTATTTACTGAATAATACCTGGTGTAGTCATTCACCTCTGTCCTCCATCACCATTAATGGGACAACCTACTCCACACCTCTGGTTACTAATGATTCTATGGACATTCCAGACTTTATTTCATATGCTGTGCATCCACTACCTCTTGGTATGGGGAATGAGACATTTCAAAAGCTGCTGAACTTTACTGAACTCCATACTTACATTGAACAACTTAAGAAAACCTCCAAAGAAGTGAATCATACTATCACTTTTGAAAATGGACACATTGCACAAACTGTAGAAAATTTGCTACGAGACACTCATGTCTCATTTTGGGAACTTTTCTTTGGGTATTTGCCCACTGCAAACCACGTATTTAATGTTTTAATTCATCCTATCATTATCTTAATTATTGTACAAATTTTGCTATGTATTGTTATGATTCTCCTTTGCTGTAAAGTGAAACACATGTACTTTTCTTTATCTCACAAGCTTCCTTCTAGCTTTTAAGGCAATTATACATGAATTTCCAGTATCTTCTCTGACACTTGCTAATTTGGTTCTAATTTGGTTTTAATTTGGCATGGCCTATTGCATTACCATTACCAGGATCAGAGATAATATTATCCCACTAGTCTTATAACCCGTTACATTAACGAGTGCTAGAATATATGTGTGTGTGTCTCTCTTTATTTCTTTCTCTCTCTCTCTCTCTCCTTAGCCGCTTTCTTTCTTTCTGTCTTTCTTTTTCCTTGGCTGTCCATCAGCACCCCTTGCCTGCTCCCCCTGTCCATTCTCCCTTCCTTTTACCTCCCCTGTGTCCACCACCACCTTCACAGCTCTCCTTATGCAGCAGCAGCCCTTCTCCCTTTGTTTTACCTCCCCCCTGTCCAGCAGCACCTTCCTTCTCCCCCTGTCCAACATTAGGCCTCCGTTCCTTTTTCTTCACCCCCCCTGTCCATCAGTACCTCTTTCCTTCTCCCCCTGTCCAGGAGTAGGCATCCCTTCCTTTTTCTCCCCCCCTCCTCCTTCTTAACCCTATGATACACTTACCTTGCTCTGCCCCTGATCAGAGGCTCCCGACAGCCGCCCAGTTGCACCCATTGGAAAAGTTCCCTCTGCGGCATCCCACACCTCTCCTGACACGACTCCCGCTGTCTTTCTTTCTGTCTGTCTCTGTCCCTGGCCCCCTTTGTCTGTTTGTCTTTCTGTATATCTTCCTGCTCCTGTGTCTTTCTTCTTTTCTTTCTGTCTCCCTTCCTCCCTCTGTCTGTCTGTCCGAAGCAGCATTCCCTCCCCCTCCATTTCCCTCCCCCCACACCAGTTCCCTGTGCACCTGCCCCTGTGTCTTTCTTCTTGTCTTTCTGTCTCCCTTCCTCCCTCTGTCTGTGCAAAGCAGCATTTCCTCCCCCTTCCATTTCCCTCCCCCCACACAGCAGCATTAGCGTTTCCTTACCCCCTTTCCCTTCCCACAGTCACGACTACAAACGCGGGCCCGAGTCCTTTGCCGCTCCCCCTTCCTTCCCGCGGGCCCGACTACACATGGTGATTCAAGCAGCGTGTGCTGCAGTCTTCACATGTTGCTTCGGGTCCTTCTACTGGCCTGATTTACTCTGGCACGTCCGGAGCAAATCAGGGCAGTAGAAGGTCCCGAAGCAGCGTGTGAAGACTGCTGCACACGCTGCTTAAATCGCCAGTCGGGCCCGTGGTAAGGGAAGAGGGGGGGCTGCAAATGAGTCGAGTCCCGGGCAGCAGAAAGTTGCTGGGCTCCTCGGTGGGGGCGCTGAGTGGCTGCGGTCCCTCTCCTCCCTGACCCCCCCCCCGGAGGAACGGAGATCGAGTTGCCACCTTTTTGAAGATCATTCTGCCCTGCTCCTTGCCTTAGTATATTTTTAAGTTGAAAGACACGGTGGCGGCGGCTCCTCTCAAGATCCCCGACTGCATTGGACTTCCGACGCAGGTGGGGATCCTGAGAGGAGCCACTGCCTCGTCTTTCAACTTAAAAATATAGTAAGGCAAGGAGCAGGGCAGACCGAAGAACAGCAGAGTTGGATTGTAAAAGGAGCCGCTGTTACAGGGAACCATTGCGGCGGCGGTGACGGCAAAGTTACTTTAAGGCAGTGGCATACCAAGGGGGGGCGTGGTGGGACGTCTGCCCTGGGTGCCAAGCCCTGAGGGGGTGCTCCCGGTCCGGTTTCCCCCCCCCCTGTGCCGGGTGTCGCATTTGGAAACAGCCTGCAGCAAGATCGCGATGCTAGCGATCTTTGCCTGCTTCGGCTGTTTCCTCCGCCACAGTCCCGCCCCTCCTCTGACATCATTTCCACCCTCCAGTTAGTCCACTCCACTCAACTGGTTCACACACTGAGTGGGTCTTTGGGTGTTGTTCCTGGGTAGTTGTTTTGGGATCTCTTCCAGTGGTTTGTCAGTATCTCCTTCTGGTCCAAGGAAGGAAACATTTGTTAACCTTAGCACTGACCTACAGAATATGTTTGTAACAGCGCTGCTTGTGTGGCATTAGTCTATGTAGTGATCGAAAGAGAAAACCAGACCTTTACACATTTTTGCACTATATGGTGGGTGTATGAGGAGATTCACATTTCCTGCACAGCTAAGTCCGTGTGAAGTTACCTTGTGCTGTATTTGACATCTAGCAAAGTCTCTGTTTGGAAGGAAAGATCTCAGCTTAAAAATGAAGTGGCCAGAAGTTATGGTAAAAGCAGATAGCGTAGCTGGTTTTAAGAAAGGTTTGGACAAATTCCTGGAGGAAAAGTCCATAGTCTGTTATTAAGACATGGGGGAAACATCTGCTTGCCCTGGATCGGTAACATGGAATGTTGCTACACTTTGTGTTTTGACCAGGTACTAGTGACCTGGATTGGCTTCCATGAGAATGGGTTACTGGGCATGATGGACCATTGGTCTGACCCAGTTAGGCTATTTTTATGTTATGTTCTCATCTGTAGGGTCCTTTGTTTTCACTTCTTATTTTAATGTATTTTTTTTCTGAGAACTTATCAGTGTTTTTTATAATGGGAACAAAAATGGAAGAGAATTAATTTGTGTGGAATGGGGGGGGTAACTAATTTCTTCAGCTAAATAATTCAATCCACCTCAACCAGACATAGGAGAACTCACGCACCATTCACACACCCTCCAACCAAAAACGTCAAAAGAAAAAAAACTGTTCGACAACCTCCTAGCCATTCGAGCTGCAACACTCGACCCCCAACTCTACAACCTATTGACCTCGACCACAAACTACAAAACCTTCAAAAAAGAAATAAAAACCCTTCTATTCAAAAAACACATAAAACCGAACTAACACAATCAGAACTGTCCCAAGCATCACCTGCAACTACTCCATATGTACTTCTGATGTCATGACAATTCAGACATAATTTATGTTATGTTATGGTATGTTTGGAATAATGGTTACATATATGAGGTTCAATAAAAGAAAATTTTCACTGCCTGTTCCTATTATGACCATTTATTCAGTTTCATGGTTATTACAAAAAATATTTTTTTACATGGGGGGGGTGTCAAAAAATTATGGGCCCCGGGTGCCACATACCCTAGGTATGCCACTGCTTTAAGGGGAGGTAGGAAGCAGGTTTTTATTGAAGAAGCACAAACAGGGAACGGCGGCAGCGAAGGAAGAGGGGGAGAGAGTACTGTAGGGGCATGCGGCTCCTACCTGCAGGTCCCTACATTGCGGCAACGGCAAAGTTACTACTTTAAGGGGAGGTAGGAAGCAGGTTTTTATTAAAGAAGCACAAACAGGGAACGGTGGCGGCGAAGGAAGAGAGGGAGAGAGTACTGTAGGGGCATGCGGCTCCTAGGGAGAGGTCACCGCACATGCGCACTTCCTATGTGTTGCTACAGCTCACGGAAAACCGGCGCACGCATAGGAAGTGCACATGCGTGGCCTAGCATTTTATTATATTAGATATCCCATACTTAGATACTCTCTCATGACATCTTGTTACCTTTATGCCTGAGGAAGCTTCCTGCATCCCTTATGCACCATTCATTCATTCAACGACGGGTAAGATATGGGCATACTGGGATCCCTGCCCAGATGATGGCCTATACAACCTAAGACAGAGGTTTGAACTCATAATGGGAACTGTTTACGGACTATACAACCTATCTTCATAGCTTGGAGATTCTGCAGGACAGGGGATGTGCTGTTGGAGGTAAGCAAGGCATCTGCAAAATGCAGACTGGCTGTTTATAGAAGGGTACCACAAGCTTGCCTTCATTTCAAAGAATAAAAATTAAAAAAAAAGTATGGGAAATGTCAGCACAGTTATCGCTAGCATTCAGCATTTTCAGTTGGCATAACTTATGTCAGCGAAGGCCTATGGGAAATTATATCAATCTGTGAATGCAGATAGACCCTGAGGGCAGGGAGACTGTTTTAAGTAGCCCTGATTGATATGTTTTAAGTAGCCCTGATTGAATCATGATTAGCTAAAAGGTGTTAATGTGTTAATGTCTGATTAAGAGGGTGCTTAGGACAATGGGTCCAGGTGCACAGATAACTAAAGTTAATCAGAAACTATTGTCAGAGGCATACTGGAAATTACATTTGACCATAGCCTATTCTTCGGCTGTCTAGCACAAGTTTACTAAGGAGGGGGAGATTTAACTTCTATTGAAGCTCAATAGTTTTCTATATTCAGAATAAGATTCCAAGCTATAAAAGCCTCCTCTCTGCAACACTCAAAATACTATCTCTTGGCTCTTAGGTCTTGGCTCTCTTGTTCTTTCTTTCATTCTCTCTCTCTCTCTGGCCGATCTCTGGAACCTGAAACTAAGACTATCACCCCATCCCCCTTTCTCTCTCTCTCTCTCTCTCTCTGGACTCTCCCTAAAACTTCAAACTCTCTGTCTCTTTGCCTCTGAACTATGTAAGGCAGGGAAACTGCTTTGCTCTCTACTTAATTGTAATGCTTAATTGTTGTAATGTCTATGAATACTACTTTTCTGTAAGCCTGTTTCTATAATATATTCTTTATGCAACCACCTCTGGCTGTGTTTCGTATTTGATTCTACTCCTGGTGAATCATCTGTGAGGGAACTGAACCTGGGACCTGGCGTTTGTAAGGGTGCCTCTCAAGTGACCCCTACCACCTAATATTGTGGGGGCCACTAACAAACCTTACAGCCACCTTCTAGTCCTTCGGAATTTTTCCCATTTTGATCAACACATTAGCTATTAGTTGAAGCAGTTCAGCTATGGTCCCTTTCAGTTCCTTGATGAACCTCGGTGGATGCCATCCAGTCCCGGGGATTTATCGCTCTTAAGCCTATCAATCTACCTATATACTTCTTCTAGGTTGACCATCAACCCTGTCAGTTTCCCGTTTTCACTTCCAACATATAACCTGATGGGTTCCGGTATGCTGTGTATATCTTATTTGGTAAATACCGATGCAAAAAAATGTGTTCAGTCTATCGGCGATTTCTTTGTCCTCCTTTAGCACTCCCTTTATTCCTTGGTCATCCAACGATCCCATCGCTTCCTTCGCGGGTCAGTTTTCCTTTAATATATCGAAAAAACGGCATGAAGTTTTTCGCCTTCTTTGCTATTTTTTCTTCGTAATCTCATTTTGCCACTTTTACCGCCTTTTGGCACCTGCATTGGTGTTGTTTGTGCATTCATCTTTTCATATCTATAGCATAAGCATAAATTTGCCCACCAGAAAGGAAAATTAAGGTGATCATAATTTTTCCAATTACGAGTGATCTTCTGCAAGGCTACCCCGGTCATAATAAGGAGCAGTTTGCCTTTATATTGGTCCAAAGGGGGTTTAAGATTTAATAATGTCCCACATATGACTACATCATATGTCAGTGGAATCGATGACTCCAATATGGTATTAATCTGTCCCGTATCGATTTCCAAAAATTAAGTATTAAAGGACAATAATACAACAGATGATCCACCGTCCCTATTTCAAGATGACAGTGCCAGCATCTGTTAGACTTAGAGCTATCTAACTTCTGCAATCGAACCGGGATCCAAAAAGTCCTATGCAACAAGAAAAGCCAAGTTTGTTTCATTGATGCTGACGCTGTGCATCTCATTCTCCAAGACCAAATTCATGGCCATTGAGTAGCAGAAATTTGTTGCTTAATCTCAATGCTCCAAATATCTTTTAAAGAGGTTTTTGGTTTTTTATTCCTAAATTCAGATATTAATTTATACTACTTAGCGGCCTGATGTCCTAGGAAATCAGTCTGGAAGCATAAGCACGGCAAGCTATTCTGATTTTTGAGATTTCACCAATCAGGGAACCCTTTCTGAATGGCCTACTTCAACTGCAACAACTTATAAACTTGAGATTTTAAAATACCGAATGATTGTTGCAGTCGTGAAATCAAGCATTTTCCCATTAGATATCACATCCTCTAATGTGCGTATACCTGCCTGCAACCAATGCTTCCAGAGGATCTCAGACTCGCCAATCTGAATCTTGGAATTCAACTACAGGGACTGACATGTAGACTGTTGTATCGGCTCAGATGTTAAATTATTCATGAATTGTAAGGTTTTCCATGTAGACAAAAGAATGCTATTGTCCTTATAAATACATGGAAATTTAATACTCAAAACATGACACGATTAGACAAAATTGAAAAACAGGTTTCTGATTCACAGAATTCTTCTAATCTTCATGTTAAGGACAAAGCAATGTTGGCTAGGAAGATTGAGAATCTGGAGAAATACAAATAGGAACTTAAACTTAAGACTGATTAATTTTCCAGTTTCCAGACTACAATCACCCAAGGAACTTTTTCAACAATTTCTAACTTCAGTCTTAAAGTATCCAGAGACATCAATACCCCCTTTACAGAAAATATATTATTTAAATACTAGTGTTTAAGCCCGTTACATTAATGGGTGCTAGAATATATGTCTGTCTGTCTGTCTTTCTTTCTTACTTTCTGTGTCTCTCCCTGCCCCTGTCTCTCTTCCTTTCTTTCTGTCTTTCTCCTTCCCGCTGTCTGTCCTTCTTTCTTTCTGGTTCTCTCTCTGGCACCCTGTCTGTCTGTCTTTCTTTCTTTCTGTCTCTCTCCTTGCCTGCTATCTTTCTGTGTGTCTGTCTTTCGTTCTAATGCGCTGCCTGCCTGCCTGTCTTTCTGTCTCTCCATGGCCCCCTTCTGTCTCCCCTCCCCCAAAGCAAACCAAGATTGCTCCCAGGCCCCCTTTCCCTCTCTGTCCCCTCCACTTCCCTGTGCAGCAGCAGCAGCATTTCCCGGCCTTCCCTGTGCAGAAGCAGCATTTCCCCCCCACACACACACACTCTTCCCTGTGCAGCAGCAGCATTTCCTACCCTTCCCTGTGCAGCAGCAGCATTTCCCAGCCTTCCCTGTGCAGAAGCAGCATTTCCCACACACACACACTTCCCTGTGCAGCAGCAGCATTTCGCACACACACACACACACTTCCCTGTGCAGCAGCAGCATTTCCTGGTCTTCCCTGTACAGCAGCAGCATTTCCCGCCGCCCCCTTCTCAGCCGTCGTGTTTAAATTGAGAGAAAAGCACTACATCGCGCTACCACTGGCTTCAGCGTCTTCTATTCACTGCGGCCAACCCTAGCGGAAACAAAAAATAGTCAGAGAGGGCCGCAGTGGACAGAAGACAGCGAGGTCATCATTAGCGCAGTGCAGCACTATTCTCAGAATTTAAACGCAGGTGAGCCGGCGAGAAGTAGGAGGCTTTGGCGTGGTGGTTTTGGCGGTGAGTGAGGGCGGGAGGGGGTAGTCGCCGGCTGTGCTGTGTTTCTCCGCTTTGTCTGGCCGCCGCATACGCACTCCTGCTGGCCACGGACTTACTGATCAGAGATCATGGAAGCACGCAGGTAAGTGCCCATGCGCGGCTAGGGTTTTATTATATAGGATTTCTAAGGCAACAAAGCAGGACTTAGAAAATCAATTGACAGAATTAGATATAACAGATATTCTTGAATCCTCACAATTTGAAACTTCTGTAAGGGCTACACTTCTTTAGACCTTTGTTTTTTTACACGACAAAGAAGCAGTTCTTCGTCTATTCTTTAGGACTGAGAATGTTGAATTTTATGGTTCAAAAATAGCTATATTTCCTGATTGTTCCAAATGGATGCAATTGCATCGTAAAAAATTTCTAATATTACGTCAATCAGTATTGGGTTTAGGAACTACCTTTCAGCTGTGCTTTCCATGTAAATGTTGTATTAACTATCAAGCAAATGGATATTTTTTTATGAACCTGATCAATTACAATTTTTCCTGGAGGGTAAAACGGCTTCTGTAACCCCACAGATGCCTACTGATATCACCGTCCAGACTGTATAGTAATGATACAACCAATTTGCTCTGTATATATGAGAATATTGATATGTTTCCTTTTTCCTTGAAAGTCAGCTATCCTTGACTGTGCTTGATTCTCTCTCCTTAATTGTGGTATACTATCATAGTATTGTACATGTAATGAGTGTTATTATTTCCTAATTGGATACTGTTATTTTCTTTTGATGTTAAATAAAGGCAAATTAAAAAAAAAAAACCCAAACCAAAAACATGACACAATCTCAATGGGCTAAGATACTACTCAATAAAGACTTCTCAATATATGACGGGTCAATAGATTGAAACATGAATTTGAAATAAGTAAATAAAGTTTTCACATACACTCAGAATTGTGTAATCCGACCAAGAGCCGTGGCTCCTATAGCTGAACCCACCATCCCATCACTGTGTATGACTTTAATGAGAAGATAATAAATTCAATGTGCTATTCAAACAATAGATGTGTTTCTCATTGGCAGCAAAAGGAAAAACTGTTCCCACTTAACTCAAAGATGTTTTTGCAGGTCCGACATGGACCATGTTTCGAGGGTCTTTTTCAAGGAACCCGAAAGGAAATATGAACAACTTCAGTGCCAAAGGAGTAATTACAGTGTGATTTGGACGAAATCTTGTGCTCTGTTAAATTAGAACATAAATAGCAGTCTTTAATAATTGTGCGACATATTTTATAAAACGACAACTTTCTAATAAAACTCTGAAAAGGCTTCACAAAGGAAGGGTACTTGCCATATCTGAAATACGCTGGAAAGTTTCTCTTTTAGTTCTTCATTTGTGTAGTGGCTAAAAAAACGCCGACTTAAATGTCAAAATGGAGTATGTTGATGTAGTTCTGTAGAGGCGGAGCTACGTACGGATCAACTGAGCTAAATGAAACTGCCAGGAATGGAAATGGGAATAAAAATAATGGATCACCGAAATTGTCCTAAACTACAAAAAGGCTTGCCATTCAATCTCGCTATGTAAACCCTAGGATGTAAGGTGTGTAGTGTAAGGATTAAACGTTGTTCCTTAACCCATAAATCCAGGAAGTGTCTCTACCTCTCGGGCTTTTTGGAACTTCCATAATTGAAAAATGAAGATGTTGAGTGGTGTCCGACCAATGTTGTACTGAGGGTGCTTCCAATTTGTTGGTACAGATTTTACTAAGGTGTTCAGCAATCCGGGTCCTGTTGATCCACAAGTGGAAGCTTTCTACCAATGCATATTACACGATATTGCCATTTTAGAAAAGAAATAAGAGAAAGTTGTTTTATAATCTCTCTAAAGAAGAATCAATGGCAATTAAAGACCTAAGAAATAACAAAGATATTGTGATTAAACCAGTGGATAAAGGAGGTGGCATTGTGATCATGAATAGGGAGTCCTATGTGGTAGAAATAGAAAAACAAGTACAAGATCAAACTATGTTCAACTTCTAGAGGATCCAACCCAAACCCTTAAAGCGGAGATAGATTCCCTTGTTTCTATGGCAAAGGACGTAGGATATATAACGCTTAAAGAGAATCTATTCTTAACTGTGAGTCACCACATTATACCTACCATCTATATACTACCAAAGATTCACAAGTCCCTGACTAACCCGCCGGGTCGTCCAATTATTTCAGACAATGGTTCCATTCTAGAACCATTGTCTAAATTTGTAGATTTTTTCTTAAGACCATTTGTTCCAAGCATTAAATCATACATTAGAGACTCCTCACACATGATTAATATTATTGAACAATATGAAGGTTTACTCACTGACATTATTTTAGTAACTATGGACATCGAGGCTTTGTATACAAACATTCCCCAGTTATCTGCATTGAATGTGATTGAAAGAAAGAGAGACACATAGGAGAGTACCTAATCATCTTATTTTAACGTTGGCTAGTATAGCCTTAACAAACAACTATTTTTGTTTTCAAAACAAATTTTTCCAGCAAATTAGAGGAACTGCTATGGGTTCCTCAATGGCACCAGACATAGCTAATCTCTACGTAGCAGATTTTGAGGATAAATTCTTGGAATCACATCCTTTTAAAGCAAATATTGCACTATATAAAAGGTATATTGACGATGTATTTATTTTATGGAAGGGTGACTGTGATAAATTATTTTGTTTTCATCAATGGCTTAATACTTGTGATACTAATTTACAATTTAAGATGGAATATGACCATCAATCTATTTCGTTTCTAGACATTAAGATTTTTTAAACTGATTATTGCTTAAAGACCTCTATTTACAGGAAGGAAACCGACAGGACACTATTTTAGTGCACATCTTTCTTTTGGACAAATCCATTCTTCTCATCTTTGGCATTTTTGCTTGTGGTTTTGTTGTTCCACTGTTTTTGTGCGCTATGATTTTATATTGAATGTATTTTATTTTATTTTATTTTTATAAATCTTTATTTAAATTTTTCAAATAAACAACAATTATGTTTATTAATACATCGAATATTAGTAATCATAATTCAAAACAAAGATAATACAAAATAAATCCATTTTCATTATTGGAAATATATTGACAAAAAGAAGTAACCCATACTTTTTATTTAACATAGTCCTCAATAAAGGAGGAAAGAGACTAAGAAGAGGAAATTCTTCCAGGAAAGATCACATATTAAAGTTATACAGGAAATTAAGTGAGAACCGATGGTTAATAAAAGAAAAAGGACTTTAGTTACACCGAAGTCATTATGGTGCAAATAAAACACCTTTACCCTCTAAAAAGAAACGTAGCTGCTGAGAATCATAAAAGATATATCTATTGTTTTGAAATACAACAAAACATTTACAAGGGAATCTTAACTGAAAAGAGGCTCCTAATGAAACAACTTTATCCCTATATGCAAGAAATTCTTTCCTTCTAGTCTGAGTCCATTTTGAAACGTCCAGATATATATATATTATTTCTCCCATAAAGGAAACTTGTTTTAAACCATAATACAATTTCAAAATCATTTCTTTATCCTGATAAAATACCAGGGATACTATCAATGTAGCTCGTCCGGACAGTTCAAGGTTTGATGATTCCAAAAGAGTTGTTAAGTCTTGTTCAGTAGTTGTTTCAGACTCCTTTAATGTCCTTTTTAAGTAATAAATCTTCTGCAAAGGTGGTATATTCATTTCCGTGATTTTTAATGTAGAAACCAGGAATTCTTTAAATAATTCCCTAGGAGTTTTAAATTTAGACATAGGAAAGTTTAAAATCCTCAAGTTTAAACTCCTATTTTGGTTTTCCAAGTTTTCAATTTTACGGAGAAGAAAAACTTTATAGTAACATAGTAACATAGTAGATGACGGCAGATAAAGACCCGAATGGTCCATCCAGTCTGCCCAACCTGATTCAATTTAAATTATTATTTTATTTTTTTTCTTCTTAGCTATTATCCTTTGCATTCTGATTATTTAAAGATTTAACCTCAATTATAGATTTTTCAATGTCTCCTATTTGTTTCGCTTGATCAGAGGAAACAGTTTCCAGTTTATTAACTTTAGAAGAAACTTCAGCCATCAAGGAAATAAGTCCAATACATACAGTTTGAAGATTTTCAATTGCTCCCCACAATGAATCCAGTGTGACCACCGCCGGTTTCACAAGCGGCTTGAGATGAGGGAACCCAGGTTCCCGCTCTCCTTCCCGGGCTTCACCTCCCCCACTCTCACCACCGCTTGCCTGCAGTGTTGCTCCTCCCTCTCCTGATCTTTTTTCCGAGCTTGCCTGCAACAGGGTCACCTCCTGAGTCGGTTGCTGCCGAATTCCCCCAACAGGAAGCAACAACTCCGTTGTGCTACTCGGGGGAGGAGGAGGATCAGGTCCCAAGGGGCTCAGCGACGCATCGCCATCCATGCTGAGCTGCTCCTGGAGCTCAGTAGCAGATCCGCCCGACGCCGAAGAGAGAGGAGAGAAGGGAAGCAGGAAGCAGAGGAGACAGGCAGCGTTGGTGCCGGGCACCGAAGCAAGCAGGAGGAGGAAGACAGTAGGCTCGGGGTAGCGGCGAGAGTTCGCTCCGCCCCCCCCAAGCGTCACAGGCAGCGCCGGACTCCCCCTTGAAAAGGGGAGGAGCCAGCGCGGCACACGCGGTGCCGAAGAGAGAGGAGAGAAGGGAAGCAGGAAGCAGAGGAGACAGGCAGCGTTGGTGCCGGGCACCGAAGCAAGCAGGAGGAGGAAGACAGTAGGCTCGGGGTAGCGGCGAGAGTTCGCTCCGCCCCCCCCAAGCGTCACAGGCAGCGCCGGACTCCCCCTTGAAAAGGGGAGGAGCCAGCGCGGCACACGCGGTGCCGAAGAGAGAGGAGAGAAGGGAAGCAGGAAGCAGAGGAGACAGGCAGCGTTGGTGCCGGGCACCGAAGCAAGCAGGAGGAGGAAGACAGTAGGCTCGGGGTAGCGGCGAGAGTTCGCTCCGCCCCCCCCAAGCGTCACAGGCAGCGCCGGACTCCCCCTTGAAAAGGGGAGGAGCCAGCGCGGCACACGCGGTGCCGAAGAGAGAGGAGAGAAGGGAAGCAGGAAGCAGAGGAGACAGGCAGCGTTGGTGCCGGGCACCGAAGCAAGCAGGAGGAGGAAGACAGTAGGCTCGGGGTAGCGGCGAGAGTTCGCTCCGCCCCCCCCAAGCGTCACAGGCAGCGCCGGACTCCCCCTTGAAAAGGGGAGGAGCCAACGGCGCCCAGCCGTTCGGCGCGCGGCGAAGGCGTGCGGTAAAGGCGCTCGCCTTAGCGAGAGCGCCTTTGCGAAGGGCCTTGCAAGGGACGAGCGCTACTCTCAAGAACACCAGAGGAGAACAGACCGGTAAGGAACCGACAACCACAGAAGGTAAGGAAGAGACAGACACAAAAGAAACCAACCCGCACATACAATCAAGGTGAGGTAGAGCAGAGACAGCACACACGAGAGAGACAACAAGGCAAGCAACACAAGGAAGCAGCAGGCAAGGGACACAAGCACACAAAGGCACAGGCACTGTAACACAAACAGACTCACTCAAATAGGAAGCTTGCAGTCAGGAAGTCAGAAGGTAAGGGGGAGGTAGGATCAGTAGGAAAAAGAGCAGCAGTAGGTCACAACAAATCACTCAGACAACCCACGAGTGAAGCACGAAATGGAAGCCCAAGGAAGTCAGAAGATGAGCTTTCCTGTCTTCTGCATCGACTGCAATATGTATGACTACCTCCCTTCGGGGATCCAGGCATACATTTGCGATCGATGCATGGAGATGGATAGCTTGAAATGTCAGGTAAGACTATTGGAGGGAACAGTGATGGAACTCGAAGACAGAATCCGAGCACAAGGGAAGATTCTAGTGGAGTACAGCCCAAACGACGAGGTCAAGGATCTAGAAACGTTCATAGAGGAAGCCCATCAGCACCACGTAGAGTTCCCAGGGCTGGAAAACTGTACTCAGGAAACACATGTGAGGAGAGAAGACATCCATGCAAACACAGAAGAAAACGAAGACGAGATAGGAGACAACCGCACAACAGGAGGAATAGTGAGAGCACAGGAAGATGTCCCCCCACCCAAAGAACAGGAAACAATTTCAAGAGTATCATTGGAGGAAGATGACTGGCCCTACTCCAAGGACGTGGACCTACGCCCCCCAAGGAACTCCCGAATAAAGAAGATGGGGATCATCGTAGGCGACTCCATTATACGACACGTGGACAGCCACACCGCAGGAGGAAGAGAGGACAGAGTCGTCACCTGTCTGCCTGGAGCAAGAGTAAAGGATGTGACCAGCAGGATCTCCAGGATCATAGATGGCGCACGGGGAGTGGACACCGCTGTGCTTATCCACGTGGGAACAAATGATGTGAGCGGGCGGAAGTATGACAGGGAAGAGATGAAGGGCCAGCTCCGCTCACTCGGAAGACAATTGAAGATCAGGGAGGTGAAGGTGGCCTTCTCTGAAATCCTCCCTGTACCAAGAGCAGATGGAAAGAGACAAGGGGAATTGCAAGTGATCAACGCCTGGATGAGACGATGGTGCGAAGACGAAGGCTTCGACTTCGTGCGCAACTGGACGGCGTTCTGGGGAAAAAGCAAGTACTACAGAAGGGATGGACTACACCTCAACAAGGAAGGAGCAAGAGTTTTGGCAGGCAACATGAAGAAAGCAATAGAGAAGGCTTTAAACTGAAGGACAGGGGAAAGCCGACAGTCGACAACCGGTCGATGGCACGGACAACAGGATGCCCCGACGTAGGAACAAAGGACCACTACTCATACACAAGAGAGGTCGACCTCACAGCCAACAAAGGAGAACAAGCAGGAAAGGACAACTCAGACACAGGAGGGGATGACCACACAGCAAACATGGGAGATAACACAGGAGCAGTAAAGGATACCGTAAATGAAACTGTAAGGACAGCCAAGAGTAGAAGGTCCAAAAAGGTAACACGAAGGGAACTTAGATGTATGTATACAAATGCTAGAAGTCTAGGAAACAAAATGGGAGAACTAGAGACGATAGCAAGACATGAGAACATGGATATCATTGGCATAACAGAAACATGGTGGAATGAAGAAAACAAATGGGACACAGTACTACAGGGATACAAACTATATAGAAGAGATCGAGAAGGGCAGAAAGGTGGAGGTATTGCCCTATATGTTAAGGAAGAAATAGATTCTGTTGGAATGAGTACAACAGACAGGAAAGAGAAGCTGGAGTCCCTCTGGATCAAAATTCCTGGTCGCAATGGCGCAGATATAAAAATTGGCCTTTACTATCGTCCCCCAGGACAGGCGGAAGTCACTGACTCAGAAATGATGGAGGAAATCAAACAAGTATGCAAGACAGGCAATGTAGTTATATTGGGAGACTTCAATTTCCCAGGAATAGACTGGAAACTAGGAGCCTCCAACTGCGGCAAGGAGGCCAAGTTCCTGGAGGTGCTAGGGGATTGCTTCCTGGAGCAAATGGTAAAAGAGCCGACAAGAGGCGACGCCACCTTGGACTTGGTCCTAAATGGTCTCACTGGACCGATAACAGAAGTAGAAGTCATGGTTCCACTGGGAACGAGTGATCACAATGTAATCAACTTTAAACTTGACATCGGGAAAGGGAAACATGTCAAAACCTTAACCACCACCTTAAACTTTAAAAAGGGTAAATACGATTGCATGAGAGCCATGGTAACAAAACGACTCGAGAAGATGGTGGACAAACTTGAAACAGTAGATCAGGCATGGTGCCTATTGAAAAATACTATTGCAGAAGCACAAGATCTCTACATTCCGAGGATTTCCAAAGATCGGAGAACTAAAGGCAAAAGAGAACCGGCATGGCTTACCATACAGGTGAAGGAAGCCATAAAGGTAAAGAAGGACTCTTTCAAAAAATGGAAATGCACGAAGACAACCGAAGCCTGGAACAAACATAAAGATGAACAGAAGAAATGTCACAAGACGGTGAGGGAAGCAAAACAGGACTATGAGGAAAAAATAGCCCGGGAGGCCAAAAACTTCAAGCCCTTCTTTAGATACGTGAAAGGGAAAAAACCTGCAAAAGAGGCAGTGGGACCCCTGGACGACAAGGGAAGAAAAGGGTACATCAAGGAAGATAAACAAATCGCAGACAAACTAAATTCCTTCTTTGCGTCCGTTTTTACGAAGGAGGACACCTCAACAATACCTGAAGCGGAGAAAGTGTTTGCAGGAGAAATAGAAGACAGCCTCACCACAGTTGAAGTGGACTTAGCCCAGATATACTATCAGATCGACAAACTTAAAAGTGACAAATCACCTGGACCGGATGAAATTCACCCGAGAGTCTTGAAGGAATTGAAGATTGAAATTGGAGAGTTATTGCAAAAACTTGCAAACCTGTCAATCAGAACTGGTCAGATACCAGACGACTGGAGGAAAGCGAACGTCACGCCAATTTTCAAAAAAGGATCGAGAGGAGAACCGGGCAACTATAGACCTGTGAGTCTTACGTCTGTCCCCGGCAAGATGATTGAATCACTGATCAAGGATAGCATAGTTCAGCACTTGGACACACACGACTTGATGAAACCCAGTCAACATGGATTCAGGAAAGGGAAATCGTGTCTGACGAATTTACTCCAATTCTTTGAGACCGTGAACGAGCAAATTGATAGTGGAAAGCCGGTGGACATAATATACTTGGACTTCCAGAAAGCATTTGACAAAGTTCCACACGAAAGACTTCTCAGGAAGCTACAAAGCCATGGCATAGAGGGAGATATACAAAGATGGATAGGCAAATGGCTGGAAAACCGAAAGCAGAGAGTGGGCATAAATGGGAAGTTCTCCGACTGGGAGAGAGTGACTAGTGGTGTGCCCCAGGGCTCGGTACTTGGGCCGATCCTTTTTAATATTTATATCAATGACCTGGAAAACGGAACATCCAGTGAGATCATCAAGTTTGCAGACGACACAAAACTCTGCCGGGCAATCAGATCGCAGGAGGACAGTGAGGAACTCCAGAGCGATTTGTGTCGGTTACAAAAATGGGCGGAGAAATGGCAGATGAAGTTCAACGTGGAGAAATGCAAGGTAATGCATTTAGGCAGTAAAAATAAGGAATACGAGTACAGAATGTCAGGTGCAACTCTGGGGAAAAGTGAACAAGAAAGAGATCTGGGTGTACTGATAGATAGGACCCTGAAGCCGTCGGCACAATGCGTGGCAGCGGCAAATAAGGCAAATAGAATGTTGGGCATGATAAAGAAAGGAATCTCGAGTAGATCGGAGAAAGTTATAATGCCGCTTTATAGGGCAATGGTCAGACCCCACTTGGAATACTGCGTCCAACATTGGTCTCCCTACCTAAAGAAGGATATAAAACTGCTGGAGAGGGTGCAGAGACGAGCAACTAAACTAGTGAAGGGTATGGAGAAACTGGAATATGAGGATCGACTTAAAACACTGGGATTGTTCTCCCTTGAGAAAAGGAGACTGCGTGGGGATATGATCGAGACCTTCAAAATACTGAAAGGAATTGACAAAATAGAGCAGAGAAGATTATTTACAATGTCCAATTTGACACGGACAAGAGGACATGAAATGAAGCTAAGGGGGGGCAAGTTCAGGACTAATGTCAGGAAGTTCTGCTTCACACAGAGAGTGGTTGACATCTGGAATACTCTCCCAGGGGAGATTATTGCGGAATCGACAGTCCTAGGTTTCAAAAGCAAACTAGATGCATATCTCCTTGAGATAGGCATATAAAGATATGGTTGGCTATAAAATAAGCCAGGTGAATACCTAGCAGGGCCTCCGCGTGTGCGGATCGCCGGACTTGATGGACCGAAGGTCTGATCCGGAGATGGCGCTTCTTATGTTCTTATGTTCTTATGTTATCGCAGTTTGACGCGGAGTCGAAGTCATGGCAAAGGAATGAGGGATATCCTTCTGTAGTCCCCTCCTCTTAGGCATCGAAAAAACTTTGAGGAAAGCGTCACCGAAGGTAAATTTATTTTGCCAGAGCGGGAGCTTGGACTCACACGTCCACTCTCGTCGCCATCTTGTCTCCCTCTTGAATGTATTTTATTAAAGTATAAAAAGAAACAATATTCTGTGCAATTGTCATTTTATAAATATAAATAATACAGGGCAAGGATCAACAAAACCCCCGTCTCCCCTCCCCTTCACATATATCCCCTCTACTATCAAGAAAACTGAATAAGCCAAATTATTACAGAATGCTACACAAATATCATGCTAACAGAATACCGCAGTCATACATAGCAGGAATGGTGTTAGGGGGAGTGCAACTAGGGCAACTGCCTCCTGGTCAGAGAGCGCCCTAAGCCAGCTGGAAGCTAAAGACGCACTGCCTGGGCTTTGCACTCCCCAGTTATGTCTAACATCAGCTCTAGCAGGATACATATTTTAAATCTGATATATTCTAATCACAAGATAGAAATAAAATTATTTTTTCTACCTTTTGTCGTCTATGGTTTCTGCTTTCATCGTCTTTTCACTCTCTTCCATCCAGCGTCTGCCCTCTGTCTCTTCAATCCAGCATCTGCCTCTTCCATCCACTGTCTGCCCTCTACCCCTACCCCTCCCATATGGTATCTGCGTTCTTTCTATGACCCTCTCTCCTATACCAGATCTAGCGTCTTTGTCCCTCTTTCCTTATTTTTCATCTGACCCCCCTTCCCAGCATCAATCTCTCTCTACTTTGTAATTCCTCTGTCTCTCCCCTTTCCCTCATCTGATCTCTCCATTCCATCCTGACTCCTTCCCCTCCTCTAATCTCCCTGCCAGGTGTTTCCTTCCAATGTTCATCCTCCCCTGTCCAGCAGTACCTTCTCCCTTTCTTCCTCCCCTTATCCAACAGTAATTCTCATCCCTTCCCCTTCTCCCCTGTCAGCAGTATCCCCTTCCCCTCCCTTGTCCAGGAGTACCCCTTCTCCCTTTCCTCCTCCTCTTATCCAGCAGTAATTCTTGTCCCTTCCTTTTCCCTTGTCAGCAGTAGCCCCTTCCCCTCCCTTGTCCAGGAGTACCCCTTCACCCTTACCTCCTCCTCTTATCCAACAGTAATTCTTGTCCCTTCTCCCCTGTCAGCAGTAGCCCCCTCCCCTCTCTTGTCCAGGAGTACCCCTTCTCCCTTTCCTCCTCCCCTTATCCAACAGTAATTCTCATCCCTTCCCTTTCCCTTCTCCCCTGTCAGCAATACCCCCCTTCGCCTCCCTTGTCCAGGAGTACCCCTTCTCCCTTTCCTATTCCCCTTATCCAACAGTAACTCTCGTCCCTTCCCTTTCCCTTCTCCCCTGTCAGCAGTAGCCCCTTCCCCTCCCTTGTCCAGGAGTACCCCTTCTCCTTTCCTCCTCCCCTTATCCAACAGTAATTTTCATCCCTTCCCTTTCCCTTCTCCCCTGTCAGCAATACCCCCTTCCCCTCCCTTGCACAGGAATACCCCTTCTCCCTTTCCTCCTCCTCTTATCCAACAGTAACTCTCGTCCCTTCCCTTTCCCTTCTCCCCTGTCAGCAGTACCCCCTTCCCCTCCCTTGTCCAGGAGTACCCCTTCTCCCTTTCCTCCTTCCCTTATCCAACAGTAATTCTTGTCCCTTCCCTTTCCCTTCTCCCCTTTAAGCAGTAGCCCCTTCCCCTCCCTTGTCCAGGAGCACCCTTACTCCCTTCCCTCCTTCCCTCTCCAGCAAATGTTTCTTCTATGTAGGCTAGCGGCAGCTCTGTGTGCTTTTAACTTCAGCACACAGCTGCCCCTAAGCAGTATTTTAGCTGTGGTTTCATGAGGCAGCCTTGGGGCCTTTGGTAGGCCGGCCCGCTTCGATGATGCGAGGTGGGCCGGCCCACCAAAGGCTCCGAGGCTGCCTCATGAAACCGCGCTAAAATACTGCTTAAGGGCAGCTGTGTGCCGAAGTTAAAAGCTGCCGCTGCTTGTCTGGGGGTGCGGAGACATACGCGGCAGGAGCCGAAGGTGGAAGGCAGGAGTGCCGGCATAGCGACGGCAACAGGAAGTTGCACGTCAGCTGACGCCGGCACCTTTTGCTGTGGCGGGCACCCGAATCTTTCACGGACCGGCAAGATTTTTTTGCAGACCGGCACCGGTCCACGGACCGGCGATTGAAGAACTTTGCATTAGACCATAAGAATAGCCTTACTGGGTCAGTGCAATGGTCCATCAAGCCCAGTAGCCCGTTCTCACGATGACCAATCCAGGTCACTAGTACCTGCCCAAAACCCAGTGTATCACGTAAAGATGGAACTGTAAACTGTAACTTTGTAGCTTTGTGCATCACAGATGTTATTCATGGGGTCAATATTCAAAGCGGTCTATCCGCTGATATCCAGCAGCATGTAACCAGTTAGTGCCTCTAAATATCACCACAGACCACTAAATTCAAAGTCAGCTATTTTGGAAGTTATGCTATAGTAATCTGGCATATTCAGCTTTGCAACTCAGGCTCAAAATCGTAACATTTAAACATCCAAAAAACAGCCCAAGGTGGCACTTGGACGTCCTAATAGGCAGGACGTTCGATAATTGAAATGGACTTTCTGGACATCCAGCAGCACTTCTAGGCCGCTGCACGTCCAGAACTCAAAGGGGCGTGTTGGGAGGTTATGTTATGGGCAGACATTGGGTGGGCTTAGACCTGGATGTCCTGCAGCGGTAACACTGCGCAACAAATTTTAACTTTTTTTCCTGAGGCAAGAAGAAAATGAGGCTTACTTTATAGAATTTGACCTCCTGTGTATGAAAATAGCCTCAGTTTTCTCCTATCACGTATAGCAGGGGTCTCAAAGTCCCTCCTTGAGGGCCGCAATCCAGTCGGGTTTTCAGGATTTCCCCAGTGAATATGCATTGAAAGCAGTGGATGCACATAGATCTCATGCATATTCATTGGGGAAACCCTGAAAACCCGACTGGATTGCAGCCCTCAAGGAGGGACTTTGAGACCCCTGACGTATAGTTTTTGAACAAATTGCAAATATTTATAGCATGAGAAGTCATAATGTAACGCATTGCGCTGATTTAAGAGTTCCTATAAATATTATTTTCTAGAATCGTTTTTGATGTTGAAGTGCGTTTATAAACAAGATTAGGAGCATCTCTAATCAATGTCCAACAATAGTCAGCCAGCATTGATGAAGTCCATCTGCCCTGATATCGTTTCTCTGTTGTAGCAATGTCCTGGTGAAACCTTTCCCCGTGCTCATCACTAACACTACCAAAAATTCCGATGCGAGTGGAGAAAATTAATTTTTAGTGACATGTTGCATTTGAGATCACTTCCTATTCCCCAGAAAATTCTCAATTACATTCTTCAATGGTATCATTAAAATTAATACTTTAGACATCTGATAAAGACTTAGCATTACCAGCAACCTTGATTCTAACTGTGGCGCTTCCATTAGATAAAACATGGTTATTAAGACTTTACTTAAAAAGTAGACAAAAAAATTTTCTTGGTTGTAAAGTACAGATGTTTCCTGATCTTATAAGGGAGACACAGAAGCGTCGCCGTGAATTTCTTCTTTTGAAACCTGGGGTTACATCTCTGGGGGCTACCTTTTATTTGAGACATCCATGTAAATGTATAGTGTGTTACCGTTCTGTTAAATATGTATTCTTTGAGCCATCTCAATTGACAACTTTTGTAGCAATGTCTCGTCTGGATGGAGGAATATCTTGAACCCTAAATATAATCATGAGATCTCATTTTCAGTGCTTCAGCTTTTAGCATCTTGCAAAAAATTTCTGTTATCTTTAATTTTTCGCTAATTCTAAAACTTGGATCTAGTATGAGGACTTGAGCATAGATAGTTAAATAATGTTTTCTTTATTGGATGTTAAATTATTTTATGATTTTTTGTTATTATGACTATTGCTTTCTGTACAAGTGGTAAGCTTGATTTAAATTGAAAATTAATAAAGAAATAATTAACATAAAATTAATACTTTAGCTTAAAAATCTAATGTCAGGCAAACTTTTAACCATATTTAACAACCCTATATAACATCTATATTTCATAACATTTACTCCAAGCATTAGAGAGTATAGCGAAAATGTTAATTTTTGCATTAGAATGCTCTTTCGCAAAAAATCAGATGATTATACTGAAAAATTAAGGTCAGTTTTGAATTCAGCAACCCCAAATCATTATAGCACACCCACTACAATTCATGCCCCAAAACCTCTTTTGCACAGTGTAATCAAAGCTTTCCCAGAAAATCCTGGACGGAACTTAGATGCCGGCAGTTAGACCTGTTTTAGTTGTGTTTAAGTGCCCCAAAGCTGCCCAAACTAACCAGATGACCACAGGAGGGATTAAGGCATGATCCCCCTTACTCACAAGTGGTCACCGACCTCCTCCCACCACCCAAAGGTGTGGGAAAAACAGAAACATTAAGGGCTTGCCATCAGCTGATTGTGGCAGGTGAATTCCCATCACCTATGCTGGTTTCGGGGTTCCCTGATGGCTCAGCTGATGGAGATTCCCCCTGCCAGGATCAGTTGAACTGGCAGGGAGATTCCTCTCCCTCCCTCCCTTCGTCACAAGCACTGTCCCATTCAGTACACCTCCAATCTAACCAAATAAAAAAAGAACTGCTGAGCTCTACACCCCTCCCCCCAACATCCCCCCAACATCCCTGGACACCCCCCCCCGACATCCACAGACTCCTCTGACATCCATGGACCCGCCCTCAACATTCCCAATATTCCTGGACCACCTCATATCCCATATCCCATATCCTCTGACACCCCCGTATCATTGGATGACAAATCACCAGGAGGGAAACCTACTCCCTTCTGCCTGTAGGGCCACATGCTCAGAATGATGGGCCTTCCCCCTCCCAATGCATCTTTGATATGAAGTGGGAGGAGCCTAAGGCCCTGATTGGCTCAAAATAATTTTGAGCCAATCAGGGCCTTAGATCCCTCCCACTGCATCTGATAACCTCACTGCAGAGTAATTATTGGAACAGACTGTGGCCAAAACATGGCCTGGGCTTTAGGTCTTGTCCTAGTGCCTGCTCTCTCTTCACCCCTCCTTCTACATATCTACGCTTGATTCTGCAGCTTTGATTAGGCCAGGCTCCAGAAACTACTTTTCAAGATCTTGGCCTCAGGCCCCTTTTCCTCCACCCATGCTATAAATGTTAGCTGCAGTGCATCCCTTTGCCTCCCTCCCTTGAGTCTGCCCTCTAAAAAGTGCAGAGGCTCATGGGCTGGCAGCTATTCCTGCAAACCCTTGAACCTTTAAGTGGAGAGATTAGGATTCAGAGGGAACGTACTGCCACTGTTTGTTTTTCTCAGTGGTCCACTAGGAGATCCCTGAGTCTCCCATAGGACAATCAACCCCTAGAAATGATTGCACTGGATGAGGTGGGGTATCATTCCTACTTTCTGCTGTCCAAAAATAGGGTTACCCTATGGCTGCAGATAAAGGAGGATGGATTGAGACATCCGGGATTTACTTCTATTGAAAGCAATAAAAGTAAAGAGGACAGAGACATCTACATATTGCTTCCACTGAAAGTAATGGAAGTAAAACACGGATGTCTCAATCCATCCTCCTTTTTCTGGAGCCATATGATAATCCTATCCAAAGAAAACATTACATTCATCACTGTACTGCAATAATATTGTCTAACTTGCAGGGATTCTCTGGCCTCTCTTTGGATTGCTTGAAATAATTTATCAAGAAGAAAGCACAGGGCATGCTCTCAGGTGCCTGACTTAGGAGGGACAGATAAAAGAGAGAAGAATGTCTACTTCATTCTGAATAATTATCTCCCAGGGGTGGATGGTTTTGGGAAAGTAATGACAGGATGTCATCTGCCATGCATCAACAATGGCCACTGGGATCCCTGAGAACATCCTTCTTAAGATGATGTCCAGCTGCAAGCTGATCCAGTCATTGAGGGCCAAATATTTGTATCCCGTGTTTGCTGACTTGATGATAACAGTGGTCTGAGGACTCCTGTACAAGAGATCTACCACCGCCCTTCGGATGCTCTGCACCCTCTGGATGTACATGTCCACAGGCAAGTAGGTAAAATGGGCCCAGATGTTGAAGACAATCACCACTTGAGGTCCCCCACCTATCCCATTAATGTCATTTGCCATGTAGTGGAGGTCTGCCACTCTGATCTTGGTCATCCTCAATGGCTTTCCATGCCCCCTCCACTGAATTAGGTAGTTGTTTTCTGCGTCTGTGGCCAGTATAGGGCCCATCTCATGCGGCACATGTAAATCAATCGTCTTTAGAGCTATAAAAGAAAGTTACCCAGTGTTACCGTCAGTAGTACAGTCTTAGATCATGATGACTTGTTAGTGTGAGTAGGCCGAGGCCTGAGCAATTGAGCAAGGTGGCCCAGGTGGTCACTTGAATGGTGGCCCTGATCAATATGAGATATTGTGTGCAGCCTAAAGTGCAGGAAAAGGGTGTGATCTGGCTACATGCAGAAAAAAACAATAACAAGAGAGACACTGACAATGAGACTCAAACAGCAAGGTCAGACACTAACTGGCTGAGGCTGGAACATGCTGAAACTGACAAAGAGGAATTTGACCTGCAGGGAGTAATTGATGTAAACCATGAACAGAGGATGTCCAGTAAAAGCACATTCGCTTAATTGTCACCCCCGTAGTTTCTTTGTAAATGTAAAAATAAAAATAATGAAACTCAATAAATAGAAGTCGGATGAAATGTTCTAGGATAGAAGTGCTATATGCATAGGTTTACCAGACATCTGGATTTCCCCGGACAGCTTTTCAAAATCTGGCACTTTGTCCGGGTTTTGAAAAGCCTCCTCAAATCGTGTCGGGCAGGGAGCAGGGAACGGGGCTAGGGCATTACAGGGTGGGGATGGGTGGGCCTGGGGGGTGGGTCTAGGAGATTGGAAAATCTGGCAACCCCATATATGCACAAATAAGATAGGGAAATGGTCAAGGTTAAGGTATAAAGTTATGTGTGCAACTAAGCTGCTGATCTGTAGAATCCTATATAATAAAACGCTAGCAACGCATGCGCACTCAGACCTGCGTGATCTGTAATCCCTGATCCGTAGGTCCGTGGCCAGAGTGTGTATGTGGCGGCTACACAAAGCGGGAGAAACAGACTCAGGATGGGAGAATGCGCCGCAGCAAAGTGCTGCAAAGGTACTGCAGGGGAAGAGACACATAGAAGACACATAGACACATATTGCTTCTACACAAACCTCCCTCCAGCGTTGGCAGTCGCAGCACGTTAAACAGGCTGCTTCGCGACTTTCTCCTGCAGTTGAGTCCCTCTGCCGCGTCACTAATGATGTCATCAATGACGCGGCAGATAGACTCAACTGCAGATGAAAGCCGCGAACCAGCCTGTTTAGCGTGCTGCGGCTGCCAACGCTGGAGGGAGGTTTGCTATTAAAGTCATCTCGCCGGGAGGGTCGCAAAGTCAGCGGGGGTTGGGCTGGGAGGGGAGAGAACCGTCTGCCTCGGGTGCTTCAGGTAGCAGCAGCGTTTACAATTCGCTGCTGTTGCGGCTTCAGGCCTTCCTCTCTGGCGGGTCCTGCATACTTCATGAACACAGGACCCGCCAGAGAGGAATACCTGAAGCCAGCAACAGCAATGAATTGTGAATGCTGCTGTTGCCTGATGAAGTAGTTGAAGGAGGAAAGTGAGCACAGGGGAGAGTGGCTTGGAGGGAAGAACAGATGACACGGCATGGAGGGAAGGAGGAAGGTATGCCAGACCAAGGGAAAAGGAAAGAGGAGATGGAGAGAGGCCATATGGGACAGAGAGAGAGGGGGCGCACACTGGATGGAAAGAGAAGACAGGGCAGTGAATGGAAGGGGCAACATAGAGGGTGAACAGTATTCTAGCACCCGTTAATGTAACGGGCTTAATGACTAGTAGTATATAAAATATAAAGAATAGGTTGCAAAAAGTATAGTACCGTGTTGCAAAACACTAAAGTAATGAGTACATAACATACCTAATTTAGTAATATAGATAGAGGAAGTTAGAAACAGGAAACTAGAGCCGTGTTAGGCCAATAACCATCTTTGCTACCCTGAAGCATTCTGGATGTGTTTACAAGATCTGTGTGCGTATAGGCAAGGACATTCATTATCTCTGGATGTCCGTTGCCATGTGAATGTGGAGGAGAGCTGGTTTCTCGTCATGGGTGTGAACTGTGCTTTATAGCTCTTATGATAATCCTATCCAAAGAAAACATTACATTCATCACTGTACTGCAATAATATTGTCTAACTTGCAGGGATTCTCTGGCCTCTCTTTGGATTGCTTGAAATAATTTATCAAGAAGAAAGCACAGGGCATGCTCTCAGGTGCCTGACTTAGGAGGGACAGATAAAAGAGAGAAGAATGTCTACTTCATTCTGAATAATTTTCTCCCAGGGGTGGATGATTTTGGGAAAGTAATGACAGGATGTCATCTGCCATGCATCAACAATGGCCACTGGGATCCCTGAGAACATCCTTCTTAAGATGATGTCCAGCTGCAAGCTGATCCAGTCATTGACGTCCAAATATTTGTATCCCGTGTTTGCTGACTTGATGATAACAGTGGTCTGAGGGCTCCTGTACAAGAGATCTACCACCGCCTTACGGATTCTCTGCACCCTCTGGATGTACATGTCCACAGGCAAGTAGGTAAAATGGGCCCAGATGTTGAAGACAATCACCACTTGAGGTCCCCCACCTATCCCATTAATGTCATTTGCCATGTAGTGGAGGTCTGCCACTCTGATCTTGGTCATCCTCAATGGCTTTCCATGCCCCCTCCACTGAATTAGGTAGTTGTTTTCTGCGTCTGTGGCCAGTATAGGGCCCATCTCATGCGGCACATGTAAATCAATCGTCTTTAGAGCTATAAAAGAAAGTTACCCAGTGTTACCGTCAGTATTACAGTCTTAGATCATGATGACTTGTTAGTGTGAGTAGGCCGAGGCCTGAGCAATTGAGCAAGGTGGCCTAGGTGGTCACTTGAATGGTGGCCCTGATCAATATGAGATATTGTGTGCAGCCTAAAGTGCAGGAAAAGGGTGTGATCTGGCTACATGCAGAAAAAAACAATAACAAGAGAGACACTGACAATGAGACTCAAACAGCAAGGTCAGACACTAACTGGCTGAGGCTGGAACATGCTGAAACTGACAAAGAGGAATTTGACCTGCAGGGAGTAATTGATGTAAACCATGAACAGAGGATGTCCAGTAAAAGCACATTCGCTTAATTGTCACCCCCGTAGTTTCTTTGTAAATGTAAAAATAATGAAACTCAATAAATAGAAGTCGGATGAAATGTTCTAGGATAGAAGTGCTATATGCATAGGTTTACCAGACATCCGGATTTCCCCGGACAGCTTTTCAAAATCTGGCACTTTGTCCGGGTTTTGAAAAGCCTCCTCAAATCGTGTCGGGCAGGGAGCAGGGGGCGGGGCTAGGGCATTACAGGGCGGGGATGGGTGGGCCTGGGGGGTGGGTCTAGGAGATTGGAAAATCTGGCAACCCCATATAGGCACAAATAAGATAGGGAAATGGTCAAGGTTAAGGTATAAAGTTATGTGTGCAACTAAGCTGCTGATCTGTAGAATCCTATATAATAAAACGCTAGCAGCGCATGCGCACTCAGACCTGCGTGATCTGTAATCCCTGATCCGTAGGTCCGTGGCCAGAGTGTGTATGCGGCGGCTACACAAAGCGGGAGAAACAGACTCAGGATGGGAGGATGCGCCGCAGCAAAGTGCTGCAAAGGTACTGCAGGGGAAGAGACACATAGAAGACACATAGACACATATCGCTTCAACACAAACCTCCCTCCAGCGTTGGCAGTCGCAGCACGTTAAACAGGCTGCTTCGCGACTTTCTCCTGCAGTTGAGTCCCTCTGCCGCGTCACTAATGATGTCATCAATAATGCGACAGATAGACTCAACTGCAGAAGAAAGCCGCGAACCAGCCTGTTTAGCGTGCTGTGGCTGCCAACGCTGGAGGGAGGTTTGTTATTAAAGTCATCTCGCCGGGAGGGTCGCAAAGTCAGCGGGGGTTGGGCTGGGAGGGGAGAGAACCGTCTGCCTCGGGTGCTTCAGGTAGCAGCAGCGTTTACAATTCGCTGCTGTTGCGGCTTCAGGCCTTCCTCTCTGGCGGGTCCTGCCTACTTCATGAACACAAGATCCGCCAGAGAGGAATACCTGAAGCCAGCAACAGCAATGAATTGTGAATGCTGCTGTTGCCTGATGAAGTAGTTGAAGGAGGAAAGTGAGCACAGGGGAGAGTGGCTTGGAGGGAAGAACAGATGGCAGGGCATGGAGAGAAGGAGGAAGGTATGCCAGACCAAGGGAAAAGGAAAGAGGAGATGGAGAGAGGCCATATGGGACAGAGAGAGAGAGGGGGCGCACACTGGATGGAAAGAGAAGACAGGGCAGTGAATGGAAGGGGCAACATAGAGGGTGAACAGTATTCTAGCACCCGTTAATGTAACGGGCTTAATGACTAGTAGTATATAAAATATAAAGAATAGGTTGCAAAAAGTATAGTACCCTGTTGCAAAACACTAAAGTAATGAGTACATAACATACCTAATTTAGTAATATAGATAGAGGAAGTTAGAGACAGGAAACTAGAGCCGTGTTAGGCCAATAACCATCTTTGCTACCCTGAAGCATTCTGGATGTGTTTACAAGATCTGTGTGCGTATAGGCAAGGACATTCATTATCTCTGGATGTCCGTTGCCATGTGAATGTGGAGGAGAGCTGGTTTCTCATCATGGGTGTGAACTGTGCTTTATGGCTCTTATCATCTTTGGCCCGTCTTGCGGTCAACCGAGGACCTTGTACAAGATCATTATTCATTATTCCACTGCATGAAAAAAGCCCCTGCTAGGCTGAATTTGATTGGTCCTCTAGGGTCACCTGGCACACCCTAAGAATCCGTGTGCTATCCTGTGTTACGGCAGACAGAGTAGATAAAAGAATCCTGTGGAAGAGTGTAGGGTTAGAGAGAAACATTCTGCGCCTTGTAATCTAGCTACAAGCATAAGAACTTCCTCCCCTGTTATGACCTATTGAATTACTAACCTTATTTTATTGCCTTCTGTACTTGACTGCATTTCTTTGATAAAATAAACCACTTGAATTTGAGAACTGTAACAGGGTTGCTATTTACTCTGTGAAGGGCTTCTTGCAGCCAGCCTTTCACAATGGGTCAGAAGTCAGTTCTGTGATGTGTCCATGCAGGCTACGTATTTTAAGAAAAAGCTTTGGGATAACAGAAGCAGAAAGCATTGTTTCTGTCCAAGCTCAGAAGGAACATGTGGAGGTTTTGTGGCCACCTGGATTAGGCCTGACATCAAATATCTCAGTCAAATTCAGCCAGTGCCTTTGAAAACACTGACTGCCACTGGCTGAATATTGCGGGGGTATGGTATACTGCTTTGAAGTAATCTTTCTATCCTGAGGTCATATATGAGGGTGGTTTGAAAAGTTTAGTAAAATAAAAATAAGTTAAATATTAAAAAAAAGAAATCTATATTTCTCAATGGTTTTATTGAATATTATAGGAATTATAAACAGAAAGCAGTTCAAACATATAGATCATAATAAAAATCATGTATCAAATATTCGTATCTACAATCATTTGAATAAAACTAGATTAATGAGAAGGATCCAGAGTATCTGGAACTGCTTAGAAAAGGAATAGAAGAAGACAGAGAAGCAGGAGGGATAAGAGAAAGAGAGAGAAATATAAAGGAAGAGAAAGAGAATGAGAAATAGAGAGAGATATAGAGAGAGAAAGAGAGAGGCAGAAGTGTCTATAGAGCAGAACGAACATATGAATCTAGGAATGTCCAAGGTGATTTGTTTCGTGTCAAATTTGTGGAAGATCGAGAAAACAATTTCTTTTCATATGCATAAGATTCAAATTTATGGTACATACTTAAGGAGTTCCACCAAAAAGTGTAGTCTAGCAATGAGGATGATTTCCAGTTTTTCAGAATATGCATTAGAGCTGTCACGAACATGGTGTCAATGAGTTTAGGCGGGCAATTTGATTGTGCAAAACATGGGTGTTGAGAACGAAGAATTATAATATCCATGGAGATCACTTCTGAACATTTAGTGATAGATTTTATGGTATCCCAAATACGAAGCCAAAAGGAATGAACCATATTGCAGTGGAAAAGCATGTGATCGAGAGTTCCGGGTGCTTTCAGACAGTTCCAACAGGTAGAATCTTGTTGTAGATTCGCTTTCCACTTACGATATGGAGTCCATATTGCATTCCACATAACAAAGTACATTGATTGTGAAACTCTGGATGATAAAAGAGGACGATTTGTGGAAGACCAGAAGAGTTCCCAATCTATTTCAGAAAGCGTGGTTTTCAAAATAGAGTCCCAATGGTTCATAGATTGAGTTGAAAAAGTGAAGAAGTGATCTCTTAGTATACCATAAAAAAGAGATATTGCCTTACCCTTCAGTAAAGCCAGAGTAGACCAATGACGAACAGTATGAATAGAGGTCATAAAATCAGGGCGTGTATGTATATTATCTAATATTCCAGTAAGCATAAGCCATTGTGATCGTACAGAGGATGGGAGTGAGTATGTGGAACGGAAAATATCAAAGGGGACAAAAGAATTAGAGGAGATCAATTGATGAACAAACCACACACCCGCCCGCTGCCACCTTTTCCATGAGAGGGATCTTCCATTGATCTGAATTTTAGAGTTATTCCAAAGGGACATGAGTGGGCCTTCATCAGCGTGAATTTCAGCCGCTGCATCTAATAGGCGTAAAGCATGTTGCGTTGCACATAATAAAGAATACCTTCTCAAGTGTCTAGGTATTGACACTGTAAGAAAGCACGAGACGTGTAGTGGTGTACATAAAAAGCGTTCCATTTCGAACCATGCTGGTTGATCTTGAGGGTTCGAGTCAACTATCCATTGAGCTCCATATTTGGCTAATGATGCAATGTAATAGTAGTAAAAATCTGGTAGATTTAGGCCGCCATTAATCTTAGAGGCCTTCAGCTTGGCGAGAGCAATACGAGGTATTTTCTTGTTCCAAATAAATTCAGAAATTTTCATATTAAGCCAATGAAAGAATTTTTTCCGGCATAAAAGGGGAAGCATAGAAAGAATGTAATTAATTTGTGGAGCCAGAGTCATTTTAATGGAGGCTATTCTACCCCACCAGGACAGATAAAGCGGAGACCAACGCGTTGTAGTATTTAAAATTAAATTTTTGATTTTGGCTATGTTAAGATCCTGAGCATGATCTGGATCTTTATGAATTAGGATTCCCAAATATTTCACAGCTCCTTGTGACCATGGAAAAGAGAAGTGAGCTAGATCTGAGAAGGAAATATGGTCATTGAGAGGAAAGATCTCCGACTTCTCCCAGTTGACAGAGTATCCCGAGAGACGAGAATATTGGGAAACTATGTGAATGAGATGGGGTAGAGAGAAAAGGGGATCTCTGAGAAAGAGGAGAACGTCATCGGCATAAGCTGCCAATTTAATGTCTCGATTGGATGAGGGAATACCTTTTATTAGGGAACACTGTCGGATAGCAGATAATAAAGGTTCCAATGCTAGATCAAATAATAATGGTGAAAGGGGACAGCCTTGACGGGTACCTCTGTAAAGGGAAAATCTATTAGAGAGAGAGTTATTAATCAGGATACGGGCCGTGGGTTGACGATATAATGTTTCTATCCAATTTGTGAAAAAGGAACCAAAGTTGTACCATTTCAGTACTCGGAATAAGAAAGGCCACTCCACTCGGTCAAAGGCCTTTTCAGCATCGATGGCCAGGCCAATCACAGGCTCCGACATTGTTTTAGCGTGAGCATTTATATGATGAAATAAACGTATATTATCTCCTATATATCTTTGTTTGATGAATCCTGTTTGATCTTTATGTACGAGGGTTGGGATCACTGTGTTAAGTCTTAGTGATAGAATTTTCGCCATGATTTTGTAATCCAAATTGAGGAGAGAGATAGGACGAAAATTTTTAACCATAGTAGCATCCCTATCTGGCTTGGGAATAACTACAATGGTGGCCTCAGTGAAGTTAAATTGTTTGTCCGGAGTGGAGTGGAGGAAATCATAATATGTTAGAAGTTGAGGTGCCAAGAGAGCTCGGAAACTTTTAAAAAACTCACCAGTAAAACCATCTGGTCCAGGGGCTTTCCCAGCGGGTAAGGAAGATATAGCAGTCTCAATCTCATTTGTAGTTATAGGAGCATCTAGTTTTGTTTTAATAGATTCCGATATAGTCGGATGATTTAAAGAAGCAAGAAAAGAATCTATGTCCGAATCAGGGGCCGAAGACTCAGAATGATATAGGGCAGTATAAAATTTTTCAAATTGGGAGGAAATCAACGGTCTGGTTCTTACTAATTGTCCTGATGGGTCTTGAATAGCTGAAATGTGTAAACATGTATATTTCTCAACATAGCCTCCTTTGCGCAGCGGCCACAAAGAAGGCAAACAGAATGTTGGGCATTATCAAAAAAGGTATCACTACCAGAATGAAGGAAGTTATCCTGCCACTGTATCGGGCGATGGTGCGCCCGCATCTGGAGTACTGCGTCCAATACTGGTTGCCGTACCTTAAGAAGGATATAGCGATGCTCAAGAGGGTCCAGAAAAGAGCAACAAGGATAATAAAAGGCATGGAAAACCTTTCATATGCTGAAAGGCTAGAGAAGCTAGGGCTCTTTTCCCTAGAAAAGCAGAGACTTAGAGGGGACATGACAGAGACTTATAAGATCATGAAAGGCATAGAGAAGGTGGAGAGGGACAGATTCTTCAGACTAGCGGGGAAAACAAAAACAAAAGGGCACTCAGAAAAATTGAAAGGAGACGGATTCAGAACAAATGCTAGGAAGTTCTTCTTCACGCAGAGGGTGGTCGACACCTGGAATGTGGTTCCAGAGGAGGTGGTAGGATAGAGTACGATATTGGGCTTCAAAAGGGGATTGGATGATTTCCTGAAGGAGAAGGGGATTGAAGGGTATAAATAGAGGGTTACTATACAGAATAATAAATGATTAGGGAATGAAAGGTTTAGGTAAAAGATCACTTATAGGTCATGCTGCCGCGGGAGCGAACTGCTGGGCATGATGGACCCCTGGCCTGACCCGGCAGAGGCAATGCTTATGTTCTTTGTGGCCTGTGAGAGTCCAGGTTTTCTATCCCATCTGAAAAATAGGTTTTGTCAAATTTTAAAAAATATTTCTTTAACTTTTCAAACCGCCCTCTTATCATTGGGGAAACACTTCATACATCTCCTTCTTCTGTATCTCTTTTCTCCTTCACTGTCTCTCATTTTTTTGGGATTAGAAGTTTCCAAGTTTAATAAATCTTTGGAGATGGGAGAGCTTCCTTAGGATTGGAGAAAGTGGAGACAGGGAAGAAGTGGGAAACTACAGACCAGTAAGTTTTCCAGTGGTTGGAAAAGTAATGGAAGCACTGCTGAAAGAAAGGATAGTGGATTTCATGGAATCTAATGGGTTACAAGATCAGAGGCAACATGGATTTTTACCAAAGGAAAATCCTGCCAAACAAATCTGATTGATTTTTTGTATTGAGTGGCTAGAGAACTGGATCAATGAATGTGTGGCGGATTGGTTGGAGCTACAGCCTCAGCACCCTGGGGTCATTGGTTCAAACCCCACACTGCTCCTTGTGACCCTGGGAAGTCACTCAGTTCTCCATAGCCCAGATACATTAGACAGATTGTGAGCCCACCGGGACAGATAGGAAAAATACTTGAGTACCTGATTGTAAAACCACTTAGAAAAGCTTGATAGGCGGTATATAAAAACTTAATAAACTTGAAACTCATTTGATATAGTCTATTTGGATTTCAGCAAAGTCTGATACAGTTTCTCATTGAAGGCTCATAAATAAACTGGTTAGGCTTCAGAATGGTAAATGGGACTAGAAATTGGTTGACCGATGGACTTCACAGAGTGGTCGTTAATGGAATTCACTGGAAGGGAAAAAGAAGAGCAATGAAGTGCCTCAAGGAATGGAGCTGAATCTATTCAATATATTTGTGGGCAACATTGCTTTAAGGTTAGAAGGTAAAGTTTGCCTTTTTGAGGATGACGTCCAGATTTGTAACAGAATGGATACCCCTGAGGGAGTGGACAACATGCAAAGTGATCTGCAAAAATTGTGTTTTGCAGTTGAATTGTAATGTGAAGTGCAGAATGATGTACGTGGGGAGGAGAAATCCCAGGGAGCCAATCCTTAGGAGGTGAGAGATTGATATGCACAGACAGAGAGAGAGACCTTGGGGTGATAGTGTCGGAGGAGTATTCCCCCAATATTTGGGCCAGCTTCGGTCAACACTTTCTTAAAACACTGATCATTGCTGGCTACATTATCCCCTGATATTCAGCGTCAGACTATGTCCAGACACTGACATTGAATACTGTGGGATTTTTGGGACAGGCTGGCCTTCCAGACCTTATGCAGTCCCGGATGATATTGAGCCAGGACCGCATAAGAGTTATACGGCCCCGGCTGAATATTGGGCCACGCCTGCATAAAAAAGCAAACCCTGCTCCCAACCCCCTTTCCTGACTTCCCTGACCATTTCTTCCTCCCCCAGCCTGTGACAACCCCGCTGGAAGGCCTCCCCCATGTGTAGGTAGGCTCCCCCATGTGTAGGTAGGCCCCCCTTCCAGGCTTACAACCCTCCTCAATCCCCACAATATGTAGGTAGGCCCCCCTGGGCCTTTCTTTGTCCCTGGTGGTCTAGCAGGGGTTGATGGGAGCAGAAACGCTTCTGCCCCTTGCAGCAGTTCATCAAAATGGCTGCCGTGACCTCTTGCAGCAGCTCGCGATATAACAGGAAAGTACAAGGGGCAGGAGTGAGGGGGCTATGCCTCCACCGACCCCCGCTGGACCATCAGGGACAAAGGTAGGCCCAAGGGACCTACCTATACATTGGGGGGATTAGGGGGATTTGTGAGCTAGGAGAGGGTAAGGGGGCATAGTTGAGGGGTTGGGGGTGGTTGGGGTTGGGTTGTTATGCTTTTGAGGTATCCTAAATCAGGCTGCTTAGCTATGTGGATGACAGCACTGAATATTGCCGACATTCACATAACCTGGGGGTTCCACCTCTATGTTGCACACTTTTTAGTTGGGCTTTCTGAGGGGATAATCAGCAGTAGAGGCCATAAAACGATTTGGAAGCAGTTCAGAGGAAAGTGACACAAATGGTATGTAGTTTATGCCAAAAGTCGTATGAGAAAAGACCTGACTAGAGCAGGGGTTAGCAACCTTTTTAAAGCAAAGAGCCATATAGAGAATGACACGGTGACAAAATTCATCACCGTTCCTGTCCCCGCGGATAACCGCAGGAAATAAACCCATGTCATTTTCTAGTGTCTATTTCATCCTCTGTCCTTCTACACCAGCATTATTCAAAGCAAAGCTTGCGGGTCAGTGGTTGTGGCCATTCATACTCTGATTCTTATGTTAGCCAAGGATAATGAAGCCATTGTGACATCACTGATGTGATTGGTTCTTAGGCACTGGTGGAATGAGGCATTATGACATCACAATATCTGCTCTGGATACCAGAGACTGTCATTCTGTAGTGTCTATCTCAACCTCAGTCCTTCTACACCAGCATTCTTCAAAGCAAAGCTTGCGGGTCGGTGGTTGTGGCCATTCATACTCTGATTCTTCCCTCTTTCCTTAAAGAATGACATGAAGATGGTTTCCCGCAGTTATCCGTGGGGACGGGAACAGTGATGAATTTTGTCACCGTGTCAAATTTGACCCAAGATTTACAAAGAGCTGCAATGGGTAGAGAAGGGGATTTGAGGTAGGGTTACCAGACGCCCGGATTTCCCCAGATATGTCCTGCTTTTGAGGACATGTCTGGGGGTCAGGACAGCTTTTCAAAACCTGACACTTTGTCCGGGTTTTGAATAGCTCCTCAAATCGCATCAGGCAGGAACTGGGGGAGGGACTAGGGTATTACAGGGCAGGGATGGGCGGGACTGAGGGCAGGTCTAGGGGTCTGGATTTTCTGATTGGAAAATCTGGCAACCCTAATTTGAGATGTGATTTTTTATGCGATATGGGTATATATGCATATTCTGAAATATCTTCAGCAGGGTGGGAAAAGCCTGAGACTTGGGCGGTCAGAAAAACTTTTCAGCTCTCCCCTTATCAGTCACTTGCTGAAAATTCCCCCTGTTTTTATATTTTACTAGTGTTTATGCCCGTTACATTAATGGGTGCTAGAATATATGCCTGTCTTGTCTTTCTTTATTTATGTCTCTCTCCCTGCTCCTGTCTCTTTCTTCCTTTCTTTCTGTCTCTCTCCCTCCTGTTATTTTTCTCTTTCTCTCCCTGGCACCCTTTGTCTGTCTGTCTTTCTTTCTGTCTGTCTCTTTGGTCTCCTGTCTGTCTTTATTTCTGTCTGTTTCTCTCCCTGGCCTCCTTTGTCTGTCTGTATTTCTTTCTGTCTCTCCCCCCCCCCCCCCACTTTCCTTTGCAGAAGCAGCAGCTGTATTTCCCTTCCCCTCCAGGTCCCTGTGAAGTAGTAGCAGCATTTTCCCCCACCCCCCCATTCCCTTCTATCCCCCCCCCCCACTTTCCTTTGCAGAAGTAGCAGCGGTATTTCACTTCCCCTCCAGGTCCCTGCTGAAGCAGTAGCAGCATTTTCCCCACCCCCCATTCCCTTCTCTTACCGTGAGCTGTCCTGCTCCGTTTGGCCCCTCCCTTCTCTTAATGCGATCTGGCCTGCTCCGTTCGGCCCCTCCCTGTTCCCTTCCCACGGGCTGGCCTGCTGTGGCTGAAGGTTTTTTTTCAAGTTTCAAAGTACCGGAGGCTCCTCTCACGATCCCCGTGGTGGCTGATCCTCCTGTAAAGAGCAGCCTGCGATGGTGTCCGGCTTTAGCGAACCTCGCAGGCCGCTCTCCAACTCGGTAGCACGTTCCCTCTGACGCGATCCCGTGCATCAGAGGAAACGTGCTACCGAGGTTGGAGAGTGGCCTGCGAGGTTCGCTAAAGCGGCCACCATCGCAGGCTGCTCTTTGCAGGAGGATCAACAGCAGCGGCGGCGGCGGCGGCGAGTTAGAGCGGGAGGTGTGTTCCCTGCTGAGGACGCGGGCAGGGAGAGAGCTTGCCTGGCTTTCATGGTGAGTGAGGGCAGGAGGAGGGGAGTAGCCAGAATGTTCCCTGCCGCCGGATTGGCGGCCACGGATCACACACCACAGCGGCAGGGAACACGAAATCCTAAGTGCGCATGTGCGCTTAGTCTTTTATTATATAGGATTTTCTAGTCAAACACCAGTGTTTAATGGCAGCAAACATTTACTTAACGTACCCTTTCTTATCCACTTTCAGAAAAAAAAAAAAATTTGTGAAATCCATAGTCCAAAAGCTTTAAACAAAACCATCTGGTATAGTAGAGAAAACTTCTCTTTAGATGTATTGTTTGTAGCTTAACTTTAGCTTAATGGCAGACAGTCCAAAAGAATCCGATTCAACGCAGCCAGCATTTAGAAACATAGAAACATGATGACAGATAAAGGCCAAATGGCCCATCTAGTCAGCCCATCCGCAATATCCACTATCTCCTCCTCTTCCTATTGGCTAAGGCTCTTAAACATTTGCATCTCCTCTTCCTATAGGCCAAGGCTCTTTACACCTGCATTGTGAGGTCATAGAACGTTATGGGTATAGAAACATTGTAACATGATGGCAGATAAAGGCCAAATGGCCCATCTAATCTGCCCATGTACAGTAACCATTATCTCTTTCTCTCTCCGAGAGATCCCACGTGCCTATCCCAGGCCTCTTGAATTCAGAGCAAATAAGAATCAGCTGCTCAAATAGTGCCGGTGACTGGGGAGGGTTGAAAAATTTCCTCCCTCTATCCTTCTAGCCCAACATCTGCTCCCTCTTCCTCCCTTCTCTGCCCTCCTAACTTGACATCATCCTCTCCCTTCTTTCTTACCTCCTGCCCTCTCCCATCCCTCACTCCCATTGTCCTGCATCTATTCATTATTCCCTTCTGCTCTGGGATGCAACATATCCCTCTTTCTCCCCTCTCTACCTGCTATCTCTTCCTTCCTCTCATACACCCCAATGTCCAACATGTCACAGTCTCCCTCTCTCTTCTTCCCTTGTTCCCTAGGTCCAAGATCTCTCTTCCTCTCTCCCCATGCATCTTCTCTCCCTCCTCCTCCTCCATGTCTATTTCTCCCTCTCTCCCCATGCACCATCTCTCCTTCCTCTCATCCATATATCCATTTCTCCCTCTGTCCCCATGCACCATCTCTCCTTCTCCTCCACCCTTATGTCCATTTCTCCCTCTCCCCCATGCACCATCTCTTCTTCTCCTCTACCCTTATGTCCATTTCTCCTTCTCCCCCGTGCACCATCTCTCCTTCCCCTCCACCCATATGCCCATTTCTCCCTCTTTCCCCATGCACCATCTCTCCTTCTCCTCCACCCTTATGTCCATTTCTCTCTCTCCCCCCATACACCATCTTTCCTTCCCCTCCATCCGTCCATATGTCCATTTCTCCCTCTCTCCCCCTGCACCATCTCTCCTTCCCATCCACCCTTAAGTCCATTTCTCCCTCTCCATCATGCACCATTTCTCCTTCCTCTCCACCTTTATGTCCAAGACTGCACCCAGGGCGGACTGCCCCCACCCCCTTTATTACGCCACTGATTAATATATCGACACCCAGTGGCTTAGCCAGGGTAGGAAGCATACTGGATGGAGGTGTCCCCTGTGCCTTCCTCTCTATCCCCATCATTCCTTCCATGCCAAACCTTCCGTGCCCTCTTCTCTACCCCCTTTTCCTTTTGTGCCCCAATGCCACTATCACACCCTCCTTCCCCACCCCTTGTACCTCTTTAAATCTTTGCCAGCGCATGTGCCCCCTACCCCACCTTATTACACCACTGCTGATACCCTTTCGCAGCAGAAACTGACCACATAAGTGTTATATTAACAAATAGATTTGGGCACTTAAAAGCATAACTGTGGCTGTTTAAATTGTCTGTTTCACGTTGTACAGCAGCTCACTGAAAATGTGCATAAAATGAAACGGAAAAGCTATATGCCCTCCTTACCAATGAGAATCTACCTGAGGATGATAAAACTGTATTTCAGAGAAAGTTCTGCCAGAAAGGATAGTCAAACCTGGGTGTATGTGTGTTTTTGCATTTAGCTCATCTTTCACCATAACCAGAGTTAATCCAGACGCAGTAATGGCTGAAGATATAAAAAGGATGGAGTCGGCTATTAAAATGGTTACTGGTCTTCGTCATAAGGCGTATGGGGTCAGACTTAAAGGTCTCAATCTTTATACTTTGGAGGAAAGGCGGGAGAGGGGAGATATGACAGAGACGTTTAAATACCTACGTGATGTAAATGCGCATGAATTGAGTTTCATTTGAAAGGAAGCTCCGGAATGAGAGGGCATAGGATGAAGGTAAGTGCTGATAGGCTCAGGAGTAATCTAAGGAAATACTTTTTTACAGAAAGGGTGGTAGATGCGTGGAACTGTGTCTGAATTCAAGAGGGCCTGGGATCGGCACGTGGGCTCTCTCGGAGAGAGAAAGAGATAATGGTTACTGCAGATGGGCAGCTCTATGACCTCACAATGCAGGTGCACAGAGCCTTAGCCTATAGGAAGAGGAGATGCAAATGTTAAGAGCCTTAGCCAATAGGGAGAGGGGAAATATGATAAGAGACTTTCAAATACCTACGTGATGTAAATGCGCATGAGTTGAGTTTCATTTGAAAGGAAGCTCTGGAATGAGATGGCATAGGATGAAGTTAAGAGGTGATAGGAGTAATCTAAGGAAATACTTTTTTACAGAAAGGGTTGTAGATGCGTGGAACTGTGTCTGAATTCAAGAGGGCCTGGGATCGGCACGTGGGCTCTCTCGGAGAGAGAAAGAGATAATGGTTACTGCAGATGGGCAGCTCTATGACCTCACAATGCAGGTGCACAGAGCCTTAGCCTATAGGAAGAGGAGATGCAAATGTTAAGAGCCTTAGCCAATAGGGAGAGGGGAAATATGATAAGAGACTTTCAAATACCTACATGATGTAAATGCGCATGAGTTGAGTTTCATTTGAAAGGAAGCTCTGGAATGAGATGGCATAGGATGAAGTTAAGAGGTGATAGGAGTAATCTAAGGAAATACTTTTTTACAGAAAGGGTGGTAGAATCGTGGAACAGTCTCCTGGAAGAGGTGGTGGAACATAAGAACATAAGAATTGCCGCTGCTGGGTCAGACCAGTGGTCCATCGCGCCCAGCAGTCCGCCCACGCGGCAGCCCCCAGGTCGAAGACTTGTGCCCTAACCGAGACCAGCCCTACCTGCGTTCGTTCCAGTTCAGCAGGAATTGTCCAACCTTGGCTTGAATCCCTTATAACAGACTCCGGGAGAGCATTCCAGTTCTCCACCACTCTCTGGGTGAAGCAGAACTTCCTTACGTTAACTTCAGAGAGTGCCCTCTCGTTCTCTCTACCTTGGAGAGGGTGAACAACCTATCTTTATCCACTTAGTCTATTCCCTTCATTATCTTGAATGTTTCGATCATGTCCCCTCTCAGTCTCCTCTTTTCAAGGGAGAACAGGCCCAGCTTCTCTAATCTCTCACTGTACTGGCAACTCCTCCAACCCCTTAACCATTTTAGTCACTCTTCTCTGGATCCCTTTCGAGTAGTACTGTGTCCTTCTTCATGTATGGCGACCAGTGCTGGACGCAGTATACCAGGTGAGGGCGTACTATAGCCCGGTACAGTGGTATGATAACCCTCTCCGATCTGTTCGTGATCCCCTTCTTAATCATTTCTAGCATTCTGTTCGCCCTTTTCGCTGCCGCTGCGCATTGTGCAGATGGCCTCATTGACTTATCGACCAGAGACTGTATGAATTTAAGAAAGCCTCGAAGAGAGAGGAGAGATAATGGTCACTGCTGATGGACAGACTGGATGGGCCATTTGGCCTTTATCTGCCATCATGTTTCTATCAAATAAATGCCTTTATAAAAATCTTGAAAGGATAGAAAAAACACAGCCTGATCTTTGTATGCCATTTTCTCTGTGCAGTAGATGAATGCATAAAAGATGTGGTGAATAACCAGTAAACTGAGCAGTGACTCACATAACATTTGGACACAGACATGACTTAAAGGATCCTATTTTTCCATACAGACATATATCAGGAGGCCTATATTATTCCTGAGAGAAATGAGATGGAATCACGGCCTTACAGGGAACAAATTTTTCAAGGTACGCCCACCACTGCCGCAGGGTTGAGTCTCCAAACATATACACCACTTTCCCACTCAGGCACTTGGTGACGTTGGACGGTGTGGGGAACGTTCTGCTGGAACAGACCCGAGATATCCAGGTGTTGTTATAATAGAATCCAGATGGATCTGGCATCGGCAGCCCTGGCGTGCAAAGAGGTAGCAGCGGCTCATCTGTGAATTGCAGAATTGAATAAGAAATGTTCAGGGGATCACTTTTCACACTGTTTTGCTACCTTATTTGTTGGGATTAATTTACCATTGCAGTCATGGTACGTATGAGGGATCGTCAAAAAGTTTCTGCATTTTTACTTTTTTAAACACTGAGGCGAGGGATGATCTAGCTAAGCATCCAAAATGGGGATGGGACAAGGGCTGCTGTTCCCCTTCATTTAACCCTTTCAACATTCTCCTATCCTCCCTCCCCCACGCCTGTACCTTCAATTTGCCCAAAAAGTTGTTGCCGGGCAGCGGTAGCGAGTCACAACTTTTAGGACAAATTGAAGGTAGATATGGTGGTGGGGGGAGAGATAGAGGGGAAAAATTCCTTTAGGGGGGAGAACGGTGAATGGGTTTGATGCTGGGAAGGGGAGCGGCAGAGACAGCAAGATGCCGCTCCCTCAACAGTACTGCCTGAGGCCGCCACCTCAGTTGGCCTCATTATAGGGCCTCCCCTGACCACCTCTTACTACTTCTCCCGCCCCAACCATTTTCCGTCAAAATATGAAAGTGCAGAAACTTTTTGAATAACACTCGTATAGAAGCGCCCCTCCCCCGCCCTTGTCTCCACCCTCCGCTTCTTCCCAGATCCCCCCCGCTGTGCGCCCCATGGTCCCTTCCCCCATACCTCTAGTTGTTCATCACCACGAGTAACAACTTCAGGATGCTCCTCACAACTCCCAGTGGCTCTCCCTCCGATGTTACTCCCTATGCGTGGCACCCGGAAGTGACGCCAGCGGGAGAGCTGATGTGGTCACGAGGAACATATTGAAGTTGTTGCTTGTGATGGTGAACTAGAGATACGGGGGAAGGGGGCATGCATGCGGCGAGGGGAGGAGTGGGAAGAGGTGGAGGGGCAGAGAGGAAGAGGGGGTGGCAGCACCCCCACCAACATGGTGCCCAGGGTGGATCACCCCCCTCGCTCCCCTCTTACTACACCTGTGTGTACACATAGTAAGTAGACGCTGTTGTAAATCATCTCATAGGATGCACATGCGAAACTCTATCAAAGTCAAATCATAATAATAATGAAAGAATAAAAACAATCTTTTATTTTTATATTACCGTGTGTCCCTGAAAATAAGACCTACCCCGAAAATAAGCCATAGCATGATTTTTGGGGTAGGTCCTAATATAAGCCCTTCCCAAAAAATAAACCCTAGTTGGATCAACCCCCGAAGCCCCTCCCTAATGTCCCCAACACTCCCCGATTTGCCGGCGGCAGCGCTTTCTTCCCCCTCCCCTAGTATCTTTCCTCCCCCCTCACTCATCCCTTGCGCAGCATCTTTCCATCCCTCCTTCCCATCCCGCCCAGCAGAACCCCGCCGAACTTCCCACCCTGTGGCCGACTTACTTCCATTCCAAACAGCAGTGGCGGCAGCAGTGAACAGGCTGCTTCACGGCCTTCCCCGCTGGGGTCTTCCCTGTGCTGCCGTGTCACTGATGACATCATCAGTGATGCGGCAGAGGGAAGGAGGATAGTCAGGTTTCTGCTACACGGGGAATGGGAGGGAGAGATGGAAAGATGCTGCACAGGGTTGGTGGGATCGTCAGGGTTCTGCTGCACAGGGGGGAATGGCTTTGTATCATCTGTTCCACAAAGATCTCAAGACTTTTTTATTTCAGAAATGTTATGACATCTGAAATTCAGTTTGTTTAAGGATGATCTGTAATTTGTTTATTTGTTAACCATTTAAAGCTCTATTTTAGAGGGAAGATGTGGCATACAAGAACAATGCTTGCATACAAGAACAAAGATTGCTGAAACAAGGCTGCCCTGTGAACTTCTAAAAGCTAAGTTACTCAGATTTTCATATTTCAGCATTTCATATTTCAGCTTTTCACTGGTTTTCAGCATTATATCTGCTTAATTTCTCTTCTCCTCCCTGTTTCTTACTAAAAAAAAAAATATAAAAAAAAGCACAAAAAAATCCTTCTCTTTCCTCTGTTAAATCTTATTTCCTCTTCCTGCAGTTTTGTTTAAAATACTGTGTTTTAGGTGGTATAGAGCCTATATTTCTGGTGCCTGTGGCTCAAGGTGACTAAAGTAGGGAAAATCCTGTTATAAATCCTGTGTTTTAGGGTAGCACTGATAGAACCTGCAGTTTTGTTTAAAAAACTGTGTTTTAGGTGGTATAGAGCCTATATTTCTGGTGCCTGTGGCTCAAGGTGACTAAAGTAGGGAAAATCCTGTTATAAATCCTGTGTTTTAGGGTAGCACTGATAGAACCTGCAGTTTTGTTTAAAAAACTGTGTTTTAGGTGGTATAGAGCCTATATTTCTGGTGCCTGTGGCTCAAGGTGACTAAAGTAGGGAAAATCCTGTTATAAATCCTGTGTTTTAGGGTAGCACTGATAGAACCTGCAGTTTTGTTTAAAAAACTGTGTTTTAGGTGGTATAGAGCCTATATTTCTGACTCACTAGTTTTTAAACATTGTGTCTGATTAGGTGGAGAAGGGAGGGGCTCTGTTTTACTTCTAAGGTTAATTGCATTATCTTTGGGACATTGCTGAAACAAGGCTGCCCTGTGAACTTCTAAAAGCTAAGTTACTCAGATTTTCATATTTCAGCATTTCATATTTCAGCTTTTCACTGGTTTTCAGCATTATATCTGCTTAATTTCTCTTCTCCTCCCTGTTTCTTACTAAAAAAAAAATATAAAAAAAGCACAAAAAAATCCTTCTCTTTCCTCTGTTAAATCTTATTTCTTCTTCCTGCAGTTTTGTTTAAAATACTGTGTTTTAGGTGGTATAGAGCCTATATTTCTGCCTTACTAGTAGTCTTACTTATAGTCCCACCAACCCCAGGGACCACTATTCATATATAGAGACCCATATAATCAGGACTTCACAACCAATCAAGATGACCTTTATTCTATGCAATCACTGTGGTGCTTTAATTCCAAGACATACTATTTGGAGGCTTAAGGCTTGCCCCATCTGTCTTCAACTTGCCAGTATTAAGGAGGAGCTCTGTAAACTTAAACAGGAATTGAATACAATTAAAGCAGCTTCCATCACTCCACAAAATCATACCAACTTACCACCTCTACCTCAAAGAATAAAACAGCCCAGGAATAAATGGGTCACAGTAGGCTCAGGAAGACTGCGACATGTAACACAGAAACATCCACCTTCACTAATATTACCTCTACAGAATTCCTTCGCTCCACTAGTGCACTGCGATACTCAGGAAAACAGAAGGGAGGTGGGACTGGAACCAATGAAAGAAACTCAAGAGAACAAGAGCACCCTAAGTACAAATAAAAAAGCCAAAAACAGAAAACTATTACTGTTGGGAGATTCCATCATCAGAGGCATTAACCTTGGAACACAGGGCGAGGAGTCCAAAATAGTGAAATGTCTTCCAGGATCCTCAGCTACCAGGAGTTCCAGGCAAATACTGACTATAATTAAGGAAGAAACTAAGGATTTTAACACTGATGTTGTTATCCATCTGGGAACAAATGACCTGGCCAACAACTCCACACTTGCAGCACAGAAAGCTTTTCGGGAGCTTGGTGAGGGCGTGAAACCTTTTGTAAAGACTTTAGCGTTTTCTGAAATACTGCCTGCATATGGAAAAGGAGAGCAAAGAATGAAAAACACAGAGGACTTTAATAGATGGCTCAGAGCCTGGTGTCATCAAGAAGGCTTCAGGTACATAGGAGGATGGGGAAATACATGGAAGGACAAGAAGCTATATTGCACTGATGGGCTACATATTACTACAGCAGGAAAAAGAAACCTTGCAGAGAAATTTAGACAATATTTTTCTAGGCATTTAAACTAGAAGGTGGGGGTGGTGTATGTAGAGACCACCCCCGGCAAAAGAAAAGATGTGATAGTAGTAAAGGCTGCAACAAAAGCAATATCAGCAACTCATTTCTTAGTATTGCAGCGGAAAGTGAAACGACACAAAAATCCATACGAAAAAGGAGATTATCGCTGAAAAATAGCTGGAAAGCGATGACCACAAATGCTCGCAGTCTAAGCAACAAAGTTCATGATCTGCAAGCCCTAATATTAGAGGCAGATCTAGATATTGTTGCTATCACAGAGACATGGTTCAGTGAATCACATGGATGGGATGCAAACATACCGGGATATAATCTTTTTAGGAAGGACAGAGATGGTCATAAAGGTGGAGGAGTAGCTCTCTATGTAAAGATCAATATCCAAGCGACCGAAATGCAAGGGACCTGGGGAGAGGAAGAAGCGATATGGATTGCTCTGAAAAGAGAAGATGGAACTTCTATCTACGTGGGTGTAGTCTACAGACCTCCGACTCAATCGCAGCAAATTGATAAGGATCTGATTGTGGATATCCAAAAGTTTGGAAGGAAAGAGGAGGTTCTGCTGTTGGGAGATTTCAACCTGCCGGATGCGGACTGGAATGTTCCGACTGCGGAATCGGAAAGAAGTAGGGAGATTGTGGATGCCTTTCAAGAGGCTCTGCTCAGACAAATGGTGACGGAACCCACAAGGGAAAAAGCGATATTGGATCTGGTCCTCACAAATGGAGAGAGTATATCTAATGTTCGAGTGGGTGCTCACCTGGGTAGTAGCGATCATCAAACGGTTTGGTTTGATATAACGGCTAAAGTGGAGAGCGGCCGCACGATACTTAAAGTCCTAGATTTCAAACGTACGGACTTTAATGCAATGGGAAAGTACCTGAAGAAAGAGCTGTTAGGATGGGAGGACATAAGAGAAGTGGAAAGACAGTGGTCTAAGCTGAAAGGAGCGATAAAAATGGCTACGGACCTTTATGTGAAGAAAATCAATAAAAACAAGAGAAAAAGGAAGCCGATATGGTTCTCCAACCTAGTGGCTGAGAAAATAAAGGCGAAAGAGTTGGCGTTCATGAAATATAAAAAAACCCAAGAAGAGGAGAGCAGAAAGGACTACAGGGTGAAACTGAAAGAAGCCAAGAGAGAGATACGTTTAGCGAAGGCACAGGCGGAAGAACAAATGGCTAAAAATGTAAAAAAGGGAGATAAAAATTTTTTCAGATATATTAGTGAAAGGAGGAAGATAAAAAATGGAATTGCTAGGCTAAAAGATGCTGGGAACAAATATGTGGAGAGTGATGAGGAGAAAGCAAATGTGCTAAACAAATACTTCTGTTCTGTGTTCACAGAAGAAAATCCTGGAGAAGGACCGAGATTGTCCGGCAAAGTTACACGAGAAAATGGAGTAGATTCTGCGCCGTTCACGGAGGAGGGTGTTTATGAGCAACTTGAAAAACTGAAGGTGGACAAAGCGATGGGACCAGACGGGATCCATCCCAGGATACTAAGGGAACTCAGAGAGGTTCTGGCGAGTCCTATTAAAGACTTGTTCAACAAATCTCTGGAGACGGGAGTGATTCCTGGGGATTGGAGGAGAGCGGATGTGGTCCCTATTCATAAAAGTGGTCACAGGGATGAAGCAGGAAACTACAGGCCGGTGAGCCTCACTTCAGTTGTTGGAAAAATAATGGAAGTGTTGCTGAAAGAAAGGATAGTGTATTTCCTTGAATCTAATGGGTTACAGGATCCGAGGCAACATGGCTTTACAAAAGGTAAATCGTGCCAAACGAACCTGATTGAATTTTTTGATTGGGTGACCAGAGAGCTGGATCAAGGACATATGCTAGATGTAATTTACTTGGATTTCAGCAAAGCCTTTGATACAGTTCCTCATAGGAGGCTGTTGAACAAACTTGAAGGGCTGAAGTTAGGACCCAAAGTGGTGAACTGGGTCAGAAACTGGCTATCGGACAGACGCCAGAGGGTGGTGGTTAATGGAAGTCGCTCGAAGGAAGGAAAGGTGACTAGTGGAGTCCCTCAGGGTTCGGTGCTGGGGCCAATCCTGTTCAATATGTATGTAAGTGACATTGCTGAAGGGCTAGAAGGAAAAGTGTGCCTTTTTGCAGATGATACCAAGATTTGTAACAGAGTAGACACCGAAGAGGGAGTGGAAAATATGAAAAAGGATCTGCAAAAGTTAGAGGAATGGTCTAATGCCTGGCAACTAAAATTCAATGCAAAGAAATGCAGAGTAATGCATTTGGGGATTAATAATAGGAAGGAACCGTATATGCTGGGAGGAGAGAAGCTGATATGCACGGACGGAGAGAGGGACCTTGGGGTGATAGTGTCCGAAGATCTAAAGGTGAAAAAACAGTGTGATAAGGCAGTGGCTGCTGCCAGAAGGATTCTGGGCTGTATAAAGAGAGGCGTAGTCAGTAGAAGGAAGAAGGTGTTGATGCCCCTGTACAGGTCATTGGTGAGGCCCCACTTGGAGTATTGTGTTCAGTTTTGGAGACCGTATCTGGCGAAAGACGTAAGAAGACTTGAGGCGGTCCAGAGGAGGGCGACGAAAATGATAGGAGGCTTGCGCCAGAAGACGTATGAGGAGAGACTGGAAGACCTGAATATGTATACCCTAGAGGAAAGGAGAGACAGGGGAGATATGATTCAGACGTTCAAATACTTAAAGGGTATTAACGTAGAACAAAATCTTTTCCAGAGAAAGGAAAATGGTAAAACCAGAGGACATAATTTGAGGTTGAGGGGTGGTAGATTCAGGGGCAATGTTAGGAAATTCTACTTTACGGAGAGGGTGGTGGATGCCTGGAATGCGCTCCCGAGAGAGGTGGTGGAGAGTAAAACTGTGACTGAGTTCAAAGAAGCGTGGGATGAACACAGAGGATTTAGAATCAGAAAATAATATTAAATATTGAACTAGGCCAGTAACTGGGCAGACTTGCACGGTCTGTGTCTGTGTATGGCCGTTTGGTGGAGGATGGGCTGGGGAGGGCTTCAATGGCTGGGAGGGTGTAGATGGGCTGGAGTGGGTCTTGACGGAGATTTTGGCAGTTGGAACTCAGGCACAGTACCGGGTAGAGCTTTGGATTCTCGCCCAGAAATAGCTAAGAAGGAAAAAAAAAAAAAAAATTTAAATTGAATCAGGTTGGGCAGACTGGATGGACCATTCGGGTCTTTATCTGCCGTCATCTACTATGTTACTATGTTACTATGCTTAGATTAGATCTAACGCAACACAATGAAATTGTTTTTGGGGTTCTGCTGCACGGGAGGGGAGGAGGAATAGAAAGATGCTGCACAAGGGGATGGGTGAGAGATGATCATTGTATACCAAAAAAAAAATAACACATCCCCCAAATAAGCACTAGTGCGTTTTTGGACCCCAAATTAATATAAGACAGTGTCTTATTTTGAAGGAAACACTTTCTGCATGTATTATTATTTAGCTTAATGATTTTATTATTGCAGATGAAATTTAATGTGGACAAATGCAAAGTGATCCACACTAGGATGAATAACCCAAATCTTACCAGATGCTAGGAATGACCTTGGGGATCAGCGCCAAGAAAAAGAACCTGGTTTCATTGTAGACAATACAATGAAATCTTCCACCCAATAATAATAATAATAACTTTATTCTTCTATACCACCACAATCTTGCGACTTCAAGGCGGTTTACAATCAAGAGAGCTGGACATTCAGCGAGTTACAATGTGCAGATAGTCAGAGGAAATACAGAGTGCAGAAACTTTAAGGAAGCAAAATTATAGATATACAAATTGCTGAGCGAGAGTATAAGGTATACAAATTGGAATAAATTTCCAAGTGGGCCTGTTAGGAGAAGGCCGTGCAATTAAAAAAAAAATACAGCGAAAATTACCATATGATAACAGTAACAGTTTATATATATCACAGAACCATGAAGTTCTATGCGGACTCAAGAGGGGAGAGAGGAAAAGGGTAGGAGATCAAGAGGACCGATGTTGAGGAGAGAGAGAAGAGCAGGCCAGTTGTTTAGGTATTTCAGGAACAGGTGTGTTTTTAGGCGCTTCCTAAATTCCTCGTAGGTAGTGGGTGAAAGAAGTTGATCTAGGTCTTTACCCCATAAGGCTGCTTGGAGTGAAAGAAGGTGATCATGGTGTTTTTTCAGTTTGCAACCTCTAATTGGAGGGGAAATGAAGTTTGAATGTGTGCTTCTCTTACATTTGTTGGTGGAAAAGGAGAAAAGGTCCGTTATGTATTTGGGGGCTAGTCCATATAGTACTTTGAAGCAGAGGCAGGCGAATTTAAACTTTACACGTGCTTCTGTTGGCAGCCAGTGCAACTGCCGGTAATAAGGTATCACGTGATCGAATTTCTTCAGCCCGAAGATAAGTCTGACCACAGCATTTTGCATTATTTGAAGACATCACATATTCTTTTGGGAGATTGCTAAATAGGCTATGTTGCAGTAGTCAAGTTGACTTAGTATGAGGGATTGCACTAGGATTCTGAATGCTGACGTATTGAAATAAGATTTAATGGATTTGAGTTTCCAGAGAGTGAAAAAACCCTTTCTGGTTACCCAATGTGTGGTGGCGGCCAAAAAAGCAAACAAGTTGCTAGAAATTATTATAAAGGGATGGTTAACAATTAAGAATGGTATACTGCCTCTGTATCACTCCATGGTGCAACCTTACCTGGAGTATTGCGTTCTGTTCTGGTCACCTTATCTCAAGAAAGATACAGCGGAACTAGAAAAAGTTCAAAGAAGAGCAACCAAGATGATAAAGGGGACGGAACTCCTCTCATGTGAGGAAAGACTAACGAGGTTAGGACTCTTCAGCTTGGAAAAGAGACGGCTGAAGGGAGATAGGATTGAAGTCTACAAAATCCTGGATGGATCAATTTTTTAGTCTATCAAAAATTATAGACTAGGGGACACACAATGAAGTTACAGGGAAATACTTTAAAACCAATAGGAAGAACTATGTTTTCACTCAGACAATACTTAAGCTCTGGAACATGTTGCTAGATGTTGTGGTAAGAGCAGGTAGTGTAGCTGGTTTTAAGATAGTTTTGGACAATTTCTTGGAGGAAAAGTCCATAAGGAGCAGCATCTTTCTGCTATTGAGACAAACATGGGGGAGCCACTGCTTGCCCTGGATCGATAGCATGGAATGTTGCTACTCTTTGGGTTTTTGCCAGGTACTAGTGACCTGGATTGGTCACCGTGAAGACAGGCTATTGGGCTAGATGGACCATTGGTCTGACCCAGTAAGGCTGCTATTATGTTCTTATGTTGAGTATTGATGGGAATTTCCTAGGTGACATCATCAGCATCACGGAAACATGGTGGAATGAGGAAAACATTTGGGACACTGTGCTACCGGGATACAAGCTATATCGCAGAGACAGAGTAGGTCAAAAAGGTGGGGGTAATGCCCTATATGTCAAAGAGGGAATTGAGTCTACCGGAGAGAACACGATGGAAATGAAAAATAAGGTAGAGTCTCTATGGGTCAAAATTCTGGGAATAAATGAAACGGAAACGAAGATCGGCATCTACTACCGACCCCCAGGGCGGACTGGAGAAATTGATGGAGAAATGAAGGACATGATTAAACGCAACTGCAAGGGAGGCAATGCAGTTATCATGGGTGACTTCAATTATCCGGGATTAAACTGGAACCTAGACACCTCCGGCTGCAGTAGGGAGACCAAGTTCCTGGATGCTGTAGGCGATTGCTTCCTGGAACAACTTGTCAAGGAAAATACGAAAGGAAATGCAATTCTGGACTTAATTCTAAATGGACTACGAGGACCCGTGCAAGGTGTAGAAGTAGAAGGGACGCTGGGAAGCAGCGATCTCAATATGATCCGCTTCAACCTGGACACAGGGGCAAAACATCGATCCAAAACGAGGGCCACGGCACTGAACTTCCGAAAAAGGGAATTACAAAGGGATGAGACTCATGGTAGGGAAGAAGATTAAGAAGAGGATAAGCATTGTGTCCTTTTTAAGGACACAGTCACCGAGGCGCAAAATCTATATATACCGTGTATCAACAAGGGGATCCAAGTAGCGGTAAAGGAAGTGATCAGAGACAAGAAAACTTCATTTAAGGAATGGAAAAGGTCAAAAACAGACAAAAACTGGAAAAAGCACAAACAACATCAAAGCAGGTGCCATAAGGCGGTAAGAGGGGCTACAAGAGACTATGAGGAAAAATTAGCCAAGGAGGAAAAAATCCTCAAGCCGTTCTTTTAATATATTAAGGGGAAATGACCCGCGAAGGAAGCAGTGGGGCCATTGGAAGATCATGGAATAAAGCGAGTGCTAAAGGAGGACAAAGCCATTGGCGACAAACTGAACACAGTTTTTACTGTGTTTAGATATTTACCGAAGAGGATATACACAACATACCGGAAGCCAACAGGCTATAAGCAGGAAACGAAGATGGGAAACTGACAGTATTGACGGTCAATCTAGAAGAGGTATGCAGACAGATTGATAGGCTTAAAAATGATAAATCCCCGGGACCGGATGGCATCCATCAGAAGGTAATCAAGGAACTGAAAGGGGCTATAGCTGAACTGCTTCAACTAATAGCCAATCTGTCGATCAAATCAGGAAGGATTCCAGAAGACTGAAAAGTGACGAATGTTATGCCGATCTTCAAGAAAGGTTCGAGGGGAGTTCCAGGAAACTACAGACTGGTGAGTCTGACCTCGGTTCCAGGAAAGATGGTAGAGGCGCTGATAATGGACCGCATCATTGATCACCTTGACGGACACAATATGATGAGGACCAGCCAGCATGGCTTCAGCAAAGGAACATCTTGCTTGACGAACTTGCTGCACTTCTTCAAGGGAGTAAACAGGCAGACAGACAAGGGTGACCCGGTCTACATTGTATATCTGGAATTTTAGAAGGCATTCGACAATGTTCCGCATGAACGACTACTTTGAAAAATTGCGATCCATGGAATCGAGGGTGAAATACTCGCGTGGATTAAAAATTGGCTGGCGGACAGGAAACAGAGAGTGGGGGTAAATGGACAATACTCGGACTGGAAAAGCGTCACAAGTGGAGTGCCACAGGGTTCGGTGCATGGACCCGTGCTCTTCAACATATTTATAAATGACCTGGAAATTGGTATGACGAGTGAGGTGATTACGTTTGCAGATGATACAAAGTTATTCAGAGTAGTGAAGACGTAGGAGGAATGCGAAGACCTGCGACATGGCAAATGAGGTTTAACATGGATAAGTGTAAGGTGATGCATGTCGGTAACAAAAATCGTATACACGAATACATGATGTCCAGTGCAGTACTTGGAGAGACCCCCCTAGGAAAGAGACTTGGGAGTACTGGTCGACAGGTCAATGAAGCCATCCTCGCAATGTGTGGCGGTGGCAAAAAGGGCGAACAAAATGCTAGGAATGATTAAGAAGGGGATCACGAACAGATCGGAGAAGGTTATCATGCTGCTGTACTGGGCCATGGTATGCCCTCACCTGGAATACTGCGTCCAGCACTGGTCGCCGTACATGAAGAAGGACATAGTACTACTCGAAAGGGTCCAGAGAACATAAGAACATAAGAAATGCCTGCACCGGATCAGACCTGGGGTCCATCCAGTCCTGTGATCCGCACACACGGAGGCTCAGCCAGGCGTACCCTGGTGCATACATTAGTCACTCGTATCCCTCAATGTGTCCTGCAAGAAGATGTGCGTCCAATTTTCTCTTAAATCCTAGAATGGTAGTTTCCTCCACCATCTCTTTCGGGAGAGAGTTCCAGGTGTTCACCACTCGCTGTGTGAAGCAGAACTTTCTGACATTTGTCCTGGCCGTGTCCCCTCTCAGCTTCAGGCCATGACCTCTGGTTCGAGTGGGTCACATTCGCCAATGTGAATAAAGCTATTTCTTGCTCTCCATCCTTTCCCCCTGCTGGTGAGTGAGCTTGCTCCATTTTGTCAATTCCTTTTAGCAATTTAAAAGTCTCTATCAGATCTCCTCTCAGTCTTCTCTTCTCAAGGATGAATAATCCCAGTTTTCTGAGGCGATCCTTGTAGCTCAAGTTCTCCAAACCTTCTACTAGCTTCGTCGCTCGCCTCTGCACCTTCTCCAGCAGTGTTATATCCTTCTTCAGGTATGGAGACCAGTGTTGGACACAGTATTCCAAGTGTGGTCTGACCATTGCTCTATAAAGTGGCATTATGACCTCCCTTGATCTACTCGTGATTCCCTTCTTTATCATGCCTAACATCCTGTTAGCTTTCTTTGCCGCCGTTGCGCATTGAGCGACTAAAATGGTTAAGAGGCTGGAGGAGTTGCCGTACAGTGAGAGATTAGAAAAACTGGGCCTCTTCTTCCTTGAAAAGAGAAGACTGAGAGGGGACATGATTGAAACATTCAAGATACTGAAGGGAATTGACTTAGTAGATAAAGTCAGGTTGTTCACCCTCTCCAAGGTAGAGAAAACGAGAGGGCACTTTCTAAAGTTAAAAGGGGATAGAGTCTGTACAAATGTATGGAAATTCTTCTTCACCCAGAGAGTGGTAGAAAACTGGAACGCTCTTCCGGAGTCTGTCATAGGGGAAAACACCCTCCAGGGATTCAAGACAAAGTTAGACAAGTTCCTGTTGAACCAGAACGTATGCAGGTAAGGCTAGTCTCAGTTAGGGTACTGGTCTTTGACCTAAGGGTCATCGCGGGAGCTGACTGCTGGGCATGATGGACCACTGGTCTGACCCAGCAGCGGCAATTCTTATGTTCTTATTATTCCATAAATAGTGGTTCTTCAACCTGTCCTGCGGGACCCCAGTCAGTTGGGGTTTCAAGATATCCCTAATGAATATGCATAACCTAAAGCCTAAGCTTGAGGGTTTTTTTCCAGTTAGTTAAATAGCTGCCTATTGGATAAATCAAATTCTAAAAATCAGCTGTTAAATATTTAATATAAACAAGTATTATCTGAATCAATTCAATTTTATTCTTATCTCATACAGTTCATTTCATTATAGTGCAACTTTCCAATACTTAATTTATTAATAAATATCAGAATAATTTAGTCAGTGAACCTAATCCCCATCACTCACACTCACACTCACTTCTCAGCTTTCACACACATAGTACAGTCATTGTCATTACTTTTATCCAAAACTGGATCTTGGTTAGTTCATGAGTTCATTAGTCCATGATCATCTAGTCAGAGAGGCTTCGAACTGAGAGTTGCACGACAGTCTAGCACATGAAAATCACAATTTCTTAAACACAATTGGCAGGCCTCTCTGTCTTCATGATGGTCCTGTTCTTCAATTCATAAAGCATTCAGCTCAACGCAAGACTGTATTTCGCCACCTGGTGTCTTCAGGAGCTGTGTTTGCAAGGCTCACCAACATCAAACTGCCAGTTTGATTTCCTGGTAGACTGTGTGTTTCCTGCTTGTCAGCTGATCCCGGCTTGTGCTGAACCCTGGGTCCCTGTTCAAGTCATGCTTAGTTTACTGGTGAAGTTATGATGTTGGTGAGCCTTGTAAACACAACCCCTGAAGACGCCAGGTGGCGAAATACAGTCTTGCGTTGAGCTGAATGATGTCACACGCATCCGCGTATGTTGTGAGGCCCTCCAGACTGGTAGAGAAATAACAGATTGAGGCTGTCTGGGGGGTGGGGCTGGGGAGAACAGGGCGGGGTTAGAGGCAGAACGGGGCAGGGTTGTAGGCGAAAGGGGGTGGGGCCATGCATCCGGGATTTTACAACTGAAAAAAGCTAAAAAAAATCTAAATTCCCTTCACCCCAGCTTGGAGCAGTGGTAACTATCTTAGTCAGAAAAGAACTTAGTACAGATAAAAAGGACAGATTGAATGACATGAATGGAACATGCGTGGGTGGCTCCTCCCTCATATTCTGCAAAATCTTCATTCCAATCACAGTGAATATGCTATTGTGTGCATGAGTGTGAGAGATAAATATCTGGTGAACAGTTCCACTTCTGAATTATTTTGTAAAATTCAAAAGCTTAAAGGCGGTATCCCTTGAGATCTCAGAAACATTTCATATCATCTATTGGGATGCTCCACTTTCTACAGTTTAGATATTTAGGTATCTATATATATAAAATCGGAGGTATGTATGTGTGTATGTGTGTGTGTATGTGTCGCGATCACGCAAAAACGGCTTGACCGATTTGAACGAAACTTGGTATGCAGATCCCTCACTACCTGGGGTGATATGTTCTGGGGGTCTCGCGGCCCACCTGCACACGTGGGCGGAGCTACAAACATAAAATCATATTTCACCCATTCATGTCAATGGAAAAAATGTAAAAAGCTGTGGGATCTCCAGTTAGCAACCTTGACCCACCAAAACTTTGCAATGGCACAAGGCTTTGTGTAAAGAGGTTACTGTCCAATGTAATTGAAGCGACTATCTTAACCGGAAAGGGACAAGGTGAAACCGTATTTATCCCGCGGATTCCACTTATTCCAACAGATCTTCCTTTTCAGTTTAAGAGCTTGCAAATTCCAGTGAGACTTGCATTCTCTATCACAATCAACAAATCACAAGGACAGACTATTACATACTGTGGAGTGGATTTAAGATCCCCCTGTTTTTCCCATGGACAACTCTATTTTGCTTGCTCAAGGGTGGGTTCACCCAAGAATGTATATGTTCTTGCTCCTGGAGGTGAAACTAAAAATGTTGTTTATAATCAAGTTTTGTGTTAGTTGTATTGTATTCATTTTGTCAAATATTTCACATTATAATTTGATTATTGTACTTTTTATAAAGCTGTAAAAAAATAATTTCATTCACCACTATAAAGTATCTTTATTTGAATCCATTTACAGTGTTATTGCTATAATTAAATACCCGTGCAACGCCGGGGCATCAGCTAGTAAATAATATAAGTGGAGTCCTTTAGCTGTGTATTAGTAGTCCCCCTTCACTGCACCGGAGGAGCATCGTGATCGGCGGTTTGCCCTACCCCCAGCAGCTGTTTCGGCACCTGGCCTGCCTCCAGCCCTCTTAAGGGCTCAGCAGACCAGGCCTTTTCCTGCCCCAGCACATTGAAGGGGAAGGGAGATCGAGTCGGCCCCCTTCACTGCACCGGAGAAGCATCGTGATCGGCGGTTTGCCCTACCCCCAGCAGCTGTTTCGGCACCTGGCCTGCCTCCAGCCCTCTTAAGGGCTCAGCAGACCAGGCCTTTTCCTGCCCCAGCACAGTGAAGGGGAAGGGAGATCGAGTCGGCCCCCTTCACTGCACCGGAGGAGCATCGTGATCGGCGGTTTTCCCTGCCCCCAGCAGCCGTTTTGGCACCTGGCCTGCCTCCAGCCCTCTTAAGGGCTCAGCAGACCGGGCCTTTTCCTGCCCCAGCACAATGAAGGGGAAGGGAGATCGAGTCGGCCCCCTTCACTGCTCAAGACTTACACCTCATATAACAAAGACCTTTATTCCGACTTATAGATCTGTTCTTAGTCTCTCTAATATACCTGCACATTGTCTCACTTAGTACAGATCCGCTCATAGTCCTTTTCATCTTACTTGCTACTAATCTCATCTTGAACATAGGTTCATAGACCTATTTTCAGATCCTTTCCTCTCATCTGCCCTTGAGTCTTTCGTATTTGCCCATCTCCTCTTAATTGACTATCTTAATTGACTATCGCCTCTCCAGCCTACCCCCCCTCCCCCAGCCCAGCCTCCCTCTTTCACCACCCTAACTGCCACTCCAACATGTCTATCCCCACTCACAAGCTCATTGTCCTCCTCCTCCTCTACTTGCTTAGCACAAGAGGCTGGATTACAAAAGCTTTAGCCTTCGAACCTATACCAACCTACATTGCATGGACTAGATTCCCAGGACCTGATAAATTCCTCCGCCCCCACCGGCTCATTCATGATGTCACAGAAACAGGTCCTTTCCCCATCTCTGTGATCAACACTACCCGCCACCCACCAAGACCAGCACACAAAAGTAAACGATCCCTAAAAAATTTACAACGTACGGAACCTTCGCCCCTCCCAGAACAATCCACTCTTCCCTGCGCCTACCTGATCATTCGCTCAGTTAGAAATAAGGCCCAACTCTTCAAAGATTGGCTGGAAGAAACCCATCTAGAAATTGTACATCTAACCGAAACATGACTCATTTCTGACCAGGATGTAATCATAGCGGATATTCTCCCACCACATTACAAAATCATCCCCCTCTCAAGAAACTCTAAAAGGGGAGGTGGTCTGGCCATCATTCTCCGTGACCAGTTTCACTTCCAAATCCTAGATTCCAAATCAACTAATAACCTGGAAATCCTCACCTGCAAAATCTCCAAAACTGACTACATTGATAACCTTATCATCACACTATTCTACATACCCCCTAATGGAATCTAGCAAAAGAAGACTACTACGAATTCCTTCTACGAACTCGGCAGCCGGCACCCACAACCTCTTATCAGGAGACATCAATCTACAACTTGAGCAAGAAGAGAACCCCAATGTTGCAGACCTATTCTCCTTCCTCACATCGCTAGGCTTCACCAAGCCCCCCCAAACCACAACACACATTAAAGGTCACCAACTTGACCTGATCACTTTCCTTTCCAACATCCCCACTACTCCTAACATAAGTCTCACTGAACAAAATTGGTCTAACATCCCTTGGTCTGACCACCTCCTGTGTCAGTTCGAACTAGCCTGGCTCAAAAAACAACCAGACAGGAAACCCACGCCCAAACATACAAAGATAATGATCTAGACAAGAGAAAATATTAATCCAGAAGATTTCTGGTCACATTACACCCTCATTTCTAACTCCGACCCTGACCCCAACTTCTACCTAGACTGGAAAAACTTCAGCGACCAAGTCCTAAACACCATCGCATCTCTAAGACTTCGCAAGAAAATCCCTCGGCCCTCAAACAGCTGGTTTGACGCGAATCTCCTAGTCATAAAACGCGAAGTACAGAAACTTGAAAGACAAATGGCGTAAATCAGGGATTGACAACGATAGACTCAACTGGCGACTGAAAGTCAACGAATACAAAAGATAGATCAACGATAAACGCAGTAAACATTACTCCCAACTAATCAATTCCCCTTCTCTAAATAGTAAAGCACTCTTTAGAATAGTCAACTCCCTCCTAGACACAGATTCACACAAACGCTCCAGCTCCGACCTCCCGCCCCCCCGCTACAATCCTAGCAGACCATTTTGCCAACAAAATTCACACCTTAAAATCATCTCTTATAGCTCCCAGCCCTGAGCCAATATTCAACCTTCCTGCAGCAGACACAATAGGTTCAATTACAGACATGACCTGGAGCTCCTTCGAAAGCCCAGACTGGAACCTCTTTCTCAATCTCTACTCAAAATACGCTAACTCCAACTGCCTATTATACAATTGCCCACCCACCATCATGAAATCCGCTCCCCCCTCATTCAAAGCCGACCTCTTCAATTGGGTTTCACTATGCCTGTCCACAGGTCACTTCCCGACTGAACTTGGCCACATTCTTGTATCCCCCCGCCTTAAAAACAACAAGGAACCTATCTCCTCCACCGCCAACTACAGACCCATCGCCAACATCCCAATCTTCCAAAAACTCATGGAAGGCCTTATTAACCACGACCTCATGAACTACCTAGAAAAGTTCCACATCCTTCACGACTCCCAATCCGGCTTCCGCACAAACCACAGCACAGAAACTGTCTTAGCTGCTCTGACCTCCTCCACTTGTTCTCACTGGGCAAAAGCGCCCTAGTACTCCAATTCGACCTAAGCAGCGCCTTCAATCTGGTCGACCACAATATCCTGCTCAACTGCCTTGACTCCATCGGCATTACCGGCCAAGTACTAAACTGGTTCTCAAGCTTCCTAACTAACCGTACTTACCAGGTCCACAGCAACGGAACCTTCTCCCATCACTGGCGCAACCCCTGCGGAGTCCCACAAGGCTCCCCTGTATCCCCCTCCCTTTTCAACATTTACTTGGCCCCCCTGGCACGGACACTTGCTGACTTAAACCTAAAATCATTCATATACGCAGATGACATTACCATTATCATTCCCCTAACTTCACTCACACAACAGACGGAACAACTCATCTCCTCCATCCTCACCAAGTTAGAACTATGGACCTCACAATTCAAATTAAAATTGAACATCGAAAACCAAAATTTTCATGGCAAGTCCTAACCATAAACTTACAAACACTTCCCTGAAATTGAACGGCCTAGACTATCCTATCAACCCCACCATAAAAATCCTTGGAGTCCTCCTAGACAGATGCTTGACCTTCGAAGATCATACCAATGCCCAGGTCAAAAAATGTTTCTGCTCCCTCTGGAAACTTTGTACCATTAAACGCCTCTTCGACCACCTCTCTTTCCGTCTTCTGGTCCAATCACTAATCTTAAGTATACTGGACTATTGTAACATCATATACCTGGGATCCTATAAAAACACCATCAAACGTTTAAGAATAGTTCAAAATGCTGCCGTCCGCCTCATCTTCGGCCTCAAAAAATATGACCACGTTAGCCCCTATTACACTAAACTCCACTGGCTGCCGGTGGAGGCAAGGATCATCTTCAAATTCGCTTGCCTCTGCTTCAAAACCCTAGCAGGCTCTTCTCCAATCTACCTATCTGAGCACCTTGAAATTGCAGGCCCCTCTCGTACACGAAACACCTACCTGTTTTCCTTACCTTACCTGAAAGGCTGCCTCTACAAGAAATTCCTCGACAGATCCCTAGCATTCCAAGCGGGCACTCATCTCCAATTCCCCCCCTACCAAATGTTCAGGAAGTCAATCAAAACCTACCTTTTTGATAAATTCCTCTAACTTCTCCCCCCCTCTTCCTTGGACCTTGACTTACCTCAGACTCTCGACTCCTCCAAGCTTGTCAGCCACCAAATGGTTAAACAAAATGGATCACACTATCCAACTAATCACCACAGTATGTATCACCGCCATATGTAACACTACTGTATGAACTCCGCTATATATATGTAACTTGCAGCAAATGTAACTTCTCTGCAATTTGTAACCTAGCTGAGAAATAACTTCACCGTAAATGTAGCGTTGCTGAAAATGTAAATGTTGCTATGCCAAAAAAAAATAAAAAATAAAAAAAGTAACTTCACTGTAAATGTACAGTCTCTTCATCTGTTAACCGCATAGAACTTCCATGGTAATGCGGTATACAAAAATAAAGTTATTATTATTATTATATGGTACAGATATGGCAGAGGGTTGGGACAGGCCTGTGGGGTTGTGCGATCCTTACTTTGGCTGCTGTTCCCAGCGAGGACATGAATTGCAGGAATTCGCCTTGGGACCTCTTGATCAATTAGTTTACTGGAATCAAAGAGAGAGAGAATGAAATGAGTGAGATGACACAAGAGGTTTTAGTGCGGCAGCCCTCCGGGATCTCCACAGATAAAACAGTTACCTATCCTCTACATTTATTTATTTATTAAGATTTATTAACCACCTTTATGAAGAGATTCTCCCAAGGTGATGAGCAGATAAACCCAAGGGCTGCACTGATGTGATCTAAAATCCTGCTCTGGAAAACAAAACCAACTTAGCATATAACTATGAAATTATTATTATTTTTTAATGTGATGTTTAGATGTGCTCAGAACTGTTTTAGAGACCACTTCAGGGATGTTTGCTCTCTTGACTTGTCTCTACTTTTTATCATCGCACCAAATGTAATTGCTCAAATATGTAACTTACCTTACCTTTTTGAATTTTGTTTACAATTGTGTTAAATAATACACTTAATTTAGGGCCTCTTCTATCAAACTGAGCTAGCAGTTTTTAGTGCAGAGAGCTGCGCTGAATGGCCTGCACTGCTCCCGAAGCTCATAGGAATTCTATGAGCATTGGGAGCAGCGCGGCTCACCGCATTACAAACTGCTAGCGCAGTTTGATCGAAGAGGCCCTTAATCTCTGGGTTGATAGAAAAGGCCCTTAATCTCTGGGCCCTGATGCGTTTCGCCAAAGTTTCTTCATAAGACCCGTACGGCCAAAATCTTCAGCGTAATAATCCACACATTGCACAGCAAGAGTGTACAGTCAAACCTCGGTTTGCGAGTAACACGGTTCGAGAGTGTTTTGCAAGACGAGCAAAAACACTCTTGCAAATCGTGCCTCGCAAACTGAGCATTGACTCGATTTGTGAGCCCCCACCCCCGAGAACCGGCATCATCCACCCGCCCAAACCCAAACCCTTACTGCAATCTGGCACCGGCACGCAGCACCAACCCACAGGACGTGCCGGTGCCGGAAGAACCTGCCGCTTGCCGCTGATCTCTGCTGGGCTGGACCTTGAGCACTGGCGCATGCTCAAGGCCTTCTGTCTCCCACTCTCTCCGAGAATCTTATTAGAATCTCAGAGAGAGCAAGAGCCAGGCCTTGATATACGAGCACTTTGGTTTACGAGCATGCTTCTAGAACGAATTATGCTCGCAAACCAAGGTTCCACTTTACATAGGAAAAGGCAGCATCTTACATACTGCAGTGAGCAGTACACCCATTGTAAAACTAAACAAGTTCTGATTGACAAGTCAATGAAGCCATCTGCACAATGTGCGGCGGCGGCAAAAAGGGTGAACAGAATGCTAGGAATGATTAAGAAGGGGATCACGAACAGATCTGCTGTTAGAGTATCCTGTCCTGACCTGAGGAAGGGAGATTTAGTCCCTAAATTAGTCATAAATGTATTAAAATTAGTCCAATAAGGGTGAGGAAGTGACATCACCGTCCTAGATAGTCGGCTGAACGCGGAGCTCCACATGCTCGGGCCTTAATTTAGCTCCTTCACTGTCCAAAACGCATATAATTTGCACAAAAAAAGTGCATGGATGTATGGTACCTTTGTGGATCACATTTGTAAAGTTTGGTTGTCCTCAACCATCCATAAAGCTCTGAAAGATTTTGCTTTTGTGCCTAGCAGCGCGGAAGCCTCCAACATGGCAGCACAAGGTGGACAGCGGGCGCCCTCCCCAGCTTTGGCCCCGGAGGTAGAGATGTCTACACTAGCCCAGCCGGAGCCGATAGCAGAAGTGAAAGATCTCCTGCATGAAATCAGAGGGCCGAGCTCTCCAGGATACCTGCTGATCTCCGGGTGAGATTGCGGAACTTGGTCACCACATCAGGGAGACAGAACACCAGGACCATCTTCAAGAATTTGATATGTGTACAAAATTAGTCCAATAAAAAGATCACCTTATTTCCATTTTCTATTTATTAACGTTTATCAATACAGCTACAATACTTTATCCTAAAGCAAAAATAAATAAATAAATATAAATTTTTTCTACTTTTGTCATCTCTGGTTTCTGCTATCCTCATCTTCTCCTCACTCTCTTCCTGCTCTCTCTCTGCCCCTTCCATATGGCATCCTCTCTCTTTCTATGTCCTTTTCATCTCTCCCTCCACCTCCATTGGTCTGGCATCCAGCTTCTTCCCTTCCCTCCTCTCCCCCAATGATTTGACATCTCTTGCCTCTCCTTTCCTTCCTTCTCCCCCCCACCCCCCATGGTCTGGCATTTCACTATCTCCTCTCTCTTCCCTTTCCTTTTCTTCCCTCTCAATTTATTTTCTGCATCTGTCTAGATTGAGTACTGAATAGGAAGAAAGAATTGAATTTCCCTCTTTTCACTGAATCTACCTACAGCTTACCACCTCTTTCTCTCACCCTTCTAATATATCCTCTTCCCCCATTCAGCATGTGCCCTTTTTTATTTATCCCATCCACTTCCATCATGTGCTTTCTTTCTCTACCCCTTCCTTTCAGTATCCTCTCCCATCCAGCATCTGCTCCCATCTTTCTCTCCTCCCCACTTCCATCCAGCATCTGCTCCCCTCTCTCTCCCATCCCTTCTTTCCAGCATCTGCTCCCCTTCCCACTAACATCCAATGTCTGCCCCCTCTCTTGCCCTTTACCCCATTTTCATAAGCATCAGTCCCTATCTCTCCCTCCAATCCAATTCCATCCAGTATCCTTCCCCCTTCTGTCTCTCTCTGTACCCCAATTCCATCAGCATTTGCCTCCCCTCCCTCCATCTACTCCACCTCCCTCTCCATCCACCACCCTTCTATACCAGTATCCTGCTCCCTTCTCTCTCCCTCCACCCCAATGCCATCCAGTATCCTGCCCCCTCATCTCCCCACCACTGCTATATGCTTCTCAAACCAGCAGCAGTGGCTGTAAACTTAAATGTATGCATCATGGGACCTTTCTGCACCTCTCCATGGCTGCTGGCTTTTCTCTGGAACAAGGAAGTGATGCTGGAGGGGATGGACCAGTAGCCATGGGGAGGTGCAGGAAGGTCCCGCGATGGCTGAATCTAAAGTTTACTGCCACTGCTGCTGGTTCGGGAAAGCAGCAGTGGTAGAGTAGGGCAGGAGGTCCCGGGCCCAATGTGTCAAATGTGCACCCCCTTAGAGCATGCACCTGGAGTGGACCGCCCTGCCCCTACCTTGGCACATCACTGCCGGTGCGGCAGATGTGATGAAGCCCATAGAAACTGAATGGGCATCATTGCATTTGTTGTGTGGGAATCACTACTGCGGCTTTGTAAAAGGGGCCCTAATTTTGCAGATGACGCAAAACTATTCAAAGTTGTTAAAATACCTTCAGACTGTGAAAAATTGCAGGAAGACCTTAGAAAATTGGAAGACTGGCCATTCAAATGGCAGATATAATTTATTTATTTCTGTATCTCCAAGGGGATCCTAAGTGATTTACATTGAGCAGTCAGGTACTCTTAAATGCTTTCCTTATCTGTCCTGGCAGGCCCACAATCTAACTATGGTACCTGGGGTTAAATGACTTGCTCAGGGTCACAGGGAGTTGGGGGGAAGGGTGAACTGAACCCAGTTTTCCAGGATCATAGTCTGTTGCACCAACTGTTAGGCTACAACTCCACTCCTTGCAGCTCTGTGGCAAGTTTCTATTCATATTCTCTTTCAGCATTCTACTGCTTCTTATTTTCTTAATTTGGATCTTTCTTTGAAGGATGCTCTTTTGACTTTAATAGCCCATTTCACGTCACATTGTAACGATGCTGGCTGACGTTTGCTTTTTTTTCCACCCGTGGAATACATATGGTCTGGGCTTCCAATATGGTATTTTTAAACAACATTTATATCTGATGTTTGTGCTGCAGTGAACCCAGCTGCCATGGAACTGGCTTGGTTCACATCTTACTTTACTGACCGCACGTCTACAGTCATTTTTAATAATTCAATATCCCTCTCATCTCAAATTTCACATGGGGTACCACAAGGATCTATTCTTTCACCTTTGCTTTTCAATATTTTTCTGGCACCTTTGTTGACTTTATGCCAATCCATAGGATTTCATGTTTTTGCCTATGCCGATGATATCCAATTATTGCACCCATTAAATAATAATAATCAAAGTGAAATTTTGGTCATTAATGAAAAACTAGATCAAGTACATCATTGGCTAGATAAAAACAGATTGGCACTCAATATCAATAAAACCAATGTTATGCTATTTCCGTGGAAAGAGAGTTTTCCTCTTGTTGCTCCTATTTCTATTCTTAATGTACCCCTACAGTTAGTAAAAAATACAAAAATTTTGGGAGTAATTTTTGACACTAAACTTTCTTACCATGACCACATTAGTAACATTGTAAAAATCACCTTTTATAGGTTACGCAAAATTCGGTCCATTTCAAAATTTCTTTGTCCTAAATCAATTACAATACTTATTCACTCCTTGGTGATGTCTAAAATTGATTATTGCAATTCCTTATTTAAAGGAATTGCACTATATGAAATTAAAAGATTACAAATCATACAAAATACAGCCATAAAATTAATAACCAATGCAAAAAAATATGATCATGTAACACCACTCCTCAAAGAGGCTCATTGGCTCCCTGTCAATTACAGAATTACTTATAAATTATGTTTAATAATCTTTAAGACTCTGAACAACAAAACCCCAGCATTTTTATATCGATTTCTTGTTCCTTATTCTACAAAAAGAATATTACGTTCTAGTGAACAAAATCTGCTATCTGTCCCTTCGTTAAAAATTATCAATACAAGGAGACAATTTATTTTTTCTTGTACTGCACCACAGACATGGAACGCTCTTCCTATTTTCTTATGAGAGGAAAAAGAACTTGGAAAATTTAAAACTGAACTTAAAACCTTCCTTTTTAAAGATGCTTTTACATTATAATTTTAGTTTTAGTATTATGTTTTCTATATGAAACCTGTGTTAATTATTTCCTTTTGTGTTTCCCATCAATGTTTCTTCTTTACTTTATGAATTGTAGTTCTTCCCTTCTTTCCCGTTTATCAATGTTAATAATCATGAGTTCTTACCCATTATTTAATAATTGTATGTACTGTATTGTTTTTTTTTTTTTATATTTACTAATTGTTTAAATTTAAAGTGTACATCGCTTAGAATATTTGATTAAGCAATTTATCAAATCATCTAATAAACTTGAAACTTGAAACTATAGGAAAATGCTACAAGCCTTATTTCAGTCTGAAAACAAGCAGGTAAGCATGAAATCAGGAATGGGGGTAGGAAAGAATAGGGTTACCAGCAAGGCTGGATTAAATGGTAGGCCCAGTAGGCATGTGCCTCAGGCCCGAAAACATCAGGGGGGCCCACTAGTGTTGTGTTAGAGGAGGGCAAACAAGGCAGCTGTCTTGGGCGCCATAGTTCCAGGGGGCCTTGCAGTCTGGGCATTTCTTCCCCTTGTTGGCCGATCTCCCTCCCTTCCTCTCATCTTTGCAGTCACCTTTCAGTTTCAAAATGGACATTTTCTTTTTCAGATGTGCCCTGGCGCAGCAGCAGTTCTCTTAAATTGCAAGCGGTTGCTCAGCCCAAAGCTTCCTCTCTGATGCAGCTTCCTGTTTCTGCCTGGGCAGCTCACAACAAGGGGAAACTTTGAGCTGAGCAGCTGTTTGAGCAGCTAGGGCCTGCCTGAAAAACCCCTCTTCATTTTGAAACTGAAAGGCAATCGCAAAGATGAGGGGAAGGGAGGGTGATGGGCCAACAAGGGGAATAGGTTAAGTGGTGCTTGAGGTTTATCCTGTGCCATCAGGACCATGTGGGAAAGCAGCAGCAGCAGCAATGGTGGGGAGGTGAAGGGGCAGGATAAATTGATGAAATTGAGGCGGAGGGAGAGAGAGAGAGAGAGAGAAGGGGGCTGGATACTCTATGGAGGGGGAGAGAAAGAAGGGGGCTTGGTACTTGATGGAATTGGTGTGGAGGGAGAGAGAGAGAGAAGAGGGCAGATATTGGATGTCAGTTGGGAGGGGAGAGTTGGGGGAGTAGATGCTGAATGGAAGTGGAGAAAGAGAGCATATACTGGATGGAAGGAGTGTTAAAAAAGGGCATATGTTGGATGAGAAGAGGACAGAGGTAGTGAGATATTGGAGGGGGGGGGGGGTGAAAGAAAGTGGTGGCAAGCTGTGGGTAGACATAGTGAAAAGAGGGAAACTGAGGACTGGATAGTAAGAAATAATTTTATTTAGATGGAGGCAGAAAATAGAGAAGGAAGAGACCAGGGAAGAAAAGAAAAGGAGAGAGAGAGATGCCAGAGCATGAGGGTTAGGGGGCAAGAGACATAGATACCAGATCTGAGTGGAGAAAATGAGAAGAATGCTAAAAATCACAGGGGGAGGGAAGGAGAGAGATGCCAGACTATGGGGGGAACAGAGGAAAGAAGATGGATGACAGACCTATTTGGGGGGGAGAGATGGAAGGGGTGGCAGACAGTTTCTGAAAGTGGGCATAGAAAGAGAGTCAATGCTATATGAAAGAGGCAGACAGAGGGCAAACAGTGGATGGATGGAAGGAAGAGAATGACATGTGTCAGCCCTAGCATTGCTAGCAATCAGCAATTTTGGTTGCCCTAACCAATGTCAGCAAAGGCCTATGGGACATTATATCAATCTGACTCTGGAATGTTGATGCAGAATTCTGGGCTCCTGCACAGAATTCACATACATTAATCATCCAGCCAGACTGGATTGTTTATCAAGAAGATAGGCTGCTTGAATGGGACAAAGAAGCCAGAGACTAATCCCATCTACCATGCCTGCAAGTATCACACCCTCATTATCAATTAAACTAACCATTGTTTCAAACAGTTTACAAATTCTAAACAGAAAGATACTGGGAAATTCAATAGTTTCTATATTCAGAATAAGATTCCAAGCTATAAAAGCCTCCTCTCTGCAACACACATGGATCTATCTCTTTCTCTATCTATCTCTCTATCCCTTCTCTCTATCTCAGGAACCCGAAGCTTATATCATTACCCCATCCCCCTTTTTTCTCTCTCTCTGCCTCTCCCTGGAACTTCACACTTCTTTCTGGACTCTGTAAGGCAGGGAAACTGCTTTGCTCTCTCATTAATTGTAATGCTTAATTGTAATGCTTATGAATATTGCTTTTCTGTAAGCCTATTTCTATAATATATTCTTTATCCAATCACCTCTGGCTGTTTCTTATTTGATTCTACTCCTGGTGAATCTTCTGTGAAGGTATTGAACTCAGGACCTGGCGTTTGGTAAGGGCGCCTAACATAACCCCTACATTAATCCTTACATTTTGGGGGCTCGTATCAGTCCTTCCTGATGATTTCATCTGGGTAAGTAGAATACCATTTTTTTTTTCTTTTTTGTATGGAATAGGCAGGATAGAATTATTGGCTGCATAAGACAAGGTGGGAGATGGTATTTTCCACTCAAAAGGCCTTGTGCAGTATAGACAGAGTGAGATAGAAATCAAAAGACCTCGGGAAACCCTTAGATTGTACTTTAGACTGGATGACACACTGGTGAAAAGTTTCAGTAATATTTTGGGTTTTATATTTGGTGAGATTTTACTATCAAAAGGCTTTGTAGTGTTACCTGTGCCAGTTTGCATTTTATGCTTTGCTAGAGTGTGTTGCATGTAAGAATATTTGAGCTGCTCTGAAGAAAAGCAGAGTCCAAAGTGAAAACAGTCACTCAATTAAGACACGCCACATCTGTACTAATAACTTTTACTTTTTTAACTTGTGCTTTTAATTCTATTTCTTGTCAGTCTCTGCCCTGGTGAAAGGCCCAGTGCACACTGGACTGGAACCTTCAGCTGACACCTCTGCTCTTCTAACAGACCAGTGGCGTACCTAGGGTATGTGGCACCCGGGGCCCATCATTTTTTGACACCCCCCCCCTATGTAAAAAAATATTTTTTGTAATGACCATGAAACAGAATAAATGGTCAGAATAGAAACAGGCAGTGAAAATTTTCTTATATTCCAAACATAACATAACATAAATTATGTCTGAATTGTCATGACATCAGAAGTTGCAGGTGATGCTTGGGACAGTTCTGATTGTGTTAGTTCGGTTTTATGTGTTTTTTGAATACAAGGGTTTTTATTTCTTTTTGAAGGTTTTACAGTCTGTGGTCGATGTCAATTGGTTGTAGAGTTGGGGGTCGAGTGTTGCAGCTCGAATGGCTAGGAGGTTGTCGAACAGTTTTTTTCTTTTGACGTTTTTGGTTGGAGGGTGTGTGAATGGTGCGTGAGTTCTCCTATGTCTGTTTGAAGTGGATTGAATTATTTAGCTGAAGAAATTAGTTACCCCCTCATCCCACACACATTAATTCTCTTCCATTTTTGTTCTCATTATAAAAAACACTGATAAGTTCCCAGAAAAAAAATACATTAAAATAAGAAGTGAAAACAAAGGCCCCTACAGATGAGAACATAACATAAGAATAGCCTAACTGGGTCAGACCAATGGTCCATCATGCCCAGTAGCCCATTCTCATGGTAGCCAATCCAGGACACTAATACCTGGTCAAAACCCAAAGAGTAGCAACATTCCATGCTACCGATCCAGGGCAAGCAGACACTTCCCCCATGTCTTAATAACAGATTATGGACTTTTCCTCCAGGAATTTGTCCAAATCTTTCTTAAAACCAGCTACACTATCTGCTTTTACCATAACTTCTGGCCACTTCATTTTTAAGTTTAGATCTTTCCTTTCAAACAGAGACCTTGCTAGATGTCAAATACAGCACAAGGTAACTTCACATGGACTTAGCTGTGCAGGAAATGTGAATCTCCTCATACACCCACCATATAGTGCAAAAATGTGGAAAGGTCTGTTTTTTTCTTTCGATCACTACATAGCCTAATGCCACACAAGCAGCGCTGTTACAAACATATTCTGTAGGTCAATGCTAAGGATAACAAAGTTTCCTTCCTTGGACCAGAAGGAGATAAACCACTGGAAGAGATCCCAAAACAATACCCAAAGACCCACTCAGTGTGTGAACCAGTTGAGTGGAGTGGACTAACTGGGGGATGGAAATGGGCCCGGAGTTTGCTCAGCAGAATTTCCCAGACCACCTCTTCCTCTCAACACATTGACACGCTGCCACCATCACCACTAGGAACACCTCACTGGGTAGGCCAGCTATGCTATAAACTTTATAAAACACATTATTATATTTTCTTATAAAGCACATATTTTAACTGAACTCTCTGACATCCTCAGCCTTTCCATTCACAAAAATAGAAGGAAGAAAAGTTCCCATTTCCTGCTGTCTCATGTCCCCGGCCTATACAATATTTTTTTTCTGCAGACCCTTCAAAAGTCTGACCAAATCCTCGTTTCACTTGCATTATAAAGTACTGAGGATGCCTTCTCTCCCCAATCCCAGGTCCTAAAGTCTAAGACAGTAGCGCAAACTAATGCTGCCAGATACAGGAAAAAAAATTTTGATTCGATTCAGCTCTATTGAATTGGTTTTTCAATTCGATTTTCCTGCCCAGTTGGGTGATTTTTTTCAAAACTCCTGGTGGGTTTTCTAGCTTTTTCACCCCCTTTGGCTTCTCCTAACCACACTGGCGCTGTGGTGTAAATAAAATAAAGAAACAAAAAGGACTTTTCCTCTCTCTGTTAAATCCTAGCTCACGTTTGCAGTCCAACACCAGCTCTGGCAGGATACACATTTCAAATCTGACATATTATAATCACAAAACAGAAAATAAAATTAATTTTTCTACCTTTTGTTGTCTGGTTATATTTCAAATCTTGTTGGTCCAAGGTTCTGGTTTTCTTCTGATAACTTGCTTGCCAGAGTCTCCTTCTTTCTGCATGCTAACCATCCATCTGCCAACTCTGTCCTCCCTTTCCATTTCCCTTCCCTTCCCAGGAAGTCTGGTATCTTTCCTTTTTTTTCATCTCCCTCCACAGATCCACCTTTTCTTAAATACCCTTTCATCCGGCATCTCTCTCTCCTTCCCCACCACCCCAGAGTCCACCATCTCTCCCTTTCTTTTCCTAATTACCCTCCTATCCAGTATCTCTATCCCTCCTCCACACCATCCCTTGTGTCCAATTTCTCTCCCTTTCTGTTCCTTCCCTCCCTAAATCCCATGGTCCATCATCTCTCTCCCTCTCCTCTATTTTCAGACCCATTATTTCCCCCCCCCCAAAGTTTGGCATATGCACGTCTCTTTGAACACCCCCTTCCCTCCGTGTACTTCTAAATCATGGTCCCCCCAAAGGCCTGTCCCCCCTTAAAGGTCTGCCTGTCCCCCCTTGAAGGCCTGCACCCCCCTTGAAGGCCTGTCCCATCCCCTTGTAGGCCTGTCTCCCCCTTGAAGGCCTGCCTGCCTGTCCCCCCCTTGAAGATCTGCACCCCCCGAAGGCCTGCACCCCCCCGAAGGCCTGTCCCCCACTTGAAGGCCTGTCCCACCCCCTTGTAGCTTCTCCCCCCCCTTGTAGGCCTGTCCCCCCTTGAAGGCCTGCCTGCCTGCCTGCACCCCCCCTTGAAGGCCTGCACCCCCCCTTGAAGGCCTGCACTCCCTTGAAGGTCTGCACCCCCCCCAAAGGCCTTTCCCCCCCTTGAAGGCCTGTCCCACCCCCTTGTAGGCCTGTCCCCCCCTTGTAGGCCTGTCCTCCCCTTGAAGGCCTGCCTGCCTTTCCCCCCTTGAAGGCCTGTCCCCCCCCCTTGAAGGCCTGCACCCCCCCTTGAAGGCCTGCACCCCCCCAAAGGCCTACACCCCCCCCGAAGGCCTGCACCCCCCCTGAAGGCCTGCCTGCCCCCCCTTGAAGGCCTGCACCCCTTGAAGGTCTGCACCCCCCCGAAGGCCTGTCCCCCCTTGAAGGCCTGCCTGCCTGCCTGTCACCCCCTCCCCCTTGAAAGCCTGCCTGCCTGCCCGCCCACCCCACCCTGAAGGCCTGATGCCCCGACCCACCCCGAAGGACCGCTCGCCCCTCTGGCCTCCCCGCACCACCTATGAAGCAGCCGCAGCAGGATCGCGAAGTCAGCGTCAGCGATCCCTGCGCTGCTTCCTGCGCCACGGTCCCGCCCCTCCTCTGACGTCAGAGGAGGGGCGGGATCGCGGCACAGGAAGCAGCGCCTAAGCAGCGCAGGGATCGCTGACGCTGACTTCGCGATCCTGCTGCGGGCTGCTTCACAGGTGGTGCAGGAAGGTCAGTGGGGCGAGCGGTCCTTTGGGGGATGGAGGGGACTGAACGGCAAGGCCGGGAGCACCCCCTTAGGGCTGGCACCCGGGGCGCACCGCCCCCCCGCCCCCCCCTTGGTACGCCACTGTAACAGACTTCTTATATTTTTTCCTACTAAACTTCTGCCTGTAAATTTCAGGTAGTAACCAGTGTGGGCAAGTGTGGGCATAAGTGTATTCTTTATGCCAATGACTCTTGCCTAACACGCTTTACCTCATTTTTCTACCTTTTAACTAAAATCTCCCTCCTTCATCAGTGGGAATATTTCAGTCTCAAAGGCTACACACAGACAGGGTCATTTAGAAGACCCACATACCAAGGCAGACTGCAGCCTCAAACATGAACCCTTTTGATTTTCAAGAACTCAGATATTGTACAGAAATATTTTGACAAGAAGGGAGGTCCTTATGAGGGTAATTTTCCAGAACACACATGGCACGATATTCAGAAACAAATGGTTAATCATTCTCAGGAGTTTAGAAAGAAAACAAATAAACGAAAGGGTCTATTCATTCAAGGCCTATGTAGAGGAATTATTAGTATCAGACAAGAAAATACTGACTTGAAAACTCAGTGCCATCAGCTGTCCAAAGACTTAGATGAGGCACAAATTAATATATCCATGCTAAGAAACCAAATTGTTCAAGCTACAAATTCCTTTTTAGCTGTAAATGAACAATTAGAAGAGGCCAAGGCAGAATTAAAGTATTTAAAGTCAAAATGTGTCTCACAGGGACAGGTTAATGCTGTGTCCTCACAGATTCTGCTATCTGCACTAGTGCAACCTTCACCCTATAATCCTTGTAGTCACTTTATAGAGAAACAGAACACAGTTTTTGTAGCAGGCCAGCGAAAAGGTAAACCAGCTACAGATGTAGAGCAGTAGGAAGAAAAGACAAACGAAGGTGAGGAAAATTCATTACCATGCCAGAGCAATACCAATAGTGCCCCTATAAGTGACACAGTACCAGTAACAGTAGTACTGCAGGGACATATGAAAGATAGTGACATTGAAAGAATAGTGGAGAAAGTGGGCCCTAAGCTTTTTAACATAAATGAATGGTGCAAATGGGCTACTGACAAACTGATTCACTGGGGTCTAGGGAAATACAAAAGGAACAATGCAGATTTTGATAAGCTTATGCACCTAGCCCTGAGTCCACATTATTATAAATTTGGATCTCTTGTTCATCCATACCAATTTGTAAAGATGGGCATCGAACAACTATTTTGCTGCACCTCCTTACAAGTACTTAGAACTCTTTCACCCCTGCCAAGTGATACACTAGAGCAGTTTGCATATAGGGTGTGGGTAATCAAGGCGGTACTTAACGAACATGAACACTGGCCTACTTCGGCTGATTATGGTCAGAGAGAACATAAAGAATTTCTATTAGAATTATTATCCCCAAGATTACTAAACACCTTCTGTTGTTTTCGGAGGATCCTAAAGCTACCCCTTTTGACACTTTACTGTTCAGGATTGGGTCTGTGTGGAAGACCCAGCCAACTCAAATTATTTCAGTATCAGAAGCTAGGACGTGGCATGCAGAAGAAGCACCCCAATGCAATAAAACACCACACACAGGAAATAGAGGGCATGGCAGAGGTAGTTACAGAAATTCCTCCACTTACATTCCTTACCATGAGCTCAGAGCACAGACAGAAGCATTAGAAAAAAAGAAAATTAAATGGGAACAGGATAGACATACAATACAGATAGAATTGGACAGAGTAAAAAGTGATTTAACAGCCAGGAAAACCAGTGTTAGTGCATAGTAACATAGTAACATAGTAGATGACGGCAGATAAAGACCCGAATGGTCCATCCAGTCTGCCCAACCTGATTCAATTTAAATTTTTTTTTTTTTTCTTCTTAGCTATTTCTGGGCGAGAATCCAAAGCTTTACCCGGTACTGTGCTTGAGTTCCAACTGCCAAAATCTCTGTTAAGACTTACTCCAGCCCATCCTCCTCCAAAGGGCCATGCACAGACACAGACCGTACAAGTCTGCCCAGTAACTGGCCTAGTTCAATCTTTAATATTATTTTCTGATTCTAAATCTTCTGTGTTCATCCCACGCTTCTTTGAACTCAGTCACAGTTTTACTCTCCACCACCTCTCTCGGGAGCGCATTCCAGGCATCCACCACCCTCTCCGTAAAGTAGAATTTCCTAACATTGCCCCTGAATCTACCACCCCTCAACCTCAAATTATGTCCTCTGGTTTTACCATTTTCCTTTCTCTGGAAAAGATTTTGTTCTACGTTAATACCCTTTAAGTATTTGAACGTCTGAATCATATCTCCCCTGTCTCTCCTTTCCTCTAGGGTATACATATTCAGGGCTTCCAGTCTCTCCTCATACGTCTTCTGGCGCAAGCCTCCTATCATTTTCGTCGCCCTCCTCTGGACCGCCTCAAGTCTTCTTACGTCTTTCGCCAGATACGGTCTCCAAAACTGAACACAATACTCCAAGTGGGGCCTCACCAATGACCTGTACAGGGGCATCAACACCTTCTTCCTTCTACTGACTACGCCTCTCTTTATACAGCCCAGAATCCTTCTGGCAGCAGCCACTGCCTTGTCACTACTGTTTTTTTCGCCTTTAGATCTTCGGACACTATCACCCCAAGGTCCCTCTCCCTGTCCGTGCATATCAGCTTCTCTCCTCCCAGCATATACGGTTCCTTCCTATTATTAATCCCCAAATGCATTACTCTGCATTTCTTTGCATTGAATTTTAGTTGCCAGGCATTAGACCATTCCTCTAACTTTTGCAGATCCTTTTTCATATTTTCCACTCCCTCTTCGGTGTCTACTCTGTTACAAATCTTGGTATCATCTGCAAAAAGGCACACTTTTCCTTCTAACCCTTCAGCAATGTCACTTACATACATATTGAACAGGATTGGCCCCAGCACCGAACCCTGAGGGACTCCACTAGTCACCTTTCCTTCCTTCGAGCGACTTCCATTAACCACCACCCTCTGGCGTCTGTCCGACAGCCAGTTTCTGACCCAGTTCACCACTTTGGGTCCTAACTTCAGCCCTTCAAGTTTGTTCAACAGCCTCCTATGAGGAACTGTATCAAAGGCTTTGCTGAAATCCAAGTAAATTACATCTAGCATATGTCCTTGATCCAGCTCTCTGGTCACCCAATCAAAAAATTCAATCAGGTTCGTTTGGCACGATTTACCTTTTGTAAAGCCATGTTGCCTCGGATCCTGTAACCCATTAGATTCAAGGAAATACACTATCCTTTCTTTCAGCAACACTTCCATTATTTTTCCAACAACTGAAGTGAGGCTCACCGGCCTGTAGTTTCCTGCTTCATCCCTGTGACCACTTTTATGAATAGGGACCACATCCGCTCTCCTCCAATCCCCAGGAATCACTCCCGTCTCCAGAGATTTGTTGAACAAGTCTTTAATAGGTCTCGCCAGAACCTCTCTGAGTTCCCTTAGTATCCTGGGATGGATCCCGTCTGGTCCCATCGCTTTGTCCACCTTCAGTTTTTCAAGTTGCTCATAAACACCCTCCTCCGTGAACGGCGCAGAATCTACTCCATTTTCTCGTGTAACTTTGCCGGACAATCTCGGTCCTTCTCCAGAAGTATTTGTTTAGCACATTTGCTTTCTCCTCATCACTCTCCACATATTTGTTCCCAGCATCTTTTAGCCTAGCAATTCCATTTTTTATCTTCCTCCTTTCACTAATATATCTGAAAAAATTTTTATCTCCCTTTTTTACATTTTTAGCCATTTGTTCTTCCGCCTGTGCCTTCGCCAAACGTATCTCTCTCTTGGCTTCTTTCAGTTTCACCCTGTAGTCCTTTCTGCTCTCCTCTTCTTGGGTTTTTTTAGGGCTGTCTTGACTCTCTGTGTCCAAATACCAAGGTGACTCAAGCCTTCACAGCCCAGCCGAACTCCTTTCACTTACCTGTGGACTCACTTCTGGAGACGCAGGATAAGGGAAAGAAGTCAGACTTAGAATTCAGCTTGAGGTATGTGGCACCTTTGATATTCGACACTTCCGACTTCCCCAATGTTAATACTAACGTAGAGGGTCAGGAAAAATTAATTTTAATTGATACAGGGGCCAGAATCAGTTTTACAGATAGAGCGCCTCCTACTGGAGATCAGAAAAATATGGAAATTTGTGAGATTCAGGGTCTAAATGGCAAAGCTTCAAAGTGTGTGTCTATCTCACAAAAGGAACAAATGAAAGACATTATAGAAACTACTGCTAGCACGAGTGAGAATACAGGCAAAGAAATAGTTGAGCTGGCTGGTCTTGCATTGGGTACAGGAATTCCAAATGCTTCTAAAACTTTGGTTCATTAGGTTATTCATGTGCAGTTAGCCACGCAGTGTAGCATGCCAGTACAGCAGCATGATCATAGTGTAACTCACTCAGAGGCTGCAGATGGTTCAGTTTGGGCACAGGAGAAGTTAGATTGTGGGAAAAGGTACACAGAAATTTTGTTTGAGGCCGAAGATCCTCAACCACAAACACAGCATCCAGTACTTTCTCCAGCAACAGAACTAGTGTCTAAGATGGAGGAGAGGGTTCTGAGTGGACCTATCTCTTTAGCATGTGGCTCTCCAGCTTGGTCATTTGCTAAATCAGGGAGTTCCAGTAGGCTCACTATAGATTCTTGGGCCCTAACTAAGATTTCAAAGCCTGCAGTACCAGTGGCAGCTTTTTACTCTGACATTACTGTGAAATTTAACCCTAAATGTGCATTTTTCTCTGTCCTAGACATGACTAATGATTTTTGGAATTTGCCCCTTGCCTCTGAATGGCAGGACACGACAGTGCAGACAAAAGAAGATACATCTAGCCTGCACCTGACCTCTCCACATCAGTGCCCACTCCTCCGAGTGCAGTGGGACCAAGGTGGCAGACATATGGTCCAGGTCGGCCTGAATGGAACATGGATGAAGTTTGCTCTAAGAGTGACCTTGAGGATGCTGCTAATTTAAAATGTTTTTTCTTTTTCATAGCAGCAGTTCGAATATATACATAGCCATCCCAGACCATTTTTGGCACAAAGATATTTCTAATGTATTCCAAGGATCCTCTTTATCACTGCAGAGATAGAGACGCTCCAAAGAGACATTAGCTTTATGCCTTTTCTGAATATGAGATGGTTATGATATGCATTATTTGTACTACTCATGTGTTCATCTTTGTTTTGGCTTTCTATAACAATGTGTTTATTTGCAGAGTTAAATTCAGCCCTGCACACTTGACAGATGGAAAAATAGCTTCACGCCTAAAACTTTGTGTTTTATGTTTTGTCTGTGCCATGTGGTCTGTGTTTTGCCTACTTGTTTTAGTTTAGTGGGTACCCCAGGATACATAACATTGGCCATTTCTAGAGCTCTTTTCACACTTTTTACTAGCCCATTGCGCAATGTTCTTTTTACCTATAGTTTTCATATCCTAAATGTAGTTTGGTTAAAAGGTTTTACTCTATACAGTGTTTATTCTATGGTGCTCACTTAATTATTATTTGGAAGCACAGTCTTCTATATCGTCTCCAGTGTGGTTTAAGGACAGTTTATCACTATTTTATACCAATTTTTTGAAGTTTGGACTTTCGTTATTATTGGTATACATATACTTTGGTTTCTTTTTGGCCATTTCGGTAAATAATTTTTTTAATACATTCAGTACAGTGCCATAATAGTTATATGCAGCACACAAAAACATATCTTTTTGGAATGTCCAATTAAGAACCTTAAGTAACTGAATATTGTCTCTCTTTTGCCATAACTATACCAAGTAACATGTTGCCATATTCAGTACAAGCAACCTGGTCTCTCTCTCTCTCTCTCTACATTCAGTACAGGCAACATGGTTTCTCTCTCTTTTTCTATCTCTTATTTGGATCACACTGGAGTACAGCTGCTGAATGATATCTGGACTCTTTTCAAGCCGGTGTTTCCCTCCCTGTATGCACAGACATCATTTCATCCCAAGGGTGAGCACCACCAGTTTCCAGTGACTGACAGATCCTGTGCAGACATCATCTCATCCCAAGTACCAGTTTAAAGAGACTGTCGGTTCATACTGGACTAATTCATCTTCCTGCACCCTGACTGCAAAGACTTCTCTACCTTCTCACACATGCTGTACAAAATGTTTCCTGTTCTTTGGATCCACAGATTCATGACAGCCACCTTCCTAAGAACGCTTTGCTGTACAGTTCAACCTATTTACCTGGTGTAGTCATTCACCTCTGTCCTCCATCAGCATTATTGAGACAACCTACTCCACACCTCTGGTAACTAATGATTCTATGGACATTCCAGACTTTATTTCATATGCTGTGCATCCACTACCTCTTGGTATGGGGAACGAGACATTTCATAAGCTGCTGAACTTTATCGAACTCCATGCCTACATTAAACAACTTAAGAAAACCTCCACAGAAGTGAATCATACTATCACTTTTGAAAATGTACAGATTGCACAAACTGTAGAAAATTTGCTACGAGACGCTCATGTCTCAGTTTGGGAACTTCTCTTTGGGTATTCGCCCACTGCAAACCACATATTTAGTGTTTTAATTCATCCTATCATTATCTTAATTTTGTTATGTATTGTTGTGATTTTCCTTTACTGTACAGTGAAACACATGTACATTTCTTTACAACACATATCCCACAAAGTTCCTTCTAGCTTTTAAGACAGTTATACATGTATTTCCAGTATCTTCTCTGACACTTGCTAATTTGGCTAATTTGGTTCTAATTTGGTTTTAATTTGGCATGGCCTATTGCATTGCATACCAGGGTTAGACATAATATATTATCTCATATCCCATACTTGCATACTCTTGGTATCTTAATGCCTGAACCCGAAGCTTAGATCATCACCCTCATCCCCCTTTTTTCTCTTTCTCTGCATCTCCCTGGAACTTCACGCTTCTTTCTGGACTCTGTAAGGCAGGGAAACTGCTTTGCTCTTTCATTAATTGTAATGCTTAATTGTAATGCTTTTCTGTAAGCCTATTTCTATAATCTAATCTAATCTAATCTAATCCTTAGGTTTGTATACCGCATCATCTCCATGTTCGTAGAGCTCGACGCGGTTTACAGTAGGAGAAATAGGAAGGAACTACAACAGAGGGTTAGAGGTAGAAGTGCTATCTCCTCCTCTCCCTATTGGCTAAGGCTCTTAACATTTGCATCTCCTCTTCCTAGAGGCTAAGGCTCTTTCCACCTGCATTGTGATGTCATAGAGCTTTATGGTTATAGAAACATGATGGCAAATAAAGGACAAATGGCCCATCCAGTCTGTCCATCCGCAGCATCCGCTATCTAATCTAATCTAATCTAATCTAATCCTTAGGTTTGTATACCGCATCATCTCCACGTTCGTAGAGCTCGACGCGGTTTACAGTAGGAGAAATAGGAAGGAACTACAACAGAGGGTTAGAGGTAGAAGTGCTATCTCCTCCTCTCCCTATTGGCTAAGGCTCTTAACATTTGCATCTCCTCTTCCTATAGGCTAAGGCTCTTTCCACCTGCATTGTGATGTCATAGAGCTTTATGGTTATAGAAACATGATGGCAAATAAAGGACAAATGGCCCATCTAGTCTGTCCATCCGCAGCATCCGCTATCTAATCTAATCTAATCTAATCCTTAGGTTTGTATACCGCATCATCTCCACGTTCGTAGAGCTCGACGCGGTTTACAGTAGGAGAAATAGGAAGGAACTACAACAGAAGGTTAGAGGTAGAAGTGCTATCTCCTCCTCTCCCTATTGGCTAAGGCTCTTAACATTTGCATCTCCTCTTCCTATAGGCTAAGGCTCTTTCCACCTGCATTGTGATGTCATAGAGCTTTATGGTTATAGAAACATGATGGCAAATAAAGGACAAATGGCCCATCCAGTCTGTCCATCCGCAGCATCCGCTATCTAATCTAATCTAATCTAATCCTTAGGTTTGTATACCGCATCATCTCCACGTTCGTAGAGCTCGACGCGGTTTACAGTAAGAGAAATAGGAAGGAACTACAACAGAGGGTTAGAGGTAGAAGTGCTATCTCCTCCTCTCCCTATTGGCTAAGGCTCTTAACATTTGCATCTCCTCTTCCTATAGGCTAAGGCTCTTTCCACCTGCATTGTGATGTCATAGAGCTTTATGGTTATAGAAACATGATGGCAAATAAAGGACAAATGGCCCATCCAGTCTGTCCATCCGCAGCATCCGCTATCTAATCTAATCTAATCTAATCCTTAGGTTTGTATACCGCATCATCTCCACGTTCGTAGAGCTCGACGCGGTTTACAGTAGGAGAAATAGGAAGGAACTACAACAGAGGGTTAGAGGTAGAAGTGCTATCTCCTCCTCTCCCTATTGGCTAAGGCTCTTAACATTTGCATCTCCTCTTCCTATAGGCTAAGGCTCTTTCCACCTGCATTGTGATGTCATAGAGCTTTATGGTTATAGAAACATGATGGCAAATAAAGGACAAATGGCCCATCCAGTCTGTCCATCCGCAGCATCCGCTATCTAATCTAATCTAATCTAATCCTTAGGTTTGTATACCGCATCATCTCCACGTTCGTAGAGCTCGACGCGGTTTACAGTAGGAGAAATAGGAAGGAACTACAACAGAGGGATTAGAGGTAGAAGTGTGAAGAAAATTTAGAGGACTTGGGATGCCAAGATATAAGAGTTTCATTGATTCCTAAGTTGGAGGGAGACTTACATTTTTTGAGAAAAACCACGTTTTCAGATGTTTGCGGAAAACTTGGAGAGAGCTCAAGTTCTTTATGCAATCACCTCTGGCTGTGTTTCTTATTTGATTCTACTCCTGGTGAATCTTCTGTAAAGGTATTGAACTCGGGACCTGGCGTTTGGTTAAGGGCGCCTAACATAACCCCTACATCAATCCTTACAACATGAAGATGAGGAAAGCAGAAACCTGACAACAAAAGTACAGTAAAGTAGGGTAAAGTAGTATTTTAGCTGTGTTTATAAATAGAAAATGGAAATAAGTGATCCTTTTAGTGGACTAATTTTCATACAGTTTTGACTAAGTTTCAGAGACCAAATTCTCCTTCCTCAGGTCAGGACAGGATACTGTAACAGTAGTATACTTTACTGATTTAAACAAAGAGGTTTTGACTTTTGAAAGCTAATTTTAAAATGTATTATTCCAATAAAATGGTATTATCTTCTTTCTATTTTTTCTTTTCTTTTTATTTGTTAATTTGTAAAGTAATATGTTGTTTCTCTTTTTTCAAATTTATATCTGCTATCTTTTATATTTTGTACAGTATTAAGGGACATGCACCACTGTTTCTGTGGTGTTGCATTGCATGTAGAGCCTGGCTTCTTTATGGTTCAGTTATTGTATACATATTTCTATTCCACCCCCCCATTATACAAAAGTGCGGAAGAGGTTTGTAGCGCCAGCTGGTGCGCTGCTCCAATGGTCATAGAGTTCCTATGAGCGTCAGAACAGTGCAGAGCATTCAGTGTGCCAGCAAGTAGGTAGGAAGGGAAGGAAGGGGGTATTTGTTCAGAGATGTATGGGGGTTGCATAGAAGATATACTGTGCACTGGCACTGGTAATCTTTGTTTGTTCTGAATTTTAAAATAAATGAAAAAAAGAAAGAAAGTAGAAATAAAGAAGTAAATATGAAAATGGGTAAATAAATGGGGGTGGGGTGGGGCAGGATCAGGGGGCCTAGTGTACTTATGTGTCTAGGGGCCCTTGAAGAATTAATCCTGCTCTGGTTACCAGATGTCCAAGAAAACCTGGACATGTCCTCTGTTTAGAGAACTGTCTGGGTGCCCAGATGGAATTTCTAAAACCTAGTAGTTTGGGTTTTGAAAAGCACTGACCTCCCGGTCACATCTGGAGATCCTCTGAGCATGTGCAGATGACATCACACGCATTCGTGCAAATTTGGAGGGCCTCCAGATGCGGCCCGAAGGTTGGAAAAGAAAGACAAGCCTTTGCGGGGGTTGGGCTGGAGATAGAATGGGGCGGAGCTAGGGGCAGAACTGGGTTCCTCTGTGGAAAAATCTGGTAACCCTAGGAAAGAAGCACCCCTGTTTTCACAAAGAAGTTACCCTCCAGTTCCCGCCGCTGCTCTATGATGAAGTGGATGCCTTGCCCAAGGTGGATTGGTGGTATAAGTAGGGATGCCAGATTTTACATTTGTAAAATCCAGAGCCCTAGACCCACCCCCAGGCCCGCCCATCCCCGTCCTGCCCCTAATCCCACCCCCGCTGCTTGCTCTGGTCAGGAAGGAGGGCATGCTTGGATGCGACGCAATGATGCATGTGATGTCATGCATGTGGGCATCCGCACATGCGCAGATGCCCTCTTGCCCGCCACAATTTTGGGGGAAGCTTTTCAAAACCCGGACAAAGTGCTGGGTTTTGAAAAGCCGTCCGGAAAAATCAGAACGTCTGGTAACCCTAGGTATAAGGAGGGAGATGGATATGATCCCATGCAGTCTGGTCTGGGGTCAGAGCAGAACCTCTGAGCATGGAGCTGCAGAAACAGAAAGAAATGTAAATAAGGCAGAAAAAGGTAGATTTTACATGCCAAGATGAGCCTACCAAAGCAAAAATGTCTGGTGGCAAAATCATTCCACTTTAACAAACATTCAAAGTGACCTTTCAGGAAAAGAAAAGAGTGGAGTCGCAGCTACAGCCATCCCTACCATTAGGCCAACTAGGTATCAGCTTTGGATGGAATATTTTAGGGAGTGGCAGTATGGTAGCCTAGCAGCACAATTTAAGAGAGTAGCAGAGTGTGAAACCACTATCCACATGATGGAAAGCCTTTGACCGTCCTGATGCGTTCTAGCACAGATCACAAAATAGGAAAGTCCTCCCCAAACACACACATGTACATGATATTTATAATAATTTACCCATCAAGAAACACATCATCCTCTTTGCTTGTGACTGTTCTCGCCCCTCCCTGTTGGTAGTAGACCCAGGAGCTGCAAGGAAGTTTTTCGGGCTTTACACAATACCACTTTTCTCTAGTTCCAGGATCTATAAACTCACACAACACCCCATTCAACTTGTAAATATTACACTCTGTGATTTCCTCCTTTCCATTCTCCTGGAAACTTCCTTGAAAGTAGATTTTGTCTGGCCTGGTTTTCCTGAATGTCTTGAGGATCTGGATGGCCTCGATAGTGTACACGAGATAGACAGAGATCTCCAAGTCTCCAGGCCAGAGCAGCAAGAAGATTACAGTATATGTCCCATTCTTGTGGTCCTTCACGGACCCTGTCACACCAGCTTTCAGTTTTGGGGAATGGAGTTTGGCCCGGAAGTAATCTCCTCCATAACTCTTTGATCTATTTAGGTAGTCTCTCGTAGTTACCAGCAACTCCAGGGTCTCTCCTACTGAATAGTTGGCTCTGGGATTCAGGATCCGATAGTCACAGTTCTGAGGACTTGTAGACAAGTTGAAACTTGGTGTCCCTTGGGGATCTGGCCATGCTATCAACTCCTTCAGCATCTTCACTTCCTCAGAGTCTTCCCAAGCAGTTGTCGTGGCTGGGGGCCGAGTGGTGAAAGGGACCTGTTTCTCAGTATTTATCCTGGGATGAAAGCGAAGTATCAGTTTCCACTCAATCATCAGAAATCTGGAAAATATCTAGGAAAAGAGAAAAATGTTTAAATGAGACTATGTGAACATCAGCCTCTGCACCAACTTGAGACAATCATGGACAGTGGTGTAGTGAGGGGTGGAGGCACCCCTCCTTCCCCTGTACCTCTAGCTGTTCACTGCTGCGAGGAACCACTTCAAGGTGTTCCTCGCGACCCTGGCGACTCTCCCTCTGACATCGCTCCCTATGCAGACCACCCCCTTGCCCCACCCCCTTATTATGCCATTGGTCACAGCATATGAGAGCAGAGTATCCAGACTTGAAGCAGACTTGGGAACATTCATGAGCTCTTAACTGAGGCATGGAGCTGTTCAGATTGTGTCTCGGCTCCCTCTGCCTACACAAATGCTACCTTTCAGCAGAGTTATTTGTATTATGGCTGTCGTGATCTGTTGTTATTATATAATTATATAATTAATGTATTCAGTATTTGATAAACCCCCAGGTACATCTTGACTTTTAAAACTATGCAGACTAATACCCCAGCATTCACAAATAGACTACTGATCCCTTATGACCCTCCCCGAACTTTAAGATCAGCCTCACAACATTCCCTTAACGTCCCATCCCTAAAGATAATTGGTACTCATCAAACTCTCATTTTCTCAGTCATCGCCCCTTTAATTTGGAACTCTCTCCCTCTATACCTCAGAGCTGAACAAAACTTGCAGAAATTTAAAAGCAGCCTAAAATACTTACTCTTTAAAGATGCCTATAACTGATTATTTTACATACGTACTTATTTAACTTGTCCCCCCTTTCCTATTGTATATTCCTCATATGTAGTTTTTCTAAGAAATTGTAGTTCTTCCCTTTTTCCCCAATGTTTTCATGTCATGTTTGTTATGTATAATTCTAATTATTTAAAATGTTTGTCTCCCAGCTATTTTAAATTACTATGTACAACACTTTGTACCTTTGGATAAGCGTTTAATCAAAATTTAAATAAACTATGAAACTATGTCATAAGGTTATAATAGAAACAACAACAAAAGAATCAAAGACATGAAAAACATACAAATGGCAGACCTGCCAAGTCTCCTGCTTCCATTTTTGCAGCCCTTCTCCCACCTTCCTGCCGACAATCTTCGATCTCCTGCTGAGTTGCCTTTCAGTGCCACAGTATCAGGAAAGACCTTCTATAAGGTCATTTCCTGCTGCCGCTAGTCCTGGGGCAGCAGGAAATGACCTTTCATGAAGGCCTCTGTTGCCATGGCAGAGGCAATGCCTTTTGCTGATTGGTGAATCAGCTGGGCCAGGGGCGGAGAAACAAATGGGGATGGGAAGGTCTGGGAGGAGTGATGGGCAGATCTGGGCTGAGCACACCTGACTCTGCCGTTGAGTGGGGCAGTCCACCCTAGCAGCTCTGAAATGGAGGTATAACAACATCATCAACCAAAGACAGACAATGCAACTAAATAAAGTTACTGTAAATATAGAGTGGCCAATATTCAAAGTGATTTAAATGGCCAGGAAAAGCTCCTGGGCATTTAAATCTCATGTCTGGTGGCAACCAGGGAAATTCACTGAACAAAGCTGCTGAATATCTCCCCATCCACCCATGCCAAAACTAGCTAGTTTGTGGCAACTTAGCTCATAGGAGCCGGAATAGGGGGGGGGTTGGGCATAGCCTCACCAAAAATTGCTGGTGGCAACAGGACCGACAGTGAATGGAGGAGTGTGTGGCGCGGTGGTTGGAGTACAGCCTCGGGACCCTGGGGTTGTGGGTTCAAATCCCATGCTGCTCCTTGTGACCCTGGGCAAGTCACTCAGTCCTCCATAGCCCCAGGTACGTTAGATAGATTGTGAGCCCACCAGAACAGAAAGGGAAAATGCTTGAGTACCTGATTGTAAAAACCGCTTAGATAACCTTGATAGGCGGTATATAAAAATCCTAATAATAATAATAAATTTGAATACACAGGCGGCACTCATGGAAGCGGCATCTTCCTGCCGGCCAGCTCACCTGCCGCAAACCATCCCCCCGCCATCTACTCCTCTCTCTCACCCCACCAAACATTGCTGGGCGGAAGAGCCAATTCTCAGTGCCGCCCTGCTGTTGGCATCTTCTATCCACTGCTCGCCCCTTCTGACAACTTCCTGTTTCCGCTGGGGTGGGTAGTGGAGAGAAGTTGCCGGCAGCCGCAAGGCAGCATTGAGAATCATTTCCTCCACCCAGCAACATTTACAAGCAATGTAAAGTCGACAGGGGTGGGGTGAGAGAGAGAAGTGGATGGCAGGGAATGGTTTGCGGCAGAGAGAGCCAACCAGCAGGTAAGCTGGCTGGCAGGAAGATGCAGCTTCCACAAGAGTGCTGCCTGGTGCCGCCAGATTTGGGAGAGGGGTAGAAGGTAATGAGGAAGCAATATAGGACTTGGGAGAGGGAGAGATGTTGGATTCAAATGAGGGAAGGTGGGAAAGGGGAGGAGGGAAAGATGTCAGATTTGCGAGGGACAGGGATGACAGAGAGGGTAAAAGGATCACAGGGAGAGGGGGGTAGAAGGGGTACAATGAGAGATGTATTTGGAGGACGACAGGGGAGTAAGAGAGGGAGAGAAGGACATGGGGGAAGGCAGAGGGGGGATCAGTGAGAAATGGTAGAAGGGGTGAAAAGGAGGGAGAGATGGATGTGGAGGGGTAAAATGGAGAGAGAGATGGATTTAGTGAAGAGGGCAAAATGTGGAAAGGAAAGGAGATTCAGGAGAGGAAGCAGAAGGGGGAGGAAAGATGGACTACTCAGGGAGAGTAGAGGAGGAAAAGGAGAGATGGAGAGGGAAAGGCAGAGGGGATATGGACTGGGGGCTGGATGGGGGTTGGGAGGAGATGTCACACTTGGGAGGAGGTAGTAGAAGGGCAGAAACGAGAGATGTTGGAACTTGTGGGAGGGGAAGAGAAAGAAAGACAAAGGAAATGCTGGGTTACAAGGGTGGAGTAAGCAAGATGGAGGGGAGATGCTTGAAATGGTGGATCCATGTGGGAGAGTTGTCAAGGAGATGAATGAGCAGAATGAATACATTAGGATAGAAATGTGGTAATGGGAAGCAGATAAAAGGGAATAAGAGGATGAGAAATGTGAAAGCTAGGGGGTGAGAGAAGGAGAGAGAAATTTGATTAGATAAAAAGTGAAAAGGTATAAAGCAATGTTCCCTCTAAGCTGCGTGGCCGTACACCTTTTGGTAGTGGGTCACGCAGCCAGCATACCAGGACCTCTGGCCATACTCTGCTGCTGCTGCTGCTTTGTGAAGAAAGAAGTGTGGCTGGAAGGAAGTGAGAGGCTTAGAGCCAGATAGAACACAGGTATACCCTTGGGAGGGAGCATAAACTTGGAACAAGGAAGGGAGGGAGAGGTGTGTTGGGTCACAAAGAGAGGGATAGAGGGAGAGGGGTGCATTGGGACAGAAGGGAGGGGAAGCGCACATTGAGACAAGAAAGGGAGTATGAACTTATGACAAAGGAGGGAGGGGCATGAACTTGGGGCACAGAAGGGAACGTGTTGGGACTGTGACCAGTCAGGCTCCGGGCCTGCCAAGGTCACTATGAAAGTGGGATGAAAGGGTGCCAAGAAGCCCAAAAAGGGGATTGCCAAAGCTAGCTCCCAGTACCAATCTGCCCCGCTTGAGGATGCCACGGACCCAGAATGGGGGGGGGGGGGGGAAGAGGAAACCCTGCACAATTATTACCATCCACGCAGCAGGGTAGGAACATAGATTTTAAACCTAGTCCTAGGAAAAGGGAAGAAGACTATTGCTCTACTGTCCACGGGGGAACCAGAGAGAAGCCCAGGTGAGAGCAAGCTCAGCTAGAGCAGGGCATGGCTCCCCTCTTGAAAGGCCAGTAGATGCTAACAAGCTACTAGGCAGGTTAGGGAGGAAGCCCAGGTCTCTCCCTAAAGAAGAGCTTCCCAGCTCAAGCATGGGTAATACCTGTGACCCCATGGAAGTGGAAGAGGCTGGAAGAGGCTTCCACTTCAGAGTTGGAAGCAGACCAGGAGTTACCAATGGAGTTACAAGGAGAGCTGGTCCCTGAGGGCTTGGAAGTGGCTCCTGAGCCAATGGAATTAGGCTTGGGAACCCTTTACAAAGCCTGAGCTGAGGAACTGTGAGTTTTTTTGTGGTTACTATTTTGGGCTGAGTTTGTGTTTTTTGTTAGCCTGGGACATTGACTGTTTGAACTGTGGGGTTTTTGTTTCTTTACTGTTTTGTTCTCTGCACATTTTTGGTTAAGAAGCTGAGAGTGCCTTTTTGTGGGGAGAAGTTTGCCAACACCTGGGAAGGATTTTGAAAAGCTGTTTTGTGCTTTTGCAGGCAAACTTGAGGCACTCCCCTATTCCCAGCAGTGTTAAAAGATATCCTGGAGGCTTTGCTATTTAAAACTGTTTTGAGTGTTTGGTGCCGCATAGCAGAGAATTGAACTCTTTTGCAACCTGCTAAGGAGCAGGTTTCAGAAGCCTTGTTGTAAGAAGCTCTGTGGAGAATAAAACCACAGAGAGGATTATTGGCATTTGGGAGAGAAAATCCTGAACTCACCCAGAGTTTTCCTTTTGGGTATTTTTCCTTTGTGTTTTGCAAGTTGCATTATTTGTTTTGAATTTTGCTATTCTGACATTAAATTTACCAGTGTGAACTACATCCTGGAACTTTGTGGATGGGTTTTCTTTTCTTTGATTATAATTTACAGTGTCTGCAGAGTGACTCCATACTGAGTCACAAGCCGGTGCAGTTTTTAACTGTAACCACTAGGGGCACTGAGGAGTCCCGTGGCTAGGCACTAGTTCCGGTTACAGGACACAGAAGGGAGAGAGGGGGCACAAATTTGGGACACGGGAGGGAGAGAGGGGGCATGACCCTTAGACATAGGATGGATGGAGGGAATAGAAAGTGAGAATTGAACAGGAGAAAAAGAGATGGTGTACATGGGGAAAGGAAGAAAAAGGAGAATTGTTGGGAGGGAGAGAATTGTTGGACATGGTGGTGGGAAAGGAGTGAGACTGAGAGAGAGAAATGTTGGTTGTGGTGGAGAGGGAAAAGTGGGACAGATAGAAAGGGATGCAAGAGGGAGGAATGTTGGGCATGGTGGTGGAGGGAATGGAGGAAAAGATGTGGCATGGTGCTGGAGAGGGGTGATAGAAGGAGAAATGTTGGACATGGGACTGGTGGGCAGGGGCAAAAAATGTTGCACAAAGTTTGGGGGATAAGAGAGGGAGAAATGTTGGATGTGGCAGTAAAGGGAGTTGGAGAAAGGCACCCTGGATCCCTCCCTCCTTCTCTTTCTTCCTACTCCTTTTGCAGCAAGGGAGGGAATGAGAGAGAGATGGTGGACAGTGAAAGAGAGGGACACGTTGCATATAGGGGTGGAGGAGAAAGGAAAAACTGCTGTGCAGGGGTGGGGAGGGGAAAATGACTGCCTTGTGTAGTTTAATTTTCTGGTTACCATTACGTATTGTTAATAAGATTATATTGTGTGTACAGTATATGAAAAATGAATGGAAGAAATGGCATTTACAAGTATTCTTATTACGGGGCGGAGCCTGGGGTGGAGCTTTTGGGCCCCCCCCAAACAAAAAAGTGTTCCGCTGCCTAGCAGAGATTTTCAGTCTGCTATCCAGCTGAGAAATCATATAAAGTTAGGACAGAAAAAAAGGCAGTCCTAGTTTTATGTAGTAAAAATCAGCTGATGCCCAGTCCTAGCCTAATATGCATGCTAATAACTATGGGGAATTTAGGAGACACCTAAAAACATATCTGTTCCTGAAGTACTTAGCTAGCTGATCTGCACAATCTTTCCCACAACAACTGATCTCTAGAACTTATGATTTTAAAGTGTTTGAGGCTTGTGCAGATAAGGAATGCAGAAATGGGGCAGGGACAGGACGGGAAAATGAGTTCCCGTGGGGATGGGGAAAAATGTGTCCCTGTCTCATTCTCTAATCCTGAATTGCTCTCCAGTGACCCTTCCCAAAGGAGCATCACTACTACATTATTACATTACATTAGTGATTTTTATTCCGCCATTACCTTGCGGTTCAAGGAAGATTACAGAAGAGGATTTCTGGATATGTCCAGAGGTGTTACAGAGTTGAGCGGGTTGCTTCAGAGGATTGAAATGTTTCATACGGTGTTAGTTAGTCTTCATGGATTTCTTGAATAGTAGGGTTTTTATTTCTTTTCTGAAAGTTTTGTAGTCTGGGGTCGCGATCAGTAGATTGGAGAGTTGGTGGTCTAGTTTTGCTGCCTGTGTGGCTAGAAGGCCATCGTACAGTTTGGGCTTTTTTCTGTTTGATGTCTCTGATTGGAGGATATGTGAATGGTGTCTGGGTTCTCCTGGGTCTGGTTGTGGTAATTTGGATTAGGCGGTTGTTCAAGTAGGCTGGGCTGTCACCATTTATGGATTTAAATAATAGACAGTAGAATTTAAATAATATTCTTGCTATAATTGGGAGCCAGTGTGAGTCGAGGTATGCCTCAGTGATGTGGTCTTGTTTTCATAGTGAATAGATTAGTCTCAGGGCTGTGTTTTTTGTACTGTTTGTAGTTGTTTTGTCATTGTTGCAGGGCAGGGGAGATATAGGATGTTGCAGTAGTCAAGGAAACCTAGAATTAGGGACTGGACCATGAGCTGGAATTGTTTTCTGTCGATGAATTTTCAAACTTGCCTTAGGTTTCTCATGACCGTGAATGAATGATTTCTGTATTGTTTTGTTGTTTTGTGGTTGCATGGTGCAGCATCTGTCTATCGTCATTCCCAGAATGGGTTGAATGGGGTATGTGATTGAGTTTATTACTAGGTTTGTTATGGTTGGGGGTTTTATTTTTTTCAAGAAGTATGAATTTTGTTTTGTCTGGCTTCAGTTTTAGTTTGTGGTCTGTCATCCATGTTGCCACTGTTTCTAGAGTTCTGTGTAGTGTGTCTGTCATGGTAGGCGTTGGCTGATCAAAAGGAAGGAGAAATGGTGATGTCTGCATAGCTATAGGAGGTTAAGCCTATTTTGTCTAGGCAGGTGCCGAGGGATGCAATGTAGAGATTGAAGAGTGTTGGGGATAATGGTGATACAGGGGTTGGACCAGGGTTCTGATTTTTCTTTGTTTGTTTGACTCTGTAGGTCCTGGATTGTAGGAATCCTTGAAACCATGTGTGTACTTTGCCTGTGATTCCTATTCTATCTAGTATTTGTAGCAGGATGTCATGGTCTACCAGGTCAAATGCTGTGGTGAGATCTAATTGAATAATCAGCATTTTTTTTTTTTTGCCTGTGCTGAGGTGTTATCTTGCTGTATCCAGAAGGGAGCCTAGTAGTGTCTCAGTGCTGAAGTTGGTTCTGAAATCTGAATCCAGACTGTGTAGGGTGGAGCAAATTGTGGTTTTATAGGTAATTGGTGAGGAGTTTAGTTACGAGGCCTTCCATTAGCTTGACATATAGTGGAATTGAGGCTATGGGTCTGTAGTTGGATGGTTGATCTGTTGCTCCTTTTGGGTCTTTTAAGATCTGGGTGATGATGATTTTGGAGAGGTCTTGTGGGCATCATCTGTGAGCATGGTTTGTATCCATTGCATAAGGAGAGTGTGGAGTTTTAAGCTGGAGGTTTTTAATAGGTATGGAGGGCATTGGTTGAGGTTGCAGGCTGTGTGGCTGTATTTTTTTATAGAGTTTGTTAAGGTTGGACCATTGTATTGTGAAGAAGTGGGACCAGGTTCTATCTGCTGCAGCTGATTCTTTTTTCTGTGAGGGGCATTGTGATCTCTTCTAGGTGGGTTGGGGTTCCTGCGAAGTTTGTCCTGGCATTTGTAATTTTGTTTTTAAAGATTCAGCTAAAAGGGTGGCTGAAGGCGGAGGGTTGTCGTTTTTGGCTAGGTAGGGTTTGGTGTCTGTGAGTTCTTTTAGTAATTGGAATAATTTTTTTGTGTCTTGGGTTTCTATGCCTATTTGATTTGTGTAATATGTCTTTCTTTTTTCTTTTAGTTTTATACTGCTCCCGCCGTATCCACGGGGTTAGGGGCAGAGCCGGCCCGCGAATATTAAAAAAGCGTGAATAATATTCGGGCCGTCTCTGCCCCACTCCCCCGCTTCCCTCTGGCATTCCTTAAGCCTTACCTGATGGTCTAGCGGGTTTTCAGGGCAGGAGCGATCTTCCTACACTCCTGTCCCATGCAGATCACTCATGGGAAATGGCTGCCGTGAGCTCCCGTCAGATGAGAAGCTTCCGCCCACACACGCACGCGACTGCACAAACACTCCGGCGGCTTTTAACAAGTCTGAAACCTTAAAACATGCTGAGAAGGTAAGGGGGAGGGAGGGAGATGCACGGACTGCGCGAGGGGTGCCAAAGGACAGTGAGGTGGTGAGATGGAAGGGAGGATGCTGCGAGGACGGGGCGGTGAAGGGGATGGTGGTCCGGTGACCGGGCAGTGACGGGGACAGATTTTTTCCCCGTGTCATTCTCTAATAAGATCCATCTCTAAATTACTTGAGCTGTCCTCTTCGATCACCCTGATTCACTTGTTAGTGATCTCCTGCATTACAAGAAAAGAAATAAGACATCTTCAGATCATTCAAAATACCGCTGTAAAAATCATATTTAACGCAAGAAAATTAAACCACGTTTCTCCCTTATTATACAAAGCATATTAGCTTACAGTGGAGCACAGAATTAGCTACAAAATCTTGCAATTAACATTTAAAACTCATCAAAATAATCAACCCGAATTTATATACAGATTCCTTATTCATAAGAACATAAGAATTGCCATCTCCGGATCAGACCCTGGGTCCATCAAGTCCGGTGATCCGCACATGCGGAGGCCCCACCAGGTGTACCCTGGCATAGTTTTAGTTCCCAAATTACTGTATGCTTCTAAAGGGAGATGTGCATCTAATTTACCCTTACCCGTATCACTCTATGCCACTCTTAAGGAGATGTGCATCTAGTTTACTCTTAAATCCTGTAATGGTGGATTCTGCAATTACTTCCTCTTGGAGAGCATTCCAAGTGTCCACCCCTCGCTGCGTGAAACAGAACTTCCTGATATTGAAACAGAACTTCCTGATATTCGTCCTGGACCTGTCCCCCCCTCAGCTTCAGTCTATGTCCTCTTGTCCGTGTCACATTAGACATTGTAAATAACTGCTTTCCCTGCTCTATTTTGTCGAAACCTTTCAGTATTTTGAAGGTCTCGATCAGATCCCCTCGCAGTCTCCTCTTCTCAAGGGAGAACAACCCCAGTCTCCTAAGTCGTTCCTCATAGTCCAGGTTCTCCATACCTTTCACTAGCTTCATAGCTCGTCTCTGCACCCTCTCTAGCAGTTTTATATCCTTCTTTAGGTATGGAGACCAATGCTGGACGCACTATTCCAGGTGCGGTCTGACCATAGCTCTGTAGAGCAATATTATAACTTCCTCTGATCTGCTAGTAATTCCCTTCTTTATCATACCTAGCATTCTATTTGCTTTCTTCACCGCTGCCGCACATTGTGCCGACGGTTTCAGGGTCCTATCTATCAGTACACCCAGATCCTTTTCCTGTTCGGTCTTTCCCAGGGTTACACCTGACATACTATACTTGTGATCTTTATTTTTTCTGCCTGAAAGCATCATTTTGCATTTTTCCACATTAAACTTCAACTGCCATTTATATGCCCACTTTTACAATTGATTCAAGTCGCTCTGGAGTCCCTTGCTGTCCTTCTGCGATCTGATTGCCCGGCATAGCTTTGTGTCATCTGCAAACTTGATGATTTCACTGGATGTTCCTTCTTCTAGGTCATTTATGAAAATATTAAATAAGATGGGTCCAAGTACCGAGCCCTGGGGTACACCGCTAGTCACTTTTTCCCATTCCAAGAACTTCCCATTTATGCCCACTTTCTGTTTTCTGTTCTCTAGCCATTTGCCTATCCATCTTAGTATATCTCCCTCTATTTCATGGCCTTGTAGTTTCCTGAGAAGTCTTACATGTGGAACCTTGTCAAACGCTTTCTGAAAGTCCAAGTATACAATATCCACTGGTTCTCCACTATCAATTTGTCTGTTCACTGTCTCAAAAAATTGAAATAGGTTCGTCAAACATGATTTCCCTTTCCTGAGCCCATGTTGACTGGCTGTCATCAGGTCATGTGCGTCTAGGTGCCGGACTATGCTATCTTTGATCAGCGCCTCAACCATCTTTCCAGGGACAGACGTGAGACTCACAGGTCTGTAGTTACCTGGCACTCCTCTCGATCCTTTTTAAAATATCGGCGTGACATTCGCTATCTTCTAGTCATCCGGTATCTGTCCTGTTTTGATTGACAGGTTGGCAAGTTTTTTTGCAATAATTCTCCGATTTCAGTTCTTTTAGAACTCTTGGATGAATTTTGTCCGGTCCAGGAGATTTATAACTTTTAAGTTTGTCGATCTGGTGGTAAATCTGGTCCAAGTCCACTTCTACTGTGGTGAGGCTGTCCTGTATGACTCCCTTGAACACTTTCACTGTGTCAGATATTGTTGCGGTGTCTTCCTTTGCAAAGAAGGAATTCAGTCTGTCTGCAATTTGTTTGTCGTCCTTGACATACCCTTTTCCTCCCAAGTCATTCAGCGGTCCCACCACCTCCCGTGCGGGTTTTTTTCCCTTTTACATATCTAAAAGAGGGCTTGAAATTTTTGGCTTCTTGCGCTATTTTCTCCTCGTAGACCTTTTTGGCAACCTTCAACGCCTTGTGACATTTTTTTCTGATCATATCTATGTTTGTTCCAAGCTTCAGATGTTTTTTGTGCGTTTCCACGTCTTAAAGGAGTCCTTCTTTTCATTTATGGCTTCCTTCACCTCTTTGGTAAGCCACGCCGGCTCTCTTTGCCTTTTGGCTTTCTTTACTTTGGACATCCGTGGAATGTAGAGGCTTTGAGGGGCATAATAAAAAAAAACGTCTAAGTCCCCTTTTGGCCTAAGGCCTTTAAATGTTGAAAGTAGAAGCAGGGAAAATGTCCATTATAAAAAAAAAAAAACGTTTCAATGGAAGCTAATGCAGGGGTAACATGGTCGCAAATGCCTAGGTTTTTCAGGAGGCGTATTGCAGCATTTTGCACCCTTTGGAGGCGGGAGACAGTTTTGGTAGGCAGGCCCACTAGTAGTATTTTGCAATAGTCTAAGTGGGATAGTACTAAAGCATACAGTAGTTGGGTGAATTTGGGTTCTGAGAAGTATGCACGTATGGCTTTTAGCTGGCAGAGGTAGTAGAAGGAGGATGATACTAGTTTGGATACGTGATATGTCATTGATAAGTTTGAGTCGAGAGTTTCTCCTAGGCTGCGGACGTTATCCTTGGGTATAAGGGTGTTTGTGCCCCAGGACGGGGGTATAAGCAAAGATCTTTCTTTCCCATGGGAAAGCTGCGTCAGTCTTTTACTGAATCCTACGGAATCATCACTACACCTTCTCTTCTCAAGTCATGACTCAATGGGCGAATATGATGACTACTCCTATCTTGGATATAAATTGGAAATTATTCTGGTCTAAAACCAATCTACTACTTTCATCCAGATTCTCACAATCTCTATATTTCATCATAAGGCAGGCTGTCTAGACTCCCTTCCGAATGTGGAAGGCTAAACTGAGACCTGGTCTAAATGCTGGCACTGTCTCAGTGCTGATGGAACCCTTGATCACATGTTGTTCCAATGTAGTACTATTCAACCCTTTTGGTCTCGCCTATGGAATACCATTAAAGATATTACATCTTATAATTCTGACCTAACTTTTGACATAGTAATCGTTTGCTCTCAACATCCAAGCAATACCAACTCGGATTGCCCTCCAAAACTGATTGACTCTGTTTGCAACTGCCATCATGTATATCCTCAAGAACTGGAAATTGGCCTCCTTGTTAGATTACACTTTCTGGTGGAATTCGCTTTGTCTCTATAACAAATATGATAAATATTGTGACAGGGAAGCTCCTATCATGGGTTCAAAATCTGCTTTAAACTCTACCACTAAAGAAAATGTGCTTATTCCTAAACCAAGGAACCGGCCCATTAACTCTGTTCCCAGTGCTAAGATCAGACAGGCAGGGCAGAACAGAGAAGGGATGGCAGAGAAGAACAGAATACCTAGTTCCAAGCTCCTATAATTCCTTTTATAAATCATCTGTTCATTCTCAGGTGAAACCTCTGGTCAGGCAATCTGACACAGCAAGGGTTAATGAAAGGGGTGAAGCTGACAGGCAAAATGTGCTTAGAGCACAAGTTAAAGTTTCACAGCAGGATAAATCCAAGCCAGCTGGGAACACAGACAATCAGGAACCTGGAGTGAAGGACAGTCCTCACAGAACAGGGAACAGAAGGCTAGAAGCTCTGTCTTACTTCTGCAAGGAAATCTCCTGTCCCAAAGCACAGCCATGCTGACAAAACTTTGCTTCCCAAGCAAAGGCTACTTAGAAGGGAAAAGTTCCTTGAGCAAAGCTAGCCAGAAGCTGTTCCAGAGGATAGCTTGTATCCAGTTTCAGAGAGTGAGGAATCTCTTATGGAGGTAGGGGGAGATGTCTTTGAGGGGAATGAAATCGACTGCAGCCCAGAAGCCCTAGACTATATGTCTGAATGCAGCATGAGTCAGTAAGGTACTGTGTGGGGGAAAGGAATGAAAGTGTGTTGTATAATAATGGTCTAAAGTACTTCAAAGCAACATTTCTGTCCTCATGAGGATACTTTAGAACAGGGGTGTCAAAGTCCCTCCTCGAGGGCCGGAATCCAGTCGGGTTTTCTGGATTTCCCCAATGAATATGCATTGAAAGCAGTGCATGCAAATAGATCTCATGCAGATTCATTGGGGAAATCCAGAAAACCCGACTGGATTCTGGCCCTCGAGGACCGACTTTGACACCTGTGCTTTAGAAGGCATGAGTGTTTGATGTGTGACTGTGAGGATTGGTTAGCAACAGAAATTAAACCAAACTCCCTGTATGCAAGCAAAGCATAATGAGTAGGGAAGGGGTTAAAGCTAGCAAACGTTAGAAGGAGAAATAAAGCCCGGAGTTGATTCAGTGACCTGATATTTCACATCCCTGATAGTGGGAACTTTTGGGAGGGGATTCTTAGACCATTAAAACAAGGGTGGATGGTTCCTAGCTCACTGCCCAGAAATAAGAAGGGTCAGTAGAATATTCATACTTCAGGCAATCAGGTAGGGAGAACTTCCTGAAGAAACAGTGGGCTCAATACAATATTTGTGCCAAGCCTAAAAAGAGTGGAGCTAAACGCTTGTATATAAGTTCTTGAAACCAGAACGCTGCCAGGAACTGTGCAAAGCAGGGCAGCAGAACTGTGAGCAAGAAACCCTATTTAAAGGGAAATGTTTTGGGGTTTTTTTCTTTTCTGAATGATGCAAAAAGTGGTTGCAAAAGGAGAACTTTGTTTGTGATAAATCTTTTCCAAGCATCATCAACCGGTGTGGCTGTATTAGAACTAGTGCAAGCTGAACGGGGCAGCAGAGAGGCAGGGCGACAGAGTGCAGGGTTTTTTCAGGGCTGCAGGACTGGGATTTCAGGGTGGCAGAGAGCAGGAAAGGATGTGAGCAACTGGTCCTTAGCAGTCGCTTCTTTTTTGATCGGCCAGCCCAGTTGGAGTTCCTGACTTTATTTAGTGAATCGAGGCTCTTCTTACTTTGCATACTGTTTCCCCTTATTTGCATATGCGGATTGGGTGCAGGAGGAAGGTTAGTGAATCGGGTCGCAAAATGGTCAGGACACGATCGGTGGGTTTAGTAATCTAGCCCTTAGCTTACCCAAGGCAGCAGTAAGTTCAATCATAACATAGTAACATAGTAACATAGTAACATAGTAGATGACGGCAGATAAAGACCCGAATGGTCCATCCAGTCTGCCCAACCTGATTCAATTTAAATTTTTTTTTTTTTTTTTTTTTTTTTTTCTTCTTAGCTATTTCTGGGCGAGAATCCAAAGCTTTACCCGGTACTGTGCTTGAGTTCCAACTGCCAAAATCTCTGTTAAGACTTACTCCAGCCCATCTACACCCTCCCAGCCATTGAAGCCCTCCCCAGCCCATCCTCCACCAAACGGCCATATACAGACACAGACCGTGCAAGTCTGCCCAGTAACTGGCCTAGTTCAATATTTAATATTATTTTCTGATTCTAAATCTTCTGTGTTCATCCCACGCTTCTTTGAACTCAGTCACAGTTTTACTCTCCACCACCTCTCTCGGGAGCGCATTCCAGGCATCCACCACCCTCTCCGTAAAGTAGAATTTCCTAACATTGCCCCTGAATCTACCACCCCTCAACCTCAAATTATGTCCTCTGGTTTTACCATTTTCCTTTCTCTGGAAAAGATTTTGTTCTACGTTAATACCCTTTAAGTATTTGAACGTCTGAATCATATCTCCCCTGTCTCTCCTTTCCTCTAGGGTATACATCATTCATCATTAATCATTCATCATTAGTGGGTTAACAAGATTTTCAGTGAAGCATACTCTGCTAATGCAACATAAAACGAGCACCCCCATATCCATAATGCAGAGTTACTGTAGCAAAATATAGATGATGCCAGGAAATGCAAGCAAAGCTACTAGCAGGCATTTCATTAAATGGAGTGTGTGAAAACTTCACCGCAGAGAGAGGCACTTTGTGTAAAACAGGGCTTAATTAACTAGGAAAAACTGCAGTGTTGATCAAGAGGTGATAAGTGCGTTAAGCAAGACAACAATTATACTAAATACAGCAATTAGGGTAAGCATGTCAATTATATATAGAGACATAAATCATGCAATCAAGTCTACAGAAGGACCAACGTGACTAAAAAAAAGTAATAGGCAGAGAAGAGTCCTGCATATCAATTATGCTAGACATTCAATTATTCAGAGCGAAAGAAAGCAGTCAATAAAGGGCTAGCTTCACTAAAGACACCGATTGTGTCCCGACCACTTTGCGACCCCAATCTGATTCACTAACCTTCCTCCCGTACCCAATCTGATCCGCGCATGCAAATGAGGGGAAATGGCATGCAAATGTAGGCAGGCAGCGATTCACCCCCCCAAAAAAAAGAGGAACACTGACTGGGCTGACCGATCCCAAAACAAGCGACTGCTGAGGACTAGTCGCACACGTCCTTGCCAACTCTCCTTCTCCATTGCCGCCCTGAAATTCCAGCCAACTTCTACCAGCCCTGCTGTTCTGCCCTGCTCTCTGTCCCGAGTAAAGCATCTCCTGTTCTCTGCCCAGACTCTTCTCTGCCGCGATTCTCCTGCAAGAGCTCTCTGCTCCCTGCTGCGATTTTCCTGCAAAAGCCGTCTGCCGCAATTCTGCTTGCCGCCCCTTGCTCTCTGCTCCAACCCTTGCTAGGTTGATGATGGTCCTATAATGGGTGGCTTGGGTTTCAGTCCGGGATTGGGAAAAGGAAATGCCGTCTACGCTGATCTCCTAGGTCAATCCTTTAGAGGAGCTTAGAAATTAACTTGGGGGACACAGGAGTACAGTTAATAACTGGAGGGGGATTTATTGTTTCATTGGAGGAAGATGGGAACTTTAGCCACCATTGTATTTTAAGAGGTTTGGATGCCCCGACTCTTCTCTGCCCCGCTCTCTAGCTCCTGCCTTCCCTGCAGTATGAGCCCATGGTTTTAACCCACTTTAAACCTGCGGGTTAAAACCACGGGCTCGCGAGTAAAAGTAGATGGTCTGCGCACGTGTTGGGATCGCTGGAGAGCGATCCATGTAGTCGGTGGGGGGCGTGTCTACGATCACCCTCATTTGCATCGCCCCCATTTGTGAATCTGTCGGCCTGCCTCAGATCATCCACGGAGCGGACAGGATAGGGCAGGTTAGTGAATCTAGGCCTAAGTTTGCAGAAGGACTGGCAGGCTGAAAAAGTAACAAAGAAAGAGAAATCCTATACTTCAATTACGTTGAACATATCAATTATGCAGAAAGAGATAAAAAGAGATAAATTAAGCCTGCAGGAGGTCCGGCAGGTCAGAGAAAGTGGCATACAAATGAGAATCTTATTCTGGGAGATTCCAGGGAAACCCTGCAGATCAATGCAGAGCTATAACAGTGTGATTTCCATGTGGATGTGAGTCTAGGCAGTAGCGGTGTCACATTTTTTTATGCCTTGTCCATGGGAGTAGGATTGGGCAGCTTCAGGAATTCTTCTACTTTCTTAGAATCTATAAAATCTTTGGTGGAATTACGATAGGTGATGTGGAGTCTTGAAGGGTAGATGATACCTAAGCGAGCCCCCATCTCCTTTAATTGTGGACGGTATGTCAAAAGTTACGGGCTTCAGCCGTACATTTACTGAGGTCAGGCCGGAATAACAATGTGCTACCATCAAGCTTAACCAGAGCATTAGCTCTGGCTTTCTGCATAATCTGAATCAATTGTATGTACCTCAATATCTTGATAATTATTGGGCCGCAAATATTTTTCAGACACCGACCTCGTAGCAGGCATTCAATTTCAAAGTCTCTGTCAAATGTTATGTCTAGCACTTTGGGGATCAGTTTTTCAACAAACTTAATGATATCAGAGCCTTCTTGACCTTCGGGGACACCTAAGATCCTTAAATTATTTCTTCTCGCTCAATTGCTAGCATCGTCAAATTCCTGTTCAAACAAGTTTCAAGTTTTATTAAGGTTTGTTATCTACGCAATATCATATACTTCAATGCGTATAACATTTTTAAAAAAAGGAGGACAAAACAAAACGTTATCTTCTTACTCCATGGACAAGCAGGATGAGTCAGCCACATGTTGGTGATGTCATCTGATGCTCCCAATCTGGATTCACTCTCCTAGAGCTCAGAGTAAGGCTTTTGGGGTAAAGCCCCCTCTGAGCATCTGCAGGTTGCTCTAAATAGGATTGTGGTAGCCCTTGTGCTCCTCAGTTTAAATTATCTGCCATACCCAATGGCTGGATCAACTGCTCACCAGCAACCAAAAACCAAAAGAATGCTAGAGCAAAAAAAGAAAATACCACTGCAAAACCGGGTTTTAAGCAATGCCCAAGCTGCAGAAGAAAAACAAGCTCAATGGACCCCCATGCGCTCTGTGTCCGTTGCCTCGGAGAAGCCCATCTCATAGCCGCCTGCCCCCAGTGCCTCCAGATGTCCCCGAGAGCACACAGAAAGCAGTTGAACTCCCTGCATGCGGCGTCGGAAGAGCTGCGAAGAAAAACTAAAAAATCAAACATCTGGATTCCCCCCACTTCAGTGCTGCCGGGGACCCCAGCAACCAAAGCAGCACTCACACAACTAGTATGGGCAGAAGCACAGCAAGCAAGCCCGACATCCCCAGCTCACCTCCTGCACCAGGATCCTCATCCAGCGCCACACAAACTGATCCTGTGGCTTGCCTGTAACAGACAATGCCTCCCCAACGGCCGATCCACTGATTGAGCCACAAATGGGAATTCTGCAGGCAGGGGCAATGGACGAGGGTCTTCCATCCTCTCCGCCAGACCCCCTCTTGGCACCATCATGGAGCAGCATGGTATCAGCATGATGCCATGCTGCCTGCAGCCCAGGAAGTTCTCCAGCCTCGATCTCATCGTTGGATGATGCCTCAGAGCCTGCCTCCACCCCCTTAAAGGCACAGCTACAGGAAACCTGGCTCCAGCCCCTTAAAGGCACTGTTACAGAAAACCAACAGAGTGGATCACTTACAGTTCACTACATACAGGCAAAGCAGAAGGAAGCGCTATAGAACAACCTCTTCATCTTCCTCCTCCTCCTTACCGGTACACTGCAGGAGTCAGATACGAGGTCACCAAACCGCGCATTGCTTAATGGAAGGACCAGTGGTGAGTGACCACCTTGTCCCACCCAGACCAACCTCCCAGCTGCCAACGCTGCGGGCAAACACCAACAATTCTTTGAACTTTTAAAAAAATTCATCAATCAACACTTCCCAGGACAGTGGATGCAACTACATGATCCATCGAACAGTGCGGACCAGGGGCATCAGCCGCCCGCCACATCAAGGCTTCATGCTGTAACTACCCCATCACGGTCGCCTCCCATGAACAGCTTCACCTCAGAAAAGAACAGCGAACCCTACCTGGAGACGATATATCATCGCAGAAAAGCCTGTGTATACCCGGGGAGATGCAACAAGAAAACAGGGGAAACAAAACCACAAATTCAAACACAAAAAGACAAAGTGGAATTGTCCCAATCAGAATGGTGAGCACTGAAAAAGTGTCCTTCAACTCATCTGATGAATGCAAATATCTTTATTGATTCAATATCTTGTATATATATCCAAAGACTCAACGACCCGACATGTACATATTTCAGCCCAACCGGCCTGCCTCAGGAGTCTACAAATGTATACATGGATATATATGTTAAAAACAACATCTATTACATTAATAAAGACATGTTAACTCAAATATGAATAAACAAACAGCAAAGAATAAACATAACTGCTCAAAAAATGGACGTATAATTTCATTAACTTATAATAAACAAATCCAAAGCAATCACAGGGGCTGATACATACTATATGTTGTATGCCATTACAACTGATACATAGTGATTAAAAATAATATTAGTAAAAAAATATTATTAAAAAATTCCCATATAGAGGATTAAAATACCATAGCTGTAAACAAACATATATAATCATATTAAAACAGCTACCATCTAAAAGATTATATATATGGGAATAAGTTATAAAAACATATAAATAACTTAAGAAACATGACAAATATATATTGGAGTAAGGCTAAGCACACTATATGAAATTGTATGTAAAAAGAGTTAAAGTTATTACTGACAAATTAGCCATTAAAAACATAAGTTTGAAGAGGAGGAGATAATAAATATGTGCTATATTAACCTTTTAAAGGATTTTAATATAAACAATGAAAATGAATAGATAATAATCTGTGTGCGACATACCTTATGAGCCTTTAAAGGTTGTATAGGAAACTCACATGGGATACAAAGTATCACACACTCTACAAAACGAGTACTAAAATAAAAGCAATAAACATAGTTAAAAAGTATCATTAATAAATAGTGCCAACAATCAATAATAGGCATGGCTTAAAAACGTGGTGACTAACAACTGAAAGTGATTATACCCGTAAGACCACCAATTAAGACAGCCAAACCAAAAAATGCTGACAAACCGAAAAAACCAACAAAAGGAAAAGCAATCAAATGTAGGGGGAAGGATAATAAAAAAACAAAAAACAGCAGCAGTGTGAAAACCACCGAAGTGTATCTATCTTAATTGGATAAACAAAGCATAAAGCAATTGATGGACCAAATATGAAAAAAAAATATATTATATTGGAACCAGCATAGTATAACAAATCACATTGGGTTAAGGTGAAACCCACAACACAAAAGGATGTAAAAGGAACAAAAATATACAAAGAACAAGCAAAAAGGCCCAGCAGGGTGTAATTAGACTCATTTGGGTAAAAATAGCGGCTGGATAAAATAAATTAAAAATACACCCGCCATAAGGCATGGGACAAAAACGATGAAAAAAACAAAAACAAAATAAGCTAAAAACTGAAATCTGAGGCCCAACAGAGTTTGACAAATTACATTGGAATGAAAGTGAGGACCGCGGCACCAAAAGTAAATACTATAAAAAAAACAATCTAAAATGCGAAGGCTAGAGCATGGCGGCCCAGCGGGGTGTGACTAGCCACATTGAAGTGAGATGAAAACCATGGTGCAAAATAAAATGTTGAAAATAATGATACAACCCCATAAACTACAAAATAAAAAGCAGCTGGACTTATACTCTGGATGATGGATAGCAGTAAAGCATCACAAACGTGTTGTTAGCTCGAAAAAGAGAAGAAGGGCCACAGCTGAGTTTAAATGTATGACCGGAGTGAACGTGTTGTCGTCACCAAATCTGAATGATTGGCCAACGTGGACATGTGACAAACGTAAAAACATCAATGGACATGACAACTCTAAAAAACGATAGGTCTTCACATAAAAACTACATAAAAGTGTTTTAAAAAACACCGGAAGAGTAAAACCAACACAATATTCAGAAAATCATAATTGAATAGCATGACAAATAAACTTAAATGGGGCACTTCTAAAATAAACGTAAATGGAAATGAATGAAAAATGGGTACAAATGCTCAGAAATAAAAGGGAAGGAAAGATAGGGGAGGAGTGGAAGAAGGGAGAGGGGAGGGAAGGGAGGGGGAGGAAGGAGGAGGAGAGGGGGAAGGGGGAAGGAAAAGGGAGGGAAAAGTAGAAAGGAAGGAGAAGGAAAGGGGCAGGTGGAGGAGAAGGAAAAAGTGGGGAGGGGGGATGAGAGGGAGGAAGGGGGAGAGGGAAGGGGGAGGGGGGAGGATGGGAGGGAGGGGAAGAGTGGGTAAGAGAGGAAGGGGGCAAGGGGGGAGGGGAAGGGAGAGAAGGAGGGGGAAGGGAGAGGAAGGGGAGGGGGGGAATGAAAAAACACCCATCAAGGGGTATGCATGAAATAGTATGTTAAAAAATACTAATTGGAGCAGAAATAACTATGTCAAAAAAAATTATATATGGCTCTAATAAAAAACTACATAAATGGTCTCAAATCAAGTTCCATATTTAAACCATATGGACTGATTGTATTATAATTATGAATGAAATGCTGTTCTTCTCTCATAAGTAAAATATCAGAATCTCCCCCTCTTCACTTTGTTTTGATCTTTTTCAGAACAAAAAATCTCAAATCATCAATACAATGGCTATTTTCATACCAATGTTCTACAATCGGTGCAGATTGTACATTCCTACTAATGCAACTCCTATGTTCTATCATTCTTGTCTTGACCATATGTTTAGTTTTGCCAATATACCATTTATGGGCATGGGCATATAATAGCATAAATGACCTGAGAAGTCTGACAATCACTATTTTCTCTCAATTTGATATTAACTCCAGTGACAGGGTGTTCATAACTCTCAATATTCATACTATGTTTGCATATTGAACAATGTCCACAAGGTGTATGGCTACCATGACTAATATTATTTAATAATGGTTCAGGCAGAGTAGAGGGCACCAACATATTCCTGTTTCTAGAAAAAGCTATTGTTGGTGTAATCTTCTCAAAACACTCATGAGTTTGTAATATATGCCAATTTTTCTTAATACTTTGTATATCATGAGAGAGATGAGAGAATCTGAGAGTGCACACTAGTTCTGGTTTGGGTCTAGTCGAAACCTGATTTAGCAAATCAACCCTATATTTCATTTGAGCCTTTTGACGACATTCAATAACACATTTTTCTGGGTAACCTCTTGCTATAAAGTTATTTGTCATCAATGGTGCTTGTCGTTCAAATTCATCCATATCAGTATACAATCTACGTAATCTTAAGAACTGAAAATAAGGAAGGTTCTTTTTTAAACTTTTGTTATGAAAGCTAGTGAAATGCAGATAAGTGTTTCTGTCTGTATTCTTCTTATATATGGTTGTTTACAGACCATATTCTGTTTTATAAATCTGAATGTCCAAAAATGAAATGGACTGGTCATTGTATTCCATCTTAAATTTTAAGTTAACGTCACATGTGTTCAACCATTGGTGAAAACTAAATAATGCATCACTGCTACCTCTCCATAGTATAAATACATCGTCAATGTATCTCTTATAGAGGACAATGTTCTCTTGAAAAGAATGCGATCCTAAAAAATTCTCTTCAAAATCTGCTACATAAAGATTTGCAGTGTCAGGAGCCATAGAAGACCCCATAGCTATACCCTTAATTTGTTGAAAAAACTTCCCTTGAAAACAGAAGTAATTATTCATCAATGCCATACTTGCTAATGTTAAAATGAAATGGTTTGGGACCCTTCTATGTGTTTCCCTCCCTCTAAGTGTTTTTTCTATGATACCTAATGCTGATAACTGAGGGATGTTTGTATACAAAGACTCTATATCCATAGTAACCAAAATGATATCAGAGAGAATCCCTTCATATTGTTCAATAATATTAATCATATCGGAAGAATCTCTGATATATGATTTGATACATGGGACAAAAGGTCTTAGAAAAAAAATCAACAAATTTTGACAGTGGTTCTGATTGAACCATTCCCTGAAATAATTGGACGCCCAGGAGGATTTGTACATGATTTATGTATCTTATGTAACATATAGATAGTAGGAATCGTAGGGTGATCAACCGTTAAAAATAAACTTTCTTTCATTATAATGCACCCTGCTCCTTTGGCTATTGAAATCAAAGAATCAATCTCTGCCTTGAGTTGTACAGTGGGATCTTCATTCAATTGAACATAATAAGTTTGATCAAACACCTGTCTCTCTACTTCTGTAACGTAAAGCAACCGGTCCATGATAACAATTCCACCCCCTTTGTCCGTTGGTTTGATAACTATGTCAGTGTTATCTCTAAGATCTTTAATTGCCGAAAATTCACTTTTAGATAGATTATAAAATAACTTCTTTCTATGATCCCTTTCCAAAGTTGCAATGTCATGTAAAACACATTGATAAAAAGCTTCAATGAGCGGATCTATAGGCCCCGGGGGGATCCATCTAGACACCGGTTTCAAAACTGACAAATCTACTTGAGATGGACTATTTGAAAAAAAGTGTGTGATTTGAAGTTTTCTTTGAAACCTAAATAGGTCTATTTTAGTTTGAAGTGGATCATATGGCAGACAGAACAAAAGATAAACTTTTTCGTAAAACATCCTCCTGGGTCTTAGATAGACAAAAACCTTATATATTAAAAATAGGGATCTCTTCTGTATGATCTGTGTTTAATAATTTACACTGCCTCTGCTTCTTCCTCTTCCCCTTCCTCTTCCTCTGCTTGGATAAAAAGACCTGCCTTGGTACTGGTAACGTGGGAAGTACCTGCCTTGCTGATAAAAAGGTGGATGTCCTCTCATCGGTATGCCTTGATATTTCATTGGTGACCTGGCTGTGCGTAGATTGGACAACTTGCCCTTAAATCCTGGAATGGTGGTTTCCTCCACAACCTCTTCCGGGAGAGCGTTCCAGGCATTCACCACTTGCTGTGTGAAGCAGAACTTTCTGACATTTGTCCTGGCCCTGTCCCCCCACAGCTTCAGTCCATGACCTCTTGTCCGAGTCACCTTCGACAATGTGAATAAAGTTGTTTCCTGCTCTATTTTGTCGAATCCTTTCAGTATTTTAAAAGTCTCTATCAGATCCCCTCGCAGTCTCCTCTTCTCGAGGGTGAATAATCCTAGTTTTCTGAGGCAATCTTTGTAGCTCAAATTCTCCATACCTTTTACTAGCTTCGTCGCTCGCCTCTGCACCCTCTTCAGTAATATTATATCCTTCTTTAGGTGCCGATGCACCCTGCTCTGGGGAAAACCTTTTTGAAGATAAAGTGAAAGAAACAGTAGATACAATGAAAGAACAATGCACAATTCTCCAAACCCTTTCCTCAGATGGCTGGGTAAAACCTCTCAATTGCCCAAACAACAAGACTTGTCCAATTAATTATCTTCAATCTGAAATCAATTCTTAGGTTAACTGTGCTCTCGGATGCCTGTGCTGTAAAATCATAAAAGATTTCCTCTACAATCTGTGCAGGACAAGGGTATCTTTCATTGAGCTCAGTACCAGTACCTTTTCTGACTCCCTAGTCAGAAAAGGGTTTTTTACTCTCTGGAAACTTAGGTCCATTAGAGCATACTTCGACGCCTCAGCATTCAGAATTCTAGTACAATCCCTAATACTAAGCCACCTTGACTATTGCAACATTACCCATCTGGCCATCCCCCGGAAGCAAATGCAGAGACTTCAACTGATACAAAATGCAGCAGTCAGGTTGATTTTCGGGCTGCAGAAGTCCGATCACATAACCCCTTCCTACCGACTCCTGCACTGGCTGCCAATGGAGGCACGTACGAAGTTCAAGCTGGGATGTCTCTGCTTCAAGGTATTATCTGGCCTAGCCCCTAAATACATAACAGACCTCTTCTCATTCTCAACCAACAGACATGAGAGAAGAACACACCTGAAATTCGTTTCCCCACCGGCTAGAGGATGCAAATATAAGAGATACCATCAACAACTTCTATCGTATCAAGCAGCCTTATGGGGCAAAGACTTAGAAAAACTAATTACACACACAAACAACTATGATGAATTTAGAAAACACCTAAAAACATTCCTGTTCTCGAAATACCTAGGTAACGATTCAGGACAATAGCCCCCTTCGTAATCCCACCCAGATCTGATCTTGTAAACTGTTAACCTCTGATCTCTAACTATGATTGCTCCATTCAATTTATGGAATTTCTCTAATTCATTGTAAATCGCACGGAACTTCACGGTCCTGCAGTATATAAACTGTTGCTATTATTATCACTGTTGTTACTATCAGATGTTCTCAGCTATACTCTGTAAGTCGCTGTCTGTACAGTTTCTCTTCGTTGTGAACCGCCTAGAAGTCGCAAGATTGTTGGCGGTATATAAGAATAAAGTTTTATTTATTATTTATTTATTAAAAGAAAAGTGCTAATACTTTGTGCTTCAAACTTATATAAAGTGCTTTTGTGCAAGATTAATAACTGAAACCGGCACTTATCTCTTTATGACTTTAGTGCCAGTATCGTTGTTGTAGCAATAGGAAACTTAAGCCCAACGGGTAATCGAGCGATTTAGTTGACTGTTTCCATTGTGTAGTAATTCAGTCGGTAAAACCTCTGCCATCAAGGTGACAGCGCCTTAATGAGCATCGATGACACCATACCACAAGGCGATATGACAACCAGCAAAACCTACAAATATATAATGCCCCCCTATCAGCACAGACAGTGACCACGGGAGCACAAACAACAAAAGCCAGCCGCAGCCGCCTCCACAAAACCTGGGCCCAGCTTATGACTCCTCAACGACGGTCGGGGAGCCGCCTCTCAGCCTTCCTCGGAGTATGGAAAAACATAATGATGGATAAATGGGTGCTGCACATCATAAAAAAAGGATACCGCATCAGATTCCACACCTATCCCCATCCAACCCCCCAGTAAAAGAAAGGGCCATAGAGCCTCAACCTAGGCTCATCCACAGGGAAATACAGGCTCTCCAAGCAAGAGCAATAGAACCAGTGCCGAAACTACAACACAACCAAGGTTTCTATTCCCGCTACTTTTTCATTCCAAAAAAATCTGGAGGCTTCAGACCCATCCTAGACTTGAGGTAACTCAACAAGTATGTCCTCAAAGAAAAAGTCCACATGCACTCCATAGGAACCATTCTACCGCTGATTCAAAAAACGACTGGCTGGCATCACTGGACCTTCAAGATGCATTTGACTTGGTTGACCACGCCATTCTACTAGACTGTCCGACATCTATTGGAATCTCAAGTCATGTTCTCAATTGGTTCCATGGATTTCTGACAAAAAGAACCTACAAGGTGTTCAAGGACGACACTACCTCCTACAGCTGGGACTACCCCTGTGGGGTCCCACAAGGCTCCCCCTTGTCCCCCACCCTAGGAAACCTCCCACAGAGTTTAAAGCTCAAATTCTTCATCTACGCAGACATCACCATAATCATTCCGCTCTCTTACTTTACCTCAGAGCTACTAAACTCGCTTTCTATCACCCTAAATCAGATCTAACTTTGGATGACAGCGTTTAGACTAAAGCTAAACCCAGAAAAAACTAAATTCTTCTTAGTATCCCCAAACGACAAAATCAAGGAAACTGCGCTACATGTCAATGGACTAGACTACTGTATTAAGCAATCCTTAAAAATACTAGGAGTCACTTTAGACAAGCATCTCACACTGGAGAAACAAACTGACCTAGTGTTTAAGAAAAGTATCTCGGTGCTCTGGAAACTCCACACCATTAAGAAATACTTTGATGACACCTCCTTTCGTCTGCTGGTCCAATCTTCTATTCTTAGTGTCCTGGATTACTGTAACATCATTTATCTAGGCGCCTTCAAGAAAATCACCAGGAAGCTGAGATTGGTCCAAAATACCGTCATCCGCCTCATCTTTGGCTTGAAGAAATGGGAACACATATCCCCAAGTTGCACTGGCTGCCGTTTGAATCCAGAGTTCTATTTAAGTTCTCTTGCATCTGCTACAAAACTGTATCTGGTATGTCACCAGATTATCTTTACCCCCACTTCAACCTGAACTACAATAATAAGAGCTCCCGCAGAATAACTCTGTTCGTTTTTCCCTCATTGAAATCGAGTCATCTTAAAAGATTCCTCGAACGAACCTTCTCTTTTCAAGCGGCCAAACTAAACTCATGGCTCGCTCAAATTATACTTGACACCTTTTCATACCTCCACTTTAGAAAAAAGCTCAAAACTCTACTTTTCAATGGACCAAATCCTTAATGCTCCCCACTTCCGCCTTACGTTTCCTTTCTCCACTTTAGAAAACAGATCAAAACTCTTCTTTGCAACAGACCAAACCCTTAACGCTCCCCATCCCCTCCTTAACGCTTCCCACCTCTTCCTTTACTTTTTACGCTCCCTCCCCCCACCCTTCTAAGATTGTTGCTCCCCCCTTTCATCTAATACGCTTTGCTCCCCCTTCTCTTAAATTCAATTGTATTCTCTTACCGTACACACTGTATGTGCTCTGTATATAGCCCTTCCCTTACCTAAATTGTTAATGTAAACTAGTTTGACTCTATGATTGCTTTGTTATGCTCTTCAATTTCAACCGCACTGTATGTAATTCATCTATCTGTTGTGAACCGCCTAGAACTCCCTGAGTATGGCGGTATATAAAATAAATTATTATTATTATTATTTACTTGCACATACCATTGCACCCCTCCCAAAGAAAACTACTACGGTTCAGGATACTGACACAGCACTTCCAATACAGAGTGCTACCATTTGGACTCTCCTCCACGCCATGAGTAGTCACAAAATGTGTCGCAGTAGCAGTCACCCACCTCCACAAGAAAGCCATATGCGTGTTTCCCTACCTCAATGATTGGCTGTTGGTGGGGCCATCGAGCAGGGAGACTGCCACAGCAGTCGACACCACAATATCTCTCCTTGGGCTTCCTCCTAAACACCAAAATACCAAGCTACAACCAACCCAGTCACTAGAATTCATCATTGCAAGGATCTGCATGCCACTCAATGCAGCTTTTCTACTCCAAGCAAGAGCAGAGGCAATCCTGGCACTGATGCAGTGCATATCAACAGCGTGTACGGTCACAGCAAGGACAATATTCTGCCTCCTGGTCCATCAGGTGGCCTCAATCCACATTGTCTCACTAGCAAAGCTACACAAGCGTCACCTCCGAAAAAACTGGAACCAACACAACCAAACTCTCACAAGATCACCATAGACTAGAGCGTCAATGACACACTCAAATGGTGAACACACCAGCGGAACCGTTGCAAAGGCAAGCTGCTCTAGCAACCCCAGCACCAGCTGACTCTGACCACAGACAACTCCAAACAGGGTTGGGGGGGCCCACATGTTCCATTTGAGGACCAAGGGCCCGTGGTCATCATCTGAGGCCAAACAACACATCAATCTCCTGGAGCTCAAGGTAATTGGGAATGCCCTACAAGTCTTTGCTCCATGGATCACCAACAAGATCATACTAGTCCAAACAGACAACCAGGTAGCAATGTTCTATATCAACAAACAAGGGGGCACGGGTTCCTTTGAACTCTTCAGAGAGACCCTCAAGATATGGAATTTTGCCCTGGAAAACAACATCAGTATCCAGGCCACCGACCTCCCAGGCCTCAACAATGCCCTAGCAGACAGCCTCGGCCACAAATTGGACCCTCATGAATGTTTCCTCCACCCGGCGGTGGCCCGGGATCTCTTTCACAAGTGGGGCCTCCCAAAAATGGACCTTTTATGCCAGAGGACAACAAGAAGTGTGCCCTCTTCTGCTCCAAGCAACCAACACAGCACAGTCAAGCGCAGGACGCCTTCACCTTATACTGGGGTCAACATCTGCACTATGCTTTCCGCCCCTTACCCCTCATCCACAAGACGCTGCAGAAGATCAGGCAGGACGCAGCCACCCTGATCTTCATCACACCCTACTGGCAGAGACAGGTGTGGTTCCCCTTCCTGCAACGCCTCCAACCTGAGGACCAGGGGCACATCCTCCACCCAAAACTGGACACCCTGGTGCTAATCGCTTGGATGCTGAAAGGTTGATCTAGGAACCCCTACACATGTTCGCAGAAGTGACTGAAGTCCTTCTAGCAGCCAGACACCCCTCAACCAGGAAATCCTATGCACTCAAGTGGAAAAGATGCCACACCTGCCCGATCCCAGCAATCCTTCAATATTTGCTCATCCTGTCCGTGACGGGCCTGAGGACACCCTCTATGAAAGTACACCTGAGCGCCATTTCAGCCTTCCGCATCCAGATGAAAGGAAGGACCCTTGCAACAAATCCACTTGTCACCAAGTTCATGAAGATTTGCAAACCTGCACCCATCGGTCCACCGCCCTCCATCGGCATGGGACCTTAGCATTATCCTAAGCAGACTGACAAACCACCCTTTTGAGCCACTGGAGGAGGTACTACACAAGTTCCTCATCTGGAAGACAGTGTTTCTTATTGCCATTACATCTGCAAGATGCATCAGTGAACTACAAGCCCTGGTGACCTACCCGCCATATATGCAAATACTGCATGACTATGCACTGCTGAGAACGTACCCAAAGTTCCTACCAAAGGTAATGTTACCTTTTCATTTAAACCATGTAATTGTGCTCCCATCTTTCTTCCCAGAACCACATGCCAATGACACAGAGCAATGTCTGCACACCTTGGGCTGTACCCATGCCCTTACACATTGAACACACACAACCATGGTGGCACAGCTGTTAATCTTTTTTGACCCCAACAAACCAGGGGCACCGGTTGGGAAATGCACAATATCAGACTGGATCTCAAGTTGCATCGCCCTCTGTTACAAGGAAGAGGGATTGACCCTTACCAACAAGGCTACAGCTCACCAATTGAGGGCCATGGCAACAACACTGGCAAAACTCCTCTAGAGAACATTTGAGGAGCCGCAACCTAGTCCACCCCACATACCTTCACCAAGCATTATTGCCTGGACCGCCCTTTGCAGACCTGCAACAACTACGGCGTCAGCATCCTACAAGCTGAAACCAACCCCACGGGACATGCAGTCAGAAGCTGGAGAATGGATATCAGCACTAAACTTTCTAAGAGAGCCTATATACCCAGAGACCCTTCAGATCACTAGATGGACTCTTGTTCCTTTTAGGCCATGTTGGCCATGCTAAAAAATGTGTTTTCTTTGTTTATTCAAAACACCATGTTGGTGGCATTTTTGCTTGTTCCAAGAACAGATATGAAAACTTGTTTCTTTGGCTTAAACCAGGGTTGTCAAACTCAATCACATAAGGGGCCGAAATCTGAAAATAAGGTTAAGCTGCGGGCCTAATTTTTAATTAAGATAATTAGGGGTCATTTAATTAAGGTACGCTAACCGATTTAGTGCGCGCTAAATGCGCACCTTAATAAAAGGGCCCTTAAGTGACTAAGGCTTAGTCTCAGTAGAAGTATAGGGTTACAATGTCTCTAACCCCACACCAGCTCTGTGGTATAATCAAAATAAATATTATAATCACAAAACAGAAAAGAAAATTATTTTTTCTACCTTTTGTTGGTCCCAGGCTCTGGTTGTCTTCTGATAACTCGCTTGCCAGGGTTTCCTGCCCATTTGTCATTTTCTTCTTTCTCCGTGCTAACTATCCATCTTCCATCTCTGTCCTCCCCTTCCATTTCCTTTCCCTCCCCCGGAGGTCTGGCATCTTTCCTTTTTTTCATGTCCATATCTGCTGCAGCAGCAATGGACCCCAACATCCCCAGATTCACCATCTGTCCTTTTCTCAACTACCCTTTCATCCAGCATCTCTCCCTACTTCCCCACCACTACAGGGTCCACCATCTCTCTGTTTCTATTCCCAACTACCCTCCTATCCAGTATCTCTATCTCTCCTCCACACCATCCCTTGTGTCCAACTTCTTTCTCTTTCTGTTCCTTCCCTCTCTCCCTCTCCTCTATTTTATTTCTACCCCATCCCACCCTCCACTCAGTCCGGCATATGCACATCTGGACCCCTTCTTCTCTCCCTCTGGGCCCGTCCCTGTTCCAAAGGACTGTATGTTTCCCCCCCCCTCCTCTTCTTCCCTTTCTCACCTTCAGAATAGGCCCGCTGTTTCTACCCTCTCTCCATTCCAGCTTCCTGGTCTCTTCTGGCCCACCGGCACGAACCGCTGCTCTTCATTTGTAGCCGTCTTCACCTTGTCTCCTCTTCAAAGCAGCCTGCTAAGGATCGCTGGCCAGCTTCAGTGAACATCATAGGCCGCTCTCCATCTCAGTAGCACGTTCCCTCTGACGCGATCCCGTACATCAGAGGAGGGGCGGAATTGTGTCAGAGGGAACGTACTACCGAGGTGGAGAGCGACCTGCGAGGTTTGCTACAGCCAGTCGGCGATCCTCAGCAGGCTGCTTTGAAGAGGAGACCAGGTGAAGGCGGACATGAATGCAGCAGCGGCGGTAGCGATTCGTGCTGGCGGGCCAGATTTATTATAAAGCTTAAAATGTCTGGCGGGCCAATATTGAACACCCCGCGGGTCAGATTTGGCCTGCGGGCCACAGTTTCACATGTCTGGCTTAAACAAAAGAAAGTTCACGTTTCTTTAAAAGTAAAACAAAAATTGCCTGGTCTCACATCTCTCTCTCAACAACCTGGAAGTCTCACCCTACCTCAGCAGGACACTGGGCTGTAGAGGGTCCACCCCAGTAGGGGCCCCACTTGCTTCCCCTTTGCAACCCGCAGCTGGAGAGTCACCAACATGTGGCTGACTCATCCTGCTTGTCCATGGAGAAAGCGAAGTTACTTACCTGTAATCAGTGGCGTACCTAGGGTATGTGGCACCCAGGGCCCATCATTTTTTGACACCCCCCATGTAAAAAAATATTTTTTGTAATGACCATGAAACGGAATAAATGGTCAGAATAGAAACAGGCAGTGAAAATTTTCTTATATTCCAAACATAACATAACATAAATTATGTCTGAATTGTCATGACATCAGAAGTACATATGGAGTAGTTGCAGGTGATGCTTGGGACAGTTCTGATTGTGTTAGTTCGGTTTTATGTGTTTTTTTAATAGAAGGGTTTTTATTTCTTTTTGAAGGTTTTGCAGTCTGTGGTCGATGTCAATTGGTTGTAGAGTTGGGGGTCAAGTGTTGCAGCTCGAATGGCTAGGAGGTTGTTCGAACAGTTTTTTTCTTTTGACGTTTTTGGTTGGAGGGTGTGTGAATGGTGCGTGAGTTCTCCTATGTCTGTTTGAAGTGGATTGAATTATTTAGCTGAAGAAATTAGTTACCCCCTCATCCCACACACATTAATTCTCTTCCATTTTTGTTCTCATTATAAAAAACACTGATAAGTTCCAAGAAAAAAAAATACATTAAAATAAGAAGTGAAAACAAAGGCCCCTAAAGATGAGAACATAACATAAGAATAGCCTAATTGAGTCAGACCAATGGTCCATCATGCCCAGTAGCCCATTCTCATGATAGCCAATCCAGGATACTAATACCTGGTCAAAACCCAAAGAGTAGCAACATTCCATGCTACCGATCCAGGGCAAGCAAAAAGGGCTGCAGAACAGAGACAGAAAACTACAGACCGGTGAGTCTTACATCCATAGTGTGCAAACTCATGGAAACACTGATCAAACAGAAACTCGACGAAATTCTAGACGCAGAAAATTTACGAGATCCACACCAACACGGATTTACCAGGGGAAGGTCCTGCCAATCTAATCTGATTGACTTCTTTGACTGGGTGACCAGTCATCTGGATGCCGGGGAGTCCCTGGATGTGATATATTTGTACTTCAGCAAAGCTTTTGATAGCGTCCCACACCGCAGACTGTTGAACAAACTAAAATCGATGGGATTAGGGGATACATTCACTACATGGGTAAAGGATTGGCTAGATGGTAGGCTTCAAAGGGTGATGGTAAACGGTACCCCCTCCAAAACGTCAGCAGTGACTAGTGGAGTACCTCAGGGCTCCGTCTTAGGGCCGATTCTATTCAATTTATTCATAGGAGATTTGACCCAAGGGCTTAGAGGAAAAGTATCACTATTTGCCGACGCCGCCAAACTATGCAACATAGTAGGTAAAAGCAGTGTTCCTGACTCTATGATGCAGGACCTACGGAAACTGGAACAATGGTCATCAACTTGGCAGCTAGGCTTCAATGCTAAAAAATGTAAAGTAATGCACCTAGGCAAAAAAAATCCACACAGAACTTACTCACTAAATGGTGAAACCTTGTCCAGGACCACGGTGGAACGTGATTTAGGAGTGATCATCAGCGATGATATGAAGGCTGCAAATCAGGTGGAGAAAGCTACGTCCAAGGCAAGACAAATTATGGGCTGCATCCGTAGGGGTTTTGTCAGCAGAAAACCTGAAGTCATAATGCCACTGTACAGATCCATGGTGAGACCCCATCTCGAGTATTGTGTTCAATACTGGAGACCACACTACCGAAAAGATGTGTTGAGAGTTGAGTCAGTTCAGCGTATGGCTACCGGGATGGTCTTGGGGCTCAGGGATCTCACGTATGAAGAAAGGCTAAAAAAATTGCGAATGTACTCACTGGAGGAGAGAAGGGAGAGGGGGGACATGATTGAGACCTTTAAATATATCACGGGGCGTATAGAGGTGAAAGATGATATCTTCAGTCTTACAGGGCCCTCGGTAACCAGAGGACACTCGCTGAAAATCTTTGGATGGAAATTTCAAGGTGATGTTAGGAAGTACTTCTTCACCGAAAGGGTGGTCGATCATTGGAACGAGCTGCCTCAGCAGGTGATTGAGGCCAACAGCGTGTCAGATTTTAAGAGAAAATGGGATATTCACGTGGGATCTATAGGGGAGTAAAAGTCAGGGAGTGGGTCATTGGTATGGGCAGACTCGATGGGCTGTGGCCCTTTTCTGCCATCAATTTCTATGTTTCTATGTTTCCCCCATGTCTTAATAACAGATTAAGTTTCAAGTTTCAAGTTTATTAGTTTGCTTGTTGAATCGCTTAATCAAATTTCTAAGCGATGTACAATAAAATATACATGTAAGGAAACGAAAACATTACATACAGTTAATTAATTATAACGTAAACAAAAGGTAAGAGGGGGTGAAATACATTTTTTATAGTAAAGAAAGAACATACAGGGAAAACACATAAGGAAATTAAAAAAACAAAAGATAAAAATAATTCGCTAGAATAACACTTTATAATAAAATTTAATTAATTTGCAAATGCGTCTTTGAACAAAAAGGTTTTTAATTCGCTTTTAAATTTCCCAAACACCTTCTCCTCCCGTAAAAACATAGGAAGCGCATTCCAGATCTGGGGAGCTGTACATGAGAAGATAAATTGTCTTCTTGTGCTAATTACTTTTAACGAAGGAATTGATAAAAGGTTCCGTTCACTAGATCTTAAAGTTCTTTTAACTGAATATGGGATAAGTAGTCTGAATAAAAATGCTGGAGTCTTATTTTCTAATGTTTTAAAGATAATAGTACATAATTTATGTGTAATTCTATGTATGACTGGAAGCCAATGAGCCTTTTTAAGGAGTGGTGTCACATGATCAAATTTTTTAGATTTTGTTATTAATTTAATAGAAGCATTTTGAATAATTTGTAAACGTTTAATTTCTTGTAACGCAATTCCTGTAAATAATGAGTTGCAATAATCGATTTTAGACATCACCAGAGAGTGAATAAGAATATTAAGTGCTCTGGGACAGAGGAATTTAGAAATGGATCGAATTTTCCGCAATCTATAGAAGGTGGTTTTCACAATACTACTAATGTGATCATGATAATTAAGTTTATTATCAAAAATTACTCCTAGAATTTTAGTATTTTTAACTAATTGAAGAGGAATATTTTGAATCAAAATAGGAGCAACTAAAGAAAAGTTTTCCTTATAAGGAAACAGCATGATATTTGTTTTTTTAATATTGAGGGCCAACCTGTTTTTGTCCAGCCAATGATGAATTTGCTCAAGTTTCCCATTAATTGACAAAATTTCATTTATGTTGTTATTATTTAGGGGGTACAATAACTGTATATCATCAGCATAGGCAAAAACATGAAATCCTATAGATTGACATAATGTCAGAAGAGGTGCCAAAAATATATTAAAAAGTAAAGGTGAGAGAATTGATCCTTGAGGAACCCCATATGATATTGGTGAAGTTGAAGAAGAAGAATCATTAAAAATTACTGTAGATGTGCGATTACTGAAGTAAGATGTAAACCATGCTAGAACATCATCTGTAACCCCAATAGATTGAAGTCTAGCAAGGAGTAATTGGTGATCAATCGTATCAAACGCTGCTGAGAGATCAAGAGATGTTAAAAGCACCGATTGATGATGATCCAAGAAATATTGAATTGAAGTTGTCATACCAATTAGTGAATGTTCTGTACTATGGTGTTGTCTAAAACCAGTTTGATTGGGATGTAACACATTTGTTTGCTCAACAAACTCTGAAATTTGTTTAAAGACAATTTTTTCTGTTAACTTTGCTAAAAATGGAATGTTGGATATTGGTCTAAAATTAGACAAATCATCATGATTAGCATTTTTATCCTTAAGAATAGGTCGAATAAAGGATTTTTTCCAATCTAGTGGAACTGTTTGTTGTTTTAAACTTTCTGTTACTAATACATGAATCCAAGGTCCAAAGATGTCAAAGTATTTTTTAAGAAGAAATGGTGGTATTTGATCTGCTTTTGAGCTTTTGATATTCAGAGTTTGAAGAGTAATTTCAATCTCCTTAAGACTCGGTATTTTAAATTTTGAACATTTTGAAAATAATACATCTTGGTCAATCTGATCTAATTCAATTTGAATATTAGCATTTTTGAAAGTTTTTCTTATGTTTGAAATTTTTTCATTAAAATAATCAGAAAGTTCTTGAGCAGTGGGAATTTTACTATTTAATTCAAATTGTTTTTTATTGTTTGGTGTGATGTTATTGAGAATGGAATATAAAATAGAGGGGTTTTTAGCTTTAACTATTTTCTCAGAATAATATTTCATTTTCGTTTGATTTATTTTCGCTTTATAGAATTCTGAATGTTCTTTAAAAGATGTAAGATTAGTTTGAGTTTTATTATTCCTCCATCTTCGTTCAAGGGTTCTTAATTGTCTTTTAAGAAGTAAAAGTTCTGCAGAGAACCATGGATTACAAACTTTACGGGCAGAGATGGTTTTAGTTTGAATCGGAATCAAATTATCTAATGTGTTTTGAATAGCCATATTCCATTTATTGTTTAGATCATCTATTGCACTAGTGGAAGATTCGGAGATGTCAAGATCCCATGCGGCTTGTAGAGATTCGGATGAAAGATCCTTAAAATCTCTATAACTAATTGTTTGGCGTTTAATTTTCTGGTCAATGCTATGAGTATTATATGTTAGAGAGATCAGAAAGTGGTCTGACCACGGAACTGGAAGGCAATGATTTAACGTAAAATTATTCTTTTCTGAGAGAGGAACTAATACCGAGTCTATAGTATGACCTGCTTGGTGAGTTGCCTGATTTATTAATGAACATAAATCTAATTGATTGATATAAGAAAGGATGGTATTGGAGAAGTTATTCAGATGGTCATCGAAATGAATATTAAAATCACCCAAAATTAATGGATTTAAAGATGAGCTACCAAATTCAAAAAGTAAAGATTGTAGAAGAACGATGTTTTCTGAATTGACTGGAGGAGGTAGATAAATTAGTAAGACATCTATTTTGGGTTTTGATTGTATGGTAAGATGGAGATATTCAATTGAAGCATAACCTGTAGAGTTATCAACCTTTGTCACTAATGAGTCCCTGAATATTACTGCCAGTCCTCCACCTCTTTTAACAGAACGATGGTTAAATACAAAAGAGAAATAATTAGGACAAGCATATGAGAGATATGCTTCTTCACCTTCTGATAGCCAAGTTTCAGTTAAAAATAGTATATCTAAGGATTGATGCAAGATAAGATCTTTAATAAGGTGATATTTAGTTTTAATTGAGCGTGTATTAATTAATCCAATGTTTAAAGTTTTATATCTGAACTTTTGAGAAAATTTTAAATTATTAGCAAGAATTCTTTCAGTAGAGATTAATTTTAGATTAGAATTATTATTTTGTGAGTTAGTCGGTGTAGATTGCTTATTATGTAGATGGTTTGATTTAGATTCAAATATGCTCGGTCTATGACCCCAAAAAACTGGAATAGAAGAGATTGGTTCCTCCATTTTTCTCAATTCGAAATTAGAAGCACAATGAGCCAACTTCATTGCTTCTGATAAAAAAGCCCAGAATAAAATGATTAAAATGATTATAAAAGGAAAGAGGATACTAGTTTTCAATATTTTATTGCTTATTTGTAATTTGTTATTTCCTTTAAAATGTTTAAACCATAATCTGCACTGCAGTATCGCACAAAGGAGCGCATTAAGGAGCAGAACCTGCTCCTTAAGCGCGCTCCTTTGCGGCGTGCGCCACAAAGTGGTTGAATTTAACTGTCATGTACCGGAAGTTGAGGGGTGGAATCTGGAACGCGCCGCCGCTGTGCGGCGGCAGAGAAAGCACAGAGGGATCAGCTAAAGAAAATAAAAGCAAGGTAACAACCTTAATACAGATAAAATGAAACTGAAAGTTTAAAATCATTAAAACAGATAAAATAAACGCTAAAAATTAAGTTTCTGTTCATGCAGTAACTATCATTGCTAGTTAGAGTGCTTATGGACTTTTCCTCCAGGAATTTGTCCAAATCTTTCTTAAAACCAGCTACACTATCTGCTTTTACCATAACTTCTGGCCACTTCATTTTTAAGTTTAGATCTTTCCTTTCAAACAGAGACCTTGCTAGATGTCAAATACAGCACAAGGTAACTTCACATGGACTTAGCTGTGCAGGAAATGTGAATCTCCTCATACACCCATCATATAGTGCAAAAATGTGCAAAGGTCTGGTTTTTTTCTTTCGATCACTACATAGCCTAATGCCACACAAGCAGCGCTGTTACAAACATATTCTGTAGGTCAATGCTAAGGATAACAAAGTTTCCTTCCTTGGACCAGAAGGAGATACTGATAAACCACTGGAAGAGATCCCAAAACAACACCCAAAGACCCACTCAGTGTGTGAATCAGTTGAGTGGAGTGGACTAACTGGGGGGTGGAAATGGGCCCGGAGTTTGCTCAGCAGAATTTCCCAGACCACCTCTTCCTCTCAACACATTGACACGCTGCCACCATCACCACTAGGAACACCTCACTGGTAGGCCAGCTATGCTATAAACTTTATAAAACACATTATTATATTTTCTTATAAAGCACATATTTTAACTGAACTCTCTGACATCCTCAGCCTTTCCATTCACAAAAATAGAAGGAAGAAAAGTTCCCATTTCCTGCTGTCTCATGTCCCCGGCCTATACAATATTTTTTTTCTGCAGACCCTACAAAAGTCTGACCAAATCTTCGTTTCACTTGCATTATAAAGTACTGTGGATGCCATCTCTCCCCAATCCCAGGTCCTAAAGTCTAAGACAGTAGCGCAAACTAATGCTGCCAGATTCAGGAAAAAAAATTTCGATTCGATTCAGCCTATATTGAATTGGTTTTTCAATTCGATTTTCCTGCCCAGTTGGGTGATTTTTTTTTAAAACTCCTGGTGGGTTTTATAGCTTTTTCACCCCCTTTGGCTTCTCCTAACCACACTGGCGCTGTGGTGTAAATAAAATAAAGAAACAAAAAGGACTTTTCCTCTCTCTGTTAAATCCTAGCTCACGTTTGCAGTCCAACACCAGCTCTGGCAGGATACACATTTCAAATCTGACATATTATAATCACAAAACAGAAAATAAAATTAATTTTTCTACCTTTTGTTGTCTGGTTATATTTCAAATCTTGTTGGTCCAAGGCTCTGGTTTTCTTCTGATAACTTGCTTGCCAGGGTCTCCTTCTTTCTGCATGCTAACCATCCATCTGCCAACTCTGTCCTCCCTTTCCATTTCCCTTCCCTTCCCAGGAAGTCTGGTATCTTTCGTTTTTTTCATCTCCCTCAACAGATCCACCTTTTCTTAACTACCCTTTCATCCGGCATCTCCCCCTCCTTCCCCACCACCCCAGAGTCCACCATCTCTCCCTTTCTTTTCCTAATTACCCTCCTATCCAGTAACTCTATCCCTCCTCCACACCATCCCTTGTGTCCAATTTCTCTCCCTTTCTGTTCCTTTCCTCCCTAAATCCCATGGTCCATTATCTCTCTCCCTCTCCTCTATTTTCAGACCCATTATTTCTTCCCCCCCCCAAAGTTTGGCATATGCACGTCTCTTTGAACACCCCCTTCCCTCCGTGTACTTCTAAACCAGGGTCCTCCCCAAAGGCCTGTCTCCCCTTAAAGGTCTGCCTGTCCCCCCTTGAAGGCCTGTCCTCCCCTTGTAGGCCTGTCCCCCCCTTGAAGGCCTGCCTGTCTCCCCCTTGAAGGCCTGCACCCCCTTGAAGGCCTGTCCCCCCTTGAAGGCCTGCACCCCCTTGAAGGTCTGCACCCCCCCGAAGGCCTACACCCCCCCGAAGGCCTGCACCCCCCGAAGGCCTGCACCCCCCGAAGGCCTGTCCCCCCCTTGAAGGCCTGTCCCACCCCCTTGTAGGCCTGTCCCACCCCCTTGTAGGCCTGTCCCCCCCTTGAAGGCCTGCCTGCCCCCCCTTGAAGGCCTGTCCCTCCTCCTTGAAGGCCTGCACCCCTTGAAGATCTGCACACCCCCCCGAAGGCCTGTCCCCCCCTTGAAGGCCTGTCCCCCCTTGAAGGCCTTCCTGCCTGCCTGTCACCCCCCTCCCCGTTGAAAGCCTGCCTGCCTGCCCGCCCGCCCCACCCTGAAGGCCTGATGCCCCGACCCACCCCGAAGGACCGCTCGCCCCCCTGGCCTCCCCGCACCACCTATGAAGCAGCCGCAGCAGGATCACGACGTCAGCAATCCCTGCGCTGCTTAGGCGCTGCTTCCTGTGCCGCGGTCCCGCCCCTCCTCTGACATCAGAGAATGGGCGTGACCGCGGCGCAGGAAGCAGCGCCCAAGCGCTCAGGGATTGCTGACGTCACGATCCTGCTTCACAGGTGGTGCAGGAAGGTCAGTGGGGCGAGCGGTCCTTCGGGGGTGGGGGGGATTGAACGGCAAGGCCGGGAGCACCCCCTCAGGGCTGGCACCCGGGGCGTACCTCCCCCCCCCGCCCCCCCCCTTGGTACGCCACTGCCTGTAATGGGAGTTCTCCGTGGACAGCAGGATAAGTCAGCCACACGAACCCTCTGGTATACAATTAAAAGTGTGGCAGACAAAGCCGCGCCGACAAAAGCACACCAGACATATGCATGTCGCCAGTTCACCCTATTTAAAGCCTTATCTTTTATGCTCTTAGGGGGGGAATCCCCGACTACAGTTAGAAGTGCTGGCGCTCCTGTTGGGGGGCTTGGGGTGGGGGAAACCCCTAGCAGGATACAGAAGATGGTGAAGTGAGGTAAACTGGAAACATTCTCACTAGTGATTCTGCACATTAAAAGATAAGTAAAAATACTTCCTGTTGTAATGTTTTATTTAAATTGGTTTATACGATTATAATACAACAGTAAGTGATCAGCAATACATTAAGGAGGAGATGAAAAAAGGGCCAAGGATTGACATCATCACCCATTAAGCTTTGTAATTACACAATTAGTGCTTAATAAAGCGTGTTTTGGAGACCCTTTAGCCCTTTTTCCTATACTGGACACTCTTAAGTGGGGTGGTTGTGGGAAACCCCCATGCACTGAAAACTCTTGTTTTTCCCTGTTTGGGAGTTTTCAGTGTAGTGGGGGGGGGGGGTTCCCCCTACACCCCCACCCCATGGGAGCGCCAGCACTTCTAACTGTAGCAGGGGGTTCTTCCCCAACACCCCCTCAGTACTTTTGATGTGTCACCGAACCCTCCCAACCTCCCCTGGGGGCGATCCTGCCATCTCCAAGCTAAGACAAACACTGAAGAGCACAAGGGCTACACAATCCTATATACGGTAACCTGCCCATACTCAAAGGGGGCTTTTCTCCAAAAGCCTTACTCTGAGCTCTAGGAGAGCGAATCCAGATTGGGGTCGTCGAATGATGTCGCCAACATGTGGCTGATTTATCCTGCTGTCCACGGAGAACTCCCATGACAGGTAGATAACTTCACTTTATTTGCTTTTGCAAAGTTTTAATGTTCTCCTCCGCCATTCCCGATTTTATTCCCAGCTCTGAAACATGAGTTTTAAATTGTGTGACTTTATTTGTAAGGTTAGAGAGTTCCTCTTTTATATTTTCATAGTTTATTAAAATTTGATAAAACGCTTCTCCTGGAATACAAAGCGTTGTACATTAAAATTTTAAAATATGAATAGGGATCAAACAACAAATAATGAACATAGACCTTCCAAGACTGACAGTGTCTTCCTTGGTGTCGTATATGATTTCTTATAGCGCTCTCAGCTCCTCTAGGATTTCAGCACTAGTGCCATTTTCCAACGTCGGGAGACATGTTTTAGATGGTGATCTCGGTTCTGGCTTATGCCTCTTTCCTGTCTCATTGGAAGCCATTCTTCGCCCAAAATAAGTAGATGAGTGAAGAGTATAGTAGTTAAACTCTCTTCTGGTAAGTTGTTATAATCAGCATGGTTGTCAAATTTTCTCTGTTTTCTTAATTAATTTTGCTGTGAGGAGAACTGCTGCCAGAAGGATGCTGGGCTGTATAAAGAGAGGCGTAGCCAGTAGAAGGAAGAAGGTGTTGATGCCCCTGTATAGGTCATTGGTAAGGCCCCACTTGGAGTATTGTGTTCAGTTTTGGAAACCGTATCTGGCGAAAGACATAAGAAAACTTGAAGCGGTCCAGAGGAAGGCGACGAAAATGATAGGCTTGCGCCAGAAGACATATGAGGAGAGACTGGAAGTCCTGAATATGTATATCCTAGAGGAGAGGAGGGACGTTCAAATACTTAAAGGGTATTAACGTAGAACAAAATCTTTTCCAGAGAAAGGAAAATGGTAAAACCAGAGGACATAATTTGAGGTTGAGGGGTGGTAGATTCAAAGGCAATGTTAGGAAATTCTACTTTACGGAGAGGGTGGTGGATGCCTGGAATGCACTCCCGAGAGAGGTGGTGGAGAGTAAAACTGTAACTGAGTTCAAAGAAGCGTGGGATGAACACAGAGGATCTAGAATCAGAAAATAATATTAAATATTGAACTAAGGCCAGTACTGGGCAGACTTGCACGGTCTGTGTCTGTGTATGGCGTTTGGTGGGGGATGGGCTGGGGAGGGCTTCAGTGAATGGGAGGGTGTAAATGGGTTGGAGTAGGTTTTAACGGAAATTTCGGCAGTTGGAACCCCAGCACAGTACCGGGTAGAGCTTTGGATTCTTGCCCAGAAATAGGTAAGAAATAAAATTAAAAAATTTAATTGAATCAGGTTGGGCAGACTGGATGGACCATTCGGGTCTTTATCTGCTGTCATCTACTAACCCTCCGATCCAAGTGCAATCCGTTTGCATGCAGGCTGACGAATTCACTAAAGGCCTGCTTACAAAAAATTCATCCAAATATCTTAACCCCTCTTCACCTTCCTCCAGATAATTCTCCCCTATAAAATCCTCCCCAAATCACCTACCAAGTAAACAGATCCCTGAAATGCATTGTAATCTTACCTACTCTAAATGTAATCTATTGTTTATATCACACAGTTCTGCACTGTCAATTTGCTATCCAACTTGTAAATCCCCTCGGAATCTTTCCAGCTATATCTCCTCTGTTGTTAAAAAAAAAAAAAAATTGTATCTTCACTGGAAAATGTCCAGTCAAATCTTTTGTAATCCGCCTTGAACTGCAAGGTATAGGCGGAATAGAAATCCATAATGTAATGTAATGTAATACAAATAGAGACAATCGTTGACACGCTCCCAGCCAACTTCAAGGATCGCTAAAGCCCTGACAGTAGTGACAGGAGAAACAGCCTCCTGTCACTGCTGTCAGGGCTTCTGCCGCTGGCTTTTTAAAGTTTTTTTTTCATTGGGCAGATATTTTTCGTGTTTTGCACACGCAAAATATCTGCCTGATTTAAAAACAAACAAACAACAAAAAAAACCTTCCCCTCCCAACAAGTGCCCCAAACACCCCTCCTTCCCCAAACTCCATCAAAAATTTGCCCCGCCACCACCGGTTAAACCCTCCCAACTGGCCCACTGCACCACTCATCCGAATGGCCCACTGCGCCACCCACCCGACAGGCCCACCCCCGGCCGGGCCAGGCCCGAACCAGCACTCCCTATTTCAAAGTCGGGAACAGGAGGGGTGCTCGGTCCCTCCTTCTCCTTAGGCTTCCCACGAAATCTTCTGGGAGCAGGAGGAACTGCAAAGTGCTCCTGCCCCTCCTCATGATGCACTGCCAATGTGGGCAGGACCGCAGCAGAGGAAACAGCTCAAAGCACTGCAGTACAAAGAGCTGTAACTGCGATCTTTGGCTGAAGCTGTAAGGTAAATGGTTAGGGAAGGCCAGGGGGAACACAGAGGCCTTCCCAGGGGGGGTGCACAGTCTTTCGGGGTGTGGGACAGGCCTTGGGGGGGTGCAGGCCTTCAAGGGCTAAACAGGCCTTTAAGGGGGGGCAGGCTTTCAAAGGGGGGAAAGGCAGGCTTGGGGGGGGCAGTCCTTCAGGGGGTGGGACAGGCCTTGGGTGGTACAGGCCTTTAAGGGGGGAACAAGCCTTTAAGGGGGGGACTGGCCAGGGATGGTGGTATAGTCCTTCAGGGAGGACAGGCAGGCCTTCAAGGGGGGACAGGCCTTCAGGGATGGGGGTACAGGCTTCAGGGGGGACAGACCTTCAGGGGAGGGGGGCCCTGGTGTAGAAGTACACAGAGGGAGGGAAGGGGGTTCAAAGAGATGTGTATATGCCAGACTTTGGGGGGGGGAAGAAATAATGAGTCTAAAAATAGAGGAGAGGGAGAGAGATGATGGACAATGGGATTTAGGGAGGGAAGGAACAGAAAGGGAGAGAAGTTGGACACAAGAGATGGTGTGGAGGGGGGGGGGAATAGAGATACTGGATAGGTGGGTAGTTGGGAAAAGAAAGGGAGAGATGGTGGACCCTGGGGTGGTGGGGAAGGAGGGAGAGATGATGAATGAAAGGGTAGTTAAGAAAAGGTGGATCTGTGGATGGAGATGAAAAAAAGAAAAGATGCCAGACCTCCAGAGAAGGGAAAAGAAACGGAAGGGGAGGACAGAAATGGCAGATGGATGGTTAGAACGGAGAAAGAAGAAAGAAGAAAACCGTGGCAAGCAAGTTATCAGAAGACAATCAGAGCCTGGAACCAACAAGATTTTAATAATGACCAGACAACAAAAGCTAGAAAAACTAATTTTATTTTCCATTTTGTAATTACAATATGTCAGATTTGAAACGTGTATCCTGCCAGAGCTGGTGTTAGATCGCAAACGTGAGCTAGGATTTAACAGAGAGAGGAAAATCTTTTTTGTTTGTTTATTTTGTTTACACCACAGCGCCAGGGTGGTTAGGAGAAGGCAAAGGGAGTGAAGAGGTTATAAAATAAACCTACCAGGATGTTTGAAAAAAACACCCAATTGGGCAGGAAAATCGAATCGAATCGAAAAACCAATTCAGTAGGCTGAATCGAATCGAATCGAAATTTTTTTCCCTGAATCGGGCAGCACTAGTCCAGAGGAAGGCTACTAAAATGGTCTGTGGTCTTTGTCATAAGGCGTATGGGGCAGACTTAAAGATCTCAATATGTATGCTTTGGAGGAAAGGTGGGAGAGGCGTTTAAATACCTACATGGCATAAGTATGCATGAGTTGAGTCTCTTTCATTTGAAAGGAAGCTCACCTGCCCCTCCAATTTCCCCTTCCAATCCCACCCAACTCACGCCCTCCTCTCTCACCAGTTCAGTAAGGACCAACATGTCCAACTTCACAGGAAAACTTTTAACCCTCCTCCTTCTTTACCTACTTAGCACAAGGAACTGGATCACCAGAGTCTTAGCCTTCGAACCCATCCCTACCTACCTCACTTGGAACAGAATCACCAAACCAGGAAACCCACTTCTACCCTCCCGTACCCTCCATGATTACAAGGAATCAGGCCCCTTCCCAATCTCCATGGTCAATGCTTCCCGACACCTCCTTAGACCAACACACAAAAGAAACCGACTCCTAAGAAACCTACCAATTACAGAGCCCAGTACTCCCCCGGAACACCACACAATCTCTGGTGTCTATCTGAACATTCGCTCGGCTAGAAAGAAAGCCCAACTGATCAGAGACTGGCTAGAAGAAACCCACCTCAACATCCTCCTCTTAACCGGAACATGGCTAACTTCCGATCATTAGAGATTTTCTTCCTACAAGCTACAAAATCATTCCACTATCAAGACACACCAGGAGAGGAGGCGGCCTAGATATAATCCTCCGAGATCACTTCCAATTCCAAACTTTAGACTCTAAACTGACCAATGATCTGGAAATCCTCTCCTGCAAAATATCCAAAGCAGACTGTAAAGATAATCTGACCATCACAGTTTTCTACACCCCCCCTAACAAATGGAACCAAGCTAAAGAAGATCTCTATGAATTCCTCCTCACAAATTCCACCACTGGCACCCACACTCTTCTCGCCGGCGATGTAAATCTCCACCTGGAACAGGCAGAGAATTCCAACGTCTTTGACCTTCTCTCCTTCCTAACATCCCTAGGATTCTCTAAACCACCTCCAACTAAAACCCATGCTAAAGGACATCACCTAGACCTGATCTGCCTCCCCCAGCATAAGCTTTAAAGACGAAACCTGGACCACCATCTCTTGGTCATATCACCTCCGTTGCAACTTTAAATTACACTGGCTTAAAAAACAAATCCAAAGGCAACCAAGAACTATCCACAAAGAAAAAACAATATGGACTAGAGGTTGAAAAGAATTAGGTCACAATTACTGCCCCACACTCTCTCTCTGTCATTAGCAAGACAGATGCATCTGGGGACAATATCTTAGAGACAAAAATTCTCCCAAACCTGTCCAGTTTATTGAATGTTCTGTGACTCTTTTTATATCATTTTACATGAGTCAATGTTGTCAGCATGTGTCAGCATGTGACATAAATACAAACCATATATGGACACAGATCACATGAAACTTTAAAGAAATAACAAACATCTTACTATCTAAAGGCTGAAGTCCAAAGGGTGCTCTGCATCGCAGACACTTTTTGTTATCTAAAGCTTCTTACAAAAACAGCTTATGAAAACAATTGAATTCACTTCACAACAAGATAACACACATCTCTCAAACATAAAATGGCCTTGCAGTATTTCAGAGAAGGAAAAACAAACAGGGTCTGGTTTTCTTACAGCTTCAAACACAGCCTAAGAAAAATTACACGTGTCCCTTCAATCCCCTCTTACATCATGAAAATGATGTCATAAATGCACAGCATGAGCTGGGAGGGAGAGATACTCTAGATACGTCTCTCGAGGAGGGATTTTAGGAGCTGTAATACGAATAACACAGTGCATGAGCAGTCGAAAAATTACATAAGAGACAAGAGTGCAGATAATAATAGAGATTATAACAATAAAAAGGTCTTTTACCCAACCCTGCATTCAACTAAAGTACTGATCCCAAGAATTAGATAAACCAGAGTTATGTTTGAGCTCAGCAGAGAGGTCTTCTAATTTCTGAATGGCCATAGTAACCTTTCCTGTAGGACCTGTATTGTCAGGAATAAAAGTGTAACACCATAAAGTACTGGGAAGAATTTTACAGACACCCCTCTTCTCAGCTAGAATCATATCCAGGGCCATACGATTTTGAAAACCATCTGAGAAGTGGGGCCTAATTGATCAGCAATACCTTGCAAGGCATCCCTAGAGTCTTCACAAAGCATTGCTGATTATAATAAATTTAATTAATCCAATCAACATTCTTATTAAGAACATAAGAACATAAGAAGTTGCCTCCACTGGGTCAGACCAGAGGTCCATCCTGCCCAGCGGTCCGCTCCCGCGGCGGCCCATCAGGTCTGCGACCTGTGAAGTGGTTATTGACCACTTCCATAACCTACCTCAAGTTCTATCTGTACCCCTCTATCCCCTTATCCTCCAGGAACCTATCCAAACTTTTCTTGAACCCCTGTACAGAGTTCTGGCTTATCACCTCCTCCGGAAGCTTGTTCCATGTGTCCACCACCCTCTGGGTAAAAAAGAACTTCCTAGCATTTGTTCTAAACCTGTCCCCTTTCAATTTCTCCGAGTGACCCCTAGTGCTTGTGGCTCCCCACAGTTTGAAGAATCTGTTCTTATTCACTTTCTCTATGCCCTTTAGGATTTTGAAGGTTTCTATCATGTCCCCTCTAAGTCTCCTCTTCTCCAGAGAGAACAGCCCCAGCGTCTTTAACCTGTCAGCGTAGGAGAAATTTTCCATACCTTTTATCAGTTTAGTCGCCCTCCTCTGCACTCCCTCGAGTACCGCCATGTCCTTCTTGAGGTACGGCGACCAGTATTGAACACAGTACTCCAGGTGCGGGCGCACCATTGCGCGATACAGCGGCATGATGACTTCCTTCGTCCTGGTTGTGATACCCTTTTTGATGATGCCCAGCATTCTGTTTGCTTTCTTTGAGGCTGTTGCACATTGCGCCGATGGTTTCAGTGATGTGTCAACCATCACCCCCAGATCCCTTTCAAGGTTACTCACCCCTAGCCGTGTTCCCCCCATTTTGTAGCTGAACATCGGGTTCTTTTTCCCTACATGCATGACTTTGCATTTCTCTACGTTAAAACTCATTTGCCACTTATTTGCCCAGTCTTCCAGTCTCGTTAGGTCCCTTTGCAGGTTTTCACAGTCTTCTGTGTTCCTAACCCTGCTGCAGAGTTTGGTGTCATCAGCAAATTTGATAACCTCACATTTTGTCCCCGTCTCCAGATCGTCAATAAATATATTGAACAATAGAGGTCCCAGCACCGACCCCTGTGGAACTCCGCTCGTGACCCATTGCCAGTCTGAGTATTGGCCCTTTACTCCAACCCTCTGTTTCCTGCCTGCCAACCAGTGTTTGATCCATCGGTAGATATCCCCTTGCACCCCGTGGTTCCACAGCTTTTTTAGTAGCCGTTCTCGAGGTACCTTGTCGAAGGCTTTTTGGAAGTCAAGGTAAATGATGTCTATGGATTCCCCCTTATCCATCTGTTATTAATAGTAACAAAGGGAATAAGGGACTCAAACCCAGCCTTAACCTGATCTTGGGCCTTAAATTCATCTGGGATCCCTCTTGGGACCCCTATAGCATCTATGTATACATGCGGATCAAAACTACCAAGGAGATCAGATTTATGTCGAGACGGAAAAGAGGAAAAAACATATGAATAGGAAGGGTGCCCTTCAGAAAGAATATGCAGGAGCATGGTAACCTTAGCTAAAGTGCACTGGCCTATCCACTGGCTGGGTAGCTTAACACGGAGCCAAAAGTCTCCATAGAGCCAGTAAATATCACCTAGGGTGAAAATCTGATGCTGCAACAATGGGGCATACCTATGATCCAAGACAGAACAATAACCTGGGGGTAAATTACCTACAAAACTACCCTGTGTCAGATTAGAAACATGACATGTGTAATTACCCTTATAGATGGTAACGGCAATATCAAGCTTTTTCTGTCCAGGCCGCAAAAGGTATTTAGAACACCACAGTGTACAAAGGGGATAGGTAAAATTAAAGGAGGTAGATAGATCCCGTAAGAGCTAGACCCACCCTTAAACCACATGCCCATAATATACATACCTTCATCAGTAGGTCTAGGGTTGTCAATAGTAAGAGAAAGCTTAATAATTTGTGCAGGAACACTTTTCCTATAACAGTTTCCAACATTACGAAGGGTCATACAAGTAAGCAGTGATTTACCATTTTGGTACACTTTTTTTCAGAGCACTTTCTGGTTTATAAGCCCAGTCAGTATCAATATTCCACCCTACCGCTCCCCAGAATACACACTTACCCCCCAACGTGAGTCAATAACACATATATATACATATGTCTTTAGTTTTAGGAATCTCTGAGGACCAATGGCACAGCCTTGGGATATCAATTGATGAACAGTCCACAATGTCACAATACTCAAAAGTGAAGGTGACCACGTGCACACTGCTGGAAGTAAACCAAAGGGTAGTATACTGTCTGTCTTTCTGGATTCCAATTGAAGGGCAGCCCTTGGAAGGGAGTCCAGCTTGACGTCGTGTTCGCAAAGAGGTGCCGGGGGTGCTGTTTACAGCAGGAGTGTCATTTACAGATGGGTATGGGCAGAAAGTGTCGTGAACCCAGGACACATCATCCCTGTAGACCCAGTTAGAAATGATCCATACAGGAAGAAAAACTAGCAGCAGCGTTGCCAGTAAGAGAATGATAAAGTTGGTAGAATGCTGCAATGAGATCATCATGTTGTTCCACTAGAGGAGATGAAATCTGCGCAGGGAAGACTTGCTTCTGGGGTTTTAGGTTAACCCTCTTCAAGCGACTTGCGTGGATCCAAACAGGAAGCTCCTCAGTGAGTACAGCGGTCCTGGTCACAGCGATCGCAGTAGTGGGAAGGCCAAAGGGGAAATCCGTCTGCTTCCTATCCTTGAAAAGCTTCTGGACGATCACCAGGCTGGAAAAAATGGGTAGGAATCTGTGGAGAGAAAGGAGAAGTGCAAGACACGTTTCTTTGAACAAGCCCTAATATTTCAATGAGCTTTTGGATGTATTCCTCCTTTATCAAGGGAAGATCACTACTCTCAACTATTGAGGGTTTGTCTACCCATGGGGAGGGGAAAGGTCATCCCGTGAGAATCTCAAAGGGAGAGCAGCCAGATGTCTGTACATACAGAAAGAGATACACCGAAAAGAGTCCAAATATCATTCAGCAGCTGTACTCCAATGTGATCCAAATAAGAGATAGAAAACAAGAGAGAAACCATGTTGCCTGTACTGAATGTGGCAACATGTTACAATACCAATACATTTACTTGGTATAGCTATGGCAAAAGAGAGACAATATTCAGTTACTTAAGGTTCTTAATTGAACAATCCAAAAAGATATGTTTTTGCGTGCTGCATATAACTATTATGGCACTTCAGAGAGACCATACTGATGTACTGAATGTATTCAGAAATGTATACTGAATGGATCATATGTAGGGAGCACCACGAAATAAACGCTGTATAAAATAAAACTTTTTTTTAAACATATAACCCCTAACTAAGCTACATTTAGAATATGAAAGCTATAAGTAAAAAAAAAATATTGCGCAGTTAGGCTAGTAAGAAGTGGAAAAAGAGCTCTAGAAATGGCCAATGTTATGTATCCTGGGGTACTCACTAAACTAAAGCAAGGAGACATGACACAGACAAAACATAAAGTTTTAAGCGTGAAGCTATTATTCCATCTGTCAAGTGTGCAGGGCTGAATTTAACTCTGCAAACACATTGATATAAAAAAACCAAAACTACAAATAATGTATATCATAACCATCTCATATTCGGAAAAAGGCATAAAGCTAATGTCTCTTTGGAGCGTCTCTATCTCTGCAGTGATAAAGAGGACCCTTGGAAAACATTAGAAATATCTGTGCCAAAACTGATCTGGGATGGCTATGTATATATCCGAACTACTGCTAAGAAAAAGAAAAAACATTTTAAATTAGCAACATCCTAATTTCAGCTAAAACAATAGAAAGGAATTGTGTTTTCCAATTTGTTTTCAATTCACAAACGTGCCAGCTGTAGCTATCGAGCTATATATATCTGTATCAAGGAGCAAAAGGTCAAGAATGAAAATATCACTAGCAAGAAGTTAAAATGTCGAGCGAGCACTGCGATAACCAATACCATGATATTGGGCAATGAATAAGGGAGAGCTAGCAGCTGGTATCCAGGGTTTCCCTTCTTTGCACCAAAGTCCGTCCAAAAGGGCGGCTTTGGGCACCTGCCTGCCAGGCATCAAGTTCAGAGGGGGATAGTGGGGTGACCAAGGGTCAGAGGAGTAACCATCTCTACCACCATAGCACATGCAGCCAGGGCTCTCAAGCAGGCAAGCATGCCATGAACTTGAACAGGAGTGACTGAAAAAAAAAGGCAACAGAGCGTAACTTACCGCCATGTTCTCCCTTCATGGTGTTACAATGGTCCCGAACAAAGAGATGAAACATATGGTCATAATCAGGAAGACCCAGGCCTGGGCTAGAAACCAAAGCACATTTCAAATGCCCAACATTTCATGAGCCCATCTGATAAGATCAGTCATTTCAGAACCCAGGGTCTGTCTCAGAATCTGGTCATGGAAGGAACAATCAGAGATCCATTGGCGGCAGTAACCAATCATATCAAGAAAAGTAAGCATGTCTTTCTTGGTAGCTGGGCGGGGCAGACCCAGAACAGCAACAATGCGGGAAGTGCAGAGTTTCCCCTGACCATGAGACAGGACAAAACCCAGGTATTTCACTTCAGATTTACACCAGTGCAGTTTATTTCGTGACACCTTGTGACCACACACAGACAACCATTGTAAAAGGTGCAAACTATCAGCCTGACAGGTCTCCTGAATTATGGAACACAAAAAGAGGTACAGGATGAGGACAGAACCATGAGGGGCAGTCCATGGCTGTAGAATAGCCCGGAGGACAATGGAGAACACCACAGGGGAGTCAACATAGCCCTGGGGCATTCCACACCAGGTATACTGTTGCTTAAAGGTGAAGGCAAAAAGGGGCTGAGAAGCCTCATCAACAGGGACTGAAAAAAAACATTCTTTAGGACAATGACAGAGAAAAAAACCATTGGCTGCCGGTGGAATGGAGGAGAGGAAGAAAGGAACATCAGGGACAATAGGTGCAATGAGAATTACCAAAACATTAACAGCCCTAAAGTCTGGGATGAAGCGTATTGTAAGAAGAGATGGTGGTTTTGATAATACCGGAGGAAAGAAAAGAGACAATCAGTGGAATCATGATTCTCACAGTACTGCTTACAACATTGTCAGTGGAAGCCCAAACCGGGAAGTCTGGGGGAAGGGGCAAAAGCATTCATGCACGGACCCTGATAATGAAAGCAAAGAACAACAGCAAGGCTGGCAATCAAAAGTGCATTTGTACTTTATATAATTCAAACTGCCAAATAGAAAAATGTGGATTTCAGTCAGAAAGAGAAAACCAGAATCACATTCCTTAAGGTCAGTAACTAGGTATCCAAATAAGCACAGAGAAAATTTACAACTTGCTAATCTTCTAAAAACAAAACAAAATTTTGCCAGCACAGAACACAAAGGAAGTAGCTGTAGAAGAAACGCACAAAATGAGTCAGGATCAAACTATTATATGTTCGAAAGGAAGACAAGAAACAGTTCTTGTGTACAAGCTGCGAGGGACAGATCTTAGACTGATTCAAACACCACTTGCAATTCATTCCACATAACAGCATGTCCTACCTCAGTGTTAACACAGTCTCTACGGTTGTTGTGTAAAACACAGTAAATCACAAATAGTCAGGCTTACTTTGTTTAAGAGTACAGACAGTCAAAGTTCACTATGTAAAGAGAATAGATCTCAAATGTCTGCAGTCAAACCTCAGAGCAAATCATAGGGAGAGACTTCTGTGCAGACTATCATTGATCAAATGTTCTCTCAGAGAAACTATTCAAGTGAACAATTTTGACTGATATAACCAAAGACAAATTTTTTCAGTGCTTATTGCTTAAGTGATTGTTGATTATAATATTGAAAAAATACTTAGCTTGGGTCGAACTTCACAATCCAGCCCGCTCAATAGATATAATCCAATAAATTCAATATCCAATAAGACGGAAGATCTCCGTTTCGCCCGGAAATATATTATATCAGGCTTCTTTAGAAAATAAGGATTTGGTCAAGGACAGACACTCTTGTACCATCCATGACTAGCCACAGAGTCGAGCAGTGGTATAACTTTCAACCAACAGCTCGAAGCGGCAAACGCAAAACCTCAGTGTTAAACATATAAACAGTGCAAACGTATACGGGAAAGGATTGGTGACAGAAAGATGTAAGCTGAAGGAAGAATGTCACACACACACAGGCAACATAAGCCTTACAAGTCTCATCTGTCTAGGAGGGGGAGAATCCTAAGTGCCTTTATGACTCATTACAAAAACAATATAACAATGCAAAAATATTCGCTTATCTTACCTTATAAGCGAGGTACAGTAATAAGAGACAATAAAATCTTATACTCTATAAAATTTTTAACCTCACAAATGACAGAGTGGGCAGGGGGTTCTATAAATAATTTCATTCTTCCTGAAAGAATGGCAGCTGCTTATATTCATGAGGGGCGCTTCCCAAAAGTACCCCGAGATTTTTCCCCAAAAACTCCGTAATAGAACCCAAAGCTTGAACTTAAAATAAAGGGTGGGAACAGGACGCCAATACCAGTGAGTATTAAAGAACAGAAAAAATTCAGAAATACTCACAAAATATTGGTGATGTCATCTGTCCATCCCGGGCGGGCCCCCAACTGAAAAGAATTAGGTCCCTACTGCCCCACACTCTCTCTGTGTCATTAGCAAGACAGATGCATCTGGGGACAATATCTTAGAGACAAAAATTCTCCCAAACATGTCCAGTTTATTGAATGTTCTGTGACTCTTTTTATATCATTTTACATGAGTCAATGTCGTCAGCATGTGTCAGCATGTGACGTAAATACAAACCATATATGGACACAGATCACATGAAACTTTAAAGAAATAACAAACATCTTACTATCTAAAGGCTGAAGTCCAAAGGGTGCTCTGCATCGCAGACACTTTTTGTTATCTAAAGCTTCTTACAAATACAGCTTATGAAAACAATTGAATTCACTTCACAACAAGATAACACACATCTCTCAAACATAAAATGGCCTTGCAGTATTTCAGAGAAGGAAAAACAAACAGGGTCTGGTTTTCTTACAGCTTCAAACACAGCCTAAGGAAAACTACACATGTCCCTTCAGAGGTCAACTAAACCCTGATGAATTCTGGTCCCACTACAACCCAACATCCATCCCAGACCCAGACCCCAACTTCATCCCAGGTTGGAATAACTTCAGCACTCAGGTTCTAAACAAAAAGGCTCCACTGAAACGCTGCAGGAAAAAACATTGCTTATCTGCCAACTGGTTTAACGTCGACCTTCTAGCTCTGAAACGAGAAGTGCGCAAACTAGAAAGTGTGCAAATCAGGCACAGACAATGATAGATACTCCTGGCGCATAAAAGTCATTGAATACAAAAGAATGATCAAAGAGAAACGCTCCAAATATTACTCCCAATCAATCAACACCCCATCCCTAAACAGCAATAAACTCTTCAGAATAGTCAACTCCTTATTTGACACCAAGTCTCATAAAAGCTCCCCAACAGATCTTCCATCCTCCCCGACAAACCTAGCCAACTACTTTGCCCAAAAAATTCATAACTTAAAAACCTCTCTTGCAACGACAAGCACCAGCCCTTCAATCCATCTACTTACCCCAGACTACGAAGGTTCAACCGCCGACATGACCTGGAGTAGCTTCGAAAACCCAGACTGGAACCTATTTCACGAGCTATACACTAAATATTCCAAATCCAACTGCCTAATAGATAACTGCCCCCCCCCTTCAAAGTTGAGCTTTTCAATTGGGTCACCCTCTGCCTGTCCACTGGCTACTTCCCACTGGAACTCTGCCACATCCTCGTACCTCCAATCATCAAAAACCCCAAAGAACCACTCTCTTCAGCCGCCAACTACAGACCCATTGCCAACATACCCCTCTTCCTCAAAATTATGGAAGGCCTTGTCAACCATGACCTCATGTCCTACCTTGAGAAGTTTAACATTCTTCATGACTCCCAGTCTGGATTCTGCACTAACTACAGCACGGAAACCGTCCTAGCATCAATAATTGACTACCTCCTCCAACTTCTTTCCCTGGGAAACAGCGCACTGCTACTCCAGTTTGACCTTAGCAGTGCATTCGACCTAGTAGACCATGGCATTCTGCTTAGCTGCCTCGACTCTATAGGCATTTCGGGACAGGTACTAACTTGGCTCACAGGCTTCCTAAAAAAACCGCACCTACCAAGTCCACAATGAAGGAACCTTCTCCCATACCTGGTGCAACCCTTGTGGAGTTCTTCAAGGCTCCCCCCTATCTCCTTCCCTGTTCAATATTTACATGGCATCACTGGGACACATGCTATCGGACCGAAATCTGAAATCCTACATTTATGCAGATGACATTACAATCGTCATCCCTATCTCCTCATTGTCACAAGCAACAGAACAACACGTCTCATCAGTACTCACGATGGTCGAACACTGGACTACTCGGTTCAAACTAAAACTAAATCCAGAAAAAAACAAATTCTTCCTCACAAGTCCCAACCACAAATTAACGACCACCACCCTGCAAACTTAACGGTCTAACCTACCCTATCAAATCCACCATCAAAATTCTTGGAGTTATGCTGGACCGCTGCCTGACTTTCGAAGACCATACCAATGCCCACGTCAAAAAATGCTTTCACACCCTCTGGAAACTCTGCACCATCAAACATTACTTCGACTTCCCCTCCTTCAGACTGCTGTTCCAATCCCTAATCTTAAGCACCCTTGACTACTACAATATCATATATTTGGGCTCCTAGAAGAAAACCATTAATCGCCTGAGGCTCATCCAAAACACCGCCGTCCGCCTCAGGCTCAAAAAGTCAGACCATATTAGCCCTTTCTACAGAAAACTTCACTGGTTACCTATAGAAGCAAGGGTCATCTTCAAATTCGCCTGCCCTGCTTCAAAACCTTAACTGGCTCATCCCCGATATACCTGTCACACCACTTTGCATTCCCAGGCACCAATTGCACATGCAATACCTATCTGTTTACCTACCCATCCCCAAAGGGATGCATCTGCAAAAGATTCCTTAACAAAACTCTCTCATTCCAAGCTGGCAGATGGACTGATTGCCTGACCACCCTCATCTCATCTGCTCCATCCTATCCATCCTTCAGAAAATCTCTCAAATCTTACCTCTTTGATAAATTTCTCTAACCCCTTCCCTCCCCGCCTAATGACCTATCTCTAACCGCCTCCCTTCCTCCCCGATCTTCCCCTTCCTCCCCCCTCCTTCCCTCCCTCCGGCTTCCCCTTCCCCTCTTGGTACTCTCCTGTAATTGAAATTGGTTCCATTATACTTGTCAATCAATTCTCTGTATCCTCGCTATATTTGTACAGTCTTTTTGCACTATATCTTCGCTGCATATGTACAGTTTCTTTGCATTGTAAACCGCTTCAACTGCATTATACAGTCTCTTGCATTGTATCTTCGCTTATATATATCTTCGCTGCTTATGTACAGTCTCTTACATTGTAAACCGCTCTCAATTGCATTGTTCAGTCTCTTGCTTTATATCTTCGCTGCATATGTACAGTCTCTTGCATTGTAAACCGCTCTGAACTGTTTGTGGTGTTGCGGTATACAAAAATAAAGTTATTATTATTTATTATTATTAGGATAAAGTTAAGAGATGACAGAAATCTAAGGAAATACTTTTTTACAGAAAGGTTGGTAGATTCATGGAACAGTCTCCCAGAACAGGTGGTGGAGACAGAGACTGTCTGATTTCAAGAAAGTCTGGGATAGGCTTAGAGAGAGGAAGAGATAATGGTTACTGCATATGGGCAGACTGGATGGGCCATTTGGCATTTATCTGCCATCTGATTCTGTTTCTATACATAATGCACAGACAAATGGATTATGAATTTAGATGTATAAAGTAACGTTAGATAATCTTAGGTTTCGCATACAATTTGGTAAAGTTAACCTACATTTTCTTTTTTTCATCTTCAGTTAACCATGAGCCTTTTACCTTTTTTAAGGCATATTCATTTTCTTGTGTATAACTATTGCCAAACCCCATCCCACCCCTTTTTTCAAGGCACGCTGCTGAGCAGCACAAGCTAAATGCCGAGCCACCCATCCTAATCCTTGGCATTTAGGTCACGCTGCTCGGCAGCAGGGCTTAATAAACAGGAGTTAGTGAAGCATGTCTTTCTTACGAAATGCCTTATGGAATGACTTACACGAAGATCCCTTCAATTAGAAACTGCCTGTAGGCATGTTGACTCTCTTTTCATGCCTACAATGTGGAATCTAATCCCACCATCTATTAGATCACCGGAAGGAATATTGAGTTTCAGGAAAGCTGTGAAAACTTTTTTATATAGAAAATGTCTGCAAATATGGATCATGTCCTTAAAATTAACATTGGTATGGGTTTCATATATGCTGAATCTGTAGGAAACATATTTAATCTGTACAAAGGTATGTGTTCACTTACGTACGCACCTATTTTCTCATGAATTAAATCTTTTCCCTTACCTATTGTACTTTCCTTATTTGTATTCTTTTTTTAAAAAATTTGTAGTTCTCCCATTTTTTCCCAATGTTTTCAAGTTACTAGTATGTTTATTATCTAAAACATTTGTTCCCCAGCTATTTTAACTTATTATGTACAACGATTTGTACCTTTGGATAAGCGTTTAATCAAAATTTAAATAAACTATGAAACTATTATCTTGCTTTTGTGAAGCAATATAATAATAATAATAATTTTATTCTTATATACCGCCATACCAAAAAAGTTCTAGGCGGTTCACAACAAGGTGAGCTACATGGGATACAGATAAAATACAAATTAGAATAATGGACTTAAAAACAGATAAAGATAGAAAGCATTTATAATATAATGCAGAAAATACCGGCATGGCAGGAAAAGAAGTAATACATAGAACAGATAAAATACATCAAGTTGAATATAAGGAACTTGATTGAAAAAATGAAGCAGAATGCATTAAGATACCAGCCTATCAAAAAGTTGAGTCTTCAACAATTTTCTAAAATCAAGGTAGGAAGAGACCTCTAACATAATTTTTCCAAGCCATACATTCATTTTAGCGGCTTGAAATGAGAGGGTTCTCTCAAGGAACTTCATATAATGACAGGATTTTAATGAGGGATATGAAAACAAGTGCACTCTACGTGTGGTCTTTTTGGCGTGACTCAAAGATAAATGAGACACAAGATAACCCGGTAACAAACCCGAAACTGATTTATAACAAATACAAGAAAATTTGAACAGAATTCTCGACTCTATCGGCAACCAATGGAGTTTCAAATAAAAAGGAGTGATATGCTCCCATTTTTTTAAAACCAAAAATGAGGTGAACGGCAATATCTGAATCACTTTCAATTGTTTGAAAATTTTCTTCTAAGCACCTAGATATATAATGTTACAATAATCGAGAATACAAATGATAGAAGACTGTACCAGTAAACGAAAGGAAGTTTCATTGAAATACTTCTTAATGGTACGAAGCTTCCAAAGCACAGAGATACAAATCCGTGTGTTGTTCCAATGTGAGATGCTTATCCAGAGTCCCACCCAATATTTTTATGGATTCTTCTATATTATAGTCCAAACCATTCATTGTTGTTTCTTTAATCTTATTTTTTTTTGTTGCTGACATACTGTGTATGTGGACCTGTAACCCAGGCCTGCACAACTCAAAAATGATCTGAGGCCGAAACGAAGTCGGAAAATGTAGCGAGGGCCGCAGATAGTGGCCACGGCTTGAGGCACCTGGAAGTGCATGTGCATGTTGCTGTGATGACAGAGGTTTACATCTCGTCAACATCCGCACATGCGCAGAGGCCTTCCAGACAGGTGGTACCAGCAGGGTAGATGGCAGGAGAGGAGAGGCACTGGCTCCGGCTGATTGCCTACAGCCATGTTTGTCAACTACTTCAAGCTAAGTACCCCAACCACAGATCTCCAAGCTCTGTCCTAAACCCACCCAAGCTCTGCCCCAGATCCTGCCCCCTTTATTAATTGTAATGCAATTTTTTCCTTTCAATTTCCATATACACACAATACACATAGCAGATATAAATTCTCAAAACTGACACATTTCAATCACTAAATTGAATCATTTTTCCTACTTTGTTGTCTGGTGATTTCATTAGTTTCTGGTTGAACTTCCTTCTCACTGTGCATCCATCATTTTTTTTCACAATCCAGCCCCAGCATCCAGGTCTCTCTCTCTTTTCCCCCTGCTTACCCTCCCCAGATCCAGTGTCAGTTCCCTTTTGTATCTACCATCACCTCTGTTTCAGGTCTGAAGTTTCAAGTTTTATTTTAGTTTGATGAATCGCTTATTTCGTTTTACTAAGCGAGATACAAACAATAATAAAAAATATAAGCATATATTTAGAAATACCATTAAAATTTAAAATAATGGGTTAGACAAACAGACTTATAGACTAATCAACACACAAGGTAAAAAAGGGCAGAACTACAATTCAATGCTTTAAAGTACAGAGAAACTAAAAAAAAGTTTGAGAGACACTGTACTAGAGAGATGTGATCAGTACTAAACTTTTTAGCCCCTTGCAACCTAAGGGAACTTTAGAGGCCTAAAATTATACCTGTTCAATAGCTTTCAGCCTTGTAAGCAGCATGGCCCAGATTTTCTATAGGGTACCAATATTGACAGCCGCCAATCACATGTCAGTCACGCAATGGTGCCCTATATAGAATCATGTCTCTGTGAAAGATAGGCAATGGAAATGTAGGCCAGGGTTTTCCAGGCCTACATTTTTGGAGCCTATCTTTGCAGGTAATTGCAACTACATAGGTGCTGTAAAGCGTCTAATGCTACTTCCGGAAGAGGAGATAGCGGAACTACTGCAGCAAATTTGCAATCTATCCCTGAAAACAGGCATGATCCTGGAGGACTGGAAGATAGCCAACGTTATGCCCATCTTTAAAAAGGGATCAAGAGGTGACCCGGGAAACTACAGACCGGTGAGTCTGACCTCGGTTCCGGAGAAAATGGCGGTAGCACTGATAAAAGAAAACATCGATGAACATTTTGAAAGAAACGAACTTCTAATAACCAGCCAACATGGTTTCTGCAAGGGGAGATCATGCCTAACGAACTTATTGCACTTCTTCGAAGGAATTAACAAACGGATGGACAAAGGAGATCCCATAGACATCATATATCTAGATTTCCAAAAAGCCTTTGACAAGGTGCCCCATGAACGCCTACTCCGGAAACTGAAGAACCATTGGGTGGAAGGAGACGTACATAGATGGATCAGAAACTGGTTAGCGGGTAGGAAACAGAGGGTAGGAGTGAAGGGCCACTATTCGGACTGGAGGAGGATCATGACTGGGGTCCCGTAGGGCTCGGTGCTCCAGCCGCTGCTATTTAATATATTCATAAATGATCTAGAAACAGGGACAAAGTGCGAAATAATAAAATTTGCGGATGACACCAAACTATTTAGTGGAGCTCAGACTAAAGAGGACTGTGAAGAATTGCAGAGGGACTTGTACAAACTAGGGGAATGGGTGACGAGTTGGCAGATGAAGTTCAACGTTGAGAAATGTATAGTATTACATGAGGGAAACAGAGACTTGAGGTACAACTATACGATGGCAGGGATGTTATTAAATGAGAGTACCCAAGAAAGGGACTTGGGGGTAATGGTGGACATGACAATGAAGCCGATGGCACAGTGCGCAGCGGCCCCTAAGAAGGCAAACAGAAAGCTAGGCATAATCAAGAAAGGTATTACAACCAGAATGAAAGAAATTATCCTGCCATTGTATCGGGCGATGGTGCGTCCGCATCTGGAGTACTGCATCCAATATTGGTCGCCGTACTTTAAGAAGGACATGGCGTTACTCGCGAGGGTTCAGAGGAGAGCGACGCGTCTGATAAAGGGGATAGAAAACCTTTCATACGTTGAGAGATTGGAGAAACTGGGTCTCTTTTCCCTGGAGAAGAGGAGACTTAGAGGGGATATGATAGAGACTTACAAGATCATGAAGGGCATAGAGAGAGTAGAGAGGGACAGATTTTTCAAACTTTTGAATAATAAAAGAACAAGAGGGCATCAGAAAAGTTGAAAGGAGACAGATTCAAAATGAATGCTAGGAAGTTCTTCTTTATCCAATGTGTGGTGGACACCTGGAATGCGCTTCCAGAGAGCGTAATAGGGCAGAGTACGGTACTGGGGTTCAAGAAAGGATTGGACAATTTCCTGCTGGAAAAGGGGATAGAGGGGTACAGATAGATGTAATGTAATTTATTTCTTGTATACCGCTACATCCGTTAGGTTCTAAGCGGTTTTCAGAAAATTTACATTAAAATTATAAATAAGAGATAAGATAGGCACTTAGAAAAAATTCCCTAACTGTCCCGAAGGCTCACAATCTAACTTAAGTACCTAGAGATTAGTAAGGAAATGAAAAATAGATGAGAAAGAAAAAATAAAATATAATATTTTAACAAGACAGGATATGATTTAATTAATTTGGTAAGTATAAGAGATGAGAGAAAAATAGATGTGGAAAGAGGAACCATTGTATAATAGAATTCTGAAGAATTTTAAAAGATAGAAAATTGAACTGGACAAAGACTTCAGTTGTTAGAAAAAATTAAAATAAAAAACAAAATAAATTGGAGTGAAATAAAATTAAAAATATTGTCTTCAGTCAACAGTTTAGAGTCATAGATAAAGTGGAGTAAATAAATCTAGGAGGATCGATGTTAAGGAAAAAATAGTACTTCAGGTAATTAATATGGCTGATCGTCTTAGAATAATATGATTCCTTTTCAGTGATGTTTTCCAGTCTATACTTTATTTCACTCGATGTTTTGTCCAAGTCTCATCCTCCGTCATGAACGAATGCTGGTCGTTCCGATGCTTCTGCAGGGAGAGGGGCGGTGGGAGACGTCAGGGAGAGGAAGGCTGATCGGCTCGGTAGATCAGGACGGCAACATGATCTCGCGTTGCCTTCCTGATTACCAGTCGATCGCGATCGAGGTATTGGGCACCCCTGATTTAAGGTTTGCCTTCATTTGAACACACAATTCTGAAGATTTCCCACAAGAGGGCGCCATTGTCTCAGCCATCCCCATTTTTAATACAGTAATCAATGTGCCCAGTGCTGCCCTCCTGTGGTGCTTTTTCAGAATACAGGGTGGATAATGGATCCCTGACCCATTTTCACCTGTAGAAGTTAATAGAGCTTAAAAAATATATTATTATTGCATTTCCCCTCCCCCCCCATTTTTACGTTCAGCTGTCTGCTTCATCACTGAGTTCTTCCTCTAGCCATCTGTGCTGTATTCATATTTGACATGGCCTCAGGCTAGAGGGATCTGAAATTTACAATGGCAAGGCAGTTGTGTTCTTTTGGTCTTTTTTTTCCGTATTCCAGGAAGACAGGAAAAGTTAAAACAAACCTGTGTCATCTAACTATAAATCATTTAAAGAAACAGTATAAAATACAAATATTTTTTTAAAAAACCTTTATATGAAAGTACGGCAATATCACCATTGTCACATGGCAGATTCTCCTTCAATAATCGTTCTAATCCCTCCTCTCCCCACCACAAAGGCTCAGTAATGGCTGCCATGCGGCAAATGCTGCGATGCCCATTGAATCCCTATGGGCATTGGAGTGATTACCGTGGCCCGCCGCGATAATCGTCTTTGTAAACGAGGACTTATTCCAGAGATTGGGGACAGGACGGGTTAGATGATTACTGCACAGGTCCTGGACCTGTTGGGCCACCGCGTGAGCGGACTGCTGGGCACGATGGACCTCAGGTCTGACCCAGCAGAGGCTTTGCTTATGTTCTTATGTGTTAGGCTTAAGCGTAAAGTGCCTATGTAGGTGCGATTCCAGTGCCTTTTATTTAGGTACTGGTAGGCATTTTAATTTTACCATTTTTTATTGATTATTGATTACATTACATTAAAGTTAAATCACTTGCAAAAGCAACACAGAGGGAGAGATCTACCCATAAAAAAAGAAAAGAAAATAACTTTTTTTTTTAAAAGGAAAAAGATTTTAAAGATCTCTACCTCTACATAAATCCACCATTTCAAAAGGGAGAGAAGAAGAAAAAAGATAGAGGAGATCAATGAAGAAAAAAAATCTTTCCATATACAAAAACAAGGCTTAGTTGGATTTAAATAACACAGTGAAAACTCTTCACGCTAGTCATTGATTGTATTTCCAGTGGTTGGCTTCTTGAGATCCAAAAGGGACCTCAAATGTTCAGGCTGAAATAAACATCTAAATCCCAAGTATTTAATTACACATCTACATGGATATGCCAACATACAGTAAATGTAGCTTCCAACTTCTTTGTTTTCTTCTCTCATTGCTAGAAAGTCTTTCCTTTGTTCCTGAGTAGATTTTGTCACATCTAGAATCAACCAGATAAGCTGACCTCCAAAAATTGAATTATTAGTTTTGAAATATAATTTCATAATTGCATTTAAACCTTGTCCAGATACAAAATTCTTTAAGAAGCTAAAAACCAAATACAAATAGATTGAACTCTTAAGAACATAAGAACATAAGCAGTGCCTCCGCCGGATCAGACCATAGGTCCATCCTGCCCAGCAGTCTGCTCCCGCGGTGGCCCAAACAGGTCACGACCTGTCTGAATCACCAGAAGGGGCCCCTTTCCACCTTGGTTTCTCATTTAAGTCCTATCTTCCCATCAAAGTCCTCACCCTCTGGTCTTGCCCATGCACGACCTGGTTGGCTTTCTATACTTATTCCTGGTTAGCTTTCTATACTTGTGTTACATCCCAGCACCTCTCTCAGTATCCCACGATCCCTTTATCCCTCAGGAATCCATCCAATCCCTGTTTGAATCCATGTACCGTACTCTGCCTGATCACTTCCTCCGGTAGCGCATTCCAAGTGTTCATGACCCTTTGGGTGAAGAAAAACTTCCTTGCGTTTGTTTTGAACCTATCTCCCTTCAGTTTCTCCGAATGCCCCCTCGTACCTCTTGTCCCCTTCAGTCTGAAGAATCTGTCCCTATCCACCCTCTCTATGCCCCTCATGATCTTGAAGGTCTCTATCATATCTCCCCTGAGCCTCCTTTTTTCCAGAGAGAAGAGCCCCAGCCTATCCAACCTCTCAGCGTATGGGCAGTGTTCCAGCCCTTTTACCAGTTTCGTTGCTCTCCTTTGGACTCTCTCAAGTACCGCCATGTCTTTCTTGAGGTGCGGCGACCAATACTGAACGCAGTATTCCAGATGTGGACGCACCATCGCTCGATACAATGGCATGATGACTTCTTAATTAAAAAGACTTTATTGTGATAAGTATCTATAATAATAAAACCCTAGAGCGCACATGCGCTCTTGAAACTTTGTGATTCCTGGCGCCGTGAGGTGTACTTCTGTGGCAGTATTCTATTTGACACCTCACGGTGCTTGCAGTGGCTGGAGGCGCACGACTGTGCAGTTGTGTCAGCGCGGTCGGCTTTAGGCGCGTTTGGCGGTTTGTCGGACTTGCAGGAGAGTGGCGGTTGCGGTGGCGGTTTGACAGCGGCAGCTCCGGCATTTTCTCTCCTGTTAGTGGAGAGTGTCGGTTCCGGTGCTGCTTTGCAGGAGGGTGTGCAGCCGCTGTTACAAGATTTAAAAAAAAAATATGGCTGAGGGAAGTGGAGGGGGAGAGGGAAAGGGGGCTGCTTTGGAGGGAGGGGTGTGCTGGGAGGCCGACAGACAGAAGGGGGCCAGAAGAGACAGAGAAATACAGGCAGGGGGCTAAGGACAGAGAGACAGACAGAAAGAAAAATAGGGGGCCAGGCAGAGAGAGAGAGACAGAAAGAAAGACAGGGGTCAGGAAGAAAGACAGAGAGACAGAAAAACAGGGTGCCAGGCAGAGAGACAGACAGAAAGAAAAACAGGGAGCCAGGCAGAAAGTCAGAGAGACAGACAAACAAAAACTAGGGGCCAGGGAGAGAGACAGGGAGCCAGGCAGAGAGACAGCCAGAAAGATAAACAGGGGGCCAGGCAGAAAGACAGACACAGCCATCCACACAGCAGCCAAGGAAAGAGAGAGAGAAAGAATGACAGACAGACAGTGGGCCAGAAAAGACAGACAGACAGCCAGCAGCCAAGGACAGAGAGAGAAAGAAAAAAACCAGACAGATAGACAGCGGCCAAGGAGACAGAGAGAAAGAAAGAATGACAGACAAACAGAGGGCCCGAGAGACAGACAGAAAGTCAAACAAACAAGGAGCCAGAGAGACAGACAGAAAAGGAGAAAGACAGACAGAAGGAAAAACAAATAGACAAGGGGCCAGAGAGACAGATAGAAAGAAAGACAGACGGCCATCCAGACAGCGGCCAAGGAGAGAGAGAAAATGAAACAATGACAGACAGACAGGGTGCCAGAAAGACAGATAGACAGAAAAACAGACAGCCAGCAGCCAAGGAGAGAGAGAGAGAAAGAAAAAAAATACAGAGAGACAGACAGCGGCCAAGGAGAGAGAGAGAGAGCGAGAGAAATAAAAAAAAGACATACAGATGGCCAGCGGCCAAGGAGAGAGAGAAAAAGAAAAAAAGACATACAGACGGCCAGCAACCATGGAGAAAGAGAGAAAGAATGATATACAGACAGGGGGACAGAGAGACAGACAGAAATAAAGACAGACAGACAGCCAGAAGCCAAGAAAAGAAAGAGAGAAACAAAAAAAAAAGACAGACAGTGGTCTAGGGAGAGAGACAGAAAGAAAAGGGCCAGGGAAAGAGAAAGACATACATACAGAAATATAAAAAAAAAATAAATGCCTATCTCTACACATCTATTCTAGCAACTGTGGTGATTTGTGAGTGCCTGTTTCCTCCAGCAGCAGTTTCCCTATTGCTACAAGAAGCCTGCATCAGACCCTGCCAGAGCTGCTTAAAAAAAGGGAGATTTCTCAGATAAGCCAAGGGCGAGAGGTGTACTGGGGAGGGGGCCATGGAGTGATCTTGCATTGGTTTGAGTGAAGGGGGTGTGATTGGTTGGAATCAGGGAGTGATCTTGCTGTGCTTTGAGGGGAGGGGTGCGGTTAGTAGGGGGCAAGGAACAATCTTAATTTACTTTGGGGGAGGGGTGTGCTGGGGAGGTGGGCAGGGAGTGATCTTGCATTGGTTTGGGTAAAGAGGGTGTGCTTGCTTGGGGTCAGGCAGTGATATTGCTATGCTTTGTGGGAACAGGTTTGGTTGGTTGGGGTAGCGGAGTGATTTTACTTTTCTTTGAGGGGAGGGTTGTGCTTGGTTGCAGTGAGAGTAGTGAGTGTGCCAAAAAACCAAGCCCATCACTCATTCTGACTAAAAAAAAACTGTGATAGCACTCAGTGTGCCTAAAAAAACACAGTCCCACCACTCATTGTGCCTACAAAAACAGTACCAGCATTCAGTGTACCTAAAAAAACAGTGTCACCAGTTAAGTTTCGAGTACCTCCAGATCACCCTCCAAGAGAGTGTCCTTCCAATCAGTTGCAACTTCTTCTTCTTCTTCAGGAAGCTCAGGCTCTTCTTCGCCTTTGAGCTGTCGAGGAGATTCCTCTTTCTCAGCGGAACTTGGGGTTCTACTCCCGTTACTTTCTAGTTCCAAAGAAGACGGGGGATCTGCGACCGATTCTGGACCTCAGAGCTCTAAACAAATTCCTGGTCAAAGAGAAGTTTCGGATGCTCTCCTTACCCACCTTATATTCCCTGATGGATCAGGGAGATTGGATGTGCTCGCTGGATCTCAAAGAGGCTTATACTTATATCTCCATTCATCCAGCCTCTCGCAAATATCTCAGATTCCAGGTGGGAGATCTTCACCTACAATACAGAGTCCTTCCTTTCGGACTCGCCTCTTCCCCCAGAGTCTTCACAAAATGTCTGGTGGTGGTGGCTGCAGCTCTTCGCACTCAAGGTCTTCAAGTTTTTCCATACTTGGACGACTGGCTAATCAAAGCCTCCTCTCATCGAGAGGTTATTGCAGCGACCCAACAGACTATTCTGTTCCTCCAAAGTCTGGGGTTAGAAATCAACTTCCCAAAATCCCAGTTGACCCCCATCTCAATCTCTCCGGTTCATTGGGGCCACCCTGGATACTGTCTGCCTCAGAGCGTTTCTACCTCCATCACGTCGAGATACCTTCCTTCGCTTTGTCATCGGGTGTATCATCTTCCATCAATTTCTGCAAAGCAAATGATGGTTCTATTCGGCCACATGGCTTCTACAGTTCACGTGACTCCTTTTGCCAGACTTCATGTTCGTATTCCTCAGTGGACCCTGGCATCCCAGTGGCAACAGGCGATCGACCCGCCTTCTCAACAGATTATAGTAACTCCTTTGTTACAGCAGTCTCTCCGCTGGTGGATGCTCTCTTCCAATCTTTCCAGAGGTTTACTGTTCCACACTCTACCTCATCAGAAAGTTCTCACAACGGACTCATCCACTTACGCTTGGGGAGCCCATATCGAAGGCCTTCGTACCCAGGGTCGGTGGACTGCACAGGACTGTCTTTGTCATATTAATTTGTTGGAACTCAGAGCGATTTTCAATGCTTTCAAAGCTTTTCAACACCTTCTTCACGACACTGTAGTTCTTGTGCGGACGGACAACCAGGTGACCATGTATTATGTCAACAAACAGGGAGGAACGGGATCTCATTCCCTGTGTCAGGAGGCTCTGAGGATGTGGACTTGGGAGATTCATCACAACATCTTTCTCAAAGCTGTCTATATTCAAGGTCAACACAATTGTCTGGCGGATGGCGAGAGTTGGTAGGCCCTGCGGGGAAGAAAAGCATGGAGAGAGAACTCGGCGCCGGCTTGTTCCCGATAGCAGCAGTGGCAGCCTATTCCCCAGTGGGTGGCCAGTTGTGCACCCCCTTGGGGCGTGCACCTGGGGGGGACCGCCCCCTTCTAGGTATGCCACTGAGTGATATACCTCAATGTTCTGTTCTTGGGCCTGTTCTATTTAACATTTTTATAAATGATATTGCTGCAGATACCAAAATCTGCAATAGATACCCAGAATGGTGTGAATAACATGAAGAAAGACCTGGGGAAGCTTGAAGAATGGCCTGAAATTTGGTAGCTAAAATTTAATGCTAAGAAATGCAAGGTCATGTATTTGGGCTGCAAAACCCAAGGATTGGTGCAATTTAGGGGGTGAAGAACTTATGTGCATGACAGAAGAGCGGGACTTGGGTGTGATTATATATGATGATCTTAAGGTGGCCAAACAGGTTGAAAAGGTGACGGCTAGAAGGATGAAAGCTAGAAGGATGCTACCATAGGGAGGCGCATGGGCCAGTAGGAAAAAGTAGGTATTGATGCCCCTGTATAAGACTCTGATGAGACTTCTTGTAGAATATTGTGTACAATTCTAGAGGCTGCACCTTCAATAAGATATAAAAAGGATGGAATTGGTCCACAGGAAAGCTACTAAAATGGTGCATGATCTTCATCATAAGGATAGGGGGACAGACTTAAAATCTCAGTATGTCCTTTAGTTCCCTTATGTTGGAATCCCTTCAGATCTTGCCATTTGAGGAATACACAGAGATATAAACTATCATTCCCTTCTTTTAAGGGTATTAAATTTATAGAAAAGCTTAGTCAGTCTTTTGCCTTCAAGCTGGTAGAGATGTGGAATGGACTTCCTGACTCCATTAGACTGCTAGACCAGCTATAAAAATTTCGTAAAGCCCTGAAAACTCTGCTGTTTAAACAAAACTTAAATGGCTTACCTATCAAAGAACTGACGATAATCCAGCTTTTTTTTTTTTCTATGCTCTCTTTCTTATGTATTCTAGTCTTAATTACATGTGAACTGAGTCGAGCTCCGTTGGGAGATGAACCGGTATATAAATTGAAGACTAGATTAGATGTTTACTGTGGAAGAAATGCACTTGGGGGAGATATGATAGAGACATTTAAATACCTATATGGGTTATATGTTCTTTCAGGATTTCCACAGTTGGCATTATGCTTGTTGTAGGTTTCCAGGTCTCGCTGCATCTTGTCAGGTAGAACCAACATTTCAGCCATCATGTTGTGAGGTCTGCAGTTTGTCTTTATATAGTAGGTACTCAAACTTGATTGGTTGGGACTTGAAGTGGATGAGACGGTAAAGTCCGTTGGTCACAAATTTGGATTTTGGTGGTAAAATCGGTTGGTCTCAGCATGATGGCTGAAACATAAGTTCTACCCGACAAGATGAAGTGAGACCTGGAAACCTACAACAAGCAAAATGGCAGCTGCGGAAATCCTGGAATTCCCAGCTTCACTGGGAAAACATCTTTAAACTCACCAGAGACGTTTTCATTCTATGGGGTAAAGAGATCAACTGATTTTTCCACCAAAATTCATATTGGTGATCAACAGATTTTCCTGCCTCATTCACCTCAAGCCCCAACCAATCGGGTTTGAGGACCTACTGTATAAAAACAAACTGCAGCCATCACAACATACCCTGAAGAAAGCCACAGCATGATGGCTGAAAAGCTGCTTCTTCCTGACAAGACACAACAAATCCTGTAAACTTGCAACAAGCATTACGCCAGCTGCAGAAACCCTGAGAGAACATTGTTGATCTGGTTTGACAACTGCTACTATTACTATTAATTATTTCTATAGCGGTGCACAGAGTCACAAAGAAAAAGAAAAGTTTCAAGTTTAAGTTTCAAGTTTAATAAGGATTTGATTGATCGCGTAATCAGAATTCTAAGCGATGTTCATATTACTAAAATTACAAAGTTTAAGGAGCAATACAACAAATGACAAAAGCTAAGTCTTGCAAGACTAATGACTAACACTACAGACCATGAAACACAAGGAAAGGAAGGGGAAGGAAATAAAATTGTTTGATAGTAAATAAGACATTCAAGGGAAAAACAAGAGGAAAGGAAAAATCAGTATGCTTCAAAGAAGCAATACAGTGAAGTTAAAATCAGGCCACAAAACTGGCTTACTAATTATTAAATGCATCCTTAAAAAGAAAGCTTTTTAATTTGCTCTTAAATTTCTCCAAGTTGCGTTCTTCCCTTAAGTAAATAGGGAGTGAGTTCCATGTTTAAGGGGCTGTGACAGAAAATCCAGGCTCAAAAGAGCTTACAATCTAGTTGAATAATATTTTTATTTCTCCACCTCCGATGATTCCCGCCCGACACTCCACCTGAGTGGCACGGTGGAACAAAAATCTGTGACAGTGGTGTCCCCGCGACCCAGAGAGTTGCTGTGGAGAGAAAAATCTCTTGTTTGACGTTCCACCTGAGTGGCAGGGTATATTTGAAAGACACAACAATGAAGCCGATGGCACAGTGTGCAGCGGCCGCCAAGAAAGCGAATAGAATGCTTGGTATAATCAAGAAAGGTATTGCGACCAGAACGAAAGAAGTTATTCTGCCGTTGTATCGGGCGATGGTGCGCCCGCATCTGGAGTACTGCGTCCAATTTTGGTCACCATATCTTAAGAAGGATATGGCGTTACTCGAGAGGGTCCAGAGGAGAGCGACACGTCTGATAAAAGGTATGGAAAACCTTTCATACGCTGAGAGATTGGAGAAATTGGGTCTCTTTTCTCTGGAGAAGAGGAGACTTAGAGGGGATTTGATAGAAACTTACAAGATCATAAAGGGCATAGAGAAAGTAGAGAGAGACAGATTCTTCAAACTTTCAAAAAATAAAAGAACAAGAGGGCACTCGGAAAAGATAGAAGGGGACAGATTCAAAACGAATGCTAGGAAGTTCTTCTTTACCCAACGTGTGGTGGACACCTGGAATGCGCTTCCAGAGGACGTGATAGGGCAGAGTACAGTAATGGGGTTTAAGAAAGGATTAGACAATTACCTACTGGAAAAGGGGATAGAGGGGTATAGATAGAGGATTACTGCACAGGTACTGGACCTGTTGGGCCGCCGCGAGAGCGGACTGCTGGGCACGATGGACCTCTGGTCTGACCCAGCAGAGGCATTTCTTATGTTCTTATGTTCTTATGATATTCAGGCACTTTTAAATGGAAATTCTTCAAGATCAGATATAAAACTTTAAAGGTAATACAAGCAGAAACTGTCAATGTAACTCTTTCAATATGGGAGTAACATGATCTAATTTCTTCCCATGAATAATACGGATTTACTGCCATGTTCTAGACAAGCTGAAGTATTTTCAGACTTAATTATAAAGCCAATGTATAAAGAATTACAATAGATGATATGACTTGTCACCAAAGCATGTACCAACTTAATCAAATTTTCACGAGTCAGAAGGGGCCTCAGCTGCCGTATTAATCGCAGTTGGAAATAAGTTTTGACAACATGATTTAATGGTTGATCGAACTTTAAAGCATTGTCACAGTGAAAACCTAAAGTTAGAATTTCTTCACTCAGAGGAATTTGAAGATTGCTAACAGATGAAGGAACAGATAAAGACCTTAAAACCAGGAAAAAGACTGCACATCTCAACCTGTTTAGACCGCATATCGTAACCTGTTTACACTAACCTGATAGGACTGCACATTGTAATCTGTTTACTTCAACCTGATAAGACTGTACATCTCAATCTGATAAGCCTGTACAATTCAGGTATAAGACTGTTATATCTAAGAGGAATACTGTTCCCTCGCCACCCCGCAATCTACCACACTCCTTATACCAGCTCCCCCAAAACAACCACCTTGCAAACCTCCAAACACCATCATGACCCGGCCCAATGCACATCATTGCTCCTAATCTATCTAATCATTACCAAGATCTGCACAGCCGACCCAACATACTCTGCTCCTATCCCAGTCCACCACTCCCTACACCGCACAGTAAAATCCAAATTCCATACCCTCACACACCATACTCCATATGACAGCCCAGTTACAGGTCCCCCCACGGATACATCCCTGCCACCCATCCCAAATCCTCCTCCCCCCCATAGATCAACCAAGCATGGCACGAAAAAACAAAGAACACTAAAAAAGCTAGCCTACTCCCATTACTCTCCAACAGACCACACTAACTACCAGAACCTACAAGGATTCTACCTAAACATCAGATCAATGAGAAACAAGTCCATTCTCATCAAAGACTGGCTATCTGAAACCAACCCTGACTTTGTACTATTCACGGAAACGTGGCTGCTCTCAGACAAAGATATTATTATCAAAGACTGCCTCCCCCCAGGCTTCAAGATTCTATCCCTAGCTAGAACTTGGGGAAGGGGAGGAGGGCTAGCAATAATCTTTAAAGACCACCTAAACTGCACTGTACTCAACACCAAATCCTCTCCCAATTCAGAAATACTAGCCATCTCTCTAACCTCAAACTCCTTTGCCTCCTCCCTAACAATCACCTTATTCTATATCCCACCCAAAAATTGGAACCAAGCCAAAGAAGACTTTGCAGAATTCCTACTAACCAACTCTCTAACAAGTCCATACAACCTACTATGTGGGGACATCAACATCCACCTAGAGCAAACAAAACAACCAGATGTATCTGACTTCTGGCTGCTAATCTCCCAACTAGGTTATTCCAAACCCCCACCCATCAAAACTCACCAAAAAGGACATCAGCTAGACCTGGTGACATTCTCCGCCAAAGAATCAACCAACCCCAAATTCCACTGGAAACAAGATAACTGGACAGACTCCCTATGGTCTGACCACAGACTACGTAGCTTCTCTATTGACTGCCAACAAAAAGCCACCAAAAACAACAAAACGAAACAAAAAAACTCACAATACTAGAGGTAAAATCGACCCAATAGTATTCTGGTCCCACTATGAAACCATCACAAAACAAAACGAAGAAACAGCTCAACTTATGACTTCCTGGATCAAAGACAGCACAAACATTCTAAACGAAATAGCTCCCATAAAAACCCGCAGAATCAGAACTCCTAACCTGGAGGGATGGTTTGACTCAGAACTACTACTAGTAAAAAGGGACCTTAGAAAATCTGAAAGACTTTGGATTAAATCTGGAACCCAGGAACACAGAGTGGCCTGGAGACTCAAATTAAAAAACTACAAATACCTCACCAAGGAAAAACGAAAAAATTTCTACACCCATAAAATTGGAAACGCCACAACTAACAGTAGCAACCTCTTTAAACTAGTCAACGACCTTTACAATCTTGAGACGCTCACTGATAATCATGAAGAATCCACACTAACCACTAACACCCTAGCAGACTTCTTTAACAACAAGATACAGAAACTAAGGTTATCTATAACTGCCCCAGCCAATCCCCACGAGGACTTTCCAATACTCCCAGACACCGACATGTCTAAACCGGACCTTGGGTCCAGAACAGACCTAAGCTGGAACCAATTCAAAACCATAGACTGGCAAACCTTCAACAAATATTACAACAAGTACACCAACTCCTTTTGCAGACTGGACACCTGCCCCCCAATCATTATGAAAACTGTGCCAATCCATTTCAAAGCCAATATGCTGGCACGGCTAAACCTTCTACTATCCACAGGTAGTTTCCCAATAGAGCAGGGCCACATCTCGATAACCCCATTAATAAAAAACACGAAAGAACCACCCAATGACCCATCCAATTACAGACCGGTCGCTAGTATCCCACTATTCACCAAAATAGCAGAAGGGATGGTAAATGCCGAACTTACCACACACCTGGAAAAATTTAATATCCTAAATGATAATCAATCAGGCTTCTGCTCCGATCACAGCACTGAAACCATTATAGCCTCTCTACTCGACCACCTTCACACACTCTTCAGCCAGGGCTCTAGTGCCCTGATCGTCCAACTTGACCTCAGCAGTGCTTTTGACCTAGTCACCCACACCATTCTACTAGACTGCCTTGCATACATTGGCATCTCCGGCCAAGTTCTCAACTGGTTTCATGGATTCCTACGAAACAGATCTCACTTCTCTATTACCCTCCAGGTACTTTAGTTAGATTGTGAGCCTTCGGGACAGTAAGGGAATTTTTCAAGTACCTTTCTTATTTCTAATCTTAATGTATATTTTCTGTAAACCGCTTAGAACCTAACGGATGTAGCGGTATATAAGAAATAAATTACATTACAAATTACATTACATTACATTACATTACATTACATTACATTACATTACATACAGGGTGTTTAAGAACAACTCTCTTTCATATAGCTGGGACAACTCCTGCGGAGTTCCACAGGGCTCCCCCCTGTCCCCCACCCTATTTAATGTCTACCTTACCTCCCTAGGAAACCTCCTGCAAAGCCTCAAACTCAAATTCTTTATCTACGCGGATGACATCACAATAGTCATCCCGCTAACCAACTTCACACCAGAGTTCCTTACCTCACTCTCAAATATACTCACTCAGATAGAACGCTGGATGTTATCCTACAAACTAAAACTAAATCCCGACAAAATAAAATTCTTACTAGCTACCCCCAATGACAAAATCAAAGACACCACAATTCAAGTGAAAGGATCTACTTTCCCCCTCGAACAAACCTTAAAAATACTGGGAGTCACACTAGATAAACATTTATCCCTGGAGAAACACATAGATATCACAGTCAGGAAATGCATCTCGGTGCTATGGAAACTCCGCACCATTAAAAAATACTTTGACGAGACCTCATTCCGCCCGCTAGTACAATCCTCCATCCTTAGCATACTAGACTACTGCAATATTATTTACTTGAGCTCCACGAAGAAAACCACTAGGAGACTTAAAATGATCCAGAATACTGCGGTCCGCCTCATATTCGGCCTAAAAAAATGGGAACATGTCACCCCTTTCTACCACAAACTTTACTGGCTACCCTTTGAATCCAGAGTCCTATTCAAATTCGCCTGCTTCTGTTATAAAACAGTATTTGGCCTATCCCCAAGCTACTTAAACCCTCACTTCTACCTGAATCACATAAACAAGCACTCCCGCAGAATTCAGTTGTTCGCATTCCCCTCCCTAAAACTATGTCACTCCAAAAGATTCCTTGATAAAACTTTCGCCTTCCAGGCTGCCAAACTGAACCCATGGCTAGCCCAAATTGTCCTTGAGGCCCCCACCTACCTCGGGTTTAGAAAATCTCTCAAAACTCACCTATTCCATGGACAAGACACCTAACACCCTTCTCCAATGAACAACAATCTCCTCCTGCACCCTTCCACCTTCTCTTTCCCAGCCTACCCACCTCCAACCCCCCCCCTGACCTACACTCTCCCCTCTCTCTCTCTCTAACCTCAACTACTTCCTTGCTCCTAATATTGTTCAATTGTTTCGAACCACTTGTAATTTATTGCTTGCTTCTAATAGTGTGCAATTGTTTTAAACCACTTGTAATTTTTTTTTGATAAACAAATGTGAACCGCCTAGAACTCCTTGGGTATGGCGGTATACAAAAATAAAGTTATTATTATTATTATTATCTTTGCGTAATATCCAAGATTATTCAAGATCAAATTGTGTTCTGACAGCTAATTTAACAAAAGCCCCAAGTTACTGTTAACATTTGTATAGAAATGAAACAAAACATAAAGGAAAGAAAGTTATACCTTTTTTATTGGACTAACAATGCATTTTTGATTAGCTTTCACAGGTAACCTTCTTCAATTCTGAAGAAGGCGATATAAATAAATTCCATCTGATAAAAATATTACGCTCTCATATGCCTGTTGCAGGAAACATATTGGTGAATGTTGAAAAAAACAAACACTTTATGGGCAAAAAAAATGTTTTGTAAATATTTATAAATATTATGTTTCTAATAGAAACTTTCTCTCAAAAGCCTTTATGCCACTGCGCTTCAGACTTCTAACATTTTCAAAACAACCTCGTCTGGAATAGAAAGCTCGGTGTGCAAGGTCTGTACGACAGGAGCTGAGAAGATGGGATCAAACCTGAGAGAAAAGAAACACTGGACTCACCCCAGCCAGAAGACAGAAGGTGAAAAGCAAAATGAAACCCAGGCATTGTTTCATGGCAGTCAGCCTCATGGCCGATGGTTAGTATCTCCTCCGGATTCTCTAGGACTTGGGGTCAGGGTTTCCCTTGCAACCTGCTGATACCTCTTCACAGCTCACCAAACCAACCGCTCCCAGAGAACAGGCACCGATGCCAGTTGTTCAGGTATGCTGCTCATAAACCAACCTGCTAGATCACAAAGCTAAAGTCTTCCTGGTGTTTCCAAGGGGGAGGGAGCAATGGTGGGAGGTAAATATACCACAATACACACCTACAGCTACTTTAAATACTCCAATCTGAGGTGTGTCATTTGCATAAATAAAGTCTACTACAGTCAATTTGTGAGCACACCGTGTTAGTCTAAGAAAGTCTCTGGAAACGTTGCAGCTGTGCATGATCTTCGGTGTCGACATCTTCGCTGGCCGCTGGAGTCAGCTCGTCGGCTCTGGAACTCTGGATTACCTACTACGCTAACTGAACCCAAATCAATAAAGGAAAACCCTATTCTAAGAAAAAAAAGGACTTGGCAGAAGAAAGGGGGGCTGACTAAATGCATAAAAGAAAAAGGGGTTCCTGGTAGTGGCTTAGTAAGGAGAGGGTGGAGGGGGCAGACTGTCTCGGGCACAGTCTTGGTGGGGGTACCGGCGCCACTCCACTCTTGGGTACAGGGCATTGAGTGTGGCATGGAAGGAGTGTGGGACTGCAGAGGAGGGCACGGGGGGCACCTCCTACCCTCGCTAAGCCACTGGTTCCTGGCTAGCCCTCTCCAACAGCCATAGCTTTTATACTCCTCTCAGTTTGGCTATCCCCACCCTTCTTGCACTAGCCACAACCACTGGCTATCACTAACCCCACAGGAGGCTCTAAAGCAGGTCTTGGCAAGACAGGCTTGACATATAGTGTGTTTCACAGGGTTACAAGACATCCAGAGTTCTCCAGACATGTCCTCCTTTTGAAGACGTCCGGGGGTCTGGACAGCTTTTCAAAACCCAGCACTTTGTTCAGATTTTGAAAAGAAATCTCTGCGGATGCCTTCCTGCCCAACGAACAGGTAATGGAGGTGGGACTGGGTCGGGGCTGAGGGCGGAGCTCGGGTATAATGGGGAGGAGATGTGGAATTGGACGAGCCTGGGGGCGGGTCTAGGGTCTGGATTTTACTGACGTAAAATCTGGTTACCCTAGTGTTGCAAAAATTGCCAAGATAAACATCTGGTAAATCAGTGTCTATAGATGGCTTCACTATTCGCTGATAAATGTCACCACGTGTCAAAAATACCCCACGCAAAAAACGGCTGCATTGCCAGTGACAAAAGTGATGACATCAATATGTCACTGTGGTAGTGAAGCAATGTTCCATGTAACCCCTTCAATTAGACGAACCTGTCTGAATTGCTTCTATCTGGATCAAGGGCATAACCAAACACCTAATTTTGGATGGGCAGAAGATCCCCTCTCCCACCCAGGCGAGGTGTTCTCATCTGATTTGATCCATTCCAATCCTTCTCCTCCATCCCCCCCTCTGACGCTGTCTACCTTTCATAAAGCTGATCTTTGTTGGCAGCGAGCAACGTGACTGATATATGCTGTTTGCCTTCCTTCTGATGCACTCCACCCCTGTAGTAACAAGAATTTCTATTAATGTTTCCTTTAAACTGTTTCTTGGTTAGTTTTACTTTTATGTGGATTCTTTTGAGCATCCCCACAGTAACAGGGCCAGAGACCATGGAGTTAAACCCAGAACCCTGTGCATTAATTGTATTGTTTGTGAATTTGTATAAAAATAACAGATCCTCTTAAAACATTTTATATTCTTACAGTAAAAGGTTAAAAACTGATATTTATATAATAAAAGAGGAAATATGAAGTATGTTTTTGAGAAAAAAAAAAAAAAGAAGGAAGGCTGTGTGGTTGGTTCAGATGGGCCAGAGCTATGTCACTGTTCTGGATTATGGCTTTTCTTGAATGTGTAGTAAAGAAGATCAAGTGAATCCACACCCCAGGGAAGTGAATTCTCACAAGGTCACTGAAATTTAGGTGCCGGGAAGACCTGGCCAATCACAAATTCTATAGCGATAGTTGTAAGTGCAATTACCGTTATAGAATACTAGTGTAAGTCTGCATTTACACGCCTAATTTTAGGTATGATTCCATATGCCAGCTCAATGGCTGGCGTAAAATGCATGCACCTAACTATAGGCGATTAGGTGTGTAAATGCTAGTATTTACACCCCCACCCTACAACCTGCCCATGCCTTTCCATGATTCATGTACCCCTAAGGGCAGTTACGTTCATAACTGCTAACTATGCTTTTAGCACCAATTAAGTCCAGTAATTGGCTATTAATTCCAATTAACAGCCAATTATTTAATTAAGTGACGCATGCAAATGACCTTATCCTATACCTTGTGCATGTATGTACTAGATATCTCCCCCCAACCCATCCATGTCCCTCCCAGGTTCTCACCCCCTTGCAGTGGCATGCTATGAATTTTGCACACTCAGGCCTAGATTCACTAAGCAAACCGATTGTGTACCGATCGGTTTGTGACCCGATTTTCATCCTGCCTGATTCACTAACCTCTCTCAATCAGCCTCCGATCCAATCCGATCTGCGCATGCAAATGATGGGGATCGGCATTAAAATGTAGGCAGGCGGGGATTCACAAAACAAATTTTGAAAACCGACTGAGCTGGCCGATCAACAAAAAAAGCGACTGCTGGGGACCAGTCGCTAACTGCTTTCCAACTGCATCTTGGTCTCTCGACCTGGATTCTCCTGTCTGCTCACCTGCCCTGACTCTCCTCTGGCCACCCTGCTCCGCTCTCCTGCCTGACTCTACTCTCCTGCCCCGACTCTCATCTCACCGCCCTACTTCCCTCTCCTGCTCGACTCTGCTCTCCTGCCCCGAATCTCTGGCCGCCCTGCTCTGCTCTCCTGCCCAACTCTACTCTCCTGCCCTGACTCTCGTCTCGCCACCCTGATCTCGTCTCCTGCCTGACTCTGCTCTCCTGCCCCAAATCTCATCTTGCCCAACTCTGCTCTCCTGCCACCTTGAATCTCCTGCTCTCACCACCCCAACTCTCCTGCCATTCCTTGCACTACGAGCCCGTGGTTTTAACTCACGGGTTAAAACCAAGGGCTCGCGAAGAAAAGTAAAACTAAAAAGTAAAAAGAAAAGGTCGCTGCTCTTTAAACATGCACAGACTATCTATAGATGGTCTGCGCATGCTCAAGTATTGTTGTTCAGCAATACGATTCAGTCAATTGGGGGCGTGATTCCGATTGCCCTCATTAGTGAATCAGCTCCCTGGACACAGATCAGATCCGATCCATGCCCTTAGTGAATCTAGGCTTCAGTAAGAAGAATACCGACTAAAGGGCAGTTACGTGTGTACCTGCAATTAGCACCAATTAACTCTAATTACGGCCAATTACTGGTTGTTACCAATTAGCTGCTAATTTAACAATTAAGTTACAAGCATAACTGCCACTGGTTGAAGCTTAATTTTGTCGTATGATGCACACCATCATAGGATACACAGTGTGCGTTAATTTAAATCAAAAGTGTACAATAAATTGAATAAATAATATAATGTGCTTTCTGTGCGATAATAATGAAGTCGATTGAGGATTAAATTATGGTAATGAGACACTTATCTTATAAATACAATTTCACAAGATAAGCGCAAAATTGTGCACACGAGATTATAGAATTAGAAGTGCAAATATTTACATACCAGGGGGTCCAGAAAGAAAACCGCATCGAGCTCTACGAACGTGGAGATGATGCGGTATACAAACCTAAGGATTAGATTAGATTAGATTAGATCATGACATTTTTGAACGATCTCAGATCTACATCTTCCATGAATGCACATGTACAATTATGTCATTGGATTCATTTTGTTTTGTACCCAATCCACATCAAATATTATGAGCATGTCTGGAATTCCACTGGGTCATGGATCCATTGCTGGATAAAAAACCTAATAGGACGTTAAAATCATTAGGTTTGAAAAACTTGGCTCAATCTTGTGGATTGAAGGATATTTGGAGGATTCTTCATTTTAATGCTCGGGAATTTTCCTTTTATTCCCATGTTCATAAATCCTTTTCACGTATAGATTATATATTTGTATCTGATACATTTGTACAACAGGTTAGGAAAGCCACTATTGATCCAATCATTTTATCTGATCATGGTGGAGTATGGATTGAATTTAAATTTGATGATCAAGAAAATTATAGATCTGTTTGGAGGTTTGATAATGCACTGCTAGCTGATGAAAAATTTTTGGAGGAATTTCAAATAAAAATGAATGAGTATTTTCAACTAAATACTTCAGAGGAAATCTCATTAGAAATGCTTTGGGATGCTTTTAAAGCTAGCATGTAGGGCAAATAATTTCATATTCGGCTCATGTTAGGAAAAAACTAACGATGGAATTCTCTAATCTGGAACAAGTTATTAAGAGCTTTGGTTGTGAAATGGGAACAAAGTACTTTACAGGCCCTAGTGAAAGCTAAATATAATTATAATGAGATTTTATCTAAATTGGCTAGAAAAGAGTTGTTTATGAAGAAAGCTCTGTATTATGGAAACTCGAATAAAGCGGGAAGAGTATTGGCTAACTATCTCAAAGCAAAAAAAAGGAAAGTAAAGATTGGGGCTATTAATGATGAGAATGGGGTAACTCAATCTCAAATTGGAAATATAGAACTTGATGGGTTAGATTTTTTAAAATTAATTAAAGGTCCAGAAATTCCCGAGCATATTAAAAAATCCCTTGATATGCCTATATCTTTGAAAGAAATACAAAAAGTTTTAAAGTCCCTTAGAGTTGGATCTGCTCCAGGTGCTGATGGATATACTGTAGAGTTCTATAAATCATTTCAGAATTCCTTATTACCTCATTTATTACATTTATATTGGACTCAACTGAATGAAGGTTATATATTAGGTACTATGGCGGAATCCCTAAGCCAAATAAAGATCCTATGTTGGTTTCAAATTATAGGCCTATTGCTAAACTTATGGCAAAGTTATTGGCTTTATGCTTAACTAAGGCTCTCCCTCATATCATAGGTATGCATCAAACAGGCTTTGTTGCTCAAAGGCACTCTTCGAACAACACTAGATTGGCTTTTCATATGTTAAATTTATCAAAAACCACAAATGATCCACCGGATAGTTTATTCTTTCCTAACAGCATTATGAACTTTTTCAATAAACACTGTAAGGCTGTATTATATCATAACAGACAGTTACAGCACCCGCTGTTTGAGGCCTGTGGCTATCACTGTGTGTTTTTTTTTTTTTTTTTACATCATCGCTGTAAAGGGCAACCTTTTGAAAATATTTTAGAAATGTATTCTGAAGATTTTATGCAAAATGATGAAATGGTACTGAAATTTGTAAAAAATAAAAAACAAGTCTTGTGTAGATCTTTTCAAAACCCGTTTCATACACCCCAGGGCTGTGGTTCCTACCATGAATGTCATGCTGCTTCTAAATAAAAAAAAAAGTAAACCTTAAAATCAAAATGTCTGCAGTCTTTTATTTTCATTTTTAAAAAGCATTATTTTATTGACGATATGTTTTTTTACACTCAGCCACCGGTAACTGGGTAATAATTTACGTCTTTTATGAGGAAGGAGTTCTTTGGTCTTGGCAGGTTTTGTATATAATTCAGGAACCATCATAGCTGGGTTCTCCTTGAGGCGTAACAGTACATCTCTGTTGGCTGTGTTACCCACAACCAAGGAAGGCATATTTAATTCAGCTAAGGTTTGCATGAACTCCCCCCAGCCTAGGGGCCTTCTTTGCTCTGAAAGAGCATGGGTCTCGTAACACTGCGAACGAGGTTGAGCAGGTTAGAACCACTGATAGGTTTTCCTTGGTATACAAATGTACCATCTCCCTCCCAGGATGCAACACTTTTGTTTTTTGACAGTTTGTTAAGCAGGACTTCGGCATTTTTCCTATAGCGCGTATTGATGCTGTTTAACACTTTTTGAACCACAGAGTCGGGAGGTATACTATTTTCTGGAGAGGGGTTTGTTGAAGCATCAACTGGTCCCTATAGATACACATTTAGCTTTTCTTTTTCCATATCCCTTTGTCTGTTCAACACGAAATAATGTTGTAACACTTCTGAGTAACGTTTAACTTTTTCATGGTCAGACATACCAGAGCTCTGCAGTATGTTTTTCATTTCCTCGTCTAACCTAAGTATGGTTGAGGCTCTAATATTTTCTTCCCGATCTATGGGGTTTCTCAAGCACTCGAGTTGTTGACTAGGGACCAGGTACATTTTTTCAGCGTGATGCATCAGCGGTTTGTCAGAAGACCCGTTATCAACGGTATAGCAAAACTTAACAAGGGCCCTATAAATCCGCCCGATTGTTTCACCAACTGCTGCTTTTTTTCTTAAGGGTTAATCTTTTATCAGACAGTCTTTTTATATCGTGACGATTCCCTTTTAAAACTTTTATCTGGTTTTGTGAAAGCGGGAAGTTACCTTTTAGGGTGTTGAGAGCGAGTTCAGCTATAGCAGCCACCAAATCATCAGAAGCTGTATTCAGGATGGCTTTTCTGTGCTGCGGCGAGGCTTGGACTAAAAGTTTTAAAAGGAGCAGGTTTCACTTTACACGGCTAGACATGTTACCTGAGACACGCCCCAGCGTATATGAAGGGATCTGGATATGTATTCACAGCCTTTTATGGGTTGATTGTGGTTTTACACAATATACCATTGTCCAGTCTGGCGGGAAAATATCCGTTCTCAATCTGTAAGCCTCAGGCGTTGTGGTATTTAAGTCCACACAGAGATAGCCGTACGGCTTTCTGGAGGCATCCTCGAAGGCCTCTAAAAAGAATTGTGATTTTCCAGGGTACATCTGCCTAGCCAGAATGGCTATCTGTAACTTATCTCTAGGATTCTTAAAGAGAACCATGTATTTGGTGTTTAAAGTTATAGTCCGGCTTGTTTTACCCTGGCAGAAAACATTCTGAACTATATATATGATGCTCAGGTTTCTGTGATGTACGTACTTAGTAAAGGCATTCTCTATTTCGCCGCTTTTACAGGCAGAATCCATTAGATCATCTATAATACAGGGATTAGCAGTAGCAGTAGCGAGTTAAGGAGAGCAGCAATGGCGGCGGCCTGGGTGGGGGTGTTTAAATCGGGCACTGAAGGAAGGCTTTTTTTTTTTTTGCATGGCAGGGAGAGACAGGAAGCGATCGCCTGTCCCGTTGTCCCCGCGCACAGCTTCAGGACGCTGTCCCTGAAAACGGGATATTTCAGCATCCCAAAGCTGTGTGTGGGGACAACGGGACAGGGAATCCAAAAACGGGATGGTCCCGTTCAAAATGGGATGTATTGTCACCTTAAGTATAACGGATTTTCACAAAACTTTTCACAAAGTTCCTTATGAGTAAGGTGACCATACGTCCTGTTTTGAACGGGACAGACCCGTTTTCGGATCCCCTGTCCCATTTTCCCCACACACAGCTTCGGGACACCAAAATGTCCCATTTTCAGGGACAGAGTCCCGAAGCTGTGCGCAGGGACAACAGGACAGGTGATCGCTTCCCTCCCCTGCCGCACCAAAAAAAAAAGCCTCCCTCCTGGCCCGATTTAGGGGAGGCAGGCAGGCAGGCAGGCAGGCTTTGGGGGAGGTAGGCAGGCAGGCTGGCTCTGGGGTAGGTAGACAGGAAGACTGGCTGACTTTGGGGGAGACAGGCAGGCTGGCTTCGGGGGAGGCAGGAAGGCTGGCTCTGGGAGGAGGTAGGCAGGCAGGCTGGCTCTGGGGGAGGTAAGCAGGTAGACTCTGGGGAAGGTAGGCAGGCAGGCTCTGGGGGAGGTAGGCAGGCAGGCAGGCTCTGGGGGAGGTAGGCAGGCTGGCTGACTTTGGGGGAGGCAGGGGGAGGCTCTGGGGGAGGCAGGCTCTGGGGGAGGCAGGCTCTGGGGGAGGCAGGCTCTGGGGGAGGTAGGCAGGCAGGCTCTGGGGTAGGTAGGCAGGCAGGCTGGCTCTGGGGTAGGTAGACAGGCAGACTGGCTGACTTTGGGGGAGACAGGAAGGCTGGCTAGGAAGGAAGGAGGGAGGGAATAGAAAGAGACAATTGTTGGGCCTGAGTGCAGAAAGAAATGAAAGATAGGATGCACAGTCAGAAGGAAACGCAACCAGAGACTCATGAAATCACAAGTTTATCAAGTTTATCAAGTTTATTATGCAATTTGATCAATCGCCTATTCTACATTCTAGGCGATATACAAACAATAATGAATAAATAAAAACTTGGGGTAATTATTACATAGACAAATAATATTACTTAATTACAAAAACTTACAATCATGAAACACTAGAAAGCAAAGGTAGGAAAAATGATTTTATTTTCAATTTAGTGATAAAAATGTGTCAGTTTTGAGAATTTATATCTGCTGTCTATATTTTGCACTATATTTGTCTATTTTTCTATAGTTACTGAGGTGACATCGTTGAAAACCCCCCAAATATAAATAATTAACATTTTCTCTGCGTATAGGGTGCTATGTGGTTTTTAAAAAAATTTTATGGTTACCATTATGAAATAAGATATTGTGTGTACATGAAAAATGAATGGAAAAAATTGGGGGCGGGGCTAGGGTGGGATTGGGGGCGGGACTAGGGAGGGATTGGGGTGGGGCTAGGGTGGGATTGGGGGCGGGACTGAATATTAATAGATGTCCCGTTTTGATGAAAAAAATAAATGGTCACGTTACTTATGAGAGACTCCTGAAAATTCTAAAGAGTCATGGGATAGGAAACAATGTTCTGTTGTGAATTAGGAATTGGTTATTGGGCTACAAAATACAGGTGGTCTGCAGACACAAAAAACGAGGAGGAGGTCTAGCTATCATAGCCAAAAACACCTTGAACATAAGCATACTAGACAAAACATCCAGCTCCCAGTCACTTCACTTCCTTACCGACTCTCCTGCCCTCTTCTGCCCTTTAAAACCATGGGTTGGCAAAATATATTCTGCAAAAACCGCATTGCCAACCCTTGGTTTTAACCCGCGCCGCTGCCCGCTACCATCTGATGCCCGCCGCTGCCTATGGCAGAAGGGGTGCCGACTCCCTCCTGCCACCCCAGGGATTCCCCCTCCCCGTTCCCGTTCTCCTCCCTACCCATTTCCCTGTACCTTTAATGGAGCAGGAGGGGTGCTCAATCCATCCTGCTCCAATGCCTCCCGACTCCCTCTCCCCCACCTACCAACCAAAAAACAAATGGCAGAAAGGAAGCCGACTCCCTCCCACCCACCGGACACCCTCTCCCCATTGCCGGTGCATTACCCCCCTCCCGTACCTTTAACGGAGCAGGAGGGCTCTACTACTACTATGTATTATTTCTGTAGCACTGAAAGGCGTATGCAGCGCTGTACATTCTAACACACAATAGACAGTCCTTGCATAGAAGAGCTTACAATCTCATTTAGGCAGGACATTTCAGAGTTGGAGAGATGATAATGGATATAGGTATCTGACAGCAGCAGGGTTGGGGAGATTATAGTGGGTATAGGTATCTGATAGCAGTGAGTAGGAATTAAGAATTGAAAGCAGTTTCAAAAAAGTGGGCCTTTAGCTTGGATTTGAACACTGCCAGGGACAGAGCACGACGTATTGATTCAGGCAGCCTGTTCCAGGCATACGGCGCCGCAAAAAAGAAGGGACGGAGTCTGGAGTTGGCAGTGGAAGAGTAGGGTACAGATAAGAGGGGCTTGCCCGATGAGTGGAGATCATGGGGGGGGGGGGCGGGAGAGGGATTATAGGGGGAGATAAGCAAGGAGAGATATCGGGGGGCTTCAGAGCGAATGCACTTGTAAGTCAGCAAGAGGAGTTTAAACTGTATTCGGAAATGGATGGGGAGCCAATGAAGTGACTTGAGGAAAGGGGTAATGTGAGAATAGCAGCTCTCATGGAATATGAGTCGCACAGCAGCATTTTGAAAGGATTGAAGAGGCGAGAGACAGGTGCATGGGAGGCCAGAGATAAGTACTTTGCGGTAGTCTAAGCGTGAGATGACAACAGTGTGGACAAGGGTTTTGGTAGTGTGTTCAGAAAGAAGGATGGATTTTGGTAATATTACAGAGGAGGAAGTGACAGGATTTGGCAGTCTGTTGGATCTGAGCAGAGAAGGTGAGAGAGGAGTCAAAGATCACTCCAAGATTGCGAGCCAATGAGACAGGGAGGAGGATAGCATCATCTGCAGAAATAGAGAATGGCGAGATGGGGGAGGCGGGTAAAGGCGGAAAGATAAGGAGTTTAGTTTTAGCCATATTCAGTGTGAGATGGCGAGACATCGAAGCGGTAATGTCGGACAGGCAGGCTGAAATTTGGGCCTAAACTCCCGCGGAGATATCTGGCATGGAGAGGTATATCTGGGAGTCTTCAACATAGAGATGATATTGAAAACCATGAGAGGATATCAGTGTACCAAGAGAGCACGTATATAGGGAAAAGAGGAGAGGGCCCAGGACAGAGCCTTGGGGTATGCCAATAGACAGCGGGATGGCGGCGGAGGAGGATCCACCGTAACATTTGTTGAAGGTACGACTAAAGAGATAGGAAGAAAGCCAAGAGAGAGCAGAACCCTTGAATCCCAGCGAGGACAACGTGTCTAGAAGGAGGCGGTGATCAAGAGTGTCAAAGGCAGCAGACAGATCGGGAAGAATGAGGATAGAGTAGAGTCCATTGGATTTGGCTAGGAACAGGTCATTAGAGACTTTAGCAAGGGCAGTTTCCATAGAGTGGAGAGGGCGAAAGCCCGATTGAAGCGGGTCAAGAGTATTATGAGAAGAAAGGAAGTCCAGGCAATGGCGGTGAACAGCACGCTCAAGTAGTTTGGATAGGAAGGGGAGGAGGGAGATAGGGCGATAGTTGAAGGGGGATGTAGGGTCTAGCGAGAGCTATTTAAGGAGGGGCGTAACTACAGCATGTTTGAAGACATCAGGAACCATAGCAGTGGAGAGCGAAAGGTTGAGGATGTAACAGATGGGAGGGATTATAGTGGGCAGGCAGGCAGGTAGGACTCAGATCAGAGGAACAGGTGGTAGGTTTGGAGGAGGAAAGAAGGCGAGCAGTTTCCTCTTCCGTAACTTCAGAAAAGGAAGAAAGGGTCGTAAGGGTTGTCGAAGGGAGGTCAACAGAGCGGACAGTCAGAAGGGGCGGCAGAGGCAACATTGTTGAGAATTCAAGGTGGATCTTGTGAATCTTGTCGGGGAAGAACTCTGCCATCGTCTGGGGGAGAGCAAAGAAAGGATGGGAGGCAACAGCACTTTGAATAGAGAGCTGAGCATGGCAAAGAGACGGCAAGGGCAGGCACTAAGAGCCAGGCGCCTCGGGCTCCTCTCTTGGAAAAAGCCTGAGGCGCCACAGCCAATCAGGGACTTCCTTAGCGAATATCTAAGGAGTCCCTGATTGGCTGTGGCACCTTAGGCCCCTCCCAAGGGAGGAGCCCAAGGCACCTGAGCCAATCAAGGCTTTAGGCCCCTCCCTGTACATCACATGATATACTGGGGCAGGGTCTAAGGCCTCAGAAGCGTCGTGTAAGGCATTGGAGCAGGAGGGATTGAGCACCCCTCCTGCTCCATTAAAGGTATGGGGAGGTGGAGAGGGGATGGCCAGTGAGTGGCAGGAGAGAGTTGGCATCCCTCCTGCTGTTTGTTTCTGGGGGGCGGAAGTCGGGAGTGCGACTGATGGTAGGAGGGAGTGGAAACCCTCCTGACATAATTTTATAGGGCTGCAGCGGGGGCACTTGATGGGAAAGGGTGAAGTATTTTCAAAAAAAATTTTTAAATTGGGCTGATATTTTGCTTGTGTAAAACACACAAAATATCTGTCCGATTAAATAATTTTTTTTAAAAGCCGGCGAAGCACTGCAGCAGTGACAGGAGGCTGCTTCTCCTGTCACTACTGTCAGGACTCTGCCCCGACTCAGTCGGTTTTGAGTCGGAGTTTACATAAAAATGATTTGTACCTATGTGCAAATCATTTGCATGCAAACAAGATAGTGAATCGCCTGCCTGGCCATGGATCGGATCAGATCATCCACGGATCGAATCGGATCCATGAGGTTAGCAAATCTAGGCCTAACTCTTCAGAGTCTTGCTTTGGTAGGTCATACAGACCAGGATAAAAAAAATAAAGCAGAGCCAAAAACTTGTAACATGTAAGAATCAAAAACAAAACTCAAAACTTTCCTTAGCTTGTGTCCATGGCTTCCATTCTCAATTCTGGAACAAACGACTTACAGTATCCATTGCTTCAAAACCTTCAAGCTGCCTCTCAGCTGTAGTGGAAGGTACCTCTGAAGTGAATATTTCCCATTCTCTCTCCTAATCAGAGTTCAGCTGGAGAGCCAAGCACTGCTTCCTCTGAGGCTCTCCCTGCAGCTCTCTTTGCACTTCCTCCCCTGTGGCTCTCACTCATCTCACTTTAACTTGATCTAAGCCACACCTCCCCAACCTGGAGAGGGGGAAGGGAAAAAGCTCTCTCTGTAGCTGTGAATACTCTAATCTTAGCTTCCTGCTGTGTCCCTGCCTTAAAGGTACATACAGCCTTTTAGATTCCAATGTTTTGGCAGGAATGCAAACAGGCTTAGAATACTGTGTTACAGCTTGTCTGTGTTCTATATGGCAGTCTTTCTCTGGTTCATCTTCAGTAGTGCAAGGGAGGTCAGTGCTAACCTGGTCAGCTCTCCTGCACAGGGGTTTTCACTTCCTATTACTAAATCCTGGGACAAAGCCTGGGCGGGCACTGGATTTGTTACACCCTGCGGTGTGCCCCGAGGATCCCCACTATCTCCAACACTAATCTAGGCACCTGCATAGGCCAACTAAACATAACATCATACAGCTATGCAGACGACATCACATTCCTCCTTCCCTTTGACCAACCAACCCCCACAGCAATAAATGCACTACACAAAACACTAGAAAGAACATAAGAATAGCCTTACTGGGTCAGACCAATGGTCCATCAAGCCCAGTAGTCCATTCTTATGGTGGCCAATCCAGGTCACTAGCACCTGACCAAAACCCAAGGAGTATCAATATTCCATGCTACCAATCCAGGGCAAGCAGTGGCTTCCCCCATGGGGCTTTTCTCCCTGGAAAAGCTGAGACTTAGAGGAGACATGATAGAAACCTTCAAGATCATGAAGGGCATAGAAAGAGTAGACAGGGACAGATTTTTCAAATTATGGGGAACCACAAGCACAAGGGGGCACTCAGAGAAATTGAAAGGGGGAAGGTTTACAACAAACACCAGGAAGTAATTTTTCACCCAGAGGGTGGTGGATACATGGAACGCGCTACCGGAGGACGTGATAAGCAGGAGCACGCTACAAGGCTTCAAAGAAGGTTTGGATAGGTACCTGGAAGACAAAGGGATTGAGGGGTACAGATAGGAGTAGAGGTAGGTTATAGGGATAGGATTAGAGGATTAGAAGCAGTTACAAAATTAGACAGGGACACTGTTCAGGAAATTAGGCCTGATGGGCTGCCGCGGGAGCGGACCGCTGGGCAAGATGGACCTCTGGTCTGCCTCAGTGGAGGCAACTTCTTATGTTCTTATGTTTATCAATAACAGGCTATAGACTTTTCCTCCAGGAACTTGTCCAAACCTTTTTTAAAACCAGCTATGCTATCTGCTCTTACCACATCCTCTGGCAATGCGTTCCAGAGCTTAACTATTACCTATGTGAAAAAAAATTTCCTCCTATTGGTTTTAAAAGTATTTCTCTATAACTTCGACTGTCCCATAATCTATGTAATCTTTGACAGAGTAAAAAATCGATCCACTTGTACCCATTATACTCCACTCAGGATTTTGTAGACTTCAATCATATCTCCCCTTAGCTGTCTCTTTTCCAAGCTAAAGAGCCCTCACCATTTTAATCTTTCCTCATACAAAAGGAGTTCCATCCCCTGTACCATCTTGGTCGCTCTTCTTTGAACCTTTTCTAGTGCCACTATATCTTTCTTGAGATAAGGAGACCAGAATTGAATGCAATACTCCAAATGAGGTCGCACCATGGAGCGATACAGGGGCATTATAACATTCTTATTCTTGTTAACCATCCCTTTTTTAATAATTCCTAACATTCTATTTTCTTTTTTGGCCGTCGCAAAAGGTTTCATCGTATTGTCTACGAAGACACCCAGATCCTTTTCTTGAGCGCTATTCCCCAAGGTGGACCCTAGCATCTCGTAACTGTGATTCAGGTTATTCTTCCCAATGTGCATCACTTTGCATTTGTCCACATTAAATTTCGTCTGCCATTTGGATGCCAAGTCTTCCAATTTCCTAAGGTCCGCCTGCAATTTTTCACAATCCGCATGCGCTTTAACTTTGAACAGTTTAGTGTCATCTGCAAATTTAATCACCTCACTCGTTGTTCCAATTTCCAGATCATTAAGATCATTTATAAATAAGTTAAATAGCACCGATCCAAGTACAGACCCCTGTGGCACTCCACTGTTTACTCTCCTCCATTGAGAAAAATGAACAACCCTACCCTCTGTTTTCTATCTGATAATCAATTCCTAATCCACAACTGAACTTTGCCACCTATCCCATGACACTTTAATTTTCTCAGGAGCCTCTCGTGAGGAACTTTATCAAAAGCTTTCTGAAAATCTAGATACACTGGCTCACCTTTATCCACATGTTTATTCACACCTTCAAAGAAGTCAAGCAAATTGGTGAGGTAAGATCTCCTTCGGCTGAACCCATGCTGACTCCATCTCATTAAATCATGTTTGTCTACGTGTTCCACAATTTTATTTTTTATAATTGTTTCTAGCATTTTGCCCGGCACTGAAATGATGCTTACCAGTCTGTAATTTCCCGGATCTTCCCTGGAGCACTTTTTAAAAGTGGGCGTAACATTGGCCACCCTCTAATTTTCAGGTACTACAGACGATTTTAATGACAGGTTACAGATCACTAACAACAATTTGGCAATTTCATGTTTGAGTTCTTTTAGTACCCTGGGATTTATACCATCCGGTCCTGGCGATTTATTACTTTTCAACTTGTCGATTTGGTTTAGTATATCTTCCAGATTCATTGAGATTTCTTTCAGTTCCTCCACATCATCACCCTTGAAAACCATTTCTGGTTCAGGTAGATCTCTTACATCTTCTTCCATAAAAACCAAAGCAAAGAATGCATTCAGTCTTTCCGGTATGGCCTTGTCCTCCCTGAGTGCTCCTTTTGCTCCTTGATCATCCAACGGTCCTACAGATTCCCTCACTGGTTTTCTGCTTCTGATGTACCTAAAATAATTGCTATGAGTTTTTGCCTCTTTTGCAAGTTTCTTTTCATGTTCTTTTTTAGCTGTCTTTATCAATGCTTTGCATCTAACTTGCCAGTGTTTCTGTTTCTTCTCACTTTTTTCATTCAGATCCTTTTCCTATTCTTTAAAGGATGTTTTTTTGGCTCTAATAGCCTCTTTCACTTCACCTTTTAACCACGCCAGCTCTCGTTTCCTCTTCTTTCCACCTTTGCTGATACGTGAAATACATCCCTTTTTTTTCAATCACTGCATATAACATGACTTTTTATTAGATAGGTTTTTGGTACATTTTTTTAATTAAATCTGTCATAAATGATTTTAGAGAAAAAACCAAACTTATCTGTCCTGGAGCAAAGCAAAACTTTAGCGGGTCTTGACACGTTTCGCATCCAGCTGCTTCAGAAAACCTGTTATGTGCAGTAATTGAAAAATTAGAGATTTTCTGCTGTTGGAGCTTTGCTCTAAGTCTGGTCTCTCAAAAACCTTTTTTCTGAGCACTTAAGAACATGCTATATTGTATTTGAGTTGACAACCATTGAGGACTGTTATTGTCTGTTATATTGTATCACGTTGTCCTTGGTGATACATTTCATCATTAAGTAGATATGATTGAAGTATATAAAATCCCGAGTGGAGTAGTGCAGGTATAAGTGGATCGATTTTTCAGTCCGTCCAAAATTACAAAGACTAGGGGACACTTGATGAAGTTACAGGGAAATACTTTTAAAACCAATAGGAGGAAAATTTTTTCACACAGAGAATAGTTATGCTCTGGAATGCATTGCCAGAGGTTGTGGTAAGAGTGGATAGCGTAGCTGGTTTTAAGAAAAGTTTGGACAAGTTCCTGGAGGAAAAGTCTCTAGTCTGTTATTGAAAAAGACATGGGGGAAGCCACTGCTTGCCCTGGATCAGTAGCATGAAATATTGATACTCCTTGGGTTTTGGCCAGGTGCTAGTGACCTGGATTGGCCACTGTGAGAATGGGTTACTGGGCTTGATGGACCATTGGTCCGACCCAGTACGGTTATTCTTATGTTCTTATCCCCTGTGTGTTGGATTCTATAATATATTCAAAAACAGCAAGGGAATTTATTTATCCAAGGTGATGATATAAATAACTCTTTTACTAATCACCTTTCTTCTTCACTTCAAACACAAATTTAAACACACAGCTGATGTGGTTAAGTGAACACTCAGACCCACAGCTTAGGTCCGGTGAAAAATATCACGGAGCAGCTGTTAAAGAAGACCATCATGGTTGTTCACAGTCTCCTCCACCTGACAAAGACTAAATAACTTCAAATCAAACTTAAATAAAATAAAGTAATAAATTAAACAACAACTTAACTTTGAATGGTGTGGATGGTAAACGTAACTGCTCCGGGCTCCTCCGTTATTCTCATTACCGACCCCCCCAACCTAGGTTTCACCCGCTGGCTTCTTCAGGAGGGGTACTAAAATTGCAAGATGACTCAAATCAACACTGAACCACACAGCTTACCTTCTCAATGAACTAAACATTTTGAAATACTCAAGACATACACTCTTTCTACGACTTACCGGCACAGACACTCCATGCTGCACACAAACACGCTACTGACGAAGAGCATTTCCCAGCAGGCCACGTTTTTTACGTCATGATGTAAAATTATAATTGAAACCATTCAATATCATTGTTTAATCCTGCGGGGGCCAAGGTATGCCACTGGAATACGAACTTCTGCTCCAAATAAAGGAGATGTTGGGTAATGTTTCCAGTTTTTTTATAAGCACGCATGAGCACAGTGTATTGTAATTCTTCTATATGATGAAAGTTTATTAATGAAGAGAATAAGTAGCTTCTTTACCTTAGCATTTCAATTTGACATTGAGATCTTTTGTCACTTTTTCTGCTTTACTCAAAATTTTATCTGTCTAACTGTGACTCCGTATTATGATGACTCCTATAGCCTGATTTTATTAGATTTTGAAACTACAATTGTGCAACAAGTAATTCATATACATAAAATATTGCAATACAAGCACAATAAACTTTCAGACATTAACATACAATTACATTTTTCCCCACTCTCCCACCCAATACTCAAATAAAATAAAACCCACAAGAAACTATCCATATATACCCTGAATCAAGTTCCAATGCAACTCCCTTCCCCACCCCCAACCCACCCTGGATGTGTATGTTTACAAGCCTATAAAATAAAATCAATTATTCTTCCTTACAAAATTTCGCCACTGGCTCCCAAACATCCATAAACTTTCTGTAATGCCCTTGCTGTATAGCCATGAAATGTTGCATTTTTAAGATGTAACAAAGCGATTCCCACCAAAAATTATAACTTAATCGATCCCAATTCTTCCAATTCCTTAAAATGAGCTGTATGGCAACCCCTGTCATTATAAATAGAAGTTTGTTATTTTGATTAGATATTTGGCTTTTAGCTCTCATCAATGTACCAAATAAAATGGTGTCATATGTTAATGCCACTGGATTTTCCAATATGTTGTTCACTTGATCCCATACGGACCTCCAAAATTTAAGAATCAAGGGACAATAGTATAATAAATGATCCATAGTCCCAGCTTCAAGATGACAGGGCCAGCATCTATTAGACTTTGAACTATCTAATTTCTGTAAACGAACTGGAGTCATAAATGGAGTTATTACCCTCCTAATGGACAAAAGAAGATGAATAGAGATAATATCTACGTAATTGTATGTCTGAAGAATTAATCAATCCAACTATCTGTTCCACTTCCTGAATAGACACTGGTTTAAAACTGTCCTAGGTTTCATGATTGTCCAGAGCTTCTTGAAAACTAACCTTTCTTCTGTTTCTGTGGAACAAACTTCCATTTGATGTTTTAGGTTGTTTATATATATACGCCTAGCAAGGTTATCTAAGTAGTTTTATAATCAGGTACTCAAGCATTTTCCCTATCTGTCCCGGTGGGCTCACTATCTATCTAACTAGCTGGGGCTATGGAAGACTGAGTGACTTGCCCAGAGTCATAAGGAGCAGCACGGGGTTTGAACCCACAACCCCAGGGTGCTGAGGCTGTAGCTCCAATCACTGCACCGGGAAGTGACCTTAACTCCAAAATAATATAAGAAGCCAGAGGCTGTCAAAGTGTCTCCTAAAGTAATCAATTTATTCTTAGAAGTACTGGCTAAGATATAAACAACTTTGAACAAACGATGAGGATTATTTCCAACTTCCTCTAACTTCTTATTAATATACGGTACTCTCATTTACATCTCAAAATTTCACTGTAATAGAATGTACTATGTTGTTTACATTTTGGCACAATTCTTCAGATTGATTTTTACGCCATTTACGCTCTAATGGCCAGATTCTATAAACAACACTGAGTGGTGTAGAAGAGAATGATGTGGAGCCATGAAACTTACAAGTTATTCCACACTTTTCATGACACTTGTCCTTTCGTTTCATATCATTGAAATGAAAAGTGTGGAATAACTTATAAGTTTCATGGCTGCACATCATTCTCTTCTTGGTTGGGCCCCTTGTATTGTGATGTCATAATGTCTCATTCCACCAATGCCTAAGAGCCAGCCTCATTGGTGATGTCACAAGGGCCTGGTTTCCCTATACTTGTGCCCATTTGCTAGATGCATTTGCCTCACTGAAACGGAAAGTGTGGGATAACTTACAAGTTTCATGTCTCCACATGTCTCCACATGGGACCGGACAATCTGCACCCCAGAGTGCTTAGGGAGCTAGGTGATGTCCTGGCAGAACCGTTAGCCGTACTATTCAATCTCTCACTGAGTACAGGGACAGTCCCCTTGGACTGGAAAACAGCTAACGTCGTTCCTCTACACAAAAAGGGTTGCAAGACAGAGGCTGCAAATTACAGACCGGTGAGTCTGACATCAATAGTATGCAAAATCATGGAAACACTGATCAAACGCCAGTTGGACACGGTCTTGAACGAAGGGAATCTACGGGACCCCAATCAACATGGATTCACCAAGGGTAGGTCCTGCCAATCAAACCTCATCAGCTTCTTTGACTGGGTAACAAAAAGACTGGATGAAGGAGATTCACTGGACATAGTGTACCTGGACTTCAGTAAAGCTTTTGACAGCGTCCCACACCGCAGACTGTTAAACAAGATGAAATCAATGGGGTTGGGAGAGACTCTGACGGCATGGGTCAGAGACTGGCTGAGTGGCAGACGTCAGAGGGTGATGGTTAACGGTACTTTCTCTGGGACATCGGAGGTGACCAGCGGGGTGCCTCAGGGCTCGGTCTTGGGTCCGCTCCTCTTCAACATATTCATAGGAGATCTGACTCAAGGGCTTCAAGGTAAAGTAACATTATTCGCCGACGACGCCAAACTATGTAATATGGTAAGCGAGGACAATTTACAAGATAGTATGGCGCAGGACCTGCGCACATTGGAATGCTGGTCCTCAACCTGGCAGCTGGGCTTCAATGCTGGAAAATGTAAGGTCATGCACCTAGGTAACAGAAACCCGTGCAGAACTTATACCTTGAACGGGGAGACCTTGACCAGGACTTCAGCGGAACGAGATTTGGGAGTAATCATTAGTGCAGACATGAAATCTGCCAATCAGGTGGAGAAGGCTTCCTCAAAGGCAAGGCAGATGCTGGGTTGCATCCGTAGAAGTTTTGTCAGCAGAAAGCCTGCTGTCATTATGCCATTGTACAGGGCCATGGTGAGACCTCATCTGGAATACTGCGTGCAATTCTGGAAGCCACACTACCGCAAAGACGTGCAGAGGGTCGAGTCGGTCCAAAGAATGGCCACCAGAATGGTCTCAGGGCTTAAAGGTCTCCCGTACGAAGCAAGACTAGACAATTTGCAGCTCTACACTCTAGAGGAGCGCAGGGATAGGGGAGACATGATTGAGACGTTTAAATACATCACCGGACGTATAGAAGTGGAAGATGACATCTTCCTTCTTAGAGGCCCCTCAACCACAAGAGGGCACCCGCTCAAACTCAGGGGCGGAAAATTTCACGGCGACACCAGGAAGTATTACTTCACGGAGCGAGTGATTGATCGGTGGAACGGGCTTCCAGTGCAGGTGATCGAGGCAAGCAGCGTGCCAGATTTTAAGAATAAATGGGACGCCCATGTGGGATCCCTAAGAGGGTCAGGGCAAAACACTAGCTAATCTTAAGGGGAGGGTCTATAGTGGGCAGACTTGATGGGCCTTGGCCCTTTTCTGCCGTCATCTTTCTTTCTTTCTTTCTTTCTTTCTCTCTCACATTATTCTCTTCATGGTTGGGCTCAGAACTTTTCATTGTCCCCTCATATATCTTAGTAACTGTGTATGCAGTGTGTGTGTGTGTGGGGGGGGGGGGGGATGGGGGTGGGTGTTACTAAAAATGATCACCTGAAGTTTTTAAATTGAGTTTTGCAATTCTCAGGTGAGCCGCTGCTACCCCTTTGCACACCGGGGCTGCTGATCCCAAATCCTTCTGGATTCTATTATGACGACAAGTGGACATCCCGGGTCTGCTCCACCAAGAAGTTCCCCACGCCACCCAACGTCACCAAGTGCCTTAGAGGGAAAGTGGTGTATATGTTTGGAGATTCGACCCTGCGGCAGTGGTGGCTGTACCTTGATGAATTTGTTCCCTGTAAGCTACTGATTGCATATCACTTCTCTCAGTAATAATACAGACCTCCTGTGTGTCTAGATCAGTGGTCTCAAACCCACGGCCTAGGGGCCACATGCGGCCCGCCAGGCCCTCGGTATGTTTATCATAATCACAAAAGTAAAATAAAACAGTTTCTTGATCATATGTCTATAAATTACAATATTATTATTATGACTTAGCCATAAGGAAAGATTTATAAAGTATAAAGAGTTTTACCTCATGCAAAACTGTCATTTTTTAAAATAAGACATTAACTATTTTTTCTGAGGCCCTCCAAATCCAAAATGTGGCCCTGCAAAGGGTTTGAGTTTGAGGCCACTGGTCTAGACGGAAAAACGAGATCATAAAAGTCATACTTGTGAGTGAATTTTCTATGAGTCTCTGTTCAGTTTCCTAGTTAGACACCACATAATTTATATACTCATCTACTTTGCAAAGTAAATGAAATACAGACGACTCCACTTAAGTGCAAGCCCTTCGGACCGTTTGCCACGTGCACTTAAACGGAGCAGGTGCTTAATTGCTGTACCATGTGAGCACCGTCATTTTTCTCGCGGGATCAGCAGCTCAGGGACAGAATTCCATGCTTGCATTGATCACAGCCATTACATATCTTAGGACGAGTGACCAGTAATGACGTTTGAAGTTTGCGATTATCCCTTGGGTTTTGTTGCTTTCATATTCAACAGGCAGGCACCTTGAAGCCAACAGCTTCGCTACGTTTGAAAGCGGTGTAGAGGTCTCTATTAGAGAATGACACGGTGAAAAAATTGGTCCCCGTCACCGCCCCGTCCCCGTCTCACCATCCCCGTCACCGCCCCGTCCCCGTCTCACCATCCCAGTCACCGCCCCGTCCCCGTCTCACCATCCTCTTCACCGCCCCGTCACCGCCACTGCCACCCCATTCACCGCCCCGTCACCGCCACTGCAATCCCATTCACTGCTAGTTTTCTTCCCCGTTTTCGGCGGTGACCCGCGGCTTAAATGCGGTGGCCGTGGGTAAACCGTCACCGTGTCATTCTCTAGTCTCTATCGCTTTAATTGGGAGACCCTACGTAAGCAACGGCAGAAGGACTTGGAGTACACCACTCTTAGGGGACAGGCCCTTCCAAATTTATGTACAAGTACTGTAATAACAACGCCTAAGCGACATCTGACATCAGTATGGTGGACACATTCAGCCAAAGACAATGATTTTTGTCCACGCAACGCCACGGTGCAGTTCCGAATGTTCGAACACATGGCCAGATCTAGACTGCTGTTCTGAAACACGCGGCTCATCTTTGTGATTGCTTTTAACTGGAATGAACGTTACATAAAAAAAATAAAGGTTGGACCTACAACATCAGTGCACATAAGCGGATTGTGTGCTTATCAGAATTGCAAATATCCGGAGTTTACGTCCATTGACTTTAATGAAAAAAAAACGGGACCATGGTGGTCGGGTACGGATAACCGAAGCGTGCGCTTAACCGACGTGCACTTAGGTGGAGTCGACTGTACAAAGGTCAGGATGTGTTCCTTCTATTCAGTGGCATAGTAAGGGGGGGTGGTCTACCCCAGGCATCATCTTGATGGGGTGCCAGCTCCTGTCCTCCTCTCCACCCTCCCCACTCCTATCCCCCCCACTACAGCATGTAAGTACCCCTCCCCTTCCCCCATACCTCTTTAACGTTCCGGGCATGAGCAGCAACCACAACCTGCTGCTCGTGCCAGTGCCGGCTCTTACTCTGACATCACTTCCTGGACACGCGCCTAGGAAGTGACGTTTGAGGAAGATTGGGTGCTGCTCGTGCCTGGAACATAAAAGAAATACAGGGGAAAAGGCGTATGCAGCAGGATTGAGCGGGGAAGGAGCGGATGGGGGTAGGGCAGAGAAGAGGGCAGGATGTGCGCAAGCCGCCCCGGGCACCTCTCACCCTCACTATGCCACAGCTTCTATCCCATCAGATTATAAAGACTTTTGATGTAGCACCTATCCGAAATCTTCACGCATCACTGACTCTGCATTCAGTTTGATTATATTGGTTATAGTGAAATGTGAAGGAAACACAAACACACAAATGCATGCTTCTGCACTCACACACACAGGAATATTCTCCTCAACGTGGTCTTCAGTTCTTAGTTTTCCGTGGAGCCAGAAAACCCTGTCTCTCTTCTCTGCAATCCTAAGTGCCTTTCTTGCACCACGGCTTCGTTTCTTTGTTTTTCCAGTCAGAAGTCGCTGTGCGCTGCGTTTCTTGTTTTCATGTCCTTTCCAAACCATTTAAAAAAAAAAAAAAAAAAATTTCATTTTTTCCTCCGTCGACCTGCAACCGGGGACTCCCAGTTCTTCGGTGGCCGCTCAGTCTCGCGTGGTCGCGGCTTGTTCTTTCTGCCCTATGTCCCGGTCGGGTTATTTCCATCACAGACCCACACCGTTGGCTTATCCTTTGCCTGGGGGTTGATCACCCTATGGACTCTTGCCCTCGATGTGCCACCCTTCAATCTCGGGCTCTCCATCGACGTTGGGCCAAGATTCTGGACCTCTTCGCCATGGAAGTGGGTCCAACCTCGACCCCGGTCTCGGCCTCGGTCACGACGTCGGCCTCGAAGACCTCGGTCCCGAGAAAGTCCCCCTCGACTTTGAAGCACTCGGGGGCTTCGGCTTCAAAGACCTCGACCTTGGGTAAGTCTCCTCTTCCTCCTTCAGGTTCAGCTCAGCTACCGAAGAAGCCATCCTAGGAGTCTCTGGCCTCCCAGGCAGTGAGTTTAGTCCTGCCGGCCTCGACAAGACCTCCTCCCAAACATGCCTCCACTTTACGGGAATACTCTACCTCGAGGTCGCCCTCGTTGGAGTGGATGTCCGTATGTCCGAATCCCTTGGTCTCGATGCCAATGTTCGAGGATATGCTAAAGGCTATTCTAACTACGCAGATCTCCTCGGCTTTGACCCAGCTTGCCCTGGCCTCGACCTCGCCCGTTGTGGACCAGCCTGAGCGTCGCGCCGAGGGCCCTCGAGGCAAGCTTCATCGGTCTCGACGTCTCTCCTCGAGTGATTTCTCGCCTGTTCCCTTGAGGCGTACTTCTCCCGCCACCCGTCCTCGTGTGAAGCACTGGTTGAGGCGTCTCTCTCACTCAAGGCAGAGGTCTGCGAAGCGGCCCTGAGATTCTTCCCTGAAGCGGGGCAGATCACCGGGCCCTCGCACTACGGGGTCCGTTCTGCCATCAGACCTCATGCTCCTCCGCTCTTCTGTGCCGTAATGGTCCCCGTACCGTGGGGCACCGAGATCGAGGACCCTCACCTCCCTTCCATGTCGGCGGGTTTCTTCTTCCCTGGGCTCACCGGGGCGGGCTCTTCGGATCTCTGTCCCTTGGACTCCCGGGTCCTCACCTGCCCAGTTTGCTAAACGCAAGCTGTCATCGATTCCCCCTCGTTCTTTTAGTGGGGCCTCTTCGACGTCCGTGCTTGTGGACACTGATGTGCCGGCGCAGTATTCGAGGGAGGCTTTCCCCTCGTTTTCGGCTGCCCCGAAGTCTCGCTTGGCTTTCCCCCTGGAAGGCCCTCCTCCTTCACCAGGTTTGTGGTGGACATGGGCAAGGCGCTGCAATTGGACCTCCAATCTGATTCCAGGCACACCCAGGAATATTTGGAGGAGATGGAGCTTCCTTATCCGCCGAAGGAATCCCTTCGTCTCCCTTTGAATCCGGTTTTACAGCAGACTTTCTTCCGGAATTTGGAGACTCCTTATGCTATCCCGGCCATTCCGTCCAAAATGGAATCCCGGTACCGGACCGTCCCCTGTAAGGGGTTTGAAAAGGCTCAACTCTCCCACCAGTCTCTGGTGGTGGAATCTACTCTAAAGAAGTCTAATCCTTCCCGTGTCTACGCGGCTGTAACCAAAAAAAACCCAAACTGTTGTAACTTCACTGGAAATGTCCAGTTAGCTCTTTTGTAATCCGCCTTGAACTGCAAGCTATAGGCGGAATAGAAGTCCCTAATGTAATGTAAGTTTGGCAGGCGCCCATATCAGAACTCGATGATGGTGAACAGGGTCCTGAACTACAATTTTATGTTCACTTCCTATCTTAAAAAGTGCATTAAGACTCTGCCCTCCTTCCTGGATGATTTGCCGGTCCATCTAGAAACAGGCACGAAGTGTGAGATAATAAAATTTGCGGACGATACAAAACTATTTAGTGGAGCTGGGACTAAAGAGGAATGCGAAGAATTGCAAAGGGACTTGAACAAACTGGGGGAATGGGCGGCGAGATGGCAGATGAAGTTCAACGTTGAGAAATGTAAAGTATTGCATGTGGGAAGCGGAAACCCGAGGTACAACTATACGAAGGGAGGGATATTATTGAATGAGAGTAGCCAAGAAAGGGACTTGGGGGTAATGGTGGACATGACAATGAAGCCGACGGCATAGTGCGCAGCGGCCACTAAGAAAGCAAATAGAATGCTAGGCATAATCAAGAAGGGTATTACAACAAGGACGAAAGAAGTTATCCTGCCATTGTATCGGGCGATGGTGCGCCCGCATCTGGAATACTGCGTCCAATATTGGTCGCCGTACCTTAAGAAGGATATGGCGTTACTCGAGAGGGCTCAGAGGAGAGCGACACGTTTGATAAAAGGGATGGAAAACCTCTCATACACTGAGAGATTGGAGAAACTGGGTCTCTTTTCCCTGGAGAAGAGGAGACTTAGAGGGGATATGATAGAGACTTATAAGATCATGAAAGGCATAGAGAGAGTAGAGAGGGACAGATTCTTCAAACTTTCAGAAAATAAAAAAACAAGAGGACATTCGGAAAAGTTGAAAGGGGACAGATTCAAAACTAATGCTAGGAAGTTCTTCTTTACCCAACGTGTGGTGGACACCTGGAATGCACTTCCAGAGGACGTTATAGGGCAGAGTACAGTACTTGGGTTTAAGAAAGGATTGGACAATTTCCTGCTGGAAAAGGGGATAGAAGGGTATAGATAGAGGTTTACTGCACAGGTCCTGGACCTGTTGGGCCGCCGCGTGAGCGGACTGCTGGGCATGATGGACCTCAGGTCTGACCCAGCGGAGGCATTGCTTATGTTCTTATGTTCTTATCGCCAGGCAGAGTTTTGCCGGCTCCTGGATATGCTGTCGCAGATTCGGCTTTATATGTTTCAGGCGACATATGATGCCTTTGAACTCTCCTCCAGGGTCTCTGCCTTTGCGGTAGCCATGCACCGCCTGGCTTAGCTCCGCATAGTCGATATGGACTTGAATTTGCAGGATCGGCTAGCAAATCTCCCCTGCTTGGGCAACGAACTCTTTGATGACTATCAAGGAGGCTACTAAACGCCTCTCCGAGCATGAGCGCTCCTTTGCCTCCTTGGTCCGACCCAAGACGAAGTCCACTCCTCCCAAGTCCTACAAGTTGCCTCCCCGGCGCTATCCCCAGAAATCAACGCTGGTGTTTTCGGGACCGCCTCCTTCACGTCAGCAGCAGCAGCGGGCCCCTCAAAAGCCTCAGGCCCCTGCGACGGCTAAGCCTGCACCGTCCTTTTGACTGTCTGGGTTGGAGCGGGCCGCCCCCTCCGTCCTCGATCTGTGCTCTATCCTGGACCTCCGAGAGCTGAACATGTTCCTGGTCAAGGAGAAGTTCCGTATGCTCTCACTTTCCACATTGTACCCCCTGCTGGACGAGGGGGACTGGCTTTGTTCCCTGGACCTGAAGGAGGCCTATACTTACATCCTGATCCACCTGGCCTTTCGCAGATTCGTTTGCTTTCAGGTGGGGGACCTTCACCTGCAGTATCGGGTCCTTCCATTCGGGCTCGCTTCGTCCCCCTGAGTTTTTACCAAATGCCTCGTGATGGTGGTGGCAGCCCTGTGGTCCCAGGGTCTTCGACGATTGGCTTATCAAAGCACCGTCGCGGAGGGGGGTTATCTCAGCGACCCAATGGACTATTATCTTCCTTCAGCGCCTGGGCTTCGAGGTCAACTTTCCTAAGTCCCAGTTGTGCCTCTCTCAATCTCTGCAGTTCATTGGGGCGGGGCGGGACATGGTTCGCCTCCGCTCGTTTCTGCTTCAAACTCGGCAGGCCGCCCTCATCCACCTCTACCGGCAGGTCTCCCTTCAGTCCACGGCCTCCGCCAAGCAGATGATGATACTGTTGGGACACATGGCCTCCACCATTCTTGTGACTCCTTTTGCCAGACTTCACCTCCGAATACCTCAGTGGACTCTGCCGTCCCAGTGGAGGCAGGACCGGGATCCCGCCTCGCAACGCATTGCGGTGACTCCCTCCTTGAGGCGTTCGCTCCGTTGGTGGACACTCTCTTCAAATCTTTCGAGAGGTTTTCTCTTTCTCACGCCCCCGCCGCGGAAGGTCCGGACGAAGGACTCCTCCGCGTATGCCTGGGGTGCTCACCTCGACGGCCTCCGAACCCAGGATCTTTGGTCAAGCGCCGACCGTCGCTGCCACATCAATTTGCTGGAACTTCGGGCCATTTACAATGCGCTGGTCGCATTTCGGCATTTGCTTCGGGATCAGATGGTCCTGGTGCAAGTCCACTTGGTGTTGCTGGGTAATAGTTTCTAAAGAACTTATCCTGGAAGTAGAATTTTGAGTTATAGAAACAAAGTTAGTGCATACCAGGTGAAGGTTCTCAATTGCAGACCAAATGGAATCCAGGGTAACAGCCTGTGGTCTCACCAACGGTCCAAGGAGGGAGATATCAGCCGACTTTGGTTTTAGTATGGCTTCTGCACCAAGAGAAGAACTCTGGGCTCCTGCAACCTCACCACCGCTGGCTACCAACGGCTCCTCTCCCCCTGAACGCTGCGTCTCCAACATCGGAGTTAGCGTGGCTGCTTTCACTTCCGGGTTCACCTCGGGTAGAGAACGAGCCTCCCCCCACACACCGGGGGAGCCCTCTTGCCAGTTCTGCTGCGCTGACGTTTCTCCAAGTTTGGGAGGGGTATGCGGTCCTCGTGGGCTCAACGAGAGAGACATCTCGCTGTCAAAGCTGTGGAGTTCCCGCTCCACAGCAGCAGAAACGCCCAATATGGAAGGAGGAACTGTAAACGCTGTAATTACAGTCTGCCTCGGCGTCGAGGAACCTGAGGTAAGTGGAGGGATACCCCTCGGTTTCCCTCTTCTCTTAGGCATGGAAAAAGCCGTTTTTTTAAAAAAAAGGTTGAAAAGGAAAATTGCTCCTCTCAGCGTCCTGCTCAAGACGCCATCTTTGCCAGTTTTTAATCCACGTGAGTATTTCACCCTCAATTCCATGGCTTGCAATTTACCAAAGTAGTCATTCATGTGGAACCTTGTCGAACACCTTCTGAAAATCCAGATATACAATGTCAACCACTTTGCCCTTGTCTATCTGCCTGTTTACTCCCTCGAAGAAGTGCAGCAAGTTCGTCAAACAAGATCTGCCTTTGCTGAAACCGTGCTGGCTGGTCCTCATCAGCCCGTGTCCGTAAAAGTGATCAATGATGTGAAACATAGAAACATAGAAAGATGACGGCAGATAAGGGCCATATAGCCCATCAAGTCTGCCCACACTATTTACCCACCCTCTTAAGTCTTCTGACCCCTTAAGTATAATTGTAATTATACTGTCACTCTACTGACCCGCTCATTCAAGTCCTAGTGACCCTATCCCTTGGCATGACCCCGTAGGGATCCCACATGGGTATCCCATTTGTTCTTGAAGTCTGGGATGCTGCGTGCCTCGACCACCTGCACTGGAAGCTTGTTCCAATGCTCGATCACTCTCTTCGTGAAGAAGTACTTCCTTGCGTCTCCACGAAACTTCCCTCCCCTGAGTTTGAGCGGATGTCCTCTTGTGGTCGAGGGTCCCCTGAGAAGAAAGATATCCTCTTCCACCTCGACCCATCCCGTGATGTACTTAAATATCTCAATCATGTCTCCCCTCTCCCTACGCTCTTCAAGAGTGTAGAGCTGCAATTTGCTCAGTCTTTCCTCGTATGGGAGACCCTTTAGCCCCGAGACCATCCTGGTGGCCATCCGCTGAACCGACTCAATTCTGAGCACATCCTTACGGTAATGTGGCCTCCAGAATTGCACACAGTACTCCAGATGAGGTCTCACCATGGCTCTGTACAATGGCATCATGACTTCAGGTTTCCTGTTGACGAAGCTTCTCTTGATACAACCTATCATCTGCCGTGCTTTAGATGAAGCCTTCTCCACTTGAGTGGCTGCTTTCATGTCAGCACTGATGATTACTCCTAAGTCTCGTTCTGCCGTAGTCCTGGTTAAAGTTTCTCCATTCAGGGTGTAAGTTCTGCAAGGATTTCCGTTACCGAGATGCATGACCTTACATTTCTTGGCGTTAAAGCCCAGCTGCCACATCAAGGACCAACTTTCTAAAGTACGCAGGTCTTGCTCCATAGCATCTTGTAGATTATGGCCGTTTACTATATTGCATAGCTTGGCGTCATCAGCGAATAAGGTTACTTTGCCTTGAAGCCCTTGAGTCAGATCCCCAATGAATATGTTGAAGAGGAGTGGGCCCAGGACCGAACCCTGTGGCACTCCGCTAGTCACCTCCGACATTTTAGAGAGGGTACCGTTAACTACCACCCTCTGAAGTCTGCCATTAAGCCAATCTTTAACCTATGCAGTTAGAGTCTCTCCTAATCCCATCGATTTCATCTTGTTCAGCAGCCTGCGGTGTGGGACGCTGTCGAACGCTTTGCTGAAGTCCAGGTACACGACGTCCAAGGACTCTCCTGAGTCCAGTCTTCTTGTTACCCAGTCAAAGAAGTTGATTAGATTTGACTGGCATGACCTATCCTTGGTGAATCCATGTTGGCTGGGATCCCGGAGATTTCCCTCGTTCAGGATCGTATCTAATTTATACTTAATTAGTGTTTCCATGAGTTTACACACTATTGAGGTGAGGCTTACCGGTCTATAGTTTGCAGCCTCAGCCTTGCAACCCTTTTTATGTAGAGGAACGACGTTGGCTGTTTTCCAATCTAATGGAACTTTCCCCATACTTAGTGAGAGATTGAAGAGCACTGCCAACGGTTCCGCCAGAACGTCTCTCAATTCTCTGAGCACTCTTGGGTGTAAATTGTCCGGTCCCATGGCCTTGTTTACCTTTAGCCTTGCCAGTTCGTTGTAAACGTCCCCAGGTGTGAACTCAAAATTCTGAAACGGGTCATCCACGTCTTGTTTTATCATCAACTGTGGTCCATGTCCCGGTGCTTCGCAGGTGAAGACTGAGCAGAAATATTCATTTAGTAGTTCTGCTTTTTCTGAATCCGCCACCGTGTAGTTCCCGTCCGGTTGTCTAAGGCGTACTATACCGTCTGTATTCCTTTTCCTATCACTGATATACCTAAAGAAGGATTTGTCCCCTTTTTTAATGTTCTTTGCCAGAGTTTCTTCCACTCGAAGTTTGGCCTCCCTAACTGCTGTTTTGACCGTTGCAGATCTGGTCTTATATTCTACTTTAGTTTCTCTTCTCTGCGTACGTTTGTAGGAAAGAAATGCTTTTTTCTTTTCCTTAATGAGGTGCGAGATCTCTTCAGTGAACCATTGGGGTTTGTTGTTTTTTTTTGTCGTTTATCTACTGATTTTATGTAGCGATTAGTTGCTTCGTGTATGGATGATTTTAGGTATGACCACATAGTTTCCACATTGCTGGTCCCTGCATGGTCCTGCAGCGTCTGATGAACGAAATCCCCCATGCGTGCGAAGTCGGTGCCCCGGAATTGGAGCACCTTTGTTTTTGTAATTGATTTAGGGGATCCTTTCCCAAGGTTGAACCATACCATGTTATGGTCGCTGGAGGCTAGCGTATCTCCTACCGAGACCTCTGAGACGCTTTCCCCGTTGGTGAGTACCAGGTCTAGGATCGCCTGGGCTCTAGTGGGTTCCGTTACCATCTGTCTGAGATGTACTCCTTTTATGGAGGTCAAAAGCCTCCTGCTGCTGCTGGTTGTTGCTGAAAATGTGTTCCAGTCTGCATCAGGTATGTTGAAGTCCCCTAGCAGTACAGTGTCGCCCCGTAGAGTTATATTCTCTATGTCTTCAATTAATTCTGCGTCCATGTCTTCCGGTTGTCTTGGAGGTCTGTATACCACTCCAAGATACAGGCATTTTTTGCCACCTCTTGCCAGGTTTACCCAGAGGGATTCCCCGGTATACTTGACATCAGTGATCCTGGTGATTTTGATGTCCTCTTTAATGTATAGTGCTACCCCTCCACCTAACCTGCCCTCTCTGTCCTGACGAAGTAAATTGTACCCCGGTATAGCCATATCCCACCCATGTGCGTCCGTGAACCAAGTCTCGGATATTGCCACCACGTCCAGGTTGGCATCCCTTATTTCAGTTTCCAGTTCTAGAATTTTATTGCCTAAACTGTGTGCATTAACATACATGGCCCTCCACACTTTGTGTTTGCTGAGTCCCTGTAAGGCTATTCCTGACTGAGTCTGTGTGGCTCCTAGAGAACTGTTTGCATATTGGGTCCTTACCTCGGAAACAGAGTGTCGACTCGTCACATCAGGATAGTTCCTTTCCACACCAGTATATGAGTAGGTCCCCTCCCCCAACTTACCTAGTTTAAAGCCCTGCGAATCAGGCGGGCTAGTCGGTGTCCGAAGACGTTCTTACCTCTGCTGGTCAAATGGAGTCCGTCTGGTCCCTGTAGTCCCTGCAGCGCCTCTCTATGATCCAGGAATCCGAAGTTCATATCTCGACACCATCCTTGTAGCCATTCGTTCGTTCTCCGGATGCATTCATCTCTGGCTCTTCCCTTGCCTCTAACTGGGAGGATTGATGAGAAGACTACCTGCGCACTTGTCTGCTTCAGCCTCTCACCCAAGGCTCCGAAGTCTCTGGTGATGGTCTCTGGGGTGTTCCTGGCAGTGTCATTCGTACCTATATGGATAAGAAGCATAGTAAAATGGTCATGAGATGTAAGTAGTTTACCCAGGCTGGTGGTGACGTCCCGTATTTTGGCTCCAGGCAGACAGCAAACCTCTCTTGAGTGAGCATCCAGTCTGCAGATTGGTCCCTCGGTGCCCCTCAGCATGGAGTCCCCAATGACTATAACTCTGGTCCTTTATCAGAGCCTCTACCATCTTTCCCGGTACTGAGGTCAGACTCACCGGTCTGTAGTTTCCCGGGTCCTCCCTCGAACCTTTTTTGAAGATCGGCGTAACATTCGCCACCTTCCAGTCCTCAGGAATCTTTCCCGATTTGATCGACAGGTTGGCTACTAGTTGAAGCAGTTCAGCTATAGTCCCTTTCAGTTCCTTGATGACCCTCGGATGGATGCCATCCAATCCCGGGGATTTATCACTCTTAAGCCTATCAATCTGCCTGCATACCACTTCTAGACTGACCGTCAACCCTGTCAGTTTCCCATCTTCGTTTCCAGCATATAACCTGATGGGTTCTGGTATGCTGTGTATATCCTCTGCGGTAAATACAGACACAAAAAATTTGTTCAGTTTGTTGGCGATTGCTTTGTATTTCATTAGCACTCCCTTCATTCCACGGTCATCCAATGGTCCCACCGCTTCCTTTGCGGGTCGTTTCCCCTTAATATATTGAAAGAACGGCTTGAAGTTTTTTGCCTCCTTGGCTATTTTTTCCTCGTAGTCTCTTTTGGCCCCTTTTAGCACCTTATGACACCTGCGTTGATGTTTGTGCTTATTCCAGTTTTTGCCCATTTTTGACCTTTTCCATTCCTTAAACGAGGATTTCTTGTCCCTGATCGCTTCCTTCACCGCTACAGTGAGCCACGCCGGTTCCTTGTTCTTTTTCCTCTTGGATCCCTTGTTACTACACGGTATATATAGATTTTGCGCCTCGGTGACCATGTCCTTAAAAAGGGACCAAGCTTGCTCTAGCGTTTTTACAGTGCTTATCCTCTTCTTAATCTTCTTCCCCACCATGCATCTCATCTCTTCGTAATTCCCTTTTCGGAAGTTCAGTGCTGTGGCCGTCGTTCTGGACCGATGTTTCGCCTTTGTGTCTAGATCGAAGTGGATCATATTGTGATCGCTGTTTCCCAGCATCCCTTCTACTTCTACACCTTGTGCAGGTCCTCGCAGTCCATTTAGAATTAAGTCCAGAATTGAATTTCCTCTTGTATTTTCCTTGACAAGTTGTTCCAGGAAGCAATTGTCTACAACATCCAGGAACTTGGCCTCCCTAGTGCAGCCGGAGGTGCCTAGGTTCCAGTCTATCCCTAGATAGTTGAAGTCACCCATGATAACTGCGTTGCTTCCCTTGCAGTTTCATTTAATTTCATCCGTCATTTCTCTGTCAATTTCATCGGACTGCCCTGGGGTCGGTAGTAGATGCCGATCTTCATTTCTAGTCCATTTATTCCTGGAATCTTTACCCATAGAGACCAACTTATCTGTCGGTTGTGGCGTATTCTCCCCAGTAGATTCAATTCCCTCTTTGATGTATATGGTAATGCCCCCACCTTTTTGAGCCACTCTGTCTCTGCAGTATAGTTTGTATCCCGGTAGCACAGTGTCCCAGACGTTTTCCTCAGTCCACCATGTTTCTGTGATGCCGATGATGTCAACGTTATCTTTTTGTGCCACAGCTTCTAATTCACCCATCTTATTTCTAAGGCTCCTTGCGTTCGTGTACATACACTTGAGTTTGCGGCCTGTTCCTTTCTCGCATTTCCTTCCTTCTTGTGTCCCTTTTGGTCTGTCTTGCCTGTGATCCAGTGAGTTTTCCCTCTATCTTCCTGCACGGTATCCTCCAGGTATACCGGTTCCCGAACCATCGACTCTCTCTCTTGATTGACTGTCGGCTTTCCCCCTCTTGATGTTGCTTGCAAGTAGCCTCGTTCTGTCTCTGCTGAGGTGGAGTCCATCTTTTCTGAATAGCTTGATCTTCTCCCAGAATGTCATCCAGTTGCGCATGAAGTGGAATCCTTCTTCCTCACACCAGTGCGGCATCCACAAATTGACTGCTTGCAGCTCCATTTGCCTCTTCTCTTCTGCCCTGGGTACCGGCAGGATCTCTGAGAATGATATCCTCTCAGTTCTGGTCTTCAGCTTCCTTCCCAACATCCAGAATTGGTCCTTCAGTACTTCTCTGTTATAGTTCCTGTTGCTCACGTTGTTCGTCCTCACATGTATCACCACCGCCGTATCTTCTTCTTCCACACTTTCAATGATCCTGTCATTGTGACTCACTATGTTTTCTACCTTGGCTCTGGTAGGCAGATCAACATCCAATCCAGTCTTCCTCCCGCTATGTGGCTGTCTACTTGTCTGATGATAGAGTCCCCTACGACGATTGCTGTCCTCTATATCTTCTCTTGATTCTCCAGCTGCAGGTCCATGTCCTTCGTTCTCACTGCTGTGTAACTTATTCCTTCGTGGTGATCGTCCATCAGGTGATCCACACTCTCTGCAGGTGAGTCTCGGCAGTTCCACTGTTGCTGGTGATTTTCCACGGCCTCCCTGTACGCCTCCTCTGTGAACTTCTCCAGCTATCGGACTTCTTCCTCCACGGTGTTCTCTGTCTCGATGTTCTCTGCATCTCTATCTTCCTCCTCCACTGCTTGGAGTTCTGTACATTTCTGCGTCTCCGCATCTCTGTCTTCCTCCTCCATTGCTTGAAGTGCCTTCAGTTCCACTGTGACAGAACACTGTCAAAGGCTTTGCTAAAATCTAAATACTTCACATCTAGCACACACCCTCTATCCAATTCTCTGGTCACCCAGTCAAAGAAATTGATCAGATTTGTCTGACAAGGTCTACCTCTAGTGAAACCATGTTGCCTCTGGTCCTGTAATCCAGAGGATTCCAGAAACTTGACCATTCTCTTTTTCATTAATTTGCTTACCACAGAAGTCAGACTTACCAGCCTGTAATTCCCTACTTCTTCCTTACTTCCACTTTTGTGGAGAGGGACCACATCCGCCCTTCTCCAGTCCTCTGCTACCACTCCAAACTCTAGAGACTCATTGAAAATTGCTTTTCTGTACATACATATGTATCTTTGATAGTATGTATTTGCAGGAGGTTGGGGGACCACACAAAGGAGTGGAGTTATGGATTTTAGAGATGGACATTTGTAAGTGATCGTGTGTTCTAATAGTTATGTTTATGTTTATTGAACATTTGATATACTGCTCCCACATTTTACTGACCTAAGCGGTTTACAATGAAACAATTCAATATTGAAAGGAACTCCACAGAACATATTCAGATAGGAAAGATAAAAAATAGAGATAAAGACAAGATATATACAATACAACAAGAATAAAAACAAGGATAAAATGATAAATTTAAAAAAAGATTAAATATTAAGTACTGTATTTAAATTAAATTGAATTAATAAATTCCAGTCAGATATTAATATAAGCAGACTGCATAGTTGACAAGCCAAAGGAGAGAAAGGATTCAGGAATCAATTCCGTAGTGACAGTTTGTCCGCTTGAACAGCTGACAGCCGTAATGAAATCGGCCCATCGCTGGAATGAATCATATATGAAGGCGTATTTCCATCACCAACCAGACAACCGCCACCACCAACCTCGCAGGTCCTTGCCAGCACATCGGACACCCCCGCAGGCCGATACGTAGCGTCGCGCCACCTCGGCTGCACCTCTCACTCGATCTGCTGCCAAAATTTCTACAGGCCACCTCCTCCTCCTATGGGAAGTGTCTCACTACTCTCAGCGGACCGATCACTGCCAACACATCAGACGTCTCATCAAGCCACCTCCCTTGACACCAGGAATCAGCTGAACAGCAGGTTGGGGCTCTCTCTCATCTTGGAAAAAAGATGTTCAAGGGGATGATTGAGGTCTTCAAAATCCCAAATGATGGAAATACTTAGCAGGTAGAAGGCACTTTAACAGTTGAACCTGTACCAACAGTCAAATTGGAGTGATCAGTGACTTAATTCAGTGATGTAAGAACAAGAATGGAGGCTGCAGAACAAAGTCAACATAACCCAATAAACAGAAGATTGGATAAACAAAATATAAAGAAAAGAAAAACAAAAATAAAAGTGGGGTGGTTAGATTTTACCTCTCTATTGCCCCAGGTACCACAATTAAATTGTTAGTCTTCCAGGATAGATAGGGAAAATACTTAAGAGTACCTGATTACTGTTAAGTGAATTTCTTCATGAAAAAGGCAGTTAATATATCCCAATAAATGTTTTGGTCATTAAATAAGCCGGTGCTTAACTTTAGGTACACAATGTGGGAATATACAGGGTGGGCCAAAAGTAGGAATACAGTATTTATTCATTATTTCTTTTTATTGTACAGGTATTGAATAGGTATAGTACAGTACTAAATGATAATAAATCTTCACATAAATGTTATTCATGATCCCCAAATAAAAACAAATAATGAATATGTACTGTATACCTACATTTGGCCCACCCTGTATTATCAAATACTAAGATGTGTGTATGATATAATCCAACAACAAAACAATCAATGTTAAGAAAAATATCCATTACTTTTCTAATAACCGAAGTGAAGCTTGTAGTTTCCTGTTTCATCTCTACGACCACTTATGTGAATAGGGACCACATCCGCTCTTCTCTAATCTCCAGGAATCACTCCCATTTCCAAAGATTTGGTGAATAAATAGGACCCGCCAGAACCTCTCTGATCTCACTCAATATTCTGGAATGTATCCCATCTGTTCCCATCACTTTGTCCACCTTCAATTTTTCAAATTGTTCATAAACACTTTCTTCCTTGAACGACACGGTATCTACTCCATTCTTGTGTATAACTTTTCCAATCTTGGTCATTCTCCAGGATATTCTTCCGTGAACACAGAACAGAATATTTTTTTAACATGTTTCCTTTTTCCTCATCACTCTCCACATATCGAGGCATATCATCTTTTAGTTTCGCAATTCCGTTTTTCATCTTTTTCCATACACTAATATATCTGAAAAATTTTTTGTCTCCCTTTATTACATTCCTAGCCATTTGCTCTTCCGCTTGCGCTTTCACCAGACGTATCTCTCTCTTGGCTTCATTCAGTTTCACCCGGTAGTCCTTTCTGTATTCCTCTTCTTGGGAATTTTTATATTTCACGAACGCCAGCCCTTATGCCTTTATTTTCTCTGCCACAAGTTTATAGAACCATTTCTCTTGTTTTTAATTATTTTCCTCACATAAAGGTCAGTAGCCATTTTTATTGCTCCTATAAGCTTAGACCACAGTTTTTCCACTTCCCTTATGTCCTCCCATCCTAACAGCTCTTTCTTCAGATACGCTCCCATTTTACTAAAGTCTGTACGTTTGAAATCTAGGACTTTGAGTTTTGTGTGGCCGCCCTCAACTATACTGTATAACTTAACTTATAACTTAACACAGATGCTGATAGAGGGAGCCAAGGTACCTGTTTAAAAAGAGAGGTTACATGATCAAAATTCTGTGCAGAGTGTAAAAGCTTTTAGGAGTGTATACCCCAAACTGTTTCTTTAGAAATATCACAATTTATCACAAGTACTGACTTGTGGGGTTCATTCCTGCTCCCATAGCCCCCACTGGACAACCAGGGACTTTAGGTAGGCCCGAGAGTGGGCCTAGGCTGAATGGAGTTGGATGGGATGGGTTATAGTATTGAGAGGGGCTTGAAGGTGCAGATCTTGAGTCATCTGAGGGGGTAGTGAGGGAGGAAGGAGGATATTTGGGTGATGTGCTTTTGGGGGAGTTAGAGGGAAGCAGGAGGATCAGACAAGTGATGTGCTTTGGGGAGGAAGGTGGGAGGAGAATCCGAAGGATGTGTGCTTCAGAAGGGTGAGAGATCAACACAGTTAAGTTGGGACCCAAATATTATGTGGGTGCAGGCCAGATGAATTTAGGACTGTGTATGAGCTGGGCTAAATTTGTCCGGTTAGCTATGTAGGTGTTGTAACTGCTGGTTCCTCCTTAACTTTGCCCCCTATACTGCCTCTGACCTGTCCACTTTGGACATGGTTGGTCAAAACTGATACTCAGTGAGACAATCCAATGAAAAGCTGCTGAATATTAGTGGTTGGGCGGCCTCAAGCGATTTAAGCAGGGAAGAGCTTCTCCTACCTGCTTAAATCATTTTGAATATTGGGCAGAATGTTTTCTGCTCCTGTTTTTCCAAAACAAACTTCTTTTTATATGTGCAGCTTGCATGAATGAGTCTCAGAATTAACCTTTGACCCATTGTCAGGCCTCATCCTACTTATAACCTTGTTGTAACACTGCTATTGACAGTAATACTGGGTGATTTTTCTTTTACAGCTCTAAAGAGGATTGATTTACATGTACCACCTCTGATAGGACCTTTACTGGCCATAGACCCAGAAAACAACTACCTAGTTCAGTGGAGAGTACATGGAAGACCGTTGAGGACATATGGCAAACCTTTAGTGGCAGACGTTCACTACATGGCAAATGACATTGATGGGATCGGCGGGGGACCTCAAATGGTGATCGTTTTCACCATCTGGGCTCATTTCACCCACTTGCCTGTGGACATGTACATCCGGCGGGTACAGATTATCCGTAGGGCGGTGGTAGATCTCTTGCAAAGGAGCCCTCAGACCACTGTTATCATCAAGTCGGCCAACACGGGGTTCAAGGGCTTAGATTTCAATGAATGGCAGTCCCTGCAGTTGGACATCATCTTAAGAAGGATGTTCTCGGGGATCCAAGTGGCCATCATTGACACATGGCAGATGACATCATGTCATTACTTGCCTGAAGACATCCACCCTGCTAGAATAATTATTCAGAATGAAATAGACATTCTTCTGTCTCTTATCTGTCCCCGTTAATTCAGGTGCATAGTAACATAGTAGATGATGGAAAATAAAGACCCGAGTGGTCCATCCAGTCTGCCCAACCTGATACAATCTAAAAATTTGTTGGGGGTTTTTTTTTCTTCTTATTCTTAGATATTTATGGGCAAGAATCCAAAGCTCTGCCTGGTACTGTTCTTAGGCTCCAACTACTGAAATCTCTGTCTAAGCTCACTCCAGTCCATCTGTTCCTGAAGTATTTAGGTAACTGACATATACAATCTTAGTCCACAACAACTGATCTCTAGAGCTGTTAATCACTAACCCTTAACTTTGTTAATTCTACTCAATCTGCAGAATCTTTTAATCATTGTACACAGCATAGAACTTCAAGGTCCAGCGGTATATAAACTGTTATTTTTATTATTATTATCTACACCAGTGGTCTCAACACACGGCCTAGGGGCCACATGTGGCCCTCCAGGTACTATTTTGAGGCCCACAGTCTGTACTAGTGCTTCCCACTCTTTGCAGCGTCCTCTGGCTCCCCCCCCCCCTGGCCTCCCGCTCCTACCTTCAGATAATTACCGAAGCCTACAGAGAGGATTGCCGGTGCTGTAGTGATCCTTGCAGGCTGCCGTCATCCTCAGCAGCACGTTCCCTCTGCCGTGATCCTGCCTCTGACATCAGAGGTGGGGTGGGACCGTGACAGAGGGACATGCTTGCGGAGGCTGATGGCAGCCTGTAAGGAATGCTACAGCACTGGTGCTCTTCTCTGCAGGCTGTGGTAATTAGCTGAAACTAAGACCGGGAGGCCAGGGGGAAACTTTTATTTGTGGGTTTTAAAGGGATTAAGTATAAATTTTCCTGTCACGCATGTGAATTATTCACTTTCTCCATGATGTGGGCTTGATGTTTATTTTAATTTCTTTTTATTACTACTGTATGATGGAGGTATTTTCTGTTTTTCTTGTGATTTCTCAAATATTGTAATAAATGCAAAAATCTTAATAAATAAAAAATAAATTATTGCACTTATCAGATGTGTTGATGTTTTTTTCTTTTACTTATTTGTTTCATCCAGATATTAAATTTTAAATGTTAATCTGTTACTTCCCTAAGGAAACATAACACAAGTCTGCGACTAAAAAGCTGTTAGTAGTATAATGGGTACACCTCATGTCAAAATGATTGACAGCTGTCAGAGATAAGGATCGACCAATCAGCGTTAACTTCTGGGTTAAGCCCCACCCACACCACGCCCCTGCCCTCCCATTGCCCCTCCCCCTCTCCACCCATGCTCCTTCCCCTCCCATAGGAATGAATGGTGGTAGCCCCACCCATGCCCCACCCTGCCCATGGCCCCGCCCCTCATGCCCCACCCCTCCCACAGGAATGAATGTGGTAGACCCGCCCATACCCCACCCCCGCCCATGCCCCCGCCCCTCATGCCATGCCCCTCCCATAGGAATGAATGGTGATAGCCCCGCCCATGCCCCCTGCCCATGGCCACGCCCCTCATGCCCCGTCTCTGCCCATGGTCACGCCCCCTCATGTCCCGCCCCAGAAATGCACTTTCTAATGACATCACTGGAAATGGGGGCATGGTTGACCCCGGAAATATGCTTTCTGATGACATCACTGGAAATGGGAGTGCCTGCCCTACGGGAAATGCACATTCTGATGACGTAGGCGGAAATAGGGTAAATGAAGCAACGGAAATGCGCTTTTCTGACCACGTAGGTGGAAATAGGGGAAACAGACTTAGTCAAAAGCCTCCCGGAAATGATGTGGCCTGAAAAAGAAGTGTCTTTATTTTAACAGTTTTTAGTTAAAAGACACGGTTTAAGAGCTCATGGATAGAGCAGATCACAAAACAAAAGACATTCACAAAATCTTTCCTGTTTTTAAAACAGACCAGGGGCAGAAACAATTGAGAAAAAGTTGCATTTATTTATTTTTTTTTCTTTTCTGGTTTTAACACCCTTTTTTAGTAGGAATTCTGAGCTAATGGTTAATGGGCCAGCTCCCCTATTGTCATGGTAACAGCTGATAAGCCCCTTGCAGCACCCCCTCCCCTGATAAAGCCAAGGGGGAGAGGTGGAGGTGTGTTTAAACATGTCTGACCTTGTCCAGGCCCCCTACTGTTGTCTTAACAATCTGAAAAAAACAAAAAACAGCTGTCACCTAACAGGGGTCTGTTACAAAGGCAGAGTTTTAAGACCTATTTTTTTTTTTTTTATTTAGAGCTATGAAAGAATCTTTATTGAAGCAAATTTATTATGATACATACACGGCAGGAAGCTATGGAGGCATTAACCCTCTACTTCAAGCGGCTAAAAAGAGCGATATTACAGTCCGGAGAAAAGACGTAGTGGACTGGGCCACCGGTCAAAACGCATACAATTTACACAGACCGGCTAGAATCCATTTTAAAAGAAATAAAACAATGGTGTCGGAAGTTGGCAGACAGTGGCAAAGTGACTTAGTCGACATGTCAGCCTTTGCCCGTTATAACAATGACCCTGACCCGATACCTGTACCTGTATTTTACGCTTATTCTCAAGAAAAGCCTCCAGTTGTTTGGGATCAAAGAAAAGATATCTATTTGACTCATTCAATATCAAACATTTACAAGGAAAACGCAAAAAGAAATGAGCACCCAGGGCTATCACCTGAGGGCGTAGAGCCAAAAATTGCTTCCTTTTCTCCTGAGTGTCTACACAGACATCAGGGAAAACCCAAATTTTACCTCCCAAAAACAATTTACGAAAAAACATTCTCATCACCCAGTCCTTGTCAGATTCAAAAACAAATGTAACTAGGAGTGTGGCTCTTATACACTCTTCTTCCAAAGATGTTTCTAATAATTGTGTTACATTTAAACTGTCCATCGATAGTTCTCCTTGGGAAGAAGATTGTCGTTTCTTCCCCGGCATAGAATAGACTCGAGAGAATGGAGGCACAGTTTCCTTTGGAACCCCCAGAACTTCCATCAGATATTTCTTAAGCAGTTCAATGGGGGCTACAGTCCTGGATTGAGGAAAATTGATAAAACGCAGATTCATCCTACGGGTATAATTCTCCATTTTCTCCATTTTATTCCTCAGTCCAGTCATACCTTGTCCATAAATCAAGGTATTAGATTTTAAATCTTTAAGACTTTGTTGAACTTCCTCTACTTTTTTCTCAAGCTCAAAATTCTTTGCCTCCTGGATGACAATACGTGTTTTACAGTCTTGCAAGGAATTGTCCACCAAAAACTTATTTCCAATGAAAATCTTCTCCAAGCGAGCTACAGCGTCCCAGATGGAGTCTAAAGTAACATGGGGAGGTTTAACCAGAGGTGTAATTTGCTGCTCACCAATATCCTGCCGCTGATCAAATTTCTCAGACCTGGAACCCTCTCTGTGCCTCTCCTCTGTACCTCCTACAGCACCTTCAGTAACCAGGTGGAGCTCAGAACTTGCTCCCATATTGTCTCCCAGCAAACTGGTTTCTCCTCTCATGCTCCGGATACCACCCTCCTCCGTTGAATAATCCGCAGCGCCAATCACAGCCTGCGTGCTCAACGCTTGTTCCGGCAGCATCACCATGCCTGGGTCAGAGGGTGGAAGTCGCTCCTCCGGGCTCAGCGTGACATTGAGCTCGGGTAAGGCCGCCCCTTTGCCAGCACCCGCTCCGGGGATGTTTGCTGTTCGGACTACGAATCTCTCCATGGTGGAAAGGGGAAGGGGAGAGGACTTGGAGGGGTAAGTCCTTACTTTCCCCTTTCTCTTACCCCTGTTAAAGGAATTCAGAACGCTAAACAGTGGAAGTAAAATAAGTTCCGATAGTAGCCTTCCTCTGCGTGGTTACCGGCGAGACGCCATCTTAACTCCTCCTCGATCCCAGTTCAGACATGTTTAAACACACCTCCACCTCTCCCCCTTGGCTTTATCAGGGGAGGGGGTGCTGCAAGGGGCTTATCAGCTGTTACCATGACAATAGGGGAGCTGGCCCATTAACCATTAGCTCAGAATTCCTACTGAAAGTGTGTTAAAACCAGAAAAGAAAAAAAATAAATAAATGCAATCTTTTCTCAATTGTTTCTGCCCCTGGTCTGTTTTAAAAACAGGAAAGATTTTGTGAATGTCTTTTGTTTTGTGATCTGCTCTATCCATGAGCTCTTAAACCGTGTCTTTTAACTAAAAACTGTTAAAATAAAGACACTTCTTTTTCAGGCCACATCATTTCCGGGAGGGTTATGACTAAGTCTGTTTCCCCTATTTCCGCCTACGTGGTCAAAAAATCGCATTTTCGTCGCTTCATTTACCCTATTTCCACCTACGTCATCAGAATGTGCACTTCCGGTAGGGCAGGCACTCCCATTTCCGGTGATGTCATCAGAAAGTGCATTTCCGGGGCGGGATATGAGGGGGCGGGGCCATGGGCAGAGACGGGGCATGAGAGACGGGGCCATGGGCGGGGGCGTGGGGCATGGGCGGGGCTACCACCATTCATTCCTATGGGAGGGGCGGGGCATGAGGGGCAGGGCCATGGGTGGGGGCATGGGCGGGGCTACCATCATTCATTCCTATGGGAGGAGCGGGGCATGGGCGGAGAGTGGGGCGGGGCAATGGGCTGGTGGGGCCGTGGTGTGGGTGGGGCTTAACCCAGAAGTGAACGCTGATTGGTCGATCCTTATCTCTGACAGCTGTCAATCATTTTGATATGAGGTGTACCCATTATACTACTGCTGTTTGATTATTTTCATCTAATTTCTATGTATTTAGGTGTGCTGAAAACAAATAAAATATTGAAAAAACTCCTAGACATCATGATTTGCCACAAAATGCAAAATTGTCTTCAAATTTATCAATTTTTTTTATATTATGGGTTTTAACCAAATTCAAAGTCCAAATTACTATTAATTAATTTACATATATTTTTAATCATTTCCTTCAGATCTCTAAGCTTTGACACGAAGCTCTATGTGCTAAACAAAGTTCCCTCTATAGCTCTATACCTTAAGGCTCTGCTTTTATCTTCCATACATCAGAGGTTCAAATCTTAACCTATTGTTCTTTCCATTTTTTCTTCTGCTATCTCTTTCACGATTGTAGTTCTTCCCTTTTTTCCTATTGTTTGAAGTTAGTCCATATGTCTTATTATGTGTTTCACTAATTAGTTTGGTATTGTTTAGTATCCCTAATTTTAACCTGTTTTAATGTTAATTTTATATTGTACACCACTTAGAAACCTGATTAAGCGGTTTAAAAATTTTTTAAATAAACTTGAAACCATCACAGCTGTTCACTGTCTCATTCCACCGCACACAGACATCTCTTTCAAATGCTAATAAAGTAGTCTGTACTTATCTGAAGCGGTGGAGTTGCTGGGATCCGTCCCCCAACTGCTCCGGTCTTGTAAACTTATATAAGTAAAACTACTGCTGTCTCAAACTTCCCTCGACCCCCCAACTCGAGTTTCACAAATTGGAGCTTCTTCAAGAGGGGACACTGCAACAAACAAATACTCCAATAAAATAAACTACCACTTAAACATAAAACCCTCTAGTGAACTAACCATCCCACTGTTTTAAAAACCAGATTTTACTAATCTTATCTTCATTCATAATGTTAATTTAATATTTAATCAGCTCATCCATTCGTGGGACTCCCACCCAAACAAACTGACAGCATTAACAACTAGCTCCGTGTTTATTCACTAGAGTTTGGTTGTTGGGTTTGAGCTATTCACACACATATTAATCTTATTATTATGTATTTAAATCTTTAAAGGAGAAGTTTTATTAAGACTTATGAAGTGATAATTATTTTGTGTATCAAGATTATGATCACTTGGGAGTTCACGTGATACACTCAGCCAGATCGGATGTCTCTAGCCTCCTCTCCCGACCCTGGAGCTGTATTATCTGCTTTATCTTGCCTAATCCATCCCTAGAGCCCTGAAATTGCTTTTGTCGGCTAGGTAGAGTTGCAGGCTATCTGCTCTTCCTGATTTCTGCTGGGGCGACCCGTTATGCTGACTCGAATCTCGAAGGCTGCTAAAATTTTTCGAGGCCCATCGACTCCTGCCAAGATGGCGGCAGCACCCTCCAACGCGCAAGTACAACTCAGCCCGACGATTACACTGCCATCGAGGAGCTGAAGAAGCACCTAATGGCTTTTTTGGATGATAAACTTACCCGGCTGCAATCTACAGTTGATGGCATAAAAGATACGGTGGAGAGGCAAGCCACCTATCTTCAGCACGTGGAATCCGGCTGTCGACGCAAGAAGACCGCACCATGGCTTTGGAGGCAGGGGCCCAGTCGCTTGAGGAGAAGTGCCGTCGGCTGGAGGAACGAGCAGAAGAACTGGAGAACCAGAGTCGTCGGAACAACATTAGGCTTATAGGCCTGCCGGAGTCTCTCGCCCCTGCGGATCTGCCTCATTTGGTCTCCACATGGCTGCCTACGGAACTGGGCATGGACACCAGAGGCCTCCCGTTACTGATTGAGAGGGCGCATAGGCTGGGGATCTGCCAGGAGGGAGACTAAAAACCGCACCCGGTGATTGCCCGCCTTCTTAACTTTGCCAATAAGCAACAGCTCATGGCCAACTACAAATCGAAGGGCTCGGTCTCCTACGAGGGACATAGACTACTTCTGTTCCAGGACTATTCTCCGCGAGTATCAGAACAGAGAAAAGCGATGGCCTCGTATTGCACCCAACTCCACCAGCACCAGCTCCGCTTTGCTCTGCAATACCCTGCTAAGCTACGAGTGCACCACAACAACCACTCTATTTCTCCACCCCAGCAGAGATACGCTCATTCCTGGAGGGCTTGCCGGGCTGACTGCTTTACGCCTGCAGCACCTGGGACATCCGCGGACTGTCACCCCCACACTGGACCCGAGAGTGTCTTGACCTGCCACCTTCTAGTGACTGTTGAGTACTCTGCTTGCTGGGACTTGAACTAGAGGCTTTTATTTCTCTTTGTTCTTTCTCTACTCTCCCTTCTCCCATAAACCCCAGCATACTGACCTATCGCTTAGGGTACCTGGCTTGGCCTTTGTACTTTGCAGTCTATTCCCTTTTTTCTTTTCTTTCCTCTCTGCAGCCCTGAAGTAGGCTCTCTAAGAGAGGGCTTCATGCTTGCTACCCTGTGGGAGGGGCCTCATGCCATTCCAACGAAAGAGCCATGTAGGGCGCCTACCGTCCGCCGCATTTCTGGCCCTGAACTCAATCGGGGAACCTCCCAATGAATGGGAATCCTGACCTGGCATGCATTCTGGCGGCACATTACTCGGTTGGTTTACCTCCCTTATCTTTCTTCCTTGCCTGCTGTTTTATTTCCTTTGCTGTCTCACTCTCTCCTTTTCTTTTTGCTTCCTCTCTATAGGCTTCTGGCGCACTGCCCTGTACGTGGGCCATGTTTGCTCTGCTCTCTGCTCTTTATTGTCTCCCTCGTTCTGGGGGTATTCTCTCCTCTTCATACCGATCCGCAGCACATGGAGCGAGCTATTCCTTTCAGCTGCGGCCGCACCCGGGACTTTTCTGATCTGGAACTCTGGATTTATTCTCAACTATCCCCTTCTTTTCTCCCCTTTCTCTACACTAGCTACAGATCTTTGAGGGGGGATGGGTGTGTGTGGGGGGGTTGGTGTGAGACTCGGGCGAGTTCCTCATTCTAGCCCTGACTGGTTTCCCCTAGTTGTTGTGGGGTCAGTTTGTTCTGGTTAACTACGTGTACCATAGATCTCTATTGTTCCGTTGGTCATTTGCCCTGTTATATGGCAACCCTGGATATTTTCTCCGCAGGTTTCTGCATCTGCCCAGGTCTTACTGTATCGCCCCCCTATTGGGTTTGTAGGGGAGAAGGAGGGGCCTGGTTCATAATCCTGGGGGTTTTCATTAGGGTAGTCTTGGTGGGAGGGAGATTTCCAGATCAGGTGCTGCGGTGGTAGGGCCAAGGTGGGTGTGGAGGGGGGACGGCGGGTGACTTGGGGAGCTGGGGGGGGGATTAGTTGGGGTTTGGTGCACGGCTACAGGTTATTGAGGGCTTCCTTGGGGTTGTGGTCACATTCTATCTATGATCCGGTAGTTTTTGATTTGACTTGGTGCTGGGTGGTGAGGGCACTAGGGTTCAGTGGGATCCCTTGTTTTCACATTTCCTTTACCCGGGTTTGGGAGAGAGGCTAGGGGGCTGAGTGTTTGCAATCCTTCTTGGGAACGGGGATTTGGAAGGTTTAGGGAGGGCTTTCCAGGATGGGAGGGAGAGAGGTAGGTTTGGGAGTATGTTTGTAGTGTGGCTGTGGATGAATGTGGGGGGGTTTGTTCAATAGCAGGGTGGGGGGGGGAGGGATTTAGTAGACGGGGGACCAGGGGGGGCTGACAGAGTGCTACTGTTTCCTGGAGACGGGCCTAGCTGGGGGGCCTGGTCTCTGGTTTGTTTTTCCTTTTTCATTTTATGGGCGCAGTGGTGGCTGTTTTTGCTTAGCAGCTATGGTTAAATTAACTGCACTCGCTCTCAATGTTGATGGTATTCACTCTCCAATCAAGCACAAGAAAATCTTCATAGCCTTCCTACAGGAAACCCACCTGACTAATGCTGAACATGAGAAGCTGCGCAGAGAATGGGTAGGAGACGTTAGCTTCTCCTCTTACAATGGTCGACAGCGAAGAGTGGCCATTTTAATACATAAACAGATCCCACTTCACATCCATAAGACCATTCAGGACAAGGAAGGTCGTTTCATTATAATTTTGGGAGAGCTTTGTAACCTATATGCCCCAAATGGGTACAATCACAGATTCTACTCTGGGCTGTTGGGCATTGTAGCGCAATATCCTATGTATCAATTGATTGTAGGGGGGACTTTAATATCACAGCTGACCCTACTATTGACTGCTCTCCTGCCAAGCCGCCGCCCCGGAACTCTGCTCGTCTAGGGGTTAATTTCTTTTGTGACCATCTAGCAGTGGTAGATGCGTGGCGACTCTACACCCATTTGAACGGAAATACACGTTCTACTCTAACCCTCATTCTTTGTATTCCAGACTGGACTATGTTTTGGTATCCTTCAAGATCTTTAGGCAGGTAGACAAAGTTACTATCGAAGAAACACCCCTTTCGGATCATTCCGCGGTGATACTGGTTATGAGAGTTACGGATCAGGGGGGAGATAAAACTTGGCGGTTTCCCACGGCTCCATATTCTGACAAGGATTTCCAGGTGTATTTACGGTCCTGCTGGCTGGAGTATGCCTTGTACAATGACACTCCTGATGTAGACTCTGCTGTATTTTGGGACGCTTCTAAAGCGGTGTTGCGGGGTTACATCATCCAGTATGTTGCCACTAAACGGAAACATCAGGGGGAAAAACTTTTGGCTCTCTCCGAGCAGCATCGCGTCATAGGGTGGGTCTTAAGATGGAGGATGGTCACCAAATTAAAACTCTTCGGCTTCAGATTGATGAGATTTTGGATCTCCGTGCCCGCCAGGATATTTTCTATCAGAAATTTTGTCTCTATCGGTGGGGGGTAAGGCGGGCAAACTTCTTGCTAATTTGGTAAGTCCTTTTTGGAAAAAACAACTCATTAAATTGGTGAAGATTACTAGGGGTGAGTGCTTCACCCAGAAGGCCCAAATACGGGATCAATTTGTAGAGTTTTATAGTGCTCTCTATGCACAGAGGGATTTCACAGAGGCAGACAGAGATCACTTTTTTCAGGATATTTCTGTACCGCGACTCTCCGAGGCACAGGTGGCTCAGCTGAATGGTCCTATATCTCTGGAGAACATTCAAGTTTCAAGTTTTATTAGGATTTTATATACCGCCTATCAAGGTTATCTAAGCAGTTTTTACAATCAGGTACTCAAGCATTTTCCCTCTCTGTCCCGGTGGGCTCACAATCTATTTAATGTACCTGGGGCTATGGAGGATTAAGTGACTTTCCCAGGGTCACAAGGAGCAGCGCGGGGATCAAAAAGCTGAAGCTCACGAAGTCTCCGGGACCGGATGGGTTTGGCCCTGAATACTATAAACTTTTGCCTGATCTTTTTGCTCAGCCTCTGGGGAATTATTTTAATTTCCTCTCCGCATCCGACTCGGGTATTAGCAAAGCCAGGGAAGGATGCCACACAAGTGGGCTCCTATCGCCCAATCTCATTACTCAATCAAGATGTTAAGTTGCTGGCTTCTATCTTGGCAGCACGGCTGAATCAGTTTTTACACCAGCTCATTGAGGGCGATCAGGTGGGTTTTGTTCCCCAACGATATGCTTCTATGAATCTTCTTAAGGCGCTGACGGCACTTCATGAACATCGGGGTAGAGGGGGCATTTCGGCGATAGTTGGGCTTGACATGGAGAAAGCTTTTGATAGTATTTTATGGCAGTACCTTTTTTGGGTGCTGAGGGAGTTTGGATTGGATGAGAACTTTCTTACTTGGATACAGGGCCGGCCTGGCGTTGAAGCTGTTCCTTAAGGGAGACAAGATCCGTCGCGGATGCAGTATGCGTGTCCTCAACCAGCGCCACTCACATCTCCAGCTCGCCGGTGCGCCAGGTTGTTTCAGTCAGTAGAATCTCCGAGGAGGTTAATTGGCCTGACAGTTGTTCGAACCGGGCATCCAACACTCGCAGCACCAACGTGGAAAGTGCCTCTATGTGGGCTTCAGATAGAGGAAGCGCGGAAGCCGCGTCCACCGCCACCATCGTAGGGTCAGATTTTGGAGCCCTCGCCTCCCTTTCTTTGGTATTCCGTGTTGTTTTGCCACTCATTGCTGGGCTGCAAGGCTGTACGAACCTGTCCATGCACCTCTTCAAGCTCGATCCCGGTGGTGCAAACTCCGAGTGAGGCTAGGCAGGGTAAGAAAGGACCCGGGGCCCCAGAGCTCGAGCAGTACACGTTCCGCTCAGCTCAGCACATCATGTGACTCACCTATCTCCCTCCTTATAAAACCCTGCTTAAACTCCCTCTATGCAATCTATATAATTTCCAGTCCTCTCTCCATTGCTTGCTGATTCCTGTAAACCACCTTGAACCAAAAGGCTTTCATGGTATGTAAATAAAAATTATGTTGTTATGTTATAGCCTTAGGAGTCTTTCAGTTCTTGGAATGGGATGTCACTATCAGGACACTTTCAGAAGAAGCCGCACTGTTCCTCAATGTTAAACGCTGGATGTTTGTATAATCTTTCATATCTTGGCTTGCGTTTAAGTTAAACAAAATTATAGCTGTTGCAAATCCTGTCCTAACCGTGGGTACAGTAAACAGAAAGTCTTGAATGTGAATGAAGGCACATCTTTAATCCAGAGATGAGACGCCAGACGTCTACTCAACAATTCCTGTATCAAGTGAATCATGCCAAGCAGTAAAAGGAGTATAAGATTACTTTTAAGAAATTTGCTCTTCAAAATTTAATTATCAAAATACCAGCATATATCTTATAATGTTCAATAGTGTCCATAAATATAAAATTAAAAAATATTTTTAAATATAATGGGAAAAGTGTTCAGTGCCCTTTGTCTCCTGCACAGACGGTGCTGTTAAGACAACAAGTTTGGGACCATCATGACACTCTTCCGTCCCAGTACAGGCAAGTTACTACAACGGCTACTTATAAAAATGGAAAAGGTAGAACTTAACTTATATTAGGAGTAACTGATCTTGTTCTTTCATCATGACCAAATGGCCAGGCAGCAGAGGGCGGGGAGGGGGGGGCAGCAGGGGGCGGCCCAGCTGCAGGGGAGGTGCTAAGATATTACAGGGTGGGGATGGGTGGGCCTGGAGGCAGTTTTTAGGGGATTAGAAAATCTGGCAACCCTATATATGCACAAATAAGATAGAGAAATGGTCAAGGATAAGGTATAAAGTTATGTGTGCAACTAAGCTGCTGAACTGTAGGATAGTGTATAAAATATAGAGAATAGGGTGCAAAAGGTATAGTACCATGTTGCAAAACACTAAAGTAATAAGTACATAACACACCTAGTATAATAAAATAGATAGAGGAAGTTAGAGACAGGAAACTAGAGCTGTGTTAGGCCAATAACTATCTTTGCAGCTCTGAAGCATTCTGGATATGTTTACAAGAACTGGGTATAGTGTCGCCGTACCCAAGCGGGTATGGTCGAGAGTTTACAGAATTATATGGCGCAGGACCTGCTTACATTGGAAAGTTGGTCCTCAACCTGGCAGCTAGGCTTCAATGCTAAGAAATGTAAGGTCATGCACCTCGGAAGCGGAAATCCATGCAGGACGTACTTCTTGAACGGAGAAACTTTAACTAGGACTTCAGCAGAACGAGATTTAGGAGTAATCATCAGTGCAGACATGAAAACTGCCAATCAAGTGGAGAAGGCTTCATCTAAGGCAAGGCAGATATTGGGTTGTATCAAAAGAAGTTTCATCAGCCGAAAGCCTGAAGTCATAATGCCGTTGTACAGGGCCATGGTGAGACCTCATCTGGAGTACTGTGTGCAATTCTGGAGGCCACATTACAGTAAAGATGTGCGCAAAATTGAATCGGTTCAACGGACGGCCACCAGGATGATCTCGGGGCTCAAGGGTCTCTCGTACGAAGAGAGACTGAACAAATTGCAGCTCTACACTCTTGAGGAACGTAGGGAGAGGGGAGACATGATCGAAACATTTAAGTACCTCACGGGACGTGTCGAAGTGGAAGATGATATTTTCTTTCTCAAGGGACCCTCGGCCACAAGAGGGCACCCGCTCAAACTCAGGGGCGGAAAATTTCATGGCGACACCAGAAAGTATTTCTTCACAGAGAGAGTGGTTGATCATTGGAACAAGCTTCCAGTGCAGTGCAGGCAGACAGCATGCCAGACTTTAAGAATAAATGGGATACCCATGTGGGATCCCTACGAGGGTCAAGATAAGGAAATTGGGTCATTAGAGCATAGACAGAGGGTGGGTAAGCAGAGTGGGCAGACTTGATGGGCTGTAGCCCTTTTCTGCCGTCATCTTCTATGTTTCTATGAGAGAGCCTAAAGCACACGGTGCTGACTGAGCGGCTAATCAATTCCCATTTGGAGTGGTGGATCAAGTAATAAAAACACCTGGATTGTTTCAAACTTAAAGTACTTTATTCCTTCAGGAACTCCAAATTTCATGGTTCAAAGGAAAACATAGCTTTCAAAAATATATTCCAAAATGGCCTCCTTTGAACCTGTGTCCCTCCTGGTCCACTCAAACTTCTTACACCAGGGAATGCTTGCAACCCCATTTCTATTTTAATTCCTATAAATAATTTTACCACTGAGGATCTGTGCTCTGCTGATTAACATATGGTGAATTTGGTAAAATAATTTACTGAGGAAAAAATCTATCTTAGAGAGAAATTTGGCAGTTGCTTTGTGGGAGCCTGGTTTTAAAGGTTATACACTAAGGAGTAGATTCTCTAGACTGCGTCTAAACTTAGGCGTGGTTTAGATGTCCCGCAACGCAACTGTCAATCATTTGTACTTAGGCGTTACTTAGATGTGGACTAGACGGCTGTAGGACGCTGAGCGTGAAGTAGAAGCGGCTGTCTCAAACGTCATCTAGACGTCTCTACATGGCCATTCTTAGACGCCAGATAGACGTCCCTACGATGTTTTTTATATATATATATATATATATATATATATATATATATATATATATATATATATATATATATATATATATATATAAAGGTAGTCTTTACTGATTTATTATCATTATTTCAGCATTGTAAGCTTTCAAATAATTAACCCAAAATATAAGCTCATTAAAAGGATAATAAAAACACAATATACCATTTTTTAAACTATATTTTTTATAATATATTAGTTTAAGTGGGAGTTGATCTGGGAATATCACTGAGTATATTGAAAAAGATGACATGCTAACCTTCAATCTAATCCGCTGTGCTAGACAACAAACCAAGCAATAGTAGCAATTCTTGCTCTAAATAACACTGGCCAAACTTAAAAATAGAATAAAAACACAGAACAGACCTGAATGTGGCTTCTAGTTTATACCAAAAGGAAGTAGCCAGCAGCACAATGCTGACCTCATTGTCACATCATCTAGGTGCACCTGGAAGGTAGATATGCCACAAGTAAAAGATAAGCCAGGAATTGAAACCCCAAACTCCCAAAGATCAGTGCAGCGCTTTTACTCATAGAGCTACAGCACCTTCTACTCCAGTGTCACTGGCTCCCCTTTCATAGCATACCTTAGTGATCTGCTAAGGTATAATCCGCTTAGCTAGTATCTCACAGTTAGTTGACACAAAAGACTGGTAGCTCAATGGTTTAAACTGCTGCTGTCACTGACACAAAACCCATATTTTCAAGTATGGTTCCATAAATGTAACATGGAGTAAAATTATTCAGTTTTTTTATCAAACGCAAGCTCAACTTTTTTATGTATTGTGTGTAGTATTGCTAATGTGTTTGAGATGAAAATTAGATGTGATTAGTCTGTATCTTGTAATCGGCGTTATTAGCGCTTTTGCGATCAGCGTTACATTAACGGGTGCTAGAATATATGTCTGTGTCTTTTTATTTCTGTCTCTCTCTCCCTCCCGCTGTCTGTCTCTCTCCCTGCCTCCTATGCAGCAGCATTTCTCTCCCACCACTTCCCTGTGCAGCAGTAGCATTTCCCCTACCCCCCTTTCCCTCATCCTCCCATCTGTCTCTCTCTCGTCACCTCCTGCCTCTGTGGAGCTCTCGCAGCTCCTCCTCATCCTCCTCCAGCCAGGCTTCAGCCATCTGCCACCGCGGCCTGCCGCCACCGACAGCCTTAGCGGCTGACATCCGCCTCGAGGGATTCTCTCCGATACTGCCTGCACCGACGACAGCCACCTCATGTCGCCCTGGTACTGGCCCGCTCCCGGCATTGCTGGCACTACCGCCATCCATGCTGGGCGGGAAGGTGGGCTCCATGAGAATAACAACTAGAATGAACAGAAGCAAAAATAAAACAATTCTCAGCAGCCTGTTCTCTGTCATCCTAGACCCCCTCCCCCACCCCCAACAAATTCTCCTGCAGCATAAAACCCTAACCCTAACCCTAGCCCTAAACCTAACCCTAATGATGAAAACAGCAAAATCCACCATCTAATATAATAAAACCCTAAACCGCGCATGCGCACTCCCATCTGCGTGCGACCGTTTTTCGTGAGCTGTAGGGCACAGCAGGAAGGAGTGTGCATGCGCGCGAATCTCTCTCTCTGGCCAGCAGAGAATCTTTACACGGGACTCCCTGCTCTTCAGCTCCTCCAGGCAGTGGCAGACCAAACAGGATCCGATCGCCGAACCCAAGGTAATGTTCTGACTAAAGTTAGTTTTAAGTTCTAAGCCGCCGCCGCGGCTACTCTCACGAGCCACATCTGCTTCGGAGAAAGCTTCCATTGCAGGAAGGGATCGTGAGAGAAGCCGCTGCCGCAGCTTACAACTTAAAACTAAATTTGGTCAGAACTAAAGGTCGGCGGCAGCGTCTTCGCTCCTCTCCCCAGCACACCCGAACCCCCGTTCAGCCTCCCATCCGACCCTACCTTCTGATTTGCTCTGCCTGACACGGCAGAGCAAATCAGGCCAGTAGAAGGCCGCAAAGCAGCGTGTTTAGAATGCTGCGGCCCCTGCTGAAGTCAGGACATTTGTCGGGACCGCAAGAAGGAGGGGCAAGGGACTAAGGGAGCCGGCCACACCGCGGGATGGGAAGGAAAAGGGGCTGCTTTCGGGGAGGGGTGTGCCGTGAGGCACACAGCTTTGCTTGGGGGGAAGACAGAAAGGGGACCACGGAGACACAGTCAGGGAGGAACTGTAGGGGGAGAGGGAAAGGGGGATGCTTTGGGGGAGGGATATGCTGCGAGGCAGACAGCTTTGCTTGGGGGGAAGACAGAAGGGGGCCACGGAGACACAGGGAGGAACTGGAGGGGGAGAGGGAATGGGGGCTGCTTTGGGGGAAGAGTATGCTGCGAGGCAGACAGCTTTGCTTAGAAACATAAAAACATAGAAAAAAGCGGCAGAAAAGGGCTATAGCCCACCAAGTCTGCCCATTCCAAGTATCCCCCCCTGAATTTACTCCCTTAAAGATCCCACGTGAGTATCCCATTTTTTCTTAAAATCCGTCACGCTGCTGGCCGTTATCACCTGGAGTGGGAGTCTGTTCCAGTGATCCACCACTCTTTCGGTGAAGAAGTACTTCCTGGAGTCGCCATGAAACTTCCCTCCCCTGATTTTCAGCGGATGCCCTCTGGTGGTCGAGGGTCCCATGAGCCAGAAGATATCATCTTCTGACTCGATGTGTCCCGTGATGTACTTATACGTTTCAATCATATCTCCCCGTTCTCTTCTTTCCTCAAGTGAGTACAGCCGCAATTTCTTTAGTCTTTCTTCATACGTGAGATCCTTGACCCCCATGACCATCCGTGAAGGGGGGCCATGGAGAGACAGTCAGGGAGGAACTGGAGGGGGAGAGGGAAAGGAGGCTGCTTTGGGGGAGGGGTGTGCTGGGAGGCAGACAGCTTTGCTTGGGGGGCGGGAAGACAGAAGGGGGGCCATGGAGAGACAGTCAGGGAGGAACTGGAGGGGGAGAGGGAAAGGGGGCTGCTTTGGGGGAGGGGTGTGCTGGGTGACAGACAGCTTTGCTTGGAGGGAAGACAGAAGGGGGGCCACAGAGATACAGTCAGGGAGGAACTGGAGGGGGAGCAGGAAAGGGGACTGCTTTGGGGGAGGGGTGTGCTGGGAGGCAGACAGCTTTGCTTGGGGGGGGCGAGAAGACAGAAGGGGGACCATGGAGAGACAGTCAGGGAGGAACTGGAGGGGGAGAGGGAAAGGGGGCTGCTTTGGGGGAGGGGTGTGCTGGGTGACAGACAGCTTTGCTTGGGGGGAAGACAGAAGGGGGGGCCACGGAGACACAGTCAGGGAGGAATTGGAGGGGGAGAGGGAAAGGGGGCTGTTTTTGGGGAGGGGTGTGCTGGGAAGCAGACAGCTTTGCTTGGGGGGGTGGGAGAACAGAAGGGGGGCCACGAAAAGACAGTCAGGGAGGAACTGGAGGGGGAGAGGGAAAGGGGGCTGCTTTGGGGGAAAGGTGTGCTGGGAGGCAGACAGCTTTGCTTGGGGGGAGACAGAAGGGGGCGCCATGGAGAGACAGTCAGGGAGGAACTGAAGGGGGAGAGGGAAAGGGGGCTGCTTTGGAGGAGAGATGTACTGGGAGGCAGACAGCTATGCTTGGTGGGGGAAGACAGAAGGGGGGCCATGGAGAGACAGTCAGGGAGGAACTGGAGGGGTGGAGGGAAAGTGGGCTGCTTTGGGGGAGGGGTGTGTTGGGAGGCAGACAGCTTTGCGTGGGGGGAAGACAGAAGGGGGGCCACGAAGAGACAGTCAGGGAGGAACTGGAGGCGGAGAGGGAAAGGAGGCTGCTTTGGGGGGAGGGGTGTATTGGGAGACAGACAGCTTTGCTTGGGGGAGGGGAGACAGAAGGGGACCACAGAGAGACTGTCAGGGAGGAACTGGAGGTGGCGAGGGAAAGGGGGCTGCTTTCTAGCACCCGTTAATGTAATGGGCTTTAACACTAGTATATATATATATACTCCTTTGAGAGCTAATAGGAAGCTGTGAAAAAAAAAAAGGGGCGGTGAGGGTAGGAGTTGAACCGGTGAGCTTGCAATGTTGGATCCGGCGCATTAACCTGGTGAACCAGAAATGCTTTCTTTGAGCTGTTTGTGACATGATCGCTAATGAGATGATACATAGGCAGGTCAGTCAAGTATGATATGAAAGGGCAGTGAGATCCACCTCAGTAGAACCTGCTATAGCTCTATGGGTTAAAATCCTGTGCTTTTTTTTTTTCATACAGAGGTTGTGAGTTCTACACCCAGCACATCTTTTAATTGTGGCATACTACCTTGAAGGGGCGGCTTGATGATCTCACAATGAGGTCTGCTAGGAGACAAAACACTGCTGTTTTATATATTTTTTCTTCATGATTTCAGAATTGTATACTAACATAATATGCTATGTTTATAAGGAGATATACAAGATGAGTTGAACTCAAATTATCAGCATGGAAGTTTATTTTTATGCTACACAGAAAGTTGTACAGTAATGTTATAATCAACTCCTATAAGAAGTGGAAAGCATCATCAAGGTGCACCTGGAAGGTAGATATGCCACAAGTAAAAGACAAGCCAGGAGTTGAACCCACAACTTCCAGAAGATCAGTACATTGCATTTATTCATTGAGCTACAGCAACTTTTACTCCAGTGTTTCTGGCTCCCCTGTCATATCATATCTTAGTGAACTGCTATGGTAATATATGCTTAGCTATCATCTCACAGTTAGCTGACACAAAAGAGTGGTAGCTCGATGGTTTAAAGCACTGCTTTCATTAACCCCAAACCCCTACTCTTAAGTGTGGTTGAATACATGTGAAGTGGAGTCCAAAAGTGCTGTTTTGATCAAATGCAAGCTCAACTTTTCTAATGTTTTGTATCTGGTATTGCTAATAATAATAATAATAATAATAATAACAGCTTATATACCGCAATATCGTGAAGTTCTATGCGGTTTACAGAAGATTAAGCAAAGGTAACAAATTGAATTGACTTTAAGAGGGGAGGAAGAAAGAGAATTAATAGGACAGGAAATTCATTGTTGAGAGAGAGATCAAAAGGACAAGTTAATCGCTATAGAGGGGAGAGAGAAGAGAGGATCAGTTGTCTAGATGCTTTAGGAACAAGTGTGTTTTTAGACGTTTCCTAAATTCTCCATAAGTAGTGGGCGAAAGCAATTGTTCTAGGTCTTTACCCCATGATGCTGCTTGGTGTGAGAGAAGGTGTTCATGGTGTTTTTTCAGTATACAACCTCGAACTGGGGGGGAAACGAAATTGGAATGTGAGCTTCTCTTGTGTCTGTTGGCTGAGAAGAAGAAAAGGTCAGTTATGTATTTAGGGGCAAGTCCGTGTAGTGCTTTAAAGCAGAAGCAGGCAAATTTAAACTTTACGCGTGCCACCATTGGCAGCCACGTGTCACATGGTCAAACTTCCTCAGCCCAAAGATCAGTCTGACTGCTGCATTTTGCATCAATTGTAAACGTTGCATATTCTTTTGGGAAATTGCTAAATAAGTGATGTTACAGTAGTCAAGTAGACTTAGTACGAGGGATTGGACTAGGGTTCTGAATGCCGATGTATTGAAATAAGCTTTAATGGATCTGAGTTTCCAGAGAGTAAAGAATCCCTTTCTGATTAAGGAGTCTACCTGGTCTTTCATGGTTAGGCATTGATCCAAAGTTACACCTAGTATCTTAATGGTGGGCTGGATAGGGTAACTAAGTTTATTGATACATAGTGGTGATTTGGTGTCAAGCGGATGTGGCGAAGCAATGAAGAAAGTTGTTTTTTTCTGAATTAAGTTTGAGCCTAAAGTTTGTCATCCAGTGCTCCATCACATTTATGGCTTGTGAAGCTTTGGGAATAATTTCAGAGACAGAATTAGCGAATGGGATGATAATCGTAAAGTCATCTGCATGACTAGTTTTATTCCCAGATGGGTTAACTGCGTACCCAGTGAGGACATATAGACGTTGAAGAGCAATGGAGATAGTGGAGATCCTTGTGGCACACCGGATGGATTGCTCCAGGTGTTTGAAACCTCATAATTAAAACGTACCTGATAAGTACGGGATAGAAGGAATGCTAATGTGCTGTTTGAGATGAAAATGAGATGTGATTGGTCTGTATCTTGTAATTTGTATTCAAATGAGTATTGTGTCAGCTGAAGGAGTTGAGGGAGTCAAACTGGACCATACTCACACACTATGCTACTGAATGAATCTATGCCGTTTAGGCGTTGTATGCGGAAAAGAGGCGTTCTTTGCGCTTAACGATCGGCGTCATTTATGCTGCAATAACGGCATTACTGCGGATCTATAAGCACGTCTAGGGTTTGTTTTTTCAGCCAAGACTTATTATCATCTCAGACCTGCTAATGACCCTGGGGAATGGAGAAAAAGTTAATGGATAATCACCAAAAGAAGAAATCAGTTTTGCCTGAGCTTTTCTCTAACAAAGACACCTAAATAGCTACCCAAATATAATTCTCACCTAGATTTGTTCCTACAAAGATGAAAAAGGTTAGACAAACCTCAAAATTGTACTTTACTATAGCTGTTAACGGACCTATGAAATGGAGAGCAGTGGCAGATATAGGAATGAAAAGGTTAAAAGATAATCAAGAAAAGTAAAGACTCAGAAATCAGTATAAGCAATAACACACAATAGAAGCCCTAAAAGAGAAAACACTGCTCTGATGGACCTCTTTATACTAAGCATGCCTAAGTAGCATCTGATGTCATAGGCACCGTTTGGACTTCCCACCAGAAAACATTAAAATCTGATTGGCCAACACACCTGTCCTGATTTATAATCAATTCCTTCCCTTCTCAGAAGCTAGTTGTCATTTGCTTAGTCTGTAGAAGCTCTGTTACCAACTTCTAAATGAAGTTCCCTCTCTAGCTCTATGCTTTAAAGCACTGTATTTGTCTTCCGTATGTCAGGGGTTCAAGTCTTGAGTGTGGTTAGTGCATATTTGATATTCATTTTTCTACCAGAAAACCTTCAAACTCGTTAGCCATTCCTTTGCTTTAATCATATTTGAGTAGATCTTTAAAATGATCTGCAGCACTTCTCAGCAGCCTGTTCTCTGTTATCCTAAACCCCCTCCCCCACTCCAATACACATTCCTGCAGCATAACACCACAACCAGCCAAGCTGAATATACCAACCGGAATGTCTCTAGGATACATCTCAAAAAAATGTACACCTTCCTTCAATACCTGGCCAAGCCCTCTGACGTTTTAGTAAACTCTTCTATCTGTTGCCCTGTGTGGATATTGCATAGCAGGAAATCCATTCCTACCACAATGGCTTGTAGCTGAGAGCAAATGAATGTATCTGATGCACAATGCTGATGAAAAACAACAAAGCTGTGAAAAAGAGGGATGGTGAGGGCAGGAGTTAAACCGGTGAGCTTGTTGGACCAGGCGCATTAACCTAGTAAGCCAGAAATGCTTTCTTTGAGCTGATTGTGACATGATAGGTTTATACTGGTTTATATGTTTCCTGTGTGGTTTTCTCGGATTTATAATCTAACAATGCAGCAGGTGAGGGTAATGTTAAGCAACTGTAGCTAGATGAGGTGAGATGATATGCAATGTATGCAGAAGGCTATATGTGGAACGGAAGAGAAGTGAAACCCAGGTGTGTAAGAAGGAAAATATTTCCCTACAAACCACAATATGGAACAATACCACCTTGTCCATCCTCCCTAGTAATGCCATCTTCTTAATTATGCTATTTGCAGGCTCTGAGGTCATGTCATTGGACTGGTGAGCAAATGGGAGACATGAAAACTCCTAGTCGTTCCCCCCTACCTGTTTGCTACCCCACTTCTTACCTTTCCAATCTGGCCACCGAGAGGAATGCCACCGAGAGGTTAGAAAAGCAAAAGGGAAATATGAAGAGGGGCTGGCCAGGGAGGCGAAAAACTTCAAGGCATTCTTCAGTTACGTAAAGGGGAAGCGACCAGCGAGAGAGGAGGTGGGGCCGTTGGACGATGGGGATAGGAAGGGAGTGATCAAAGAGGATAAAGAGGTAGCTGAGAGGTTAAACACGTTCTTCTCATCGGTTTTCACGAGAGAAGACACATCTAATATACCAGACTCAGAGGAGCTCATGAGTGGGGAACAGGCTGAAAAATTAGAACACATAGAGGTAAGTAAGGAGGATGTCCTCAAGCAGATAGACAGGTTAAAATGCGGCAAATCGCCGGGCCCGGACGGGATCCATCCAAGGGTTCTGAAAGAACTAAGACAAGAAATAGCGGGCACAATCCAGCATGTTTGCAACCTATCCTTGAAAACTGGAGAGGTACCAGAGGACTGGAAATTGGTGAATGTCACACCTATCTTCAAGAAGGGATCGAGGGGTGACCCCGGAAACTACAGGCCGGTGAGCCTGACTTCAATTATAGGGAAGATGGTGGAAGCTATGATCAAGGATGGTATTTGTGAGCATATCGAGAGATATGGCCTACTGAGAACAAGCCAGCATGGATTCTGTAAGGGAAGGTCATGCTTAACGAACCTTCTGTACTTCTTTGAGGGAATAAGCAGTCGGGTGGACAATGGGGAACCTATAGACATCATTTACCTTGATTTTCAAAAGGCTTTCGACAAGGTGCCACATGAAAGGCTGCTTAGGAAACTGTGGAACCACGGGGTGGGAGGGGATGTGCACAGATGGATCGAGCACTGGTTGTCGGGTAGACTGCAGAGGGTCGGAGTAAAGGGACAATACTCTGACTGGCGAGGAGTCACAAGCAGTGTTCCCTCTAAGCGGGCGGGTGTTGTGAGCAAACTTTTTTCACTGTGAGCTAAAAATATCGGGCGCCAGCAAGTTATGAGCCAAATAAATATGTTGCTTTCTACCACAGAACTTCCTTACGTTTGTATGGAATCTATCCCCTTTCAACTTTAGAGAGTGCCCTCTCGTTCTCCCTGCCTTAGCTACTAAGTCTATTCCCTTCAGTACCTTGAATGTTTCTATCATGTCCCCTCTCAATCTCCTCTGCTCAAGGGAGAAGAGGCCCAGTTTCTCTAATCTTTCGCTGTACGGCAACTCCTCCAGCCCCTTAACCATTTTAGTTGCTCTTCTCTGGATCCTTTCGAGTAGTACCGTGTCCTTCTTAAAGTACCAGTGCTGGACGCAGTACTCCAGGTGAGGGCGTACCATGGCCCGGTACAGCAGCATGATAACCTTCTCTGTCTCTTCAGTCCAGCATCTGCCCCTTCCATTCACTGTCTGTCTTTCCCTGCCATCTCTCCTCCTGCCCCCCCCACCCCCCAATTTGGTCTAGCATCCATCATCTTCCTTCTGTTCCCCTCATGGTCTGGCATCTCTATCCTTCCCTCCCCCCTGTGGTTTTTAGCATATCTCTCTTCTCATTTCCTCCACTCAGATCTGATCATTCTCTGCTCTCTCTTCCCTTTTCTTCTCTGGTCTTCCTTCTCTATTTTCTGCCTCCATCTAAATTAAATTCTTTCTTACTATTTAGTCCCGTTTCCCTCTTTTCACTGTGTCTACACACAGCTTGTCACCCCTTTCCCTCACCCCTCCATTATCTTACTATTTTCTTCCCCCTTTATTTATCTCCTCCTTCCATCCAGTATGTGTTCTTTCCCCACTTCCATTCAGCATCTGCTCTTCCCTCTCAACTGACATCCATCTGCCTTCTGCTCTCTCTCCCTTCTTCTCACTTCCATCATCTGTCCCCTTCTCTCTCTCTCTCATCTCCTCCATTCCATCATCTGCCCCTTCTCTCTCTCTCTCTCTCCCCCCCCCCCCAACTTCCATCATCTGCCCCCCTTCCCCTCACCTTTGTGGGTCACTTTCTTTCCCCTGAGGGTGGCTCATGTCACAGGGGAAGCTTTGGCCGAGCAGAACCGCTTGATTGACAGTGGAACTTACTTGATTGATGTCGATGCTGGGGCCCGTTGCCGTTTGAAGGAAAAAAAAAAAGGTGGAAAAAAGGAACCTGTAAAGGCGAGAGGAAGGGAAACCTCCAGGACAGCTGCTTTTTGCCCTCCTTCAGCGGCCCAAGAGTTCAGACCAGCAGCGGCAGCTCTGTATGCTTTTAACTTCGGCACAGAGCTGCCCCTAATCAATAGTTTAGCGCGGTTTCATGAGGCAGCCTCGGGGCCTTTGATAGCCGGCCCGCTTCGATGATGCGATGTGGGCCGGCCTAGCAAAGGCCCCGAGGCTGCCTTATGAAACTGCGCTAAACTATTGATTAGGGGCAGCTCTGTGCCGAAGTTAAAAGCATACACAGCTGCCGCTGCTGGTCTGGAGGTGCGGAGACAAGGCAGGAGGCAAACGCGGTGGAAGGCAGGAGTCCCGGCGAAGGCAGGAGTCCCGGCACAGCGACTGCAACAGGAAGTTGCAAGTCAGCTGACGCCGGCCTTTCGTTGCGGCGGGGACCGAATCCTTCGCGGACCGGTAAGATTTTGTTTGCGGACCGGCGGTTGAAGAACTGTGCTCTACACTGTGTGCGCTGTGACGAGAAACTTGTGCGCTGCGAGGTAATATTTTGTGCGCCAGCGCACCCCAGCGCAGCTTACAGGGATCGGTGCGGGGCCGTTACTCTTCAACATATTTATCAATGACCTGGAAAAAGAGGCAAAGTGCGAGGTTATAAAATTTGCAGACGATACCAAACTGTGCGGCAGAGTTAGGTCTAAGGAGGAGTGTGAGGACCTGCAAAGGGACCTGGACAAGCTGGAAGACTGGGCAAACAAATGGCAAATGCGCTTTAACGTGGAAAAATGCAAGGTCATGCATATAGGGAAAAAGAACCCGTTGTTCAAATACAAATTGGGGGAGCATTATTGGGAGACAGCAGTCTTGAGAGAGACTTGGGTGTGCTGGTGGATGCATCACTGAAGCCATCTGCACAGTGCGCAGCAGCCTCGAAAAAAGCCAACAGGATGCTGGGCATCATAAAGAGGGGCATAACAACCAGGACGCAGGAAGTCATCATGCCATTGTATCGAGCTATGGTGCGTCCACATCTGGAATACTGCGTTCAATATTGGTCGCCGTACCTCAAGAAGGACATGGCAGTGCTTGAGAGAGTCCAAAGGAGAGCAACGAAACTGATAAGAGGGCTGGAACACTGCCCATACGCCGAGAGGTTGGATAGGCTGGGGCTCTTCTCTCTGGAAAAAAGGAGGCTCAGGGGAGATATGATAGAGACCTTCAAGATCATGAGGGGCATAGAGAGGGTGGATAGGGACAGATTCTTCAGGCTGAAGGGGTCAACAGGCACGAGGGGGCATTCGGAGAAACTGAAGGGAGATAGGTTCAGAACAAATGCAAGGAAGTTTTTCTTCACCCAAAGGGTCGTGGACACTTGGAATGCGCTACCGGAGGAAGTGATCAGGCAGAGTACGGTACAGGGATTCAAACAGGGATTGGACGGATTCCTGAGGGATAGGGGGATCGTGGGATACTGAGAGAGGTGCTGGGATGTAACACAGGTATAGAAAGCAAACCAAGTAATAAGTATAGAAATCCAACCAGGTCGTGCATGTGCAAGACCAGAGGGTTAAGACTTCGATGGGAAGATAAGACTCAATGGGAAACCAAGGTGGCAAGGGGGCCCCTTCTGGTGACTCAGACAGGCCGTGACCTGTTCGGGCCGCCGCGGGAGCACACTGCTGGGCAAGATGGACCTGTGGTCTGACCCAGCGGAGGCACTGCTTATGTTCTTATGGCCCTCAGACAAAGATCAATGTGATAAGATGTGATCCATTTACAGCGGTACCTAAGGAAACATTAATGCATGTGCACTACTCAATGTATCAGACTGGGCCCTGGCATTCCTTTGGTAAATAATCACAACATCCATAAATGATTTAAGATTTTTATTGTAGAATATCATGTCATTTCATTGACACTCAAATGTACAATCCTTGCACAGTCCAGGAAAGCGGTGTGCAAGTGTAACATCATGCAACTGCAGTTCGATGAGATGGATCACAGCTACACCGGTATACAGAGTAAGTCACTCCTAGGTCCAAATCAACTGCCAGCCTACAGGAGGAAAGGGTAAAATGTCAGTGCCCTTGAAATATTAAGGTTTCCTCATGGTAGGGTAAGGCAGGTTGTAGGAAAAGGAAGATAGATTCAGAGATGTAGGATGTTCTTTGTTGCACTGGAAGAAAGGGAAGGAAGGAGGTGAGAGAATAAAGGCCAGAGGTTTCTGCCATTGAAAGCAAGGAAAATAAATGCCACATATCTTGAGCCGTTCTCGTTACAGAGCCCATAAGAGAGCTAGGAACCTAAACACACTGTTTGAAATGTTGAAGGTTAGTGGAACTGAACACAAATGTCTTGTGCCTAACTATGCACAAGTATCAGGAATAGGTCACAGGATCCGCCCGTATCACAGGAACAGCTTCACAATGAGATGCAAGCCACAGGAGGAGGTCAGCTGGCCCCGAACACCTGCAAAGAGGGGAAGCATGTTAATACATTGGAAAAGTCCCCCACCTCAAACTGTCAGAACACCTACAGTTACCCTCTAGCTTCAGTTGAACTTGAATTATCAGCATGGAAATGGGGAGGGAGAGCTTTAGTTTTATGCTACACAGAAACTTCTACAACAATGCCACCATTAACTCCTATAAGAAGTGGAAAGCTGTGTACCATATAGGCTTCCAATAGCCATTGTTTAATATGTTAGCAGTATAGGTAGTCTAAGGCATCCAATCAGCTTTCTCTGAGCTTCCCAAAGACGTTCATTGAGAGTGTGTTTGTACAACTATAGATTTGATTTATACTTAAAACAAAGGGTGTTCAATCAACACATATGCTAAACTAACATGAGCATGTGTTGATTTAGGACTTGTGTTTGCTTTAAACAAAAAAAGAAAAAAGGTCTTAAACTGCTAGCTCTTACCAGGCCGTCAAGAAGTGCATTACAATGCCCTTGTATGGTGACGATGAAAGTCTTGGACATCCAACCTACAACAAGAGTATGAAAGCTGTTAGCTATTTCAAATGTGGTCAATTCATCATAAAGCCTGCTAATGGAATGATTATTCAGGAGCAACATAGTGAATCGGCCCCAAAACCAAGATAACTACATTAGATTCTCACCTATTAAGAACATAAGAACATAAGAGTTGCCTCCGCTGGGTCAGACCAGAGGTCCATCGCGCCCAGCGGTCCGCTCTTGCAGCGGCCCATCAGGTCTATGACCTTTGAAGTGGTTTCTTTACCATCTCTATAACCTACCTCTGCTTTTATCTGTACCCCTTTTAATACATGAGCTGCTACCAATAACTTCTTGCTGTGGTGGTCAGGGACATCTGAGTTGTAACTGCTGCCTAGAGAAAGAGGCACGATCACATTTAGTCACATGAGACAGAGACAGAGTCAGAGAGGCTTTTGGGATTCACATAAATATACTCACCATTATCCCAAGAAATGGGCTCTTATGAGGTTTTCTGTGACCACCTGCCCTCTTCTATGCTCCTCTTGCTCAGGTAGCAGCCTCTGTCTAGATTGGATGTCCTCCTCATCGTCACTGTCTTGGACCGGCTCAGGAGGGCCTGGCATCCTTCTTCTCACCGCTAGGTTATGTAGCATGCAGCACGCAACAAACATCTTGGACACCTTGACGGGGCTGTAGAGCAGTTGCCCTCCTGAGCTGTGGAGACATCTAAAGTGGGACTTGAGCAACCCAAACGCACGTTCAACGATGGTGCTCAGAGCCCGGTTATACCGCACCTCCTCCGGCTGTTGGGGACGCACAACTGGGGTCATCAACCACGCCCTCAGGGGATAGGCCCGATCACCTGCAAGAATAAACAATATTAGAAAAGAGGCACATACCTGTTGTCCATTGTTCTATATCATCCTCCAAAGTTTGCGGTGACCCTGTGGTAAAATGAGAGAAAGGCGGTTAAGGTAGCAAAGCTTTATTTGCAGTAGTATGTTAACTCACCAACCAGCCATCCACCATGGATTTCTCCCCTCTGGAACCTGCCACCTAGGCCGGAGTGGGCCAGGAGATAAGCGTCGTGGCAGGACCCTGGGAAGCTGGCACATACATCCGTCACCTCCATGGTAGCACTACAGACCACCTGCATATTCATCGAATGATGTGCTCTCCGGTTCCTAAATTGCCTTTCAGTCTCGGCAGGTGGTCTGAGTGCTACATGTGTGCAGTCTATAGCTCCCAGGACAGAGGGGAAATGTGCCAGTTGAGCAAAACCCCTCATTGTGCATTGCCGCTCTGCCTCACTTATCGGAAACTATATATACATGGCAATACGCCTTAAAAACACATCCAAAAACTTATTGATTATCCTGGATACAGACGGTTGACTAATGCCAGCCCCAGCTCCCAGGGACTTTTGGAAGGTTCCTGTAGCCAAAAACCCCAGGGCTGTAGTTACTTGTACATAAACTGGAAGGGAATGTCCCCTAAGAGTGGTGCGCTCCAAATCCGCCTGCAGTTGCTCACAGAGATGAACTATGGTCTCACTATTAAATCGAAACATACCAATACATATCAAGGAAGTTCGCCCAGGGCTTGGCGTCAGCGTCGGCCTGTGCCTCTGCGTCTGACCTGGCCAAGCCCCAGGGCTGGGGCTGGACCCCTTCCTCTGTGCAGCAATCTATCACGGGCCACCATATATAAAACAAACTCAAAGTGTCAGCCATCTCTCAAACCAACACCAAACCAAAGACACCAACTGACAAGTACACAACAAACGGGAGAAGATGGGGGAAAGGAGAAACAATAAGATCACAGCACAAAGTCACAATATCACAAATCAAGCACCAGAAGCACGAATACACGGGAGTCTAAAGGAGACAAAATAATGCTGTTTTAGAGTTCCTTATATACTATGGCCGCAGAAGTAGCGTCTGACGTCATAGGAGCCGTTAGAACTTTCAAATCTGCTTGGACGTTCATTGGGTGTTTTGTGAAGAAATACACCTGTAGACACTTGCAATTATTGCCCTCACTTGTCAAAGCTTTTACCTAAAGCCATTTCTGGAGACTCTCATTCCCAAATCCCCAACATAGCTCAGTGCTTAAAAGCACTGCATATATTTTTCAAAGGTCAGGGGTTCATGTCCTGACTACAGTTACCAAAGACATAATATTTTTTTTTTGCACCCAAACAAACTTGCATACTGTTTGGGTTGAGCTTTAATTATCAGCAGTCATTCTCAGATTATTAAAGCAGCCTATTGTGTCACATTTAGAAACCCCTCACCCGTACCCACAATTCTAAAGCCAAGCAGTATGTACCGATAGTAATGTTCATATTCTAGACCAGGGGGTAGGGAATTCCAGTCCTCCAGAGCCAGAGCCAGGTCAGGTTTTCAGGACATCCACAATAAACCTGCATGAGATAGATGTGCATCTCAAGGAGGCAGTGCATGCCAATCCATCTCATGCATGTTTATTGTGGAGATCCTGAAAACCTGACCTGGCTCTGGAATTCCCTACACTTATGAGAGCTGTTAAAATAAATGCAGGTGACACTGGGACTTGTACTGGTGAGGTGGCACACGAAAGTGCCTTAGTTAGCTAAGATAAAATATGTGAACCTCCTGAGATTATGCCTATTATTTCCCATTCTTAATTTATTTCATTTATAACTTGTCATTGTTTAAATGTAGATTGTGTGAACTTAAATACATGGGGGGAGTTGAACTCCCATCAGGTTTACATGGTAAGCTTCTAAGCGTTCTGCTATATTTGTTTTTATAACTGCGATGTTGGCGTGGTACAGTATGTAATGTACAGAGTGTATGTAGCGCGGAGTGGACGCTACAAGCACGCCCAAGCGGCCCCAAAAATATCATCGCGTTTTTTGGGTTGTGACATCATAGAATCGCCAGTTCTTCATATGCAGTTATTTTTCCTAAAATGGCTACCAGGAGACAGCCAAATTTCAGCACTGCTGACACCAGACTCATGGCAAGGCTGTTCTTCCCCCGTGAGCACCACAACTTTGTGGTTCGTGGCCACCGCAAGTCATACCTGCAGTTCAGGCAATCTTGGACCCGCCTGACCCGGCGGTACAATAGAAGAGCTTCATGTCCCAGGGAAGTAAGTATTCCTAGTCAGGCTTTCACAAATAATCACGTAAAACGTAATGATGATGTAAACCTGTCTCAATCAAAGTACCGTATTTTCACATAGATAACGCGCACCCGTGTAAAACGCGCACACGGGTATAGCGCGCAAAAAACACACATTTATGTACAGAAATTTTTATATACCGCGCACACCCGTATACCGCGCATGCTGCCCGACTCTCCCGTCGCCGCCTGACTCTCCTTTCGCCCGCCCCGACTCTCCTCTGGCCACCCCGACTCTCCTTTCGCCCGCCCGACTCTCCTCTCCCCCTTCACCCCCCCAGGACCGCTCGCACCCCCACCCCGAAGGACCGCTCGCACGCACTCCCACCCGCACCCGCACCCCCACCCTGAAGGACCGCTCGCACCCCCACAGCCTCCTGACCCCCCCATCATGTAGAAGCTCCTACCGGTGTCCTGCTGCTTCCTCTTAGCGGTCCTGACTCCCCGACACGATCGGGGCAAGAGGGAGCTCAAGCCCTCTTGCCCCAGCCAACCGCGGCACCCCCGACACGATCGGGGCAAGAGGGAGCTCAAGCCCTCTTGCCCCCCCCGACTCCCCAACTCCCCGACAATATCGGGCCAGGAGGGAGCCCAAGTCCTCCTGGCTCTTGCAAACCCCCCCCCCCGCTAGTTGTTCGAGCCAGGAGGGAGCCCAAACCCTCCTGGCCACGGCGACCCCCTACCCCCACCCCGCACTACATTACGGGCAGGAGGGATCCCAGGCCCTCCTGCCCTCGACGCAAACCCGCCTCCCCCCAACGCCCGCCCCCCCAAGAACCTCCGACCGCCCCCCCCCAGCCGACCCGCGATCCCCCTGGCGACCCCCACGACCCCCCCACCCCCCTTCCCCGTACCTTTGGTAGTTGGCCGGACAGACGGGAGCCAAACCCGCCTGTCCGGCAGGCAGCCAACGAAGGAATGAGGCCGGATTGGCCCATCCGTCCTAAAGCTCCGCCTACTGGTGGGGCCTAAGGCGCGTGGGCCAATCAGAATAGGCCCTGGAGCCTTAGGTCCCACCTGGGGGCGCGGCCTGAGGCACATGGTCGGGTTGGGCCCATGTGCCTCAGGCCGCGCCCCCAAGTGGGACCTAAGGCTCCAGGGCCTATTCTGATTGGCCCACGCGCCTTAGGCCCCACCAGTAGGCGGAGCTTTAGGACGGATGGGCCAATCCGGCCTCATTCCTTCGTTGGCTGCCTGCCGGACAGGCGGGTTTGGCTCCCGTCTGTCCGGCCAACTATCAAAGGTACGGGGAAGGGGGGTGGGGGGGTCGTGGGGGTCGGCCAGGGGGGTCGCGGGTCGGCTGGGGGGGCGGTCGGAGGTTCTTGGGGGGGGGCGGTCGTTGGGGGGGCGGGGGGTTTGCGTCGAGGGCAGGAGGGCCTGGGATCCCTCCTGCCCGTAATGTAGTGCGGGGTGGGGTTAGGGGGTCGCCGTGGCCAGGAGGGTTTGGGCTCCCTTCTGGCCCGATATTGTCGGGAAGTCGGCGGTCCTTCGGGGTGGGGGTGCGAGTGGTCCTGCCGGGGGGGGGGGATGTATCGGACGTCGGGGAGTCGGCCGGGCAAGAGGGCTTGGGCTCCCTCTTGCTCCGATCGTGGATGCGGGTGCGGGTGGGAGTGCGTGCGAGCGGTCGTTCGGGGTGGGGGTGCGAGCGGTCCTGCTGGGGGGGTGAATCGGGCGTCGGGCGGGGTGGGAACTATGTTTAAAAACTTTTGTATACCGCGCTCACGCATATAACGCACGAGGGGTATGCGCGGTAGGTAAAAACGTGTATAACGCGCGCGTTATATGCGTGAAAATACGGTAGTCATGTTTTGTAAATCTAGATTCATTTTTTAAACTACAATTGTGCATCTTTTACATTGAATACTAAAATTAAAGCACCTCCCAAAGGAGTAGTAGTAGGATTTCCAATGACTAATTCAGGTCCTATAGCACATCTATCCCATTTGCAACATGCACACAAGGAACTTTGCCAAAGGAAGAAAATTATATTAAAGTGCTCCTATATCATTTCAAGTACCTGCAATTTTCCTTTCCCATATGTATGTATCAATCTGCAGGTCTAGGGAGATATTGGCTTAACGTTTAAAGTGACAGCGTCAGTACCCTGACGTCGGGGGTTTAAAGCCACGCTGCTCCTTCTGACCAAACTATATTATTGCCCCTGCTGCATGATTGTAAGCTCACCAGGACAGGAAATATTGCTTGACTAGATTAATAAAGTCATGCAAACTTTAATGTGGGGCAGTGCTGATAGGCTACAGCCTCAGCACCCTGGGGTTGTGAGTTCAATCCCACACTCCTCCTTGTGATGCTGGCCAAGTCACTTCATTCCCCTCCCCCCCCTCCATTGTCCCAGGTACAGTAGATAGATATCAAGGCCTCCAGCACAGAAAGGAGAAAATGCTGGAGTACGTGAATACATTGATGTAAAACATGTGGCAGGAGGGGGTGGAGGCAGGCAGCAAAGCCGATAGGGGCTCTTGGAGGCCAGTGTACCTTTCACTCCATTTTGATGTGCTTATAGAGGTCAATACTTAAGTAAACGTGTTATGCCACAGTGCTATATGGCACGCATCATATCCCTCCCTCTCCTTTCTTATCCAGGTTGAGGATCTCAGGAAACGGGGTCGGCTGCTGAGGCGGCAGGAGCGGCCCTTCCTTGAGGGGGTGAGGGAGGAAATGCGCGCTGAAGCCGGTGAGTAATGAGTCCAGAGTGTGGCTCTTTGTGATCAGCCTACCAGAATAAGTAGATGAAAATGCTTGGGTATCTGTAAACCATTCTTAATCATAAAATCTGCGGAAAAGCCGCTATTGTGATATCATAACAGCCACCCTCCTTTGGTATGTCACAATGGCTTTATGGTGTTCTACTTGCCTCACTTACTTACACTACATTTGATGTTTACAGTGGAGTACGTGCTTTGCGTTCTGTTATTAGCATTTGAAGAAAATAAAGTAGTAAAGAATGTCATGTTCAACAGTGTTATTGATATACCTGACTGTATCCTGTTTCCCTCTTGTCAAGCAGCAGCGCAGGAACCCCCTCAGGAGGTGGCACCAGTGACCCCAACCTGGGCCCCGGAGGTGAGGGAGGGAGCCCCACCCTGGTCCTCTGCAGATGAGGATGGGGAAGAAGATGAAGAGGAGGGGAAAGAAGATGAAGAGGAGGGGGAAGAGGAGGAGGAGGAGGGGGAAGATTCCCCTTGGCAGCCCTCAGGACCATCCACACCGCCTGCCCCACCACTGCCCCCTGGACCACTGCCACCTGCCCTACTACTACCCCCAGGACCACCACCGCCTGCGCCACCGCTACCCCCAGGACCACCACCGCCTGCTCCACTGCTACCTCAAGGACCACCACCACCTGCGCCACCATTACCCCCAGGACCACCACCGCCTGCTCCACCACTACCCCCAGGACCACCGCCCCCACTGCCCCCAGAACCCCCACCACCATCCCCTGTTGGACTTTCCCCTTCCCCCAGCCATAACCCTTCCCTTCACTTTCCTGCCCTTCCTGCTCCTGATCCCATCCTACCCTCTTTCCTTGCTGTCCCACCCCCAGGAGCAGCCTGACCAGCCTCAGGAGGGGGTGGCCAGGCAGATGGACCCCTTCTCTGCCCTCTTGGAGGTGCAGTTATTGAGAGGGTGCATGGAGAGGCTTGAATATGCCCTCTTTCAGCTAGTAGCCCAAAGAGGGCATGGTTCCAGCAACCATGAACCCTCTCCATGACTGCACCTCTTCCGCCCCCTCTCCTGAGGTAGCTCAAGCTGCCCTTGGTGGGCACCCACCCTCTCTTGCCCTGCGTTATGTGTTTGTAAACAGTTAAAAAGAAAAAAAATTAATGGTTTTACAAAAAATTAAAAAGTTTATATTTGTTTATAAGTTTCTTGTGTGGTTTTATCTTTGTAGCATCTTCAGTTTAGTGGACAGTGCTAGGTAGATAGGGTTCAGGAGGTAATGCTGAATGGGCCCTTTTCAATATAACAACAAGGTGACATATAGAATGTTTGACAATCTTTATTGGGTTCTGTCATTCTATTACCTGCTAGCCACTCTGATGTAGAATCATTGCAGAATCTAGGAAAGAAGCAAGCGAGTGTAATGGTATGCAACTGTAGGTAGATGATGACATCCCAGCTATGATCTGCAAAGTAAGTCACTCCCTGTTCCAAAGCAAATGGCTACATCAGGAAGAGAAAATAAGTCACTGTGGTAGATTTGTTGTTGAGGAATAGGGCTGCTGCTAGGAAGAGTTGGCTCCACACCAGGAGAATCCAAATGAGACATGTGGGTTTTTCTTCCTTTCACTGAAGGCGATGGAAGTAAAGGCCAGATTTCTCAATCTATCCTCCTGGTTCTTGAGCTGTATGGTAACTACACCCAAAACAAATAAAAGCCTGCACTATTTTGGTAAAGCAGGTGTGGAAACAGGGACATACTTCGCTATAAACCACAAAGATGCTCACAGCTGCACAGGTCTCAGCAAGACAAAACTGGATCTGACAATACCGCAGGAAGAACTACAGTTGGCTGTCCAGGACACCTGAAAACAGAAAAGATGAGAAGCCGGTTTACACAGGGTTCACAAACAGGGGGTTCAACCCCCAAGGCTCAAATCTGTCCTCCCTTCCCTGAAGCAATGTGTTAATTCATAAAGACCCAAAAGCACCAATGGACCAACCTTCCAACTTCAGACCCATTGCCTCAATACCGCTATACGTCAAAATTACAGAAGGCCTAGTAGCCAAACTCCTCACAAACTACCTAGACAACCATAACTTACTCCACCCCACGCAATCTGGCTTCAGAACCAACTTCAGCACTGAGACACCACTAGGCTCCCTTATGGACACAGCCAGACAACATCTTACACAGGAAAAAATGCTGCTCATACAACTGGACCTAACTGCAGCATAACATCCTTCTTCAAATCTTGGATGCAATAGGTATCTCAGATAAAGTATACTTCCTAAAATCCAGAACCTACAGAGTAAAATTAAACAAAGAAAAATCTGAGCCTTGGTCAAACCCTTGTGGCGTACCACAGGGTTCCCCACTATCTCCTACTCTCTTCAACCTATACACTGCCTCTCTCGGAGTCTACCTGGACAATCTAGGCATAACCACCTATAGTTATGTGGATGACATCACCATCCTCATACCATACGATCAGCCAAAGACCACCACGACAAATTTACTACATAGTACACTAGAAACAGTTACGACCTGGATGAAAGAACACAAACTGAAACTCAACCCAGATAAAACTAAATTCATTCTCCTCGAAAATGACAAAGTCCCAACCATAACCAACTTAGAACTCAACTCAATCAACTACCCAATCCAAAACACCATAAAACTACTAGGAATGACAATAGACAGATGTTGTACTATGCAACCGCAAATAAATAAAATAATACAGAAATCCTTCGCAATAATGAGAAATCTGAGACAAGTCCGGAATTTTTTTGAAAGAACACAATTCCAGCTTATAGTGCAATCCCTTAAACTGGGACTGCTAGACTACTGCAACATCCTTTACCTCCCCTGCCCTGCCACTATGACCAAACAACTACAAACAATCCAAAATACAGCTCTGAGACTCATCTACTCATTGCGAAAACATGATCATATCACAGAGGCTTACATAAACTCACACTGACTACCAATCCAAGAAAGAATACTATTTAAATTCTACTGCTTGATATTCAAAACCCTAAACGGAAATAGCCCATCCTACCTAAACAACAGCCTCATCCAAGCAACCTCAACCAGACATAGAAAAACTCACTCCCCATTCACACCACCACCGATCAAAGAAGTGAAAAGGACAAAACAATACGATGGCCTCCTAGCCACTCAAGCCGCAAAACTAGACAACCAAATCTCCAACCATTCCAGACTACAAGATTTTCAGAAAAGAAATAAAAACTATACTCTTCAAAAAATTCCTGAAACAATCCTAACTTCAATTACTCTTAACAACTCTAGAAATGAAAAATGACCTACTCTTTATAACTCTAGAAATGACAACTGTTCTTCCATTGTAACCCCCATTTAGATATCTTTTGTAATCCGCCTTGAACTGCAAGGTAATGGCGGAATAGAAATCTCTAATGTAATGTAACCTCATTTAGAAACATAGAAACATAGAAATTGACGGCAGAAAAGGGCTATAGCCCATCGAGTCTGCCCATACCAATGACCCACTCCCTGATTCTTACTCTCCTAGAGATCCCACATGAATATCCCATTTTCTCTTGAAATCTAACACGCTGCTGGCCTCAATCACCCTCTAAGGCAGCTCATTCCAATGATCTACCACCCTTTCAGTGAAGAAGTACTTCCTCGCATCACCCTGAAATTTCCCTCCCCTGATTTTCAGCGAGTGTCCTCTGGTTACTGAGGGCCCTATAAGACTGAAGATATCATCTTTCACCTCTATACGCCCAGTAATATACTTAAAGGTCTCAATCATGTCCCCTCTCTCCCTTCGCTCCTCCAGTGAGTACATCCGCAGTTTTTTTAACCTTTCTTCATACGTGAGTTCCCTGAGCCCCAAAACCATCCTGGTAGCCATTCGCTGAACCGACTCAATTCTCAACACATCTTTTCGGTAGTGTGGTCTCCAGAATTGAACACAATACTCGAGATGAGGTCTCACCATGGATCTGTACAGCGGCATTATGACTTCAGGTTTTCTGCTGACAAAACCCCTACGGATACAGCCCATCATTTGTCTTGCCTTGGACGATGCCTTCTCCACTTGATTAGCAGCCTTCATATCGTCGCTAATGATCACTCCTAAATCACGTTCCACCGTGGTCCTGGACAATGTTTCACCATTTAGTGTGTAAGTTCTGTGTGGATTTTTTTTGCCTAGGTGCATTACTTTACATTTTTTAGCATTGAAGCCCAGCTGCCAAGTTGATGACCACTGTTCAAGCTGTCTTAGGTCCTGCGTCATAAAGTCAGGCACACTGCTTTTGCCAACTATGTTGCATAGTTTGGCATCGTCGGCAAACAGTGATACTTTTCCTCTAAGTCCTTGGGTCAAATCTCCTATGAATAAATTGAATAGAATCGGCCCTAAGACGGAGTCCTGAGGTACTCCACTCATCACTGCTGACGTTTTGGAGGGGGTGCTGCTTAGCTTGAGCTGCTTAGATGTCACCATGGTGTAGTTGTTAGAGCAACAACCTTAACTCACTGATGATGTGGGTTAAAATCCCTTGTAATCCGCCACTGCTCCAGGTCTATTACATAAAGTTGGGAAAAATATTTCAGCACCTGTTTAGAGTTCATGTGAGGGAATAGACTTACTGAAAACAATATGATTGTGCATATAACAGCAGGAATATGTGGCATGGTGTTCTATGAGGCCAAAATTATCATCAATTTACTAGTCCCTGAACGTCATCAAGGACACCTGTATGAAGATAACAATAAAAGTGTGAAACATGTTAGCTTTGTGAAAATTTATTTCACTCATCAGAAGAGTGACTCAGGTGTACCTCAGGTATAATTCTAACAGTCAAGTGAAGAATAGTAGAGTAAGCAAATAAAGATTACCAGATATCATTCTCACCTACAACTGTTTGGCCAGGTGCAAGCTGGTGTGCTGAGCTGCTCTTCTGGCCTCTGGCAAACACACTGGGGTGATGAGCATAGTCAACCTGAAATGAAGAATAGAGAGAAACATGTTACAAAGACCTATGTCTCCAAAATTAAACACTGAAGTTGTGGCAGAATGTCACATCACAGTCTGCAACACATACCTAGAAGTAACAGAAGTGCTAACATACCTTTGGACTCCTTATTAAAAAAGGCAGCTACAGCTGACCCCATTTTTATAATAAAGATGCCTAACCCATTAGGCACTCATTAGTTTTCCACCTGAACCATGTACACTGATTGGATGTCCACTGCATGGCAGTGTTCCCCCCACAACACACATGAGCTATTGTTATCAATGAGTTATTACACAGAACCACTCCTTAACTGATTTTAACTTGCCTGTAATTTGATTCTACAAAGAATTAACTTTAGCTCTATGAGTAAAACCTCTCAGATGTGTGAACACATACATTTTACTTACATATCCATTTTGCTGCCACCAAAATTTCTAACAGCATGGGTGCTCTTACAACAAACACACCTTGACTTGAATGTGTTATCACTCATTTTTGTCAGCCCTGTGGAATGGAGAGTAGGAGATATCAGAAGTAGAAGAACTATTATAAACAATAACACACAATGAAAGTCCTTAAAAAGAAGTCAGTTCTTACTGGGTATTTTTTTTGGGTTCTATCATAAGGACACCTAAGTAGCTTACAAAATATCATTCTCACCTGGACTTACTATCTGAGCTGCTAGCAAGCTGGTGCTGTGAAGCTGCTTCTAGAAAAGATAAAACAACATTTTAGAATGACATATAATATATATAATATAATACTATAGCTGTTAATGGCTCTGTGGAATAGAGAGAGATGGGGGCAGAGATAGGAAAGAAAAATTAAAAGACTAAGACAGAGTAAAGTCTCAAATGTCTGCATAAGCGATAGGACAGAATAGAAAGGAAACACCCTACTCACCTGGACCTTCTTATACCCATGCGCGTCTATGTAGCGTCTGATGTCAGCAGAGGTTTTGGCGGGAAACAGTACCTATTGGGTGCCTATCGGGGCGGAGCCAATTGTTCCACCTCCTAACCATGCCCAACACACCTCATTGGGTGTCCTATGGGAGTGTGTGTGAACGTGTTCTATTAGTAGCTTGAAAAGCTGGCTGCACCTTGCAACATGGCTCCAAAACGGAAATCAAATTTTTTTGCCTGGAGAGTTGCAGATCCTTGTGGCCTAAGTCGGGGGCCAACTATGATGCCCTCTTTGGGAGGGAAGCTGATAGGATTGGGACAGAAGGCCAGCAGGCTATCTGGAGGAGGATCTGCAGTGACAGAGACTCAGTTCACCATCAGGGCCGTGATATAGAGGCTCTGAAAAAATGATGGCGTGCCCTGTGGAGAGATGTCCGGCGGAAGCAAGATCTGATCGATGTGCAGGGTCCTTGCGGCGACCTCCAACTGACTGTCCTGGAGAGTGAGGTGATGGACATAGTAGGTCCTGGAATAGCACCTGTTGTTGGAGCCATTGATACTTCCCTGGGACGCCAAGGTAAAAACACTTTACATAGAAGCCATTGCCTTGTTTGTTTTAACTCATTCTTTATTAATTTTCTATACTACATCAGTGCTATACAACCAATGCGATTCATAGTAATACAATAAAAGCCATTGCCTGTTTTGATACTCTTGGCAGCCTAACATGTGGAATAAGTTGCCAGTGTTCCATATGTTAGCCTGCATAATACCTTGTAAATGATCAGATGCAAAGATGTACAGTATTGTGACCTGCGATGCAATTCAAATGATGTTCTCAGATGTTACCGCTTTCAACTAATACCAATGTGTATTTTCTTGTCTTTTTGCAGAGGCGTCCCATCCTCCTTCTGCTGATGATAGGGATGAAGGGGAGGAGGAGGAGGAGGAGGAGAAAGAGGCCGTCCCATCGTGCGCCGCCCCTCCTCAAAACACTGAAATGCAACCTGCACCAGTGCCCCCCTTCATTCCCACGATGACAACAGGGCAGCAGAGGAGGGGGAAGAGTTGGAGAGGGAAGAAGAGGTGGGTGAGGTCGGAGCCCTGGGGCAGGAGGATTTCCATCATGGTGATGAGCTGGAGGCCCCCCCTGATGAGCACTCCCGTCTATTGGTGGAGGTTGGGGACCACATCCACCATAGACAGGGCTTGCTCATTAGAGAGGTGGCTGAGATAAAAGAATCCACACGTGTCCTCGCCAGGGAGGCCCAAACCATGAACCAGCACTTGGCCTCCCTGGTAGCAGAGCAGGCTGCGACACGAGCCGAGCAGGCTGCCATACGAGACGAGCAGGCTGGGACGCGCCGTGCTCTGGAGGACATGTGTGGCATTCTTAGACATTCTCCCCCAGCTCATCACCCAGACTGACTCCCCTGGGGATCCTGGAGCTCAAGCCACTTCCCAGACCTCCTCCAGCCAGGTAGGGTTCCCCCCCCCCCCCGGCCACCCGTGCCTGGGGTCAAGGCCGTGGCCGGGAAAAGGGAAAAGGAAAGGGTTCCCATTAGGACCCACTATGTCCTCTGAACACTCCCAGGCCAGTCATGCCGCATGGACCCTGTGGCTCTGCTGGACCTCCTCTGCATGTACACGCCACAGTCTCTATATCACGGTTCAGTCACTGCAGATCTTTCATCCAGATAGCTTCCTAGCCTGAGTGCCAATCCTCATCAGCTTCAACTCCCATCGAGGGCATCATAGTTGGATAATAACTATTACAACCTTCCAAGGATCTGCAGCTCTCCAGGAGCCATGTTGCCACCTTCATTCACCACTCCAATTGCAAGCAGTGCAACCTGTGCCATCTATTTGCACCCTGGACATTTGCTTCACTTCACCGAGGTGCAACCTGTGCCATCTATTTGCATCCTATATTATGCATTTTTCCATCTATTATGTACAACGGCAAGCCAATGGATTGATGTTTTACAATAAAATCAATCAAATAAATGAAACATATATAGCTGACAGTGTGTTTGTGTTTCTGTGTTTCTGCATATATTTTATTCATTAGGTGCTTCACAGAGCTACATTGCTGTATCATATGGTTTACAGAGGTCTGTCCCAACCGTGTCATGAACGACTACTAGGCCAGTTAGGTTTTGAGGATACCCCTAATGGATATGCATGGTGGTAGATTTGATGCCTGACACCTCCATTAGATGCTGGTCTCTCATGCATGCTCATTAGGGCTATCCCTTACAATCTTATTATCCCTCCTTTCACAACCTAGCTCCCTATGCATCAACATCTGTCCCTCTCTTTTCAATTATTCTCCTTGATGCATACCAATGAGGTGGGGGGGGGGGGCTGGAACCTACATGTCATCTTTCCTTTCCACCTCAAAACCTAGCGTTTCTCCCTAACCTCCTTCCATCCCCAGTGTCAACCTTTCACCCTTTCTGTTTGCAAATACCCTCCCATCCCTAATCTCTCCTTGCCTCCATGACATCCACCATCTCTTCCTTTTATCTTTTCTCATTCCAGACCACTGTCCAGCATATCTCTCAGTCTCTCTCCCCCCTCCCCCAAGTCTGGCCATTTCTAGACACCTCTCCTGCATTCAACTTAAGAAAATCATTAATATCTATCCCATTTGGTGCAGTAGCTGCCTTGGTTGATGACATTTTTCCCATGTCTAAACACAGGTTCCCATCCATTCCACTTGGAGTTAATTGAAAGCTGTAGGCCCCCTCTGATCTTTCTTTTTAGTGTACTCTGCTGACATGGAAAATGGAGATGGGGAGCACACCATAACATTATGAAAGCAGGAAGAGTGGTGGGCATGGACATCTGTGTCTAACCTGGCCTGGCCACTTCTTTTCCCAAAAAATTGATTCCCCTCCACACTTAACACAAAACCTAAGTCCTCAACAATCCCTTACACCAACACCCAGAAAAATCCATAGACAAAAGAAATACAGATAATGGAGGTAGGGAGGAGTGGCAAAGGTAGAAGGGGGTACAAAGGACAACAGCGAAGTCATAACAGAAAATTTCATCATAGAGGAAATGGAACACCACAAGCACCAACTCACATGGGGGGTCTTAAAAGGGAAAAATGGCTGTGCCAAAGCCTTCTATATACTAAGCATGCCTAAGTAGCATCTGACATCATAGGCACCGTTAGAACTTACCGCCAAAATGATTCAAATGTGATTGGATGTGCGTTGGATGTCGTTTTGCCAAATACAGCTGTAGTGACGTTTTAATAATTTCCTTCACATCTCTAAGCTTTGACACGAAGCTCTATGTTCTAAACAAAGTTTCTTCTATAGCTCTATGCATTAAGGCACTGCTTTTATCTTCCATACATCAGGGATTCAAGTCTTGAGTAAGGTTAGCAAATAATTTATATTCATTTTTCAGTCAGGAAACCTGGTAACTCTTTAGCCATGCCTTTACTTAAAAATATTTTGCTTCAGCTTTTATTATCTGCAGCCATTGTCTAATTTTTAATGCAACCTGTTCTCTCTCATGCTGAACACCCTCCCCCTCCCTAACATCCCCCCCAAACTGTCAAGCCAAACTGCATTTACCAATACTAATGTGTGTAGGATCCATCTCACCACATGTATCATCCTTCAACACCTGTCCAAACCCTCTGAGGTTTGATTTAACTCTTATAGCTGTTGGCCAATGCCTATATTGCATCAAAAGAAACACATTCCTACTAGAATGCCTTGTAGTTGGGAGCAAATGAAAGTATCTCATGCACCTGTGCCTGCAGAATGCTGATGAGAAACAGCAAATTCCACCACTTATGAGAGCTGTTAGGATGCTATGAAAAAATAGGGAAGGTGAGGATGGGATTTGAACCAGGGTGCTTGAGAAGACAGACAAGGTGCGTTACCTGGTGCGCCACAAATGGCATCTTCCTGGCAAAGGAGAAGTTTCCTCCCATGACAGCTTAGAATGTCCTAGCCATGGGACGGAGAAAATATATTTGTGGCTGGAAAAGGAAATGAACTCATAAAAATGCCATAGTCCCCCATCTAGACCCTCTTATAATAGCTAATAGGAAACTGTTACAAATGAGTGAAGGTGGGATTTGAACTGGGGTGCTTGAGAAGACAGATAAGGCGCATTAACTTGATACCTTGGATTACGAGCATAATCCGTTCCAGGAGCATGCTTGTAATCCAAAATGCTCGTTTATCAAAGCGAATTTCCCCATAGAAAATAATGGAAACTCGCATTGATATATTCCCACCCACCCGATAACCGGCATCGCTCCCCCCCGCTCCAACTGGCCCCCCCCCGCCTGAACAACTTAAACGTACCCCCTCCCCCCCGTCTAGCGCAGGCACAAATCGTGTGCCTAGATCTTCCGGCTTCTGCCTGCCTGCCTTGAGCATGCATCTGCGCATGCTCAAGGACTTCTATTCTCCCTCTCGCCGAGAATCCCAATTTGATCGACAGATTGGCTATTAGTTGAAGTAGTTCAGCTATTGTCCTTTTCAGTTCCTTAATGACCCTCGGATGGATGCCATCCGGTCCCGGGGATTTGTCGCTCTTAAGCCTATCAATCTGCCTGCATACGTATTCTAGACTGACCGTCAACTTTGTTAGTTTCCCGTCTTCAGCTCCAGCATATAGTCTGTTGGGTTCCGGTATGTTGTGTATATCCTCGTTGGTAAACACAGATGCAAAAAATGTGTTCAGTTTATCGGCGATGGCTTTGTCCTCCTTTAGCACTCCCTTTATTCCATCATCATCCAATGGTCCCACTGCTTCCTTTGCGGGTCGTTTCCGCTTAATATATCGAAAGAATGACTTGGCTATTTTTTGGCCCCTTTTATCGCTTTATGGCACCTGTGTTGATGCTGTTTGTGCTTTTTCCAGTTTTCGTCCATTTTTGACCTTTTCCATTCCTTAAATGAAGTCTTCTTGTCTCTGATCGCTTCCTTTACCACAACTGTGAGCCATGCCGGTTCTTTGTTCCTTTTCCTCTTGGATCCCTTATTGATACGCGGTATATATCGATTTTGCGCCTCGGTGATTGTGCCTTTAAAAAGGGATCATGCCTGCTCTAGTGTTTTAACAGCGCTTATCCTATTCTTGATCTTCTTCCCCACCATGAGTCTCATCCCTTCGTAATTCCCTTTTCGGAAGTTAAGTGCCGTGGCCATTGCTCTGGATCGATCTTTTGTCCCTGCATTCATGTTGAAGTGGATCATATTGTGATCACTGGTTCCCAGCATCCCCTCTACTTCTACATCTTGCGTCTGTCCTCGTAGTCCATTTAGAATCAAGTCCAGAATTGCATTCCCTCTTGTATTTTCCTTGACAAGTTGTTCCAGGAAACAATCGCCGACAGCATCCAGGAACTTGGTCTCCCTACCACAGTCGTAGGTTCCAGTCTGGTACCTAGGTTCCAGTCTATTCCCGGATAGTTGAAATCCCCCATGATAACTGCGTTGTCTCCCTTGCAGTTGCGTTTGATCTCATCTATCATTTCTCCATCAATTTCTTCGGACTGCCCTGGGGGTCGATAGTAGATGCCGATCTTCATTTCCAATCCATTGGCTCACGGAATTTTGATCCATAGAGACTCTAACTTCTCCAGTAACTGTGTTTTCTCCAGTAGATTTGATTCATTCTTTGACATATAGGGCAACACTCCCACCTTTTTGACCCACTCTGTCTCTGCGGTATAGTTTGTATCCCGGTAACACAGTGTCCCAGACGTTTTCTTCGGTTCACCATGTTTCCGTGATGCCGATGATGTCAATGTTATCATTTTGTGCCACAGCTTCTAATTCAGCCATCTTGTTTCTTAGGCTCCTTGCGTTCATGTACATACACGAGTTTGTGGCCTGTTCCTTTCTTGCATTTCCTTTCCTCTTGTGTCTCTTTAGATCTGTCTTGCCTGAGATCCGGTGGATTTTTTACTTATACAATGCTGCTTCTTCTAGAGTGCTGAACAAATCTTCCTCTTGAAAAAGCTGAAGGAGAACGCGTATCGTGTCAAACGATTACCGGACTACACATACTGTGTCGAGGAAGCTAAAGGATAAACAGGACATCATATGGATTTTTACTAGATTGACTAAATGGATTGTGTTGTGGACTTTATTTTTCTATTTTTTGTTTTTGCTTTTTACGTTTGTGCTTGAAATTTTGAAGTGATTAATTAGGGAGCACTGAGCAGTTTTTGGACTTGAAGCAGAAGCCCGGGACTTTATGACAACTCCAGCAGAGAAAAGTACCCCCCTTTTTTATGTTCATTTTGAGCTTTAGTTGTTATATTGGAAGGAAGGGAGGAGTGCTATGATGTATTTAAGCCTGAACTGGTAGAGTCCCATGCTCTTATGCCTTGAAGTTCATATTGGCTTTCACTGAGCACTACTAATTAATTAACTATGTAATTAAGAATATTTTTAGTATGTCTGACTTTCTCTTTTTGAAGAAGGTGATTATTGCAATAGAGAATTCATATTTACATATTTATAACTCCCTTTTATATTGAGTGTGATCATACTTCTATAACCATAAACCTCTATGACCTCACAAAGCAGGTGTAAAGAGCTATGGAGGGGCATAATTGAAAGGAACGTCTAAGTCCGTTTTCGTGTAGGTCGCAAGTCGTCCAAAGTAAAAAAAATAGCCTAGGACACATTTTCGAAAATTACGTCCAAAATTTTTTTATGTTTCGAAAATCGTCTAACTATACGTCCTGCCAATCTGATTGTCCAAGTCGCTAAATCGCCTATCTTTATACCACATTTTCATCCAACTTTTCATCCAAGTCAAAAATGCCTAGAACAAACCCTGTTGGATGTGGGAGGGGTTTGTAAAGTGATGGACTGAACACCCAGACATGGCACCTAAATAGTGGGGTATCTTACAGGGCACTGCTGTGAATTTCACAAAAAGGGTGCCATGTCTTCTCCTCACTACAGCTCCTGTATAGGTCATTGTGAGTCCCCCAAAACACCTCCAGAATCCCCTAGACCCACTTATCTACCACCCTAATAGCCTTTATGGCTGCAGGAGCCACCTATATGCCAGTAGAAAAGGGTTTTGGGAGTGTATAGGGGAGTTCACATGTTTCATTATCAATGCAGTGATTACAGGGGCTTATGGACATGAGTCCTCCTCTCCATGGGTCCCTAACCCAACCCCAAGATGGCTTAAGCCGCCTCTGTGCTGGACGACTAGGCTTTCCTATGCCAGGCAGCCAGGTGATGATGGTCTGGAGGCTGAATTTTAAAGGTGTGATTACGATTTTTATGAGGTGGGGGGATCGGTGATCACTGGGGTAATGTGGGGGGGGGGGGGGGTCTGTTTTATGTGTTTGCAGTGCTTATCTGGTGACTTTAGATGGGTTTTTGTGACTTAGACTATGTTTTAAATGGTCTAAGTCACAACGTCCAAGTTCTGTCGATCGTCGGGTGTATAACTTTTGGTTATACATGCTGGACGACTAAGTCTAAGCCGACCCACGTCCCGCCCAACTCCCGCCCTTAACACTCCTCCTGAAATGCCCCACTTAGCTTTGGTCGTTCAGTGGCACTATGAAGGTCTAGGTCGTTTAGAAATACATCCAAAACCTGTTTTTATTATAGGCACTTGGACGTATTTTGACAATGTTCATCCAAGTGCCGACTTAGGTCGGTTTTTGGACGTTTTTCTCTTTTGATTAAGAGCTCCTTAGCTTATAGGAAAAAGAGGATATAGTGGATGTTGCGGATGGGAAGACTGGATGGGCCATTTGACCTTTAACTACCATAATGTTTCTATCAATAATAATAAAACGCTAAGCGCGCATGCGCACTCGTGCCGCATGTTCCCTGATTTGTCGCGCTGTGGCGAGTGCGCATGCGCTAGATGGCGCGGAGTGAGGTACCAACACTTATGGGAAGGAGAGCAGGCCCGGGATTCGGCAGAGGGCAGACGCCGAAAAGGGCTCGGCACAGTGGAAGTTGGTTATTTGGGGGGGGGAAGGAAGGCGCTCGCCCCATCACACTACCCATCCGCTGTAGCCTAGCAGATCCGACTACAACCTTCCCCCCTCAAACGCTTATGCCGGATAGGGAACACACCAGGGTTCTGCGCACATGGGGTTTATGCTCAAGCCGCCGCCACGGCTCCTCTCTCGAACCGCAACAGGCGGGGATCAAGAGAGGAGCTGCAGCGGCTTTGAACTAAAAAACGAAATTGTTAGAAGGGGATCGGGAACACTTAGCTACACAGCTGGGGGGAAGCCGCGAGGCTGCGGCGGCCTTCCTCACCCGGCTCTCACGGTGCGGCTGAGCGCTGGCGGCCGGTGAAACCCTAATGCTGACATTGAATCCAAGGAAACAACCGGGGCTGCCTGGGGGGAGGCGCGAGGCTGCAGAGGCCTTCCATTCCTGCCTCTCCCACAGTGCGGCTGAGCACTGACGGTTGGCAATCCACCTCTAATGCTCCCTCTCAGCTACTCCCGCTGCCAAATAAAGCGCTGTTCATACATGGAGGCACGAGCCGCGACGACGGGTTTGAACTAAAAAAAAAAAATTATAAAAATAACTATGGGAGCCGTTAGCCTTTAAGCAGCTCCCTCTTAATTTAAGCTGCACAGGAAAATGGACAGGAGAAGGAATGCTGCACAGGGAAGTGGGGGGGATGAAAATGTTGCACAAGGAAGTGGGGAGGAGGGAAATGCTGCTGCACAGGGAAATGGAGGGGGAGGGAATGCTGATATGGCTACTGTACAGGAAAGTGGAAGTGGGGAGGAGGGAAATGCTGCTGCACAGGGAAATGGAGGGGGAGGGAATGCTGATATGGCTACTGTACAGGAAAGTGGAGAGGGGGAGATAAATGCTGCATAGGGGGCAGGAAGAAAGACAGATAGAAAGAAAGACAAATAGTAGGAGGGAGGGAGACAGAAAGAAAAGAAGAAAGACACAAAGCCAAGGAGAGAGACAGAAAGAAAGACAGACATACATATATTCTAGTACCCGTTAATGTAACGGGCTTAAAGACTAGTGTTTCTATAATACGATGCTAGGGAAATAAATATAATAGTCTGTGAGGATAAATAATCATAAACTTCAATGCTCACAACTCTATACTTTTTAAACTTATATGAAATTATACATGTAAAGTGCTCAGACCCAAAACCATAAACAATTGTGATAAACACAAACTATGGTTGCCACGGTATGTTTTTGGGTCTGAGCACTTTACATGTATAATTTGATATAAGTTTAAAAAGTATAGAGCTGTGAGCATTGAAGTCTATGTTATAAACATAGAAAATTGATAGCAGATGAAGGCCAAATGGCCCATCCAGTCTACCCATACATAATAACCATTATCTTTTCCTGGATTGGCAACCGTGAGAATGGGCTACTGGGCTTGATGAACCATCGGCCTGACCAGTAAGGCTATCCTTATGTTATCTCTAAGAGATCCCACATGCCTATCCCAAGCTTTTTTGAATTCAGACACAGTCTCTGCTGCCTCCACCACCTCTTCCGGGAGACTGTTCCATGCATGTACCACCCTTTCTGTAAAAAAGTATTTCCTTAGATTACTCCTCTTAACTTCATCTTACGCCCTCTCATTCCAGAGCTCCCTTTCAAATGAAAGAGACTCAACTCATGTGCATTTACATCACATAGGTATTTAAACGTATCTATCATACCTCCCCTTTCCTCCAAAGCATATAGATTGAGATCTTTAAATCTGTCCCCTTATGCCTTATGTAGTAGCCTTCCTCTGGACCGACTTCATCCTTTTTATATCTTTTTGAAGGTGCGGCCTCCAGAATTGTACACAATATTCTAAATGAGGTCTCACCAGAGTCTTATACCGGGGCATCAATACCTCCTTTTTCCTACAGGTCATACACATCCCTATGCACCATAGCATCCTTCTAGCTTTCACTGTCACCTTTTCAACTTGTTTGGCCACCTTAAAATCACACCAATTTCAATTGGAGTATTACATTTATAACTATGAATCCTCTAAAAAAAATTTTATTATTCTTCAAAAACAGGAATTCTCCTATTCAAAAAATATATTTTATAGATATTATAAATAAATTAATTAATAAATAGTGCTCAGTGATTGCCAATACAAACTCCAAAGCATAAGGGCACGGAGTTGTCATAAAGTCCCGGGCCACTGCTGCTGCTAAACCACAAAGTGCTTAGTGCTCCAAATCCAAAAAGTGCTTTGTGCTCCCTTCCAAAAAATACAAAAAGAAAACTAAAAACTTAAATGAAATATAAAATCCACATATCGTCCAAGTCAATCCTTCTTCGCAAAATCCATCTGCAATGTCCTGCTTATCCTCCAAAGCTTCCTCGACAGAGGATGTGTAATCCGATATCCCTCAACACAATACGTGATTCCCCTTCAGCTTTCTCAAGAGGAAGATCTGCTTTGTGCTTCTAGGAAAAGCAGCATCTTGTAAATAAACAAGTCAAAAACACACATACATCTTATAAATGATCTGTAAAACTTTTGTAAAAACTCACTTCTTGTTCACATTGAAACAGTTTCAAATTGATTCTGGAACTTGGAGACGTGGTCAATGGCTGGTTAGCTGTTGAGCTCCTTCCTCTGGGTAGTATTAAGAACATAAGAACATAAGAAGTTGCCTCCACTGGGTCAGACCGAGGTCCATCTCGCCCAGCGGTCCGCTCCCGCGGCGGCCCATCAGGTCTGCGACCTGTGAAGTGGTTTCTGACCACTTTTATAACCTACCTCAAGTTCTATCTGTACCCCTCTATCCCTTTATCCTCCAGGAACCTATCTAAACCCTTCTTGAACCCCTGTACAGAGTTCTGGCCTATCACTTCCTCCAGAAGCGCGTTCCATGTGTCCACCACCCTCTGCGTAAAAAAGAATTTTCTAGCATTTGTTCTAAACCTGTCCCCTTTCAATTTCTCCGAGTGACCCCTAGTGCTTGTGGCTCCCCTCAGTTTGAAGAATCTGTCCTTATTTACTCTCTCTATGCCCTTAAGAATTTTGAAGGTTTCTATCATGTCCCCTCTAAGTCTCCTCTTCTCCAGGGAGAACAGCCCCAGCATTTTTAACCTGTCAGCGTATGGAAAATTTTCCATACCCTTTATCAGCTTAGTCGCCCTCCTCTGCACTCCCTCGAGTACCGCCATGTCCTTCTTGAGGTACGGCGACCAGTATTGAACACAGTACTCCAGGTGTGGGCGCACCATTGCGCGATACAGCGGCATGATGACTTCCTTCGTCCGGGTTGTGATACCCTTTTTGATGATGCCCAGCATTCTGTTTGCTTTCTTTGAGGCTTTCGCATATTGCGCCGATGGTTTCAGTGATGAGTCGACCATCACCCCCAAGTCCCTTTCCAGGTTACTCACCCCTAGCAGTGTTCCCCCCATTTTGTAGTTGAACATCGGGTTCTTTTTCCCTACATGCATGACCTTGCATTTCTCTACGTTAAAACTCATTTGCCACTTTTTTGCCCAGTCTTCCAGTCTCGTTAGGTCCTTTTGTAGGTCTTCACAGTTCATAGGTCTTTACGGTTCATAGACAATTGCGCGCAAGACAATCGCATGTGGACAAAGTGGCGCGGACAACTGAGCGCGAGACAACTGAGCGCAAGACAATTGAGCGTGAAGACAATTGAGCGCAAATTATTTTCCGTTATGTGCATGAGCGGGACAACTGAATGCCGGCAGGTGAGCGCAAGAAAACTGAGCGCCGGCAGGTGAGCGAAAGACAACTGAGCGAAAGAAAATTGAGCGTGAAGACAAGTGAGTGCGAAGACAATCTAGCGTCAGACATTTGAGTGCAAGACAATTGAGCGCAAATTATTTTCCGTTATGTGCATGAGCGGGACAACTGAATGCCGGCAGGTGAGCGCAAGACAACTGAGCGCCGGCAGGTGAGCGCAAGACAACTGAGCGAAAAACAATTGAGCGCAAGACAACTGGGCGCCGGCAGGTGAGTGTGAGAAGGTTCATAGACAAAACCGCCGAAGGTAAAGGCGCACGCCGACAACTGAGCGCAAGACGGAAGCGCGTGCTGAAGAAAAAGAGTGTTTTTAGGGGCTCCGACAGGGGTTTTATTTCGGGAACCCCCAGTTTACTTAATACAGATCGCGGCGGCGTTGGGGGGGGGTTTGGGGGGTTGTAACTTCCCTCATTATACTGGAAACTTAACTGTTTCCTTGTTTTTTAGGGGAAAAGTGAAGTTTTCAGTAAAATGTGGGGGGTTACAACCCCTCAAACCCCCACAACGTGGCGCAATCTGTATAAAGTAAAGTGGGGGATTCCCCCCCCCACATCCCCCGTCGGATCCCTTTAAAACAGTCATTTTCTTCGGCGCGCGCCTCCACACTGCACTCAGTTGTCTGCGTGCGGCCTTTGTCCTGGCGTGCTCTTTACCTGACACCGTTAAAGCAGAGCTGATAGGAATGGGAGAGGGACAAGGACAGCAACATAACTCATAGGGACAGGATGGTGAAATTTAGTTCCTGTGTCCCTGTGTCATTCTCATATTTGAAAAAGAGTTTAATAAATCAAAGTAACAGGGTGGCCAGGTTACCCAGTTCCAGGCTGCAGATTTTGGGATAGTTCTCAGTTTTTGACCCAGGTGTTTTTGTCCCGTTACCAGACATATTCATTGGGGACTGTGAGACCTGTAAAAGTGGAAGGTAAATGGGCATAGTGGGTGTTTGCAATGGGGGTCATAATGAAATGCCCATAGTCTGATGCCTGCAGTGTCTATTCATCCGATCCATCTGTCAAATGCTAAGTTTCATTATTTGTGTTTGTCTTGCATGATATGTTTGTTGTATGAATTGTCAAAATTTTGTAAAGCTGAATTCGCTTAATGATCTTTACATGACAGAATATATGTTTAAAGTGTTTATGAAGATCATTATCTCGTTTTCTTTGTTTGTTTAAATCGTTATTCATGTTCAAACTTACAAGTGTCTTCACGCTCTGTCGTCTTCAGGCCCAACAGATTTCAAAGATTAAAGACAAGCTTCACTGCCCCCCCCCCCAAATAAAACCCAAACAAAACTGTCCACAATTTGTTTGCAGCCTTCTAGCTATTGATTTTATGAAGTGCCTTAATATGTTAAAAGATAATAATAACCAATTTGTTAAATGGCAACCTTAGTCATTATAAGTCATTATAAGTTCACAATCTCATTGGAGTTTGTGAGGGTAAAATAAATTCTGGACTCAATAGTTGTATTATAATGTTTTTATTTCTGGGTAACTATTATTGAAGAAAGCATAATACAGTGAACAAATAGAACGGATAACATAGGTCCCCCAGGGCAAAGTTAAATGCAAAGTAAGTATTATTGAACACAAGTAAACATGATGTGAACAGCAAATAATAACGTTGAATGATAAAGACCATTATAAGGAGTTTGAAATTGAAAAGACAATTACATGGTCAAAAAATAGGATGATGATGAGGGCGAAAGCCTAAATTCACAGAAAGAGAAGTATTCTGTATGCTTGAGCTTCAGTGTTTGAACTGGAGGATGTAAAAGATTATATACATGCATAAGTATAGTACATATACACATATAGAGTACTTCTCTGTCAATGAGAAAGTATTCTTCCTCATCAAGGACAAGCACAGGAATATTGGAGAATTGAACATTAAAAGCAGTTGTAAATTGAAAAGACAATTATTGTTCCACATCCTCACTCTCATCTGAAGAAATAAATGCATGTTGTGTCAGAAGTATGAAGACCTGTTAATGCTTAAAAAAATTCTTAGTCAACAGAGATATTATGACTGCAAGGGTAAGCATAGGAACATTGTAGAAATTGACAGGGAGTGGATGAAACTCCAGTGCGAAAGCCTAAATTCACAGAAAGATAAGTATTCTGTATGCTTTAGGTATAAAATAGTTAAGTCTTGAGCTTCAGTGTTTGAACTGGAGGATGTAAAAGACTATGAAACGTAAAAGATTATATACATAAATCTAGTCCATATATCCACAACTACCAAGAGCACACAGACCCAATCCAGCCAAGAGTGTGAGCTCCACCTCCCCCTGCAGTCCACTAGGAAGATTAACTGTTTTTTACACCTAAGCAGCAACAGGACCAGCCACCACTACCGAGAGCCCTTTGCCCTGATCCAGCCAGACAAGTAAGCTCTTCCCCAACATTCCGTTGGAAAAATCAATATGCTTGCTTTTAAATATCATCAGAAGTAGGAGATCAACTGCTTTTACACCTAAGCAGCACCAAGACCAGCCGCCACTATCGAGAGCCTTTGTCCCAATCCAGCCAGACGTGTGTGCTCTTCACCATACAATTTGTTGGAGAGATCAATCTGCCTGCTTTTAAATATCAGCAGCATTGGGAAAACAACTGCTTTTACACCTAAGCAGCAGCGGGTACATCCGCAACCACCAAGAGCCCACAGACCCGATCCTGCCAGGAGCGTGAACTCCTCCCCCTGCAGTCCATTGGAGAGATCAATCTGCCTGCTTTTAAATATCAGCAGCAGTGGAGATCAACTGCTTTTACATCTAAGCAGCAATGAGACCAGCCACAACCACCGAGAGCACTCAGACCCGATCCTACCAAGAGTGTGAACTCTTCCCCCCCTGCAATCCGCTAAGAAGATCGACTGTCGGCTCCGGGCGGCTTTCCCGCAGAGGAGAGAATCCTGCATTCACCGTGGACCTCATCTGGGGCAGCCTCCTTGGAGCGGCTGGGACACGGGCAGTGTGTCTGGGAGGGAATGCATGGATGGGAGAACATCGCAGGGGAGGAGACATAGGCATCCTGGGACTGTCGGCCAGAAGAAGCCCTTTCTGGATACGTCAATCGCTCCTCCTAAACTTACTTGCTCCACTTCATCACTGACGCTGACCCATTCTGCTTCTATTCCTTTCTCTCCTCTCTTCTACCTTCCAAAGTATTTAGATCAATGCTGTCTTTTTAAATGTTTATTTTATTTTTATTTTTCCTCTAACTCTACTTTTCACTTCACTATTACCCTCCAAGTACTTTAGTTAGATTGTGAGCCTTCGGGACAGTAAGGGAATTTTCCAAGTACCTTTCTTATTTCTAATCTTAATGTATATTTTCTGTAAACCGCTTAGAACCTAACGGATGTAGCGGTATATAAGAAATAAATTACATTACAAATTACATTACATGTTGTGTCAGAAGTATGAAGACCTGTTAATGCTTAAAAAAATTCTTAGTCAACAGAGATATTATGACTGCAAGGGTAAGCACAGGAACATTGTAGAAATTGACAGGGAGTGGATGAAACTCCAGTGCGAAAGCCTAAATTCACAGAAAGATAAGTATTCTGTATGCTTTAGGTATAAAATAGTTAAGTCTTGAGCTTCAGTGTTTGAACTGGAGGATGTAAAAGACTATGAAACGTAAAAGATTATTTACATAAATCTAGTCCATATATACATATTGAGTATTTCTTGTTCAATGCTAAAGTATTGTTCCCCATCAAGCACAGGAACATTGGAGAAATGGACAGAGTGTGGAGAAAAACTGACTCTTTGGCTCTCATTCAGTCAGTGTGTGTGTGTGTGTGTGTGTGTGTGTGTGTGTGTGCAGTGGGAGCCACAGTGTGAGCCACAATAGTGGTCGCTGAAACAGGGGTGGTTGGTGGTGAGGTACTTAGATAAACTGAGTACAGTGGTACCTCGGTTTACGAGTGCACCGGTTTGCGAGTGTTTTGCAAGACGAGCAAAACATTTGCAAAATCGGTGCCTCGGAAACCGAGCATGGCTCGATTTACGAGCACACCCCCCCCCCCCGTAATCCGGCACCCCCCCCCTGCGATCCAGCACTCCCCCCCTGGCCATGATCCGACCCCCCCGCCACAATTGGGCACCCCCCCGGAACGATACGACCCCCCCGACATGATCGGACACCCCCCCCGACACAATTGGGCACCCCCCGCCGCTTCTTACCCTCATCTGGGCACTCTTGAAAATCGGCCTTCTCCTCTGCTGGGCCTTGAGCATGCTCAGATGCTCAAGGCCCAGCAGAGGAGAAGGCCGATTTTCAAGAGTGCCCAGATGAGGGTAAGAAGCAGCGGGGGGTGCCCAATTGTGTCGGAGGGATGTCGGATCGTGTCGGGGGGGGGGTGCCCAATCATGTCGGGGGGGTGCCGGATCGTGTTGGGGGGGTGCCGGATCGTGGCGGGGGGGTGCCGGATCGCAGGGGGGGGGGTGCCTTCGAGGGGAGCAATGCAGATTCTCGGGGGGGGGGGGAAAGCATCAAAGCGAGTTTCCATTATTTCCTATGGGGAAACTCACTTTGATAAACGAGCATTTTGGATTACGAGCATGCTCCTGGAACGGATTATGTTCGTAATCCAAGGTACCACTGTACTTTGCAAAAACATCATAGATTCACAGAGAAGATGGTTTCCTAGTATGGATTTTGAGTGCACAAGCACAAATTCTCCAAGCGTGAAGTACTCAGATTAATTGAGTACATGTCGCTCAATGCAAAGCTGCTGTTCCCCATCAAGGGGAAACTTGGAAATATCGGACAAATGGACAGGGCCTGGGGGAAACTGGCGCACCTCTTCAATGCTAGTGCCTTGACACTACGTTCAGGAAGTACGTATTAAATACATGCGCGGTTTATATATATGTTTGTTGCGTGGAAGTATTTTGTTTAACAGAGTACTTCTCATTCAATGAGAAAGTATTGTTCCCAAACCTTACTGGCATCTGAAGAAAGAAAAAGATAAAGGCATGTAGTGTCTGAAATATATGTATTGAATGAAGATCTGTTAATGCTAAAAAAAAGTTATTAGTCAACAGAGATATTATGACTGCAAGGGCAAGCACAGGAATATTGTAGAAATGGACATGAAAATGGAAATGTTCACCGCCAGTGCTTTGAACCCTTGCTCAGTAAGTACCGATTACATTTACATAGTAAAAAATATAGGAGTGGGAACACATACCACGCTCCACTGTGAGGTCTTTGAATCTCTTCATTATTGGTGATATTGGAGTGCAGTTGAGGAGTGGGATTTTATACCTCCTGAAGAAGATTATTCTCATGCTATTACTTCAGGAGACCAGTGTCCCTGTTTTATTAATGGTAAGTAGTTCTGGATTTAAAGCAAACTAAATGCGCATCTCCTTACAAGAGGCATACAGTGATATGGGTGACTAAAATTACGACAGGTGTACACCTTATACAGCAATCACATTGTATGTCCACGAAAGGAAAGATGTTAACATATCACCTCTATACATTTCATCTAATTTATACTTAAATGATTAAGAATGATAAGTGTTCTACTCTATTAAAAAGATCTCTAAACAAGATAAGCTGTCAATCTTGTAGCTTTACAAATTCTACCTAGTTGACACAGCCATGTAAATTAACACTTATGTTTGTTAAGGTTTTGCATTTATCCTGTAAGCAGTTGTGCCTTATTATCAATAAACTGTATATTAAAATGTCTTTTTAAAAGTATCATAGATATGATGTCACATTTTTCTGATCATCAAAGGAGAGCTGGCAAGCCAAGTCCAGACATGGGAGCTGAGACGGTAGGAGGCAGGCGAGTCCTCATCCTGGAGACTTGATTGTTCATGGAACTAGTTAGTGGTGGCATCAATGCTGCAGCAACACAGGAGGCTGGAGGGCAAAGAAAACACTGTTGTCAGGGATAGGAAGCAACAGTCTGGGAGAGAGAGAAAGAGAGCCACTCACAGGAGGATAGCAGATCTCATGAGACGGTAGGAGGCAGGCGAGTCATGATGCTGGAGACTTGAATTGTGAAGTTGTAGTCACAGCTGCTGCAACACAGGAGGCTAGAGGGCAAAGAAAACACTGTTGTCAGGGATAGGAAGCAACAGTCTGGGAGAGAGAGGGTGAGGGAGGGAGAGAGAGAGAGAGAGAGAGAGCCACTCACAGGAGGATAGCAGATCCCACAAGACGGTAGGAGGCAGGCGAGTCATGATGCTGGAGACTTGAATTGTGAAGTTGTAGTCACAGCTGCTGCAACACAGGAGGCTGGAGGACAAAGAAAACACTGTTGTTAGGGATAGGAAGCAACAGTCTGGGAGAGAGAGGATGTGGGAGAGAGAGGGAGAGAGAGAGAGAGAGAGAGAGAGAAATAGAGCCACTCACAGGAGGATAGCAGATCCCACGAGATGGTAGGAGGCAGGTGAGTCATGATGCTGGAGACTGTAGGTGGAGTGGGGTGGGTAAGTGGGGAACGGATGTGGAGGGGTGGGAGTGTGGAGGGGGGTGGATGAAGAGGGGAGGAAGAAGGGGTGGGAAATTTTTTTTATACTTTTTTGGGGTTTTTTTCAAGGACGACTAAGGGCAGGAGGGGGAAGGAGTGAGGCAGGGGGAGGAAAAAGGGGTGTGAGGAGTGGTGACAAGAGGGTGCAGCTCCCTCGGTAACAGCGGGAGCCATTCCCGGGGTGGGCGGGGTGGGAGGGGCACCACAAAGTGCTGCTAGCAAGATCTGTAGTGCCCCTGTCACGTCACGGATGGTTCTGATGGACTCCTCTGCAAAGTCTTGCATGTGCTGCACCCCTGCTAAGATGGTTGCCACCGCCGTATGAATGTCCTCCGCTGGGCGGAGGATCTGTGTTGGTTGCAGCGTGAGCCACAATAGTGGTCGCTGCAACAGGGGTGGTTTGCGGTGCGGGGTTGGTCCCACAATCTCGGGTGGAGCGGCGGAGGGGGGCACAACAGGTGGGACAACGGGTGGGGCTTTGAATGAGGAGGGAGGATTTTGACATAGGCGGGGAGAAGGAGGGGGATGCCAATATATCTGCAATGAAAAAGAGCATTAAAAGCAGTTGGACATTGAAAAGACAATTACATAGTCAGCATCTCAATGGCCAAGAATTTGGTCTTGGCAGATAAAGTGTACAGTGGCAGCATCTATGAGACAAACTTGGTTCTTTTTGTTACATAGGAAGTGAATAAACCTATGCATTTGATATTATATTAAGAAAATTCAAGTGATGTATTTAATCTTAAATGTGTTTATTAATTGTACACTTGATGTAAGTTTTAAAAATGAATAAAAGATTTTAAAATAAAAAATTACAGAATCAAAATATCGTAACATATCGGACTGGACAGAGAGGTCGCTGATGGGGGTTGAGGGAGGACTCATGGAGGTATGTGGAAGGGTTGGGGGAGAGGTGATGACAGAGGGATGATGTTGGGGGAAAAGTTGAATACAGAACTGGGGTTTAAGGTGTGGGAAGGAGGGGGAAATGGGCATTGGGAATGAATGGGCAGGGCTGGGTTTGGGGCGTTTTCGGAGGGGGATTCTGGAAAAGGGTGGTTGAGGGCGTTGGTGGGGGGAAGTGGGACGGGACAGGGCGGAGGTGGAAGGGGGTTGGGAAGTTGGACGGGACTGGGCAGAGGTGGAAGGGGGTTGGGAAGTTGGACGGGACTGGGCAGAGGTGGAAGGGGGTTGGGAAGTGGGGCGTCAGCGTGGGATAAGGAAGGGGTGGTCAGGGATAGGGGCATCTTCCTCTTCCTCCTCTTCCTCCTCCTCCTCAACCTCGTCCTGCTCCTCCTCTTCCTCCTCACTCTCATCTGAAGAAATAAATGCATGTAGTGTCACAAGTATATGAAGAACTGTTAATGTTTAAAAAACATTATTAGTCAACAGAGATATTAAGAATGCACACCTTATACCCAACCGATATTTTACTGTAACAAACCTGGGGTGTTATCCAGATTACATCGTACAGCCCGCACCCACGCAGGTGATGGAGCCTAAGCTCTCGGGCTTTTTTCTTCAAATCCTCAACCTATTATATAATGGAGAGACATGAGTGAGGCATGACATATATATGGGATATGTAAAACATCATATTAAAGCAAGGGATAGTCATCTCCAGTCCTCGAGTCCCGTATTCCAGTCCGGTTTTCAGTATTTCCCCAATGAATATGCACTGAAAGCAGTGCATGGAAATAGATTCCAAGCATATTCATTGGGGAAATTCTGAAAACCGGACTGGAATACGGGGCTCGAGGACTGGAGATGACTATCCCTGTATTTAACTCAAACAAGTAAAGGAGGGACACCATTATCAAGTGCGCAATTTTCCAGCGGATGGATGATGACGCAGTGCGCGAATTCATGACATGTGGACGAAATATGCATACATTATTGGCTTCCGCGCAAAAATCAAACATATTTAATAAGTACTTATGGATCGCGGGGTTCCAGCGTGGGCATTGAATAGATACGCAAGTTTCCCCTACGCCCTGTCCATCTCTCCAATGTTTCTTTTTTTCCCCTTGATGGGGAAAAGGATTTTTGCATTTAACGAGAAGTACTCAGCTAAACTCAGTACTTCTCGTTCTGACATGTTGGGCTTACGCCCTCGAAATCCTTGATAGGATGCCATCTTCTCAGTGAATCTATGACGTTGTTGCAAGGCTTATATACCAGTCACATGACAGACTGAGTGTGAATATCGTAAGATTTCCCCTTTCTGCGCTGCTATTGGTTATCTAAAACACGTGTTATATGGTTAATCTTCAAACAGATTTTATTACATTGTAGTGATGAAATGTGCATATTAATTATGTGTGAATTGTATAGTACCGTATTTTCTCGCATATAACGCGCGCGTTATACGTGGTTTTTACATACCGCGCATACCCTTGCGCGTTATACGCATGAGCGTGTTGTACAAAATTTTTTTTACATAGTTCCCCCCCGACGCCCGATTCATCACCCGGAAGGAGCGCTCGCA